>NC_041411.2:53345195-53960305 GCF_900747795.2 Erpetoichthys calabaricus
AACAGCAACTAAGAAATAATTCATAAAGGACAAAGCAATTGGAAATCAACCAGTAATGAGTTTGGTTTCCGTTCTGTATTCATGCTAATGAAATGTAGGGGTCTCTCTTTGAACAGCCTTTCCCAAGGTTTCTTCCATTTTTTCCCTACAAGGTTTTTTTGGGAGTTTTTCCTTGTCTTCTTAGAGAGTCAAGGCTGGGGGCTGTCAAGAGGCAGGGCCTGTTAAAGCCCATTGCGGCACTTCCTGTGTGATTTTGGGCTATACAAAAATAAACTGTAGTGTATTGTATTGTATGTAAAGAAATTGCCAATAACCACCACTTTCAGTAAAGCAGAAACAGTAATCATAAATTGAAAATGAAAATCAGTTAAGCAATGCTGTAATTTAATTGTATTTAATTGTATTATCTTTAAAGTATTAATGATTAAGACATTTTCATAACAAACAAAAAAAAACTTAAATAGAACAAAAATGCATGGTTAAACATATTCAATAAGATTGAACACTAGGAAGTCAACATAAAATAACTGAATTTTAAAACATTAAATTGTAATTGTCAGCATAAATTTTAATAGTTTTTTTTGTAAAGGTCTATATATTTAGGTAATGATAAGATGACTCAGTTTTACCCACCAGAATATAATTGTGATCATTATTAATTGACAGACTTATAAAATAAATATCCCTATCTTGAATGCAATCTATATTGTAAATAATGAGAAGAAACAATACAGCCTGGCTGTAGACATACTTCGGGATTATTTTTTATTATTTTCTATTAAATGTATCCGACAATGCTCACTAGGGTGCATTGTGGGATTTACCTGGTAGTGACTGCCCATTATTGCTTTAAGAAAATCACAAAACTTCATGTACACTATTTGAAACTTGTTAAAATAATATGAGCTTAACACAGACTATTTCCAAAGCATTTCTATGTAAAATAAAGTTAAGGAAAAATAAATTTGGTATTAAAAGTTAAATCTAAATCTGTAATGAGTTTCCAAAAAACAAATGAATCTTGAGTGATTAACAAGTAAATGTGTGATGCATATACATTAGATATGAAAGAATTTTTCATGGTTTTCCCAAAACCCCTCTTAATTTGCTACTATATGAGTGAGTTTAAAATATTAGTTTGTTAACATAGCTCATAAAGTTGCCTAAAAGAAACATAATAAGTCCATTAAAAAACAAACAGCTAAAATTGCTTTTATTTTTGGTAGAAAATAATGTTGTAAAAAGTAATCTGAAAAAATAAAAAATAATGGAAAGGCCCTTAAGATGCAACTTTTCAAAATGAGCGTGGAACACTACATGTGATTCATACAGTTTCAGAAGTTTTTAGTTATATGACTTTGGTAGCTTCAAAAACCACAAGATGGAGTAGTGAAAGGCTGAAATGATGTGCAACTAGGAAAGACCCATTTTCAAACCTTGGTCAAGGTTCAATGAAAATCTTTTGTTAAATTGAAGAATTTAAGTTGAACACTGTTTAGACTTTTGTTGGTTATAAATTGATATAATTCTGCAATATTATATGCATTTTTCAGGCTTATATCCACATAGAAAATATAAAGTTCAGTTCTTTTGGAGGAAATAAAAAACAGCAATAATACATTATTGTTAATTGTGCCTTTCAAACCATTCAAGAGCACAATACAAGATAAAACCATAAAATACAAAACTGTAAATGGTAAAAACAGTGTAGTTAAATATGCTATGAAAATGCACACAACCAATTTTCATTCTCTTTTTAAATATTTTATGTTATCAGTCTTTAACTCTGGGACTTACTGTGATAATCAGGCATAACATAGGGGACACAGATGCGGTAAAATAAAATAAAACAGTAACAGGACTAGTGCTGAATGCTTTGACTGCATCCCTAAAAGCTAATTTAATTAAAAATACAGCCATTCCTCAAATGTGCTTAGCATTAAAACTTGCATGAACACGCTACAAATTTTGTCATCTGTTTTTCACCTCCATTTATGGTTTGATTGATTACACTTTCAACATTTGCTTCTGGAACATTATAAAAGTTCTCCACAGTCAGTCTCACAGTCTCTCTCTCTCCATCTCTCTGGAAATACTCCTGAAATGGCATTGACTGAACGGTTGCTTTCTTTCCACACCTTTATGAGGAAATGGTAAACAAGAATCATGTGTAAAATTTTAACGCTAATAAAATTCTACCTCAAACTTTTAATCACCATCTTTCCTAAGAAAAATAAGGACTTGTGCATCATACAGACCAATCTCACTTCTGAATAATAATGTTAAAACACTCTCCAAAGTTCTAGCTAGTAGGATTGAGAAAGTGCTTCCTTCAGTAATATCACAAGATCAAACCGGATTTATTAAAGGCAGACACTTAGCTTCCAATCTGCAATGCCTATCAGTGTTCTCCCCAGAAATTTTTTCCAGCCGGGTGGCATGAAAAAGTAGCCGGGTGAGGCGGGACAGGGAAATTTGTTGGTGGGGAAAATTAAATGTGCACTATTTTTATTAGTTAATTATTATTAATTATTTTCCAATGCTCAATATGACTTCCTTTTTTAAGGTTTGACACTTGTGCCAGAATATGTTTATTAAAGTTAAGAAGTATCTGATTCAGGATCCTGCAGCCCTAACAAAAATTTTAAATAACAATTGTTATGACATAAACCAAGAGGAACAAGTATTGTCGCTGTCAGGAAGAAAAGTGAAAATTAAAAAAAAAGTATGGGAAACCTAATGAAGAACAATTTTAAAATATTCTTCAAAGCCAACTTGCATATGCAGAAGGTGTCTTCAGTTAAATATTTTTTCTTCTTTTCTTCCAAGAAGCCCAGTTGTCTGCAGCTTTCCCATAATCAATGTCCCCAGGAGATCAGCCTGAGATTATTTAGCGTGGTTTGATTCATGTGATTTCTCAAACATGTCCTGATCCTTTTAAGGGCAGAAAAACCCTTTCCCCCTTTCACATTCAGCTGTGCTCACTGGGATCACTAGCCCAACATGAGCTGGTTTGGCTAAATTTGGAAACGACTCTTAGAGCTCTGATGTTGTTGCCATTTTTAGTAAAATCTGTTTTGGACTGAAGTCTTTGTATGATTGACTTCTGATCATTTTTGACATAACTGTCCATTCTTGCCTGCTACTTTCATATTTTAAAATTGGAGGGCTACCATTTTTGGAGTAATGATCGAAAAGAATTTCAGCAGACTCACTTGAATCGTGAGTTTCTGTATTTAAAACATTTGAAAAGCTGGAAATAATTGGCATGTCAGGGAATCTTGCATCTAGGTGCTTGACAGCTGTCTCTAGGTATTTATCATTTATTGCAGTTTTGAATGACATTACATCACTCTGTGTATAAACAATACGGAGATCTGACCATTCTTCTGCCAAACAATGATGAAGGCTTTGAAAATATCTCCCAGGAGTGTCTTTCAACTCCATGATGGACAATTTTGTGGTGAACAAAATTGGCTCAATTTCAGTAAGATTGACATCTTGCCTTTGCCAAGCCTTAGATAAGTTGGACAACAAAGGTAATACGTCTGAAAGCATCATCAGAGAGGAAACATAATTGTATGTTTTAATACATCTGCTTAATCCTTCAGCTGTGATGTAATTTCGTTCAGTGGCCTCAGCTATGACACTCCTCATACACTGTTGTAGTGACTGTACTGCAGAGTCATGAGACAGCCATCTAGTGTCACTGGTCATTTTCAGCTCAATCTGGGGAATATTCAAAATATTTTGGATTTCTATTAAACTAGCCATCCTAACTGAAGAATTTTGGAAGAAATAGAACAGCTGCCTTAAGATGTCATTCAGTTTTGTTAAATAAGGTACAGCAGCTGCTGCTTGGGCACTTGCAAGGGCCAATCGGTGGTTTACACAGTGGCAGTTGACCAAGAGTCCAGGGGCCTCATGTATAACGCTGTGCGTAGAACTCACACTATAACATGGCGTAAGCACAAAAGCGGGAATGTGCGTACGCACAGAAAAATCCAGATGCAGGAATCTGTAAGTACGCAAACTTCCACGTTCTTCCGCTACATAAATCCCAATCAGCGTGAAAAGAAACGCACATGCACGCACCTTCTGTCCCGCCCCAACTCCTCCCAGAATTACGCCTCTTTGAATATGCAAATCAATATAAATATCCTTCTGTGAAAAGACAATGGGAAAAGCATGGGGGAAAATATAAGAATTTCAGCGAATACCAAGTGGAGGCAAAGGAAAAACGTACTATTTGTTTGTTTAAACAGTGGTATAATCAACAAAATGAAGCTGATTGAGTGACAGAGTGTCGGAGAAACTCGAAAGCTCAAGTTCACAAAGTCGCACGGTGCCCGAAATAAAAAAGAAATCACATATCAAAGTCGCCGTGAAATGGTGAGTCGTAGCCCACGTCTGAGTGTCATATGAAAGCTTATTAGGGTACAGACAAAAAAAATAGGCGCACAGTGGGAAAAAAGCACGAAATGTCAACTTTAAACTCGAAATTTCCACTTTAATCACGTAGTTTATTTTGCCATTAAAGTAGAACATCATAAACTTCATCTTAAAATCGTTTAATTTACTAGTTTCTCAAATCCCATTGTAACTAAAGTAGCACATTAAATGCTTTGTTCTGCATTCGATCTTCTATGTGCTCTGTGTGTGAATCACTACCTGCTTCTTAAACGGGCTTTCTTTTTCTCCGACAGGACACATAATCCATTACATTCGTGATATTACAGCTCTCTGAATAATTAAAATACTGAGATGTATACGTGATATCTTTTTCATGATGATAGGAGTTAAAGCATGTTATTAAACATGGGAACACGGTGGCGCAGTGCTTGTTCATGTCTCACGCAAGAGGCTTGCTGCGCCATACGCGACCTTCGATGAAATAATTTATTACAGAAGTACTGTCTCTTTCAAACGTACTAACCTCCAATTCCTGTCCTTACTTTTCTTTCTCCAAATACCCAATCGCCACACAATCAGCTCTGTAATAGACGTGAAGCCATTTGTAAGCTTAGAACGCTGATTCTTCAAAACTTTTAAGGAACATTGAAATATCTTCATAGTACATGTTTAATTATTCTATCCGTCTATCCTTCCAGTGTCGCGTCAGCACCAGCAAGAATACAACGCAATGCAGGAACAATCCCTGAACTAGCTAGCGCTGCGGCACCGTGTCCTCACATGTTTAATTATTAACAATACAGATTATTTAATTGAAGTTAAAGTTTTATCTGTATAATATAATCAACATATTTTGCTGTATTTCATCTTAAAAATTATACCGTCATCATATGTAAATACACGTTTTATAAAGTAGCGCAGGTTGTGCAATATTATAACTGTAGTGCAAGTTTACAGTGAGGTAATTGTACTTATAAGTACAAACAGTATTACAAGGAGCACTTGATGGACTGATTGAGTGTGTTTATAGTTCTTGGGATGAAACGTTTTCTAAACTTTCTTTGAAGCGTTTTGCCATGGCTGAGGCAGCGTCTATTTCAAGCTGTATACCGATAATTCTTTTTCCAATCAGCTGCTGCTGTGATTCCCCACTCAGATACAGTGATATAAATACTCCGAGTGGTGCAGTGAGAGTAATATGGAAAAAGATGATCTGCTGTGGCAACCCTTAACGGGAGCAGCTGAAAGAAGAAGAAGATGCAGTGAGAGTAACAACGCTAAAGCAGTTATGGTATTTGGAATACTATGGCTATTCCCTGGATCATTATATTGCTGCAGGTTAATTACAATCAGATGCGTTACACTAATAAACAATATGCAGTTAGTTTCAGTGTATTTAAAAAGCTGCGTCAGGAATGTGGATCTAAGAAAGAAAGGGTGACCACATAGGAACAGTAGCACTGCTTTGACGCTGGGTGCCGCCAGTCTGCAAAACTGAGCGGAGAAATTGCGTACGCCAGGGTATGAGGTCCCGTGGAAATGTGCGTGGCTTTACACCAAGTTTAGGTTTTATACATTGCGATTTGAGCGTGGAAACGTTCGTACACAACATTTCTGTGCGTACGCACCGTTTATACATGAGGCCCCAGATGTTTTATCTTTAAGCAGTTTTACCACACCTTTCTGTTTCCGAATCATAATAGCCGCTCCATCTGACCCCTAGTCCAACCAGATATGCAGTTTTCAATCCTAGAGTGTCCTCTCAGTGTGTTGGTTATAGTTTCCGCTTTGCCATCAATCATATTGCGGGTTGATACAAAACTAATTCTGACCTCTTTAGTGATCTGGCAAACATATTTAATGTAAATAATTAATTGTTTTACAACTGAGATGTCTGTGATTTCATCACACAGAATACTGAAAACATTTTCAGCGTGTATATTTTTCAGTATGTTAGACTTTATTTCTGATGCTAAGACATCCAACAGCTCTTGTATTATTCTTTCAGAGGTGTAATGTGCATTTTTACCAACATTGAAATGTTGTAAAAAGGAACAACCCATTTATTTACAGTGTTCCAATAACTTTTCAAACAACATTGTATGTGGCAACTCATTTTTTTCCAACCAATACATGGATCTTAAAGCTCCCACAAAGGCATCTCTCTGTAAGTTATTTAACACAGATATAGATCTTTCAATTTGACCGATTCCAGTTTGCTCTAGTACACTCTTTCTTAAAAGGTCAGCAGAAGACGCAATGTGCATTTTACTTTTTTCATGGTCCAGCAAGTTTTCTTTTCGAATTCTTGTGCATGGCACATTTAACCAAGGTAACTCCCTCCTTGGGGGGTGTTTGTTTGAATATTTCATACACAATGAGCATCATATACCATTTTCTTTGACCATTAGCCAATCAAAATCTTTAAACCATTGTTTGTTTATGCCAGATAAGCGGTGCTTAGATTTATAAATTGGCAGAGTGTGTGCTGAAGAGATTTCCCGTGATGGACCAGCTTCTACAATGTCTTTGTCTGAAATTGCCACATCAGGAGTTGACGCCGCACCTTCATTAGTTTGTGGCGTCTTTTTTCTGAAATAACTGAGCAGTGTTGTTTTCTGAACACTTTTATTACTCATGTTGGTAAACCATTTGGAAAAAATTAAAAGTACCTATGAATAAGACTTTTGAGTGGGAAAGTGGGAGCCTGTTGGATATTCAATGCACACTTGCACTATGACAGGGCAAGATATCCATCCATCCATCCATTGTCTCCCGCTTATCCGAGGTCAGGTCGCGGGGGCAGCAGCTTGAGCAGAGATGCCCAGACTTCCCTCTCCCCGGCCACTTCTACTAGCTCTTCCGGGAGAATCCCAAGGTGTTCCCAGGCCAGTCGAGAGACATAGTCCCTCCAACGTGTCCTGGGTCTTCCCCGGGGCCTCCTCCCGGTTAGACGTGCCCGGAACACCTCACCAGGGAGGCGTCCAGGATGCATCCTGATCAGATGCCCGAGCCACCTCATCTGACTCCTCTCGATGCGGAGGAGCAGCGGCTCTACTCTGAGCCCCTCCCGGATGACTGAGCTTCTCACCCTATCTTTAAGGGAAAGCCCAGACACCCTGCGGAGGAAACTCATTTCAGCCGCTTGTATTTGCGATCTCATTCTTTCGGTCACTACCCATAATTCATGACCATAGGTGAGGGTAGGAACATAGATCGACTGGTAAATTGAGAGCTTCGCCTTGCGGCTCAGCTCCTTTTTCACCACGACAGACCGATGCAGAGCCCGCATTACTGCGGATGCTGCACCGATCCGCCTGTCGATCTCACACTCCATTCTTCCCTCACTCGTGAACAAGACCCCGAGATACTTGAACTCCTCCACTTTGGGCAGGATCTCGCTACCAACCCTGAGAGGGCACTCAACCCTTTTCCGGCTGAGGACCATGGTCTCGGATTTGGAGGTGCTGATTCTCATCCCAGCTGCTTCACACTCGGCTGCGAACCGATCCAGAGAGAGCTGAAGATCACGGCCTGATGAAGCAAACAGGACAACATCATCTGCAAAAAGCAGTGACCCAATTCTGAGCCCACCAAACCGGACCCCCTCAACGCCCTGGCTGCGCCTAGAAATTCTGTCCATAAAAGTTATGAACAGAATCAGTGACAAAGGGCAGCCCTGGCGGAGTCCAACTCTCACTGGAAATGGGTTCGACTTACTGCCGGCAATGCGGACCAGGCTCTGGCACCGATTGTACAGGGACCGAACAGCCCTTATCAGGGGGGCCGGTACCCCATACTCTCGGAGTACCCCCCACAGGATTCCCCGAGGGACACGGTCGAATGCCTTTTCCAAGTCCACAAAACACATGTAGACTGGTTGGGCAAACTCCCATGCACCCTCCAGGACCCTGCTAAGGGTATAGAGCTGGTCCACTGTTAAGCGACCAGGACGAAAACCACACTGTTCCTCCTGAATCCGAGGCTCGACTATCCGACGGACCCTCCTCTCCTGGACCCCTGAATAGACTTTTCCAGGGAGGCTGAGGAGTGTGATCCCTCTGTAGTTGGAACACACCCTCCGATCCCCCTTCTTAAAGAGAGGGACTACCACCCCGGTCTGCCAATCCAGAGGCGCTGTCCCTGATGTCCATGCGATGTTGCAGAGGCGTGTCAACCAAGACAGTCCTACAACATCCAGAGTCTTGAGGAACTCACAGGCGTATCTCATCCACCCCCGGGGCCCTGCCACCAAAGAGTTTTTTGACCACCTCGGTGCAAGATATGAACAATAAAAAGAATGACAGATGGGTCACTTTAACAAAACCCTCAGCAATTCAGTGACAAAACTTTTTCTCAGGACACAGTGTGTGCTGCAAGGGTTTCTGCACACTTTTTGTAATATGGTCGCAGGTCCAAATATGAGCAAATATAAGAACGGCAGATGGGGTCACTTTAACAAAACCCTCAGTATGAGCAAATATAAAAACGGCAGAGGGAGTCACTTTAACAGGAACCACAGTGAGCGCTACAAGGATTTTTGCACACAGAACACACCTAATGCTTAAACAACTGTATATATATATTGGTTTGTACTGAACAAGAAAAGAGCAGCTGTACGCTACAAAGACTGCACTGACACTGAGAACAGAGACATCACTTCCTGATGCCCTTTTTCTGATATCTGGCAGGCTGGTTCCACGAGTCTTTTTTTTATTTTATCAGTCCTCCTTTCGCCCGCCCGCCTCCACATTCTCTTTGCTTGTGAACTGCCGCTCTATCCCCGCTATTAGCATGTACAGCCCTCTCTCGCCCGTCTTCCTCCCCATACTCCTTGCTTGTGAACTCCGCTCCCCTTCATCCCTGCTATTAGCTTGTTCAGCATTGAGTGATTGGCAATATCCCACTCCGCACCTCGCCCCTCGCCACTTGCGACCCTGCTTCTACAGTATTTGCCCACCCACTCGCTCGTCCCTTGCCATCTCTGCAGATCATTAGATCTGCCTGTGCCTGTAGATCTGCAGCTGTCATCTCACAATGTCATGCAAGATGACAGCCGGGTGCTCAACTAAATTAGCCAGGCGGAGCGCCCAGCTAAAAGATACTAGGGAGAACACTGCCTATATTCACCCACAAAGTCTAACACTCCGGAGATATTATTATCGTTGGATGCAGTAAAAACATTTTATATGGTTGAATGGGACTAACTTTTCACTAAATTGGACAATTTTGGGCTTGGTCCAAACATATGTGCATGGATCAAACTACTGTATACCACTCTCTTAGTCTCTTAGTGGAAGCCTTTGATGTGTTGGGCCCACCCTTATTAGTCATTATCAATGATTCTATTAGTTCGGGAGTTGTGCCTTCATTTTTTAAACATGCTGCAGTCCATCCCCGTCTGAAAAAGGCAGAATTAGATCCTGGAGTTTTAGCCAATTTTCGTCCAATTTCCCAACTGCCATTTCTGGCTAAAATTCTAGAAAGAATTATTTATAATCAATTGGTTGATCACCTTAACTCCAGTAATTTATTTGAGATCTACTAATCTGGCTTTAGGCATTATAGTGTTGAAACGGCACTCCTGAAAGTGTTCAATGACATATCTCTTATTACTGACTCAGGTGATGCGGCAGTCCTTCTCCTCCTTGATCTGTCCGCTGCCTTTGACACCATTGACCATGAAATATTGCTGATGTGACTTGAACATCTTGTTGGGCTCAAAGGGGCTGCTCTTAACTGGCTCAGGTCATATTTAACTGGTAGACACTTTTCAGTGACTTTTAATTCCTCTTCTTCATCTACTGCTCCTCTTAAATATGGTGTTCCTCAGGGATCCATTTTGGGTCCTATTTTATTCTCAATATACCTTCACCCTATTGGATCTATTTTTAGGAAATTTTACATTGCTTTTCACTGCTATGCTGATGATACACAGGTTTATATTCCCGTCTGCAACTCTACAACAAATCAACTCCACAACCGTCTGTCTGAACTAAGATCCTGGATGGCTAATAATTTTCTTGACCTAAATCAAAATAAGACAGACATGCTTATAATGGGTCCATCAGCTAAAGCCCAAATTGGTCTTGGACTTCTCGGCTCTTTCTCTGTCTTTTCCAAACCTCAAGTCCGCAATATTGGTGTTACCTTTGACAGTAACCTCTCTTTTGAGAAACAAGTAAATTCTGTAGTCAAGAGTTGCTTTTTCCAACTTTGTCTATTAAGTAAGATAAAGCCTTTTTTATCTTGTAGGGATCTTGAGATAGCTACTCATGCGTTTATTTTTTCTCACCTCGATTATATATTTTATTTCTATTTGTTTTATGTTAATTATTTTGTTTTTCTTTTATTCTGTTATTGTAAAGCACTTTGGCCACAGCATTACTATGTTGTTTTAAATGTGCTATATAAATAAATTGACATTGACACTCCAGAAGCTTCACTTTGTATTAACAACATTATTTCAGACTACTTCAAACTAGAATGTGGTACTAGACAAGGATGCACCCTGTCACCACTGTTATTTGCAATCGCAATTGAGCCATTGGCAATGCACTTTTGGAATGCTTCTGAGGTAAAGGGGATTATCAGAGAAGGACTTGAACAGAAAATATTATTATATGCAGATGATATAGTACTATATATATCAGATCCACAAAATACTGTGCCTGCAGTCCTGAGAGCACTAGCAGAATTTCAAAAGATTTCTGGACTCAAAATTAATTTGAATAAAAGTGTGCTCTTTCCAGTGAATTCTCTAGCACACAATATTAGATTGGTCACCTTCCCTTTTATCATCATAGATCAGTTTAAATACCTAGGGGTAAACATCACAAGTAAACATAAAGCTCTTTATTAACAAAATTTTGCTGTCTGCATGGAAAAATTAAGCAAGAGTTGCATAGATTGTCTACCCTCAATCTCACTTTAGCTGGAAGAAGTAACACTGTCAAGATGAATATCCTTCCTAAGCTTCTTTTTCTATTTCAACTCATCCTCATATACATTAGCAAATATTTTTTTAGGAAGTTAGAATCAATAATAACCTAATTTATTTGGAATTCAAAACAGCCACCTAAGGCAGAAGGTGACACAGCTCTACCTAACTTTCAATTTTATTACTGGGAGGCAAATATACAGGCTATAAAAACCTGGACATTGACACATATAGATGAACACACACACAGCCTTGATCCGCAATAGAAATAAAATCCTGCAGTACTTTATATTCCTTGCTTTGTGCCCCAGTAAGCACAAGTTATCGTCAATGTACTAGCAACCCAATTGTGTTTCATTCATTCAGAATATGGAACCAATGTAGTATTTCAAGATCGAGAATCCTTTATCTGTGTCACCTGCACAATATCTACCTTTATCCACCCACTCAAACTTATGCAGTTTTTAATGTTTGGAAAACATACGGGATTAAATAACTTTGATTTGTACATAGATAACGTCTTTGCATACTACAAACAATTAAACTCCAAATGTAACTGTCCATCAACACAATTTTTCAACTACTTCCAAATTAGAAACTTTGATAAACAAAATCTGCCCAATTTTCCTCACCTCCCGCCTATTTCTATTCAGGAAGAAATATTGATCAATCCTGAGGTCTTATACAGCATTTCTGTAATTTCTAAAAACATTTTAAAGTTTTTTCCTTTGAAAGATTCCAGAGTATAGTGGGAAAAGGATCTCTTACTCAACATTTCAGAAAAGGAGTGGAAGGCAGCCATGCACAGAATTCATTCTAGCTCCATATGTGCAAAACATATAATTGTTCAACTTAACATCTTTTATCGAGCACATCTGTCTCATTTAAAATTGTCCAGAATGTTAGCAAAGCAAGATCCAACCTGCGACCGTTGCAATCGAGCTCTAGCCTTGGGTATGCACCAAATTAGCATCATTCTGGACCAAAAATCTTTAACACTACAATTACCAAATCCTACAAAAAAACTCGTAATCCTGGCCCACCTTAAATCCGTTCGCAACTCTCCATCAGCGTCTTTTGTGTTGTAAATGTGTCAATAAGCACAAGCAGCCTGCTATTCCATCCCCCCACCAACGCAGAAAGGGCAGAAAGTTCTCTCAGCTCAAGTCTGTTTACCTGCATGTCAGTTGCCGGGAGTTGTATAGCGTAAATAATATATTGTTATTTGGAATACATGCATTTCATGTGTGTTCCATGTCTACAACAATCTATGTAAACACATCGTTAAAACAGAAATGTTTTTCACGTTTTAGTAATAATTGACAAAATGTAGACATGAAGTGTATAATGTGTGAAGCCTGAAGTCCAAATATCAAATAAACACTTTCACAAAATGTGCAAGTATAACAAAACAAGTGCACTTTTATTCAAGAATATAACTTCAGAAAAAGAACTTGCGTGACAGTGCAACTTTGACCTTCCTTTAATACGACTGCTTTGGTTGTGCAGCGGTAAGAATAGCAAGTATTATCCCACTATATAAAAGGGATGATCAGGTAGATCCAAGTGACTCTAGGCCAGTGAGCTTAACATGCATCAGATGTAAATTAATGAAAGTAATATTATTGTCAATTATGGGAGTTTTACTGAACAGTCAGCATGGGGTCAGATGAGGGAGGTTATGTTCTACTAACATGCCGGAATTCTATGAGGAAGCAACAAAAGAATTCTATCAGTGTTGTGCATATACTATTATTTATGTTTTTTTTCAGAAAGCATTTGATAAAGTCCCATATGAAAGGTTGGGTATCAAATAAATTAAAAAACTGGACAGTTCAGGGTGTAGCATGTAGATGGGTGCACAACTGTCTAAAACACATTAAGTGGTGGATGATTGTGGGAGGATCCTTGTCAGAATCGCTACTATTTTTAATATATATAAATGATTTGAAAAGGAATGTAAATAACAAGCTGGTTAAGTTTGTAGGTGATACCAAGCTAGGAGGATTGGCAGGTAATTTGGAATCTGTTGAATTATTGCAGTGGGATGTGGACAGCATACGGGCATGAGAAAATTTGTGGCAGATGAAATTAAATGGAAGTAACTGCAATGTTTTACACAAATGAAGTAAAAATGTGAGATTTAAATACTGTAAGAGAAACCCAGAGAAATGTAATATGATATAAGCCTGGAGCAGAATTTCTTTTGTATTATCAGTTTTTCTCTTTATATTTGTATAAACTGTTTTGATTTGAATTTTTACTGAAAGACACTTTAACTGTGGAATTATCTGCATACGAGTCAATGAGTCACACTCATTACCTGAACCCCATTAAAAAGCATAAGTTACAGAAGTTTTCAAAACTAGACAAATGGAGCTAAAACTACACAATGGAAGATCTGAAAATTGAAAGTATGCCTTATGAGAAAGATTTAGGAGTCGTAGTGGACTTGTCACTATCGATTTCCAGACAGTTTTCCGAAGCCATTAAGAAAGGCAACAGAATGTTAGGTTGTACAGCACAATGTGTAGAGTACAAGTCCAAGGAGGTGATGCTGAAGCTTTATAATGCCTTATAAAATGAGGCTTCATCTGGAGTACCATGTGCAGTTTTGGTCTCCAGGCTAGGAAAAGCCTAAGAAACTTTTCCCAGCACTAGGAAACGTCCAGAGAAGCATGACTAGAATGATTCCAGGACTACAGGAGATGAGTTATGAGGAAAGATCAAAACAGCTGAGCGTCTTTTTAGGTTAAGCAAAAGAAGATTAAGAAGTGACAAGACTAAAGTGTTCAAAATTATGATTAGTACAGTGTATTAAGACTGAGAAAATGGGGACACAGTTGGAAACTTGTTATGGGTAATAAGCATTAGCAGTTTTTTTTTCACACAGAGAACAGCAGGCACACGGAAAAAGTTACCAAGTAGTGTGGTAGACAGTAGGACTTTAGGACCTTCACAACTTAACTTGATGTTAAATTCTGGTCCGTACTTCTAAAATTTTTATTTTTATACTGTATTGAGGATTTGTTCTGTTCTGTGTATTGTATTGTATTGTATTGTATTGACCCCATTCTTTTGACACCCACTGCACGCCCAACCTACCTGGACAGGGGTCTCTCTTTGAACTGCCTTTCCCAAGGTTTCTTCCATTTTTCCCTACAAGGTTTTTTTTTTTTGGGAGTTTTTCCTTGTCTTCTTAGAGAGTCAAGGCTGGGGGGCTGTCAAGAGGCAGGGCCTGTTAAAGCCCATTGCGGCACTTCTTTTGTGATTTTGGGCTATGCAAAAATAAATTGTATTGTATTGTATGTTATTTTAGAGGATTTAAGTTGATATGACTGGAGAGTTTTGTTGGGCTGAATGGTCTGTTCTCATCTAAATCTAATGTTCTAAAATGCTCTAGTGAGGGGAATTAACTTATCTCTGTCTCATTGGGTGCAAGGTGGACACGAGAAAGAAGCCAGGACTAGCAGGGACAAGATGTTAAGAGTTTTGATGCAAAACAGCAGCTAAAATATTTCAGAAAGTCGATGGGGAGATTTGATCACTTATGTCAGCATTTCTCTGCAAGACTGTCTTGAAAACATGTGTGCTTTAGGTGCTACATTTCAGGAAACACCTAGAAACCAACCTGTTGTAAAATACCACAAATAGTTATACCAGCAACTCCGCAGGTTTTATTGTTAGCCTGGCATTAATCAAATCATAGATGGTGGAAAGCAATATTTTACATGTTTTAACACAAGAGCTAATGTAAGCCATTTCAGAGATGCTTATACTTTGAATGAAATTATTCATTAGCAATGCATTCAAAACCTAAATCTGCAGTCTTGTTGCTGTGTTAGATTGTTTAATTTTAATTTTGCAGCACCTATGTCTCCTGTGCTTATGTACTATAAAGATTATTATTATTGATTGCATTGTAGCCTATCATTTTTCCCACCATTGTTTATGGAAAGTTGGCATCCATGAAAAAGAAGTTTTTGGAGAACAGTTAAAAAAGTTTTTCTATAATTTAGTGAAGGTTTTGAAAACTGACAAATCACCAAAGCAAAATGCAATCAGTTTAAAAGTATTAATTGTTAATAATAACCACATTATGCTAACTAATATTAGAAACATTGTTAAAATTCACTTTCATTGGACTTTAGGTTTTATTTGACTGTGATATTGTTAATTTTGATTATAGTAAACACAATTTCATTTTAAGGCCGAAAATCAATATAGTGCTCATGCTGTTTACTGTTTCATTTTTTAAAATGCTTATTTTGTTAAAATAATACTAATGTATTAAGAGTTATCTTGTGCTGGGCTTGAATCCTAACTCCCAGAGCACAAAATAAACATTAAAGACAATATGATATTTAACCACTATAGCACTAAATGTCTTATTAAAATATAGCAACTGAATGAGTCAAATTCATGGTGATATTTAGAAAGAAAATAGATTACAGTAATACAGGAGTGACACGCTGATATATGCTGGCACTAAGTGTCAATCGATTCATATGTGATTTTGGCAGGCTTGCTTTTGTTATGAGTTCTTTTACAATGTTCCTAACATTACAGTGCTTTTGGGAATTACATTAAGTGCTTGAATTCACCCTTCCCTAAAAGGTCAATGTAACAAAATAATACTTACTTAATAACAGTACATGCTCTTTTCAACAGGTTAAGCATACACCTTCTTTCTACAATTTCATGTGCAAATGCTTAGGGATTGAGAACACTTTTGTGAGCTCACAGTATAAACTCATATCTATAGTTGAATAAAGGGTCCTTTGTTGAACTTTTGATATGTTTGCTTAACATGTTCCAAACATTTCTTGTAGGCAACTAAAGTAAACAACCCGTTTTCAGAATAAAAACACTTATAAAAATACAACGGTAGTTATTTTTTACAAGAATATTCAAGATATAGAGAGTTTTTTTAGCTATTTTATTAAGAAATATTTTAAAACAATATGTAAAAATGTTTCCATTTTAGTAAATTTCAACCAAAGATAAAAAAAAGTTTTAAATATGCTAAATTCAATAGAAGACATTTTAATTTGTTCCACTTGTAAATGTTGTATTCTTTTTTGAGCTAAAGTTTTATTATTATGATACAACATTTCTGTCTCTTAAATTGCAATGCACTTTAGCATGAATGTACTGTATCTATATCTTCAAGAGTAGCAATACCAAGGTGAATAAAGTAGAATAAAATCAAATTTCTAGTAAGTCAAATGTCAGTTCAAAGAAATCAGCAGCCCAATATAAGATTGTGAACAACATAAAAACACCTGGGGTGCAATTTAATTTGTAACTTGCTTATTACTTACTTGATGAAGGATTGAAAGTCTTCAAATACAGCTTCACAGCCTGGCCACTTGCACACACCATGACAGTAAAGAGGATGACTCTGCTGGTAATCTTCATTGCAGGTCCTACACGTGGAACAGAATGCACATATGCTTAATTATGGACAGATTATGTACAGTTGTAGACAGTTTACCTATTTAAACATATTATAGAACATAAACCATCAGAAATATGGTCACACATCAGCATTTTTAAATACAATAGTCTTTTTACAAATGGATACTAAACATCACAATAGCAGGTAACTCTATAAAAGAATATTTCAATTAATAGTTATTTTTTCCAACCCATTCATTTTCTAACTTGGTTTATTCAGTTGCAGGCTGCAGAGAACTGGTGCCTATTCCACAATGTGGGAACAAACACTGTTTGGAATGGTAGCCCTCTCAGTGTTATGGCCAGTCATTTTGAATTGGGAAGTAAACCACAGCTTGACCAACAATTACTAGTAAGGTAAAAGTTTAACCAGTCCTGTGCATTCCAACCAATATATAATGACTTATTTGATCTAATCTTTTTAGCTCGACAAACCAGACTGATGAACTGAATCGTCTCCTCTTGTTTGTCAGACATCTTATATTTTTATTAGACACTTTTGGTTTTAATAGCAATGCTCTCTGCAATGCAGTGACTGAAAACCATATTCTTAAATTAAGCTTATGAGAACAAAAATAATGATAAAAAGCAAATATAACATTATTTGGAATTCCTTTAAAAGTTTTCTGCATGGACTGCAAGAATAGATTTCTTCCTGATTTTTTTTAGTAACATTTTCTATTAACTTAATTATCATTTGCATTCTTTAAAGACAAAAATCAACTAAGTGAATACCTAATAGTTTATCTACTGTATGTAATTGTTTCTGTAAAGCTTAAATGTATCCTATCAGTGAATATTATGCATTTGGTTTTTTTTTGAGGTGCAAGAAAAATGTCACTGCAGAAAAAATATCAATATTACGTACCATTTTATTACCTTTGCTTGTAATGGAAAGCATGCTTTTCAAAAATTTATGCAGATATTAAATGCATCCTTCACACTAGAGTGACTACTGCAGTGCCTCTGTGTTTGGGACATAATGCCATATGGACTGAAACACTAAACAATCTGTAAGACTCTTGGCTGCAAGTGCCTAGGGGACTGGCCTAAATTGATGCCACCTGTGCTGTAGAGCCACCGATACACAGTTCTTTATTAAATAATTCCTTCTTTATTAATATAGTACATGCTGTGCATTTTGATAGTAACATATATTTTCTTGTGTAAAGGAACAATTACACATTTATAACATACAGAATTATTCTGATTATTTTATTTCACTCCAAATTTCTTTGTATAATTTATTAAAAAAATGATTGAGTTTATGTAAATTAACTGTTACTTCCTAGCAAGACGAAAAGTTTATGTATCAAGGTACTTAAAACTGCTAAATTAAAAATTCTTCAACATACAGCAACAACAATAATTTTTTTCTTGTATAGCCCAAAATCACATAAGGAATGCTGCAGTGGGCTTTAACAGGCCCTGTTTTCTGACAGCCCCCCAGCCTTGACTCCCTATGATGACAATAAAAAACTCCCAAAAAGAAAACCCTTGTAGGGCAAAAAATAATGGTGAAAATCTTGGGAAAGACAATACAAAGAGACGCCCTTCATTCCCTTCAGCCTGGATTTAAAAGCTGAGACTGAAGGGGTACCTCTTATA
Organism: Erpetoichthys calabaricus; assembly: GCF_900747795.2. Lineage (NCBI taxonomy): Eukaryota > Metazoa > Chordata > Cladistia > Polypteriformes > Polypteridae > Erpetoichthys > Erpetoichthys calabaricus. The sequence goes on from NC_041411.2 coordinate 53,363,617, forward strand.
TTAACAGGCAGATCATTCCACAACTTCAAGGCCCTTTAACTAAAAGTTTGACCTCCCACTGTTATTTTATTAATCCTTTGAATTATAAGCAGAGTAGCATCTTGAGATCTTAATATGCACTCTGGTTTGTAAGTAATGATAAGTTCAGATAAGTAAGCAGGACCTTGGCCATTTATGGTTTTATAAGTTAAAAGGATTTTGAAATCTGCCCTAAACATACCCAGGAGCCAATATAAGAACTTGAGAATTGGAGTTATGTGTTTGTATTTTCTTTAGTTATGTGTTTGTATGTTCTTGTTCTTGTAATAATTCTTGCATCAGCATTTTGAATTAACTGAAAGCTGTACAGAGTATGATTTGAGCAGCCGGCAAACACCACATTGCAGTAGTCAATCCTATTAGAATTAAATGCATGAATTAATTTCTCAGTATCCTGAATATTAACAAAAAACACTTTAATTTTCCAACATTTGTGCGCTTTAAATTACATGGTAGTGTCAAAGATAACACCTAGATGGCGAGCTGATTCAGAAAATTAACGGTGATTCCAACAAAGTTAACTAATGACAAAATATTGTTATTATTAGCATCATTCCATCCAATAATTAACATTTCTTTTAATCTGTGTTCAAAGACAAGTGGTTCTCATTCATTGATTCCTTTAACTCACTAACACATCTAATTAAGGACAACATTGGAGAAAGGTTAATTGGTCTAAAAGAAATGTATAACTGGGTGGCATCTGCATACAAGTGAAAAATAATGTTATATTTTCTAATAATAGTTCCCAGTGGAAGCATGTAAAGTGAAAATAATATAGGTCCCAGTACTTAACTCTGTGGGACACCATATCTCACTTCTCTGTATAATAATGGGGTACTGTCAGAACATTTCTGCACATACTGGAATTGATTTGATAAATAATAACTAAACCAGGCAAGGACATTGCTTGTAGGCCCAATGTGAGTTTCCAACTTGTGCAGCAACACAGTCTTTTGATGTGCCAAGTTGGCAGAATACAATTGTACAAAGTATAAATTAAAATCTTGTTGTATAAGTGCAAGGAACCCTGTTTTTGGATTTTCAAAACTTCAGCTTTAGCTTGGTTTAATTATTTGCTGAAAACGTCAGTTTTTTTTATGATAAATACAATTAATAAATATTGATTTATCATGTGCAAAGGAAATAGGTGACATTCCTTTAAACTACTGTATATGTCACAATGTGACAAAAAATTATACATGGGATGGAAAATTTGCATATGTAAATACAGCATTCACCTAAAACTCAATTAGTTTAAATAAACTGAAGAATCTTTTTTAGAACACATTTCGGATCAAAGAAAGATGGGCTTTTGTATGAAACAGAATGTAAGGTAAATAATACATAGCCCATCCTTCTAGTAGGCAGCCAGTGATCACTTGCAACACATTTGTTCAAACAGCACAATAACACTATAATCTTCCGGTTATGTGACCACTGATGAGGGCAAAGCAACAAGGATGTTGAATGCCACACTGTCAGGTGGTGTAGCAGAGGCATTTGATGTGGTTATCTGCAGTGTTGGGTAAGCTACTTTCAAAATTCTAACATATTTAATATTGCATATTTCTTTTAAAAAAGTAATAAAATGCTTAAAAATTATGCTTTTATTAAGCAGTGTAATATATTACAAATTATGTTACTTCTATTACTTCACAAATAAGTATGAAATTTTCAAAAATATTTAGAAAGCAATTCATTTAAAATAATACAATACATTTGTGGACACATCTTGAATTGTATGTACACATATTGACAAGCACACAATAGAAATTATATCTGTTTCAAAATAAATACAAGGCAATAAATTAATAAAAGGCATATATTTTTGGTTGTTCGTCTTAAATGAGCACTGCTAAATTCTGTGCCAATTTGAGGATTATTGTTGTTGTTGTTGCTGCTGCTGAATTGTTAAACTTGTTGTAACCTCAAAAGCCAAAACATATTTTTACTACAGTATTGCAATGCAAATCTACTGAATGGGTATACCTAATGTGCATTCTTACATATACAGGGTGAGTCAAAATTATGTTAACACTAATGGTACTGCTATGTCTATAATTATATACAATTATTGTGGACAACTTAAGTGCCACATATGGTACATGTGTTGAACATGATGGCGAACAGGTTGATACATTCCTGTAACTCAAGTTGCACATATGAAGTATGTTTTGTAAATTAAATGTTTCCTCCATTCAAATGTTAGCGTAATTTTGACTCACCCTGTGTATCTGGTGTCACGTTTATTGTGTGTTACATGTATTATACTACTATCAATAAAAAATGAAACATTCAAATAAGAATCGTGTGCTGTGTAAAGATGGAACAAACTTGAATTTTATTTTAACAGCCAAATCTTATAATACTATATAAGTTTGAAAGGATTTAATATTTTAAGTGGTTTAATTTTTTCACATTTTTTAGATTTATTACTGTGATAAAGTAGAGTTAAATATCTTGCAAAATTCCAGCAATTGAACATTTTGAAACATGTCTTCTTTTACAATGAACTGGAAAAATATATCTTCAATCGTTGCCATCTCCGTGCTTACACATGTGGTAATGTTTACGGTTTGATAATTGCTCTATTGCATGGTTATTATATAGTCTGTTTGTCAAAACCCAAAAAAAAAACTTTGAAATCACTTGAGTATAAGCAAAGTACATAAGATACAGCAGATAATTTTATTTTTAATGAATATCTAGCTATCACAAGATTAAAAAAAGATCTTAACAAGTACAGTGGAACCTCGGGTCACGAACGTCTCTGAACACGTACAAATCGGGTTACGACCAAAAAGTTCGCCAAACTTTTACATCTGTTCACGACCACACACTCGGGTGACAAACAAGCCAGTTTCCCTTCCGGTTTGTACGCACTGATGATTTCCGCACGTGTTCAGTCTCTCCCTGTGCATTTGCTGTGAACTCTTTGTGCTCTATTTAGTTTCCCTTCTGGATCATACGCGCCAGTGATTTGCGCACGTGTTAAGTCTCTCCCTGTACTGTATAGGGTGGTCCAGATCTAATTATGCAATTTTCATTACGCTATAACTTATTAAGTTTATTACATAGAACATCACCCGAAAAATCCCGGATTATCGAGAAGTGTGCGAACTGAAGACATAAAGAATCATCTTCGCACCGAACTGGAATCATCCCTTCATAAATCAAAGTCATCCAGACGATCTGGATCTGCATAATTAGATCTGGACCACATCACGCAGAGGGACTTTGTTGTATAGCGGGTCCACAGCTCACATCAAGAGGCCAGTGTTAAATAAATAATCGCCGCGCTAGAGCTGCCACGTCCTCTTCATAAATAGAAGCAAGAGGTGGCTAAAGGGAGGAAAAAGAAAAGAAAGACGAAGGTTGTGGAGTGAGGAAGTAAGCAGGAAGCAGTGTGGAAAGAACCGGTGTGAGCGAGCAAGGAGCTGGAGTGACCAGAAGAAGGATGGCTGGCTGCGTAAGGCCGAGAAGGCAGCGGGGGTCATCAGTTAAAGCTTGCTTTTAAAGAGACGGCTTCCAGCAGTTTTAACCTCATTGTATTTAATGAAGACTTTTTTCTATTGGATTTTAACCTCCACTTCACTTCTGTTTTTATGGGATTATTTATTTATTGAAGGATTCTGAAAGCACTGCACTTTTTTTAATTTGGACTTTGTTTTTGATTTTTGTTTTGTTGATTTTAATAAAAGCACTTGGTACTTTTTGCACCATCGCCTTGCTCCATTGTAATGCCTCACTGTCGTGCACATCGGTAACATTACCGACGGTGACAGGTTTAAGGGCTCCCGGAAGCGAGATTGGAGCATACAGCGAACCCGCATCGTCACAGACTTTACCTCAAAACTATAATCTCCTCTCCATCCAGTTTCTCCTCACTCCCTTCATGCCAGAACTCGACTCATGCAAGGTTAGTTTTCTTGGTTGTTTATGGTTAGTTTTGTATAAGTTAAGGATTTTTCAAATGTTCGTTTTTTTCCCTGTGCCTAAAACTCATTTAAAAAAAGTGTTTGCAGCGAGCGGTTCGTTAAGGCTATAGCGTGAACTCTTGCAATGTTAGTTTTCTCTGTTGAAGTTTCCTCAGTGTTATTCAATGTTTTTACATTTAGTTTACTATTACACTGTGCATTCTATGGTATAATTAACTATTTTTGTGCTTAAAAATCTTTAAAAAAATATATTTACATACAATTCGTATGGTCCGGAACGGATTAATTGTATTTACACACAATTCTATGGGGGAAATTACTTCAGGTCACGACCAAATTGGGTTGCAACCAGAGTTTTGGAACGAATTACGGTCGTGACCCGAGGTTCCACTGTACCAGTTTCAGGTCTGCCATCAACCTCACAAATCACTGAATCAGCCTCACAAATCATTGAAAGGTTCTCCAACACTGAATATGATAAATGATTGTCCAACACATAAGTTATTGATAATTGGACATCCATGGCACTTCTTCACAAAAATAAGTTGAACCTCCCTTGCACTCAAGTATTTACTCAGCATTTACTATAATTATCATTTTTAAGATAAATTAAAGGCAACATGAAGTGTCATGCCAAAGCAAATGATGTATAGTTTAACAGATTGTTAAGCTGTAAACCCCAGTGGTAATGTAGCTGATGGATGCCAGGTACAATATGAGATTACTGTGAAATGGACACAATCTTTAATGAAGGAAATTACAAATCCTGTAGGAGTATGTTTACAACCCTGCCACAGGGGATGCACAAACCAGTGTGTTTGTTCATGCCGGTCCCAAGCCTGGATAAATGGGGAGGGTTATGTCAGGATGGGCATCCGGTTTAAAATTTTGCCAAAAGGTGGGACATGGCTGTGGTGAATACATATTTTAAGAAGAGGGAGGAACATAGGGTTACATGCAAGAGTGGAGGAATATGCACACAGGTAGATTACATCCTATGCAGAAGAGTTGATCTGAAGGAGATTGAAGACTGCAAAGTGGTGGCAGGGGAAAGTGTAGTTAAGCAGCATAGGATGGTGGTCTGTAGGATAATGTTGGAAATCAAGAAGAGGAAGAGAGTGAGGGCAGAGCCAAGGATCAAATGGTGGAAGTTGAAAAAGGAACACTGCAAGGTTTAGTTTAGGGAGGAGGTGAGACAGGCACTGGGTGGCAGTGAAGAGTTACCAGACAGCTGGGAAACTACAGCAGATGTAGTAAGAGTGACAACAAGAAGAGTGCTTGGCATGACATGTGGAAAGAGGAAGGAGGAAAAGGAAATCTGGTGGTGGAAAAAGGAAATACAGGAGAGTGTACAGAGGAAGAGGATGGCAAAGAAGAAGTGGGATAGTCAGAGAGATGCAGAAAGTAGAGAAGAGTACAAGGAGATAAGGCGCAAGGTGAAGAGAAAGGTGGTGAAGGCTAAAGAAAAGGCGTATGATGAGTTGCATGAGAGGTTGGACACTGAGGAGGGAGAAAAGGACCTGTACCGATTGGCTAGACAGAGGGACCGAGCTGGGATGTGCAGCAGGTTAGGGTGATAAAAGATAAAGATGGAAACGTACTCACAAGCGAGAAGAGCAGATGGAAAAAGTACTTTGAGAGGCTGATGAATGAAGAGAACGAGAGAGAGAAGAGGTTAGATGATGTGGAGATAGTGAATCAGGAAGTGCAACGGATTAGCAAGGAGGAAGTAAGGACAGCTATGAAGAGGATGAAAAATGGAAAGGCCATTGGTCCAGATGACATACCTATGGAACATTAGAGGGTCAGCTCAAGTTGGACAGTTGGGAGACAAAGTCAGAGAGGCGAGATTGCGTTGGTTTGGACATGTGCAGAGGAGAGATGCTGGGTATTTTGGAAGAAGGATGCTAAGGATAGAGCTGCCAGGGAAGAGGAAAAGAGGAAGGCCTAAGCGAAGGTTTATTGATGTGGTGAGAGAGGACATGCAGGTGATGGGTGTAACAGAGCAAGATGCAGAGGACAAAAAGATATGGAAGAAGATGATCTGCTGTGGCAACCCCTAACGGGAGCAGCCGAAAGAAGAAGAAGAAGAAGAAGAAGAAGAAGAAAGTAGTAGTATGTTTACATTTTTGAAGGTAATGTTTACTGTTTTAGTTAGAAAGATTTCACACATTAAAAAGAGTGCTACTAATTAAATAATTACATGTCAACATCCATCCATCCATCCATTTTCCAACCCGCTGAATCCGAACACAGGGTCACGGGGGTCTGCTGGAGCCAATCCCAGCCAACACAGGGCACAAGGCAGGAACCAATCCCGGGCAGGGTGCCAACCCACCACAGGACACAAACAAACACACCAAGCACACACTAGGGCCAATTTAGAATCACCAGTCCACCTAACCTGCATGTCTTTGGACTGTGGGAGGAAGTCGGAGCACCCGGGGGAAACCCACGTAGACACGGGGAGAACATGCAAACTCCACACAGAGCGAACCCGGGTCTCCTACCTGCGAGGCAGCAGCACTACCACTGCACCACCGTGCCGCCCTACATGTCAACAGTTAAAATTAAATAAAATTTGAAAATAAACACAGGGTCGTATTCTTTGATTGAAGCATGTTTAAATTTCTTTTCTTGTTACAGGAAAGGAAGCAAAAATTCTAAGAATGGTGTCTGTGAAGGCATTTAAGATTTTACTTGCAGGCGTCACAATGCCTGACATCTGAAACCGACTACCAAATACAAGTCTGCACCACTTTAAATGAAGCCAAAAGAAAACAAAAACATCAGAAGGTAAAGCTTTCTGTGATCTTTGGGAAAAGAAAATGCAAATTCTTATTTAAATATAAACATCCTTAATTTTACTCTATAATAGTAGAACTTCACATTGAGTTTATTTTATGGATACTGATTTCTAGCAATCACTTTCAAATTACACAATAAAGAGAACACGAAGCACAGCCTTTCCATCATTTACTTCTACAATTCCAGAGTGTTATATGAGAAGGAACTGCCTCCTTTAAAAGCTTTGTGCTATAATTAATACACATTTTAGCTGTTAAGCACTTTCTGATGTATACCAACTTATGAACCTTTCCTTGAGAAAGTTAAATTGAAAAAAGCAATACGGCAAATACTATTTTTAGATTTCATTAAGACTACATTGTCAGTGAACATGAATTTTGTCAATATACATTGAAACTCTACAGTATAGTATAGTTTCTGAGATAAAAGAAATATTTCAGCTTTGTTTTCAGGCATTTTTGAACATTTATTACAATAGAAATAGTCTTTCAAATACATATAGATCAAATACAAGAGATATTACAGCGGTTTAAAAAGATAATACACACCTGCATTGGCACAAAAATGTAATAAGATTCTGTTAAATTGTAATGGTATGTTGCTTCTGTAAATTTCTTTACATTAAAAAATTACAAATTAGTTTAAGATTACAGTTGGTTAACAACCTTGTTTTTCAATAGCTCACTTATGTTACTTAAAACGTATTACACTGAGACAAACTGCAGTGATTTGCCCTGATCAAGGTTGCACAGTAATAATAAAAAAAACACTCCCAGCACAATTGGACATATATCGTCACATACAGAAGGCATAACATAGCTCAGGGATCCATCCATCCATCCATTATCCAACCCGCTATATCCTAACTACAGGTTCACGGGGGTCTGCTGGAGCCAATCCCAGCCAACACAGGGCGCAAGGCAGGAAACAAACCCCGGCACAGTGCCTGCCTCCCGCAGTAGCTCAGGGATGATCGCAAGATTCTTGACTCGTCTTCCTATTCATGCTGTCCTATATTTGTTAAAATCTCTAACAAAACAGATACTGTGTGATTTTTGCATGATGGATTTGGTAATTCAGCACACAATGCCAAAATGACATTCAGTAATTCTTGTTGGAGATTGCATCCTGTCTGAGGCGAACATGAATGAAGCGCAGCAGCAGTTGGCAGATTAAGTTTATGGAATAGTCATGTGAATTCCCTTATAATAGTAATGGGTGATTTTAACCATTCAAATCTAATCTTTGAGCTTCTCAGATACAAGCAGCTTGTTAAATGCCCAACTAGGGACGGGCACTTTGGATCACTGCAACTGTGCTATACATGATGCATACCGAGCTTTACCTTGTGCTCTGCTGGGTACTTCTGATCATCTTATGCTATAGTTGCTACCCACTATAAACAAATGCTAAAATCAGCTAAATCACTAAGAAAATCTATACATTCATGGACGGCTGAATCAGCTGAAACATTACAAGATTGCTTGAATTAGACTGATGGGGATGTTTTTAAAAATGCGTGTGAAAACATTCAGAAACTGACTTGACACTGTTACATCTTATATTAGCCTCTGTGAAGAAAAGTTTGTATTCCCAGCAAAACTATTGTAATGGAACAAAAACAGAAAACCATAGTTCACCAAAGAATTAATGATTCTTCATCAGGCAAAAGAAATTGTCCATAAAACTGGTGATAAGGATGCCTACAAACAGACCAGAAATTTACTAAATAATGCAATCAAAAATGCTAAATGGAAAAACAAAAGTAAACTGGACCTTCAGTTTTCAGCAAACAATATCTCCTCTTTAAAGAAAAGCCTTCATTATGTTACTAACTATAAAAAGACATCTCCCAGTGCTGACTCAGATGCATCGCTCCCTAATACATTTTATATGTTCTACAGAGGATTTGAACAACAAGGTGCTGAATGTTAACAATCTCCCTGTTCCTCAAATTCTAAAGTGAACATTAGAACAATCTAGACAAGAACAGGCCATTCAGCCAAACAAAGCTCACTGTTTGTATCCACTCAGTTCTTCTAAAGTAACATTAAATCTATTTTTCCCTAAAATTCTGTTGTCTACCACACTACTTGGTAACTTATTTAATTTTTCTATGGTTCAGTGTATAAAGAAAAAATTCCTAATATTTGTGCTAAGTTTACCTTTAACAAGTTTCCAGCTGTGTCACTGTGTTTTTGATTAACTCATTTTAAAAATAAAAGTCTTGATCTAACAGCATCAGATCAGGTGTAAATTTATGGTACTTGTAAAAGTTAGCTTTTTTTCAGTTTTATTCTCTCAGTCACGTTCATGCTGTCCCTCCCCCCTCCTCCTGATCTGACACTGTTAGTTTTCAAATAATATTGCATTAGTGTGATGATGTTTTCTGATTGGTACTATTCAGGTCATACAATGATTTCTTCAAAATGTCACATATATTTGTCTCTTTTTTTCCCCCACTGCGGTGTTGACACCATGCACCAAAAAGCTCATGATTATTCAATGCAAACAGGAACACGCAGGTGGCTGGTTGCTGTGTTCTGCTGCTTGACCTGGCAGCGATGAACACACATGTACTGTACAAGGCATGGAAGGGGTCCACTGAGAAAAGAAGAGTGCTCTTCGCTCACCCTGCATAGGAACTTCATTGTCGCTTCTTACAAGAAAAGGTGATGGAAAAAGATAAAGAGGATGCAACATCGACAAGCTTCTGTTCCAAGACCACCGCTTCATCCATGAATCAAACTCAGTGTCAGGTGCCCCTTCAATGTAACAGGAACCACAGCATAGAGAGAGGTGTGTACATTACAACAGGTACAAATGTCGTAAATGTAGGAAGGATGGTCCTTGGGTGTGTGGAAACTGTAAACATTTGAATCTGATGATTGTATATAGTGCAGAACTGACCTCTCTTTACTATTCTTTCCTCTGCATGTCCTGGAGTACAAAAGAAATACCACCATGCACCAAAATGTGGAGATTGGGCAAGATCAGGGGAAAAAAAAACAAGGTCACTGACTACAACCGCATCAAGGTATGCAAATGAATATGAATAATATGAAAAATGTTGCATCAGTGCCACAGTGTTTTCTGAAATGTATAGAGGTCATCCATCCATCCATCCATTTTCCAACCTGCTGAATCCGAACACAGGGGTCTGCTGGAGCCAATCCCAGCCAACACAGGGCACAAGGCAGGAACCAATCCCGTGCAGGGTGCCAACCCACCGCAGGACACACACAAACACACCCACACACCAAGCACACACTAGGGCCAATTTAGAATCGCCAATCCACCTAACCTGCATGTCTTTGGACTGTGGGAGGAAACCAGAGCGCCTGGAGGAAACCCACGCAGACACAGGGAGAACATGCAAACTCCACGCAGGGAGGACCCGGGAAGTGAACCCAGGTCCCCAGGTCTCCCAACTGCGAGGCAGCAGCGCTACCCACTGCGCCACCGTGCCGCCTATAGAGGTCATAAAATGAATTATTCCAAATATCATATATACCTATGTCTCTGTTTTTTGTCAGTGCGGCTTTGACATCATGGACCATAAGGTGCATACTAATTCAGCGTGAGCAGGAACACTCAATAAAACTGAATAAAAAAAAATTCAAGTGACAACAAGATACCAAGAAGGCATGATTCACCAGCGTTTGTGTGTCAGGTTTTATCCCTCCAGATCAGGGAATTTCCAGTTCCATTGTCTCAAAACACCATTCATATCCAGTTATTCCCAGTTTCAAATAAAAACTAACAGTGTCAGATCTGGGTGGTGGGGGGAGTGTAGCATGAATGTGACTGAGAGAATAAAAGTGAAAAAAAACACCACTTTTACAAGTACCATACAAGTACTGGCTGTTACAGATTCAAATCAAATGTATGTTTTTATTATATAATAGTAATAAAAATAGCAGCGCACTACTTGAACCGGTGACATCTTGATTATGAGTTGTCAACTCCCACCCGCACGACCCAAGAAGTCATGTCAGTGGCTTACCCTAAGCCAACTTTTTTCTTCGTTATATTCTTGAATAAAAGCGCACTTATTTTGTTATACCTATACTTGTACCTTTTGTGAAAGTGTTTATTTGATATTTGGACTTCAGCCTTCTCATATTATACACTTCATGTCTAGATTCTGTCATTTATTACTAAAACATGAAACATGTTTCTGTTTTAGCAATATGTTTAAATGGATCATTGTAGACATGGAACACACATGAAATGTATGTATTCCAAATGACGATATATTATTTACCCTCTACAATTCTAGACACCTCACTCCCAGACAAACCACTTGAGTACTTAGAATCTTCTTTGTGACTTGAGCTGCAGCAGTTGGGGGGGGGGGGGGGGGGGGGGGGGGGTATGTGATAGCAGGCTGCTTGTGCTGATTGACACATTTACAACACAAAAGATGCTGACAGAGAGGTGCGAAGGAATTTAAGGTGGGCCGGGATTATGAGTTTTTTTGCAGGATTCAAGGGTTCTAGTGTTAGAGACCTTGAGCTCAAGGTGATGGATCAGCTGGCATGTCCTGCAGATGTAGCTGTCATAGAAGAATGGCTCCTACTTTATTAGGTATACATGTTCAACTGCTTGTTAATGCTAATATCTAATCAGCCAATCACGTGGCAGCAACTCAATGCATTTAGGCATGCAGACATTGTCAGGAGGACCTTCTGAAGTTCAAACTGAGCATCAGAATGGGGAAGAAAGGTGAATTACGTGACTCTGAATGTGGCATGGTTGTTGGTCCCAGACGGGCTTGTCTGAGTATTTCAGAAACTAATGATCTACTGGGAGTTTCACAATTAATTATATTTAGGGTTTACAGAGAATAGTCAAAAAAGGGGAAAATATCCTGTGAGCAGAAGTTCTCTGTGCTGTTGATGCCAGAGGTCAGTGGAGAATGGCCAGACTGGTTTGAGCTGATAGAAAGGCAACAGTAACTCAAATGACCACTTGTTACAACCAAGGTATGTAGAAGAGCGTCTCTGAATACAAAACACATTAAACCTTGAAGCAGATGGGTTACGGCAGCAAGAGACCATACCGGGTGCCACGCCTGTCAGCTAATAATGGGCAACTGAGGATACAGTTTGCATGGGCTTACCAAAATTGGACAACAGATGGTTGGAAAAACATTATCTGGTCTGATTAGTCTCAATTTCTGCTGAAACATTCGAATGGTAGGGTCAGAATTTGGTGTCAACAACATGAAAGCATGGATCCATCCTGCCTTGTATCAATGGATCAGGCTGGTGGTGGTAGTGTAATGGTGTGTGGGATGTTTTCTTGGCACACTTTGGGCCCCTTAGTACAAACTGAGCATTATTTAAATGCCACAGCCTACCTGAGCATTGTTGCTGATCATATCCATCCCTTTGGGACTGCAGTGCACCCATCTTATGATGGATACTTCCAGCAGGATAATGCAAAGCTCATATCATCTCAAAAAGGTTTCTTGAACATGACAGTGAGTTCACTGTACTCAAATAGCATCCACAGTCACCAGATCTCAATCCAATAGATTATTTTTGGGATGTGTTGGCACGAGATTTGCATCATGGATGTGCAGCTGACAAATCAGCAGCAAGTAGTACTCAGGGACCAAAATCCATGAGGAATGTTTCCAGTACCTTGCTGAATTTATGCCATGAAGAACTATGGTAGTTCTGAAGGCAAAGGAGGATTCAACCTGGTACTAACAAGGTGTACCTACTAGAAATTTCCACCTCCCCTCCATTGTTACAAGTGTGAGGAAACCAGGTAAATAATCGCCACACACCTCAATACACCTCAACAAGCCAATGGACTGCAGCTGGGCAAGAGAAGAAAGATACTGTGCAGTTGCTAACTCCTTATCCCTCCCATTTACTGGTATGGTAGTTGTAAATAGTTTAAACTAACAGCACTCATCGATCCCGGGAGTAACATTTCCATTTGTGCTTGCCTGTATATGCTTCCACAACAGTGGGACACTGGAAGGACCAGTCTAACCTGTCTAACTTTCTAAAAGGAAAGTTGATGGTACAGGTCTGTCTCTTGTGTGATTAACTTCTCTGGGGAAACTGATATAATCAGGGAGGCTGTCCTAAACAGCCCCCTTTTCCGTAATTCTTGGGTGCAATTAGTCCCAAACTAAAGTCGGAAGATCACATTCCACACAATATACTATGTTTGGCCTAGTAATAGACAGGGATACCCCATCTCAAGATTGTGTGTTACAGGCCAGCTTAAGAAATGTATCATGTGGTCACCCAATACAAGGTGCGTGATGTCATGTCAGATCATACTGAAGCTTACTCAGAAGGGGCAGATGACATGTCACGGATGGAAACTCTGTCCCGGGAAATCTCTTCCAAAATCCACTTTCAACATTACATTTCCAGTTTTCCCCAAACATCAGTATATTTTAAAAGAGAGTAATGGAATAGAGTAAGAGAGTAAGTTTGCCAGAAATGTAGTCATCCTAGTAGACAGGTCAATGCACTGCTCAAACCATGCCACCTGTACTGCACTTTGTACTCTAAAAAGATTTATTATTATTAAAAAAAGATTTATTATATTATTAAGATTTACATTATTACATAGCACAGCATGAAAGTGAGGTACAGATGTTGTTGCTATCAAAAACCTTCCAATAACAGGTTTGTGATCTAGATCACGCACACCTTCTAGGTGCTCTTTTAGGGGCTGAAAAAACTTTGGAGAGGATTAAACAATGATTTTTTTGATGAGTAGGCCTTCTGTTTTTGTAATTCTTTTCCAGGATGTCAATTATGGCAGATTCTAAAGAAGGACTGAGCACCTCTGATTCGTTTACTTTCATAGATATACCTTTTGAGCGGATTGGTGTCGACCTCATGGGTCCCTTTGTACCTTTAGCCCCAGGTCATAAATGTTGTGAGCTGGGGGGCTGATCGCACCCCTACAGGATACGGATGCTCCTTCTAAAAAATGCAGAAAGACTACCTTCACATTGCTCCCTTGCTTGCTGGACTTACTTGCGGCTGATCTACCGCGCGATCCATGTGGTACTTCGCATACTTAAAAGCCTGAACAGCACCTGTCAGATTTTGATTGTTTGCTTTTCTCTCTCTCTCTCTCTGACATTCCCTGCTCCTGTCACGCACTCCTTTGAAGAGGAAGATACGTTTGCATTCTTTTAATTGTGAGACGGAACTGTCATCTCCGTCTTGTCAAGGAGCACATTTAAACTTTTGAAAAAGAGACATATGTTTGTTTGCAGTGTTTGAATAAAGTTCCTGTCTCTGCAACCTCCTGTGCTTCTGTGCAAACCTGTGACCCAAGCGTGACAATATATTCTGGTTCTTGTGGATTATGTTATTTAATATCCTGAGGATATTCCCCTGAGAAAAGCCAGTTCTAAGAATATCACACAAGAACTGGTAACTGGCACATTGGCACCGCCAGTGAAGTCCTTAAAGACCAACAGATGCCTTTTACCTTGGAAACATTCAGGAAAGTTGCCAAATTACTCAGGATTATACATTCTTCAAACTGATTTTATATTGGCATGCTTTAATGAAACACTCAAACAGATGCTGCCCAAGGTGGTCAGCAAGGATTGGAGGAACAAGGACCTGTTACTCCCTTTCATGTTACTCCCACAGACCTCAATGCATTTCTCCCCTTTGGAATTATTATATGGATGACAACCTTTGGGATTATTGGATATTCTTAAAGAAGTTTGGGAAAGAAAGGCACTCCCTTCCATTAATATTCTTGAGTAAATTGCACAATTATGTGATAGATTTGCTAAAATCTGATCTCTTCTAAAAAAAAACATTGAGAAAACGCAGGTAGATCAAGCCTTCCTATATAACCACGGCATGACACTCTTTGAGTTTAATTGCAGAGAGAAAGTCATGTTTCACATTTCTACCTCTCATTCCAAATTAATGGCTTATTGGCAAGAGCCTTATGAAATTAAGGAATGAAGAAGACAGGTCGACAATGTGGTGAAACAACCAAATAGGCACCTGACCCAACAAGTCTATCAAAATCTGTTGAAGCCATTAAAGAATAGGGACTGTAACCCTAACTCTGGTCAACCTTCTTCGCTCTTTGCAAGCAAATTGCATCTTCATTTCAATGATAATTTGACACCCAAACAATGACAGGAACTTGAAGCAGTCCTCCTGGAAGTGGTGAATGAAAGACTTAGTAGGATTTCTATGATGGTGTATGACATTGTGGCTGTGCCGAGTGTGATTGTTAAAGAACACCCATGTTGAATCCAGGAGGCAAAGCATGAAGAAGTGGAGCTTGAGATCAAACAAATACCAGACCTTGGTGTTACTGAGGAAAGTTTTAGTCGCTGGTCTAGCCCTATTATTGTGGACCCAAAGCCAGATGGCACTGGTGCTTTTGCAACAACTTCCGTCGACTAAGTCAAGTCTCCCTATTCAATGCTTATCTGATGCTGCATGTGGACGAACTTCTTGAGCAACTCGGTAAACCTCAATATTTGACCACTCTTGACATAACAAAAGGGTACTGACAGATTCATTTAAACAAACTCTGCAAAGAAAAAACGTGTTTATCACCCCTAGCACTCACTGGCAGGATCAAGTCCTCCCATTTCATTTGCCCAGGATGCTATCTACCTTCCAACATCTGCTAGACAGAGTGCTTCAACCACACAATTCCTACAGCACTGCCTATATGGATGACACTGCACATGGGAGAATCACAGGTAGCACAGTGCTCCTGACACTGTGTGAGGCTGGTCTTTGTATTAATCTCAAAAATAGTTATTTTGGATTAATGGAAGCCAAATATTTCAGCTACATGATGGGTAGAAGAACTGTCCGGCCACAGTGTACCAAAGTTTATGCCATACCTAACTGGCCCCGTCCACACATGTGGCATTAGGGGACAACTTCAGTACTTAACTGACTGTAATTTACCTATAAACCAGGAGTTGGCACTGTTACTTAATACCTCTTCTCCCTCTACAGAAGAGATGATTGACAGACCTTTCACCACTGACGTCAATTCTTGTTTCCAGCCACCTGAACTTGACTTTTCTGCTTCCTAGCTCTTTAAAACCAGCTCCACCACCATCCTGAGACAGTTATTTCTCGTCTCACATCTGAAGAACTCTATTTGCATTTATTTTCTCTTTTAAAGTTTGATTTAAGAACTTGCAATTATACAAGGATCACTTCAGTTCCCCAAACCTTCAAGAGCTTTCTGTTTTTTGTTCTTACAACATAAATATTCAATACAGAAAAATTCAATGTACTGTGATGAACCCTAACTTTACTTTTAG
Organism: Erpetoichthys calabaricus; assembly: GCF_900747795.2. Taxonomy (NCBI): domain Eukaryota; kingdom Metazoa; phylum Chordata; class Cladistia; order Polypteriformes; family Polypteridae; genus Erpetoichthys; species Erpetoichthys calabaricus. The sequence continues at coordinate 53,379,718 of NC_041411.2, forward strand.
GAGTAATAGATTGGCCGATCAACTGAAATTTGAGCACAGCTGATCTTTGAAACTGGTCAAAAATTAGCAGAGCAACAGAAAGTAATAATGGTTTAGCATCCCTATTCGCAGTACTGAAAACTAGATGATGGAAAACAACTTCAAGGTAAATTAGACAATAATTTTGTAAATTGCATGATTTACAAAACAGTGCAGATTGCAAGTGTTAAAAAGTACAGGAAAGTTCTCTATATAAGGTCTTCTAAAAAGAAAGCTGACTCAATCTTACCAGTCAGATAAGTTTGGAGTATAGAGTGTAGTCAGAGGCAAGTGTCTGACTTGTGGAAGAAAGACATTCCAATGTATTATGAAAAACTGTAAAACAGGAGGTAAAAAAGAGGGTGTTTTATGTCTAAGGTCCTCTTTGTATATAGGTAATGTGAAATATGCCTGGACACAGACAGACACTGAGACAGCCAGATGTCCAAAACACACACATTTAATTTCTTCACTGCACACAGCACCATAAATAAGTCACAGTTACCCAGTAAATTGCTCACAGTCCTTTCCTTTCTTCTGCCGTTTCTACTCCTCTCTCGCAAACTCCGTCCTCTTCCACCCAACTCCGGCTCTCTGAACGGAGTGAGGCGGCCCCTTTTAAAATGCACCCAGATGTGTTCCAGATGCTCCCTGATGACCTTCCTGCAGCACGTTCACCACACAAGGTCATCTTCTGAGTCATCCAGTGCTCTCTGGCGGTGGCTGCCTTCTCATGTTCCAGGGGAGGTACTGCTCCTCTCCCATAGGTTTGTAGGGGCAATAGATTTTATTGTGTTCTGTTCTATTTTTGAAATTTTGAATTTTTCCCTGTGCACTTTACCTTCTTTTATATTAAAGCACCTTTTGTGTTGATACTGTAGTATATTTGACGCTATTTTTATTTCACAGGCATCTACTAGGTATCACTATAGTTGTAGGCAAAATGTTAGAGCTTAACACTAGAATCACCAAAGCTTACGAAAAATCTTGTAAACCCATCCCACCTTAAATCTGTTCGCATCTCTCCATCAGTGTCTTTTGTCTTGTATCATGTGTCAATAAGCTACAGCAGCAAGCAGCCTGCTATACCATCCCCCCACCCACCGCCATATTTCATTTTGCAAAGAAGTTTCTCAGTGCTCGATGCTTATCTTGGAGTGAAGTACCTGGAGTTTTATAGGGTAAAATATATATTATCATTTGGAATACATATATTTCATGTGTGTTCCGTGTCTACAACAATCTATGTAAACACATCATTAAATCAGAAATGTTTTTCATGTTTTAGTAATAATTGACAAAATGTAGACATGAAGTGTATAAAGTGTGAAGCCTGAAATCCAAATAAACACTTTTACAAAAGGTACAAGTATAACAAAACAATTTTTTATTGTTGCACTTTTATTGAAGAATATAACACTGGTCTACAAAAAATATCTTTTGTTTGCTTCTGGGAACTTCAGAGCAGCTCTTTATTAAGTTTTTTACACTGATTTCATATATGAAATCGGAATTAAGATAGCACATCAGGTTTTTGAAATACACATCATTTACGTTTTGACATTTTTGAATATCAATATAATATATCAACACAATATCTGGAGTTTGGACTATGTCCTACTAAAATTGTTTTGATGTGTTTATTCTGAAAACAAACCAGAAGACGATATCAGAGACACGTTAAAGTATATTTATGTCAATTTACCTCAATATAAAAGTGAGGTCAGCGTGCCCAAAAATGTTGGGTTTTTGCGCTTGTACTGCACATCTGTCTCTCTTTGCAAGAACCAACAGTAGACACCCATCATGCTCAGAGTGAATTTTCCCCAATATCAGTTTTCCATCACCTTTATATCTTGATGAAATCTTTCCCCATGCTCATCTGTGACATCGCTTAGATTTGGTGGAAAAAAGTCGAGATGAGAATGTAAAAAATGCGTCTTCAGTGACATTCTGGCTCCCGTAAGCTAATATACTTTCAGCATATTCTCCACAAGCTCAGTATGCTTCTCTGTTCTGCATTTGCCAAGAAAATTCTGGACAACAGGCACAAATGAGGGTGCTGATTCAGTTGACTTCAGTTTCTTTTTGAACTCATTGTCAAGCATCAGATCACGGATTTCAGGGCCAACAAAAACACCTTCCTTAATTTTGGCTTCACTTTTCTTGAGACCAAACCTATTTCTTAAATGCTGAAATACATCGCCTTTACTGTCCAGTCACCCTAGTTGTCCAAGACCTGGAACATCATAACTAAAAAAACGGGACGTGCTGGATGAAAATGTTTTTCAGATTTGGAGTCAGCAAGTGAAATTTGTTAAAATACAGGTGAAAGAATCCAAGTAGCAAAATGCTTGTTGACCAGTGAACCGAAGAAAAAAGAAAGCAGGTTACAGTAGGCTGCTGATACGACAGCTTGCGTGGTGCAATGCTAAGAACTGCTGACTCCCAATCAAGGGGCTGCGGTTTCGATATCAGCTGCTTCCCAAATTTACCGCTTTGAGTAGTGAGCTGCTCTTATTGTTAATATTATACAATAAAAACATACATTTAATTTGTGTCTGTAATAATGGAAATTATTACTTGGTGAAATAATAGTAGAGTGTTGTACCTTGTTAGCCATAGATTGATACAGGAGAAAGTAGGTGAAATGACACCTTTTATTGGCTAACTAAATAGATTACAAATGCAAGCTTTCGAGGCAGCTAAGGCCAGCTGCCTTGAAAGCTTGCATTTGTAATCTGTTTAGTTAGCCAATAAAAGGTATTGGTGAAATAACAGAACAGCGAAAAGAGATCGAATATATTGTTTGGATTTAAACTTTCAGTCAGAGACTTGTAGATCGTCTAATTCGTGTTGCCATCAGGAAGAAGTAGTGTTTCTTCCTAATGAAGAGGCATAAACATTAGAATTAAAGGATTTCTTGTTTGGTGAAAGTTAAATCCACATACGCAAGCGGCAGAGACACGAAGTGACTGCCGTATAGCACAAGCCGGGGGTTTGGCAAGTGAAGCGAGCAGGGGAAAGAAGCCCTATAGTATTCTACAAAAATGCTAGAATATGAAATAAACTTCATTACGACACAAGAAAGAGTATAGAAAATATATATTTTTTAACTGAGTTTTAAAAATGATGTCTTCAAGGTGGTGGCCATCATTAGCGATACACTTTTCAAGACAATTTCTGAACATTCACATGACTCATTCGGCCATTTCAAGGGGAATAGCAGTGATTTCATGTCAAACAGTGTCCTTGAGGGCTTCAAGGTTTTGAGGTCGGTGTGTGTATACCTTTGACCTGAGATAGCCCCACAAGAAGAAATCGCACAGAGCGAGATCAGGCAAATGTGAAAGCTACCCGACATTGCCGCGCAGGGAGATCAGATTCCCCAGAAACATCTCCCGCAAAACTTGCATGGATCTCTGCGTCTTATGAGCTGTTGCTCCATCCTTTTGAAACCAGGCATCCACCACATCCATTTCTTCCAGTTGGGGTCGCAAAAAGTTCTTAAGCATTTCAATATAACATTCTGAAGTGGCGGTGACCATTGCTTCCCCCTCCTCAAAAAAGTAAGTGCCTACAATGCCAAATTCTGTAATGGTGCATCAAACTGTTACATGCTTACTGTGCCGTGGTCTCTGATGAAGTTCATGATGGTTGGTTTCAGCACATAAGTTTTGCTTATTTATGCAACCATTCAAATAGAAATGTTTCTCGTCACTGCACATGATGATGGCATCTTGATGAATGGTTTGCAGAATTTTCGCTCACAACTCTACAGCTCTCCCACTCTCTCTCATTGAGTTCCTGCACTACCATCATTTTATATGGATGGAAATTAAGGTCCTCATGCAAAATTCTCCTCAAAGACATGTTGGAAATGCCTAAAGCAAAAGCATATTTGCACGCTGAACATCTAGGAGACTGCAAAATTGATGTCCTTCTTGCTTGGATGTTTTCAAGCATTCGTATAGTCCGAGGACGGCCTGGAGATTTTCTGTTCAAAAGTTGTACCCGTCTGTCTAAATTTAGTCACCCACTGAAGAATTGTTTTCCGATTTAGGACGTCACCATTAGAAAAAATGCTGAAGTGTGTTTGGAAGGCGCGTTGTGTAGTGATGATGGATTCATTGTTATTCAAGAAAACTACAAAGGATTGCCTATCAATGGGTCCCCCCCCCCCCCAACTCGGCTGCCTCTACCTCATGCAGTGACCTTGAGAAATGTGGTACTTCATTTCGGCTCATCCTGTATTTGCTGTATATCCCATCATTAAAGAACAGCTGTTTATTTTACCCTGCACTAATTTCAGCATCATGTTACTCTAGACATTCTGTGCAGGATTACTATATTGTAGATATTTTTGTACATTACTTCCCTGATCAGCCTTTTCATAATTTTGGATAGTTAGCCTATGATGTTATTAAGTGAGAGCATGGGGTGTCATGAGGTCACTGGAAAGGCGTGTGTGGGGCTCCCGAAATATTTGCAAGAGGACGAAAATCCAATTCTTTAGAGCCCTGGTGCTTCGTCTTTCGCTATATGGTTTTGAGACATGAGACAAAGACTGGACTCCTTTCGATACTGTGTCTCATCGGAGAATCCTTGGTACTGCTGTTTTGACTTTGTGTTGAACGAGTGGTTGCTCACAGAGTCTCCAGAGAGCAACATTACCTGCATTGTGAGGGAACATCAGTTACAGCATTACGGCCATGTGGTGCGATTCCCAGAGGATGATCCAGCTTGCAGGGGGATGCCCACATAAGACCTGCTGCAGATAGGCAGCCATTTCCAGAGGGTGGGATTGGACCGTGTGTCTGCCTTGGGGGTTACTAACCAGGATCCTAAGCTGTTTTGTCGTGTGATTGGTGCGGCAATGCTCTGTACCAGTGCATGCTCCCTGACCTGAAAGGACAAATATAAATGTAGAACCTAGAACTTTTAACTTACATTTATCCATCCATTGATTTTCCAACCTGCTGAATCCGAACACAGGGTCATGGGGGTCTGCTGGAGCCAATCCCAGCCAACACAGGGCACAAGGCAGGAACCAATCCTGGGCAGGGTGCCAACCCACTGCAGGACACACACAAACACACCCACACACCAAGCACACACTAGGGCCAATTTAGAATCACCAATCCACCTAATCAGCATGTCTTTGGACTGTGGGAGGAAACCGGAGCGCCCGGAGGAAACCCACGCAGACACGGGGAGAACATGCAAACTCCACGCAGGGAGGACCCGGGAAGCGATCCTAGGTCCCCGGGTCTCCCAAATGCGAGGCAGCAGCGCTACCCACTGTGAACTTACATTTAAATATATTAAAATTAGGGCTGCTGTTTTATTAAAAAACAATTATTACAATTATTTGTACAATTAAAATTTTTAATTAAAATTAACTTTAATGATTTGCACATGCTTCGAGAGTGTAATGTTGTTACCAATCAACTATTAGTTGAGTGAGTTTAGCAAATGAAAAGATTATTTGCTTTTTCAGACAGTGCCATACATCCATAATAAAAGAATGTAAGCTCTGTGTTTAACCACAGTTTATTATGAACATGGTTATACTTGTCCATCCAACGACTCATTTTCTGACCGGCATATCCAATTCAGGGTGCCTGTCCCAGCTGGACTGGGTACAAGACATGATTTTATCGTGGATAGTGTACCAGCCTTGCTCAGATCTGACTACATGTCATTTTACAATAAAATGCATTTAGTTAGTGTTTCAAAAATTACACATTAACCAGCCATTCATTAATGAAGTGCAAGGAAAAATCTCTCCAATCATATGACATACAAAGTATTTGTTAACAGAAGCACATGATCTCAGAAATGTGCAATGAGCGGGGCTAGTGAAATATAATAAATTCCCAAAAATGAATTAGCACGCACTACATTTGTATCATTCATTGGGTTTTTTAAAACCAGAGAAAGGTTTATTGATTTATTATTATAAAAACCAATAAATGACTAAAACGCATAAAACACACAGTATATGGCCAAACGTTTTCACATTATGAAATAATTTTAAATTGGCAACTTTATTATCTCTAGGGTAGCCTTAATAGTATAAATATCTAAAAATAGAGGGATAAATTTGGCAAATGATAGGATCAAGAGTTTGTGACATTTGAAATCTGAATTATTTTGACCTGTCCATTAAATATTACTCTTTGGTAAATTTTACTAAAAAGCTAATGTCTACTTAACATACTCTCGGACAACCGCAAATATCACACATCTAAGTGAATTTCTGACAAACATGTCTTGAAAGGTGTGTTCTTATGAGTTTATGTAAATGTTAATATTCTGTATTAGTTTGATATTCACTAGTTTATGCGGCAATGGCATCATGTTTGAATTTTTAGTATTGGCTTGAAACAGTATGTATTTTCCAGTTAATAGACAGAAACTAAGTGAATACATTTTATATGCCTATAATAAGACAAATTGGGTGATCATGTCTTTCTATATAAACCACACATTGACAGCTCCAAAAACCAATAAAATGCACCCCATATATTATTACCCTGGGAGGAAATCTACTTCTCTGCCTCACGTGAAATTCTTGCTCTGATCTGTAGGTATGAACATTTAAGTCTTTGCCATTTTTTCTATATCAAACCACATTAATGTACATGTTTAAAAATATTTCAATAATAAAAAAATAGGTTTACCTTACTAAAGTTAAAAGTCACACACAAAGACTATCTGTAATATTTTCTTAAAATTCCCAAATACAAGATTTTTGTGCGTAAAAAAGAAATATAATCTTTAGTTTTTTATTATAACAGTTTACTGCTTAACAATTTAAGACCAAAAAAAATGGTGGTACATCGTAACATTTAAATTACTGGGGGTGTTGTGCCAAGACAAAAAAAAACCTTTCTATAGTCATTAACATCTGTTTATATAAAATATATATATGACATCAGAACCTGAAAAAAGTATAGTATAGGTTTAGTTAAATTTATTTTTGTGTAATGCTTTTCATTGAGTACAGGTTATAGTACTCTAACAATTTAACAGATAAAATAAATATTAGAAATGACATGACATACACACAAAAATATGCAGATCAGGATAAATACAAACAGTAAAAAAAGCAGAATTGACATAAACAAAAGGGAAAACAAAATTTTAAAAAATCCAAGGATCATCAGAATAAAAATAAACATAATTAGAAGCTCAAGATAAGTTAGCACAAAGTATTCCAGCATCTCCACTAGAAAATATTTATTATATTGGGTGGCATAGCATTATCCATAATGGTGATGTATTAGACCAAATACGATAAATACTACTCAAAATAAAAGCAAAATAAAAGTAATTTCAACAAATATAACTAGAATGAGCATCGGTGAAAATTACTACATTTTGGATTTAAACCCCATACTACTGATCCCACCAAACTCAATAAACATGTACAGGTGTTGTAATCTAAACTAGCTATAATGCACTGGTTTCAAATGAGACACATGTAACATGAAATAAGTGTTCAAATGAGCAATAAGGGTGAGTTTAAAAGAAACTGCACAAATACCTTTTAAAATGGTGGGATTCTTAAAGCAAGTGCAGGGTTAGGAACCTCAGGCAGATTTCTGGTGTAGGGAGTCACACCTTCTGCCCAACACAAAATTCAAGTGCGAATCTTTTACACTTTTGTCTCAAACTTTGCCACCTAGCGATCATTTTATGTGTTACTTTGTTAATTAAGTTTTTTTAATCCACTTTTCTTAGAAGGCAGTTTAGTGAAGTTCCACAAGAAGTGTTTTCTGCCTCACTCCGCGCTGTCCGTGCAACGCGGACGCAGAGAGCTTAAACAACTCGGCACATCCACATAAAAATGACAAGGGGTTAGCGAGCTTTCTGGAAGGCTTTTTACTGGACGTATCTCGTTGTAAACTGAAATATATACAAAAGAAACATACAGGCATTTACAGGTGTACAATCAAAGACAATAAAGAATGATTTACAAAGCAATGCAGTACATAGCAGACAGTGTACATTAAACAATAAAGCTTTAAAAGACACTTACAAGGAGAGTGATTTCCACGGTTGGATCAAGACAAAGAGAAGCGTGTACACAGAGGTTCAAATTGCTGCGTACCACAACTAACCAGACCCAGGTGTTTATATACCCTAAAGATACGTTTTGGACGTGACCGAAACAAGAGATAAAGGGGTGCCTATGTGAGACACATGAAGTGTATTGTATTCAAATGTTTATTATGGGACCTACAGTACATGCTTTACACGAGTTTCATAGACTTTTATAGCACCACTGTGAGTGTGGGACGTGACAGACTGGTGTGTTAATAAATGACAAGATGAAGGGTGAGCACAGTTCAACAAATATCAGTCTCAACTAACAAGATGTGGGGCAGAACAAAGTATGCTATCAGTTCTTTGGTGAAGATATGCCTGCAAGTTTCTCATTTAAATAATTATTTTTTAAATGCTTGTCAAGATACTCATCGGACACTGCAAGAACCAATCTTAGAAAGTAACATTAAAGTTAAGCTTATTTAAGTGTTTGCTTAGTTTCTTATAGCTACCTAGAATATAGTATAGTCTTTTACCCCATGTAAGCTAACATGAAATAGAACTCTTCGCTTTATCTGTAAAACAGAGTGTTAATTAAGCTAGTTAGGAAATAGTCTTACTGCTAGTATGGACTGTTAGATATGATTACAAATAAGAGATGGCATACAGTTTTCTGACCATGTTTAATGTACTTAACATGCATAAAGAATGATTGTATGACCAAACTTAGAGAAATGAAACAAGATAAATAAGCCTTAAACAAAACTTTCTTAAACAAGAAATTAACTTTTCCTTATTAGCAATTTTTCTCTGCTTTTTGTGAATTGTTTTGCTATGAATTTACTAAAACTTTTAAAATGAAGATATTTGGTCCAATATAGAAGATGACACACCTTGTAGCGGGCTTGTAACTTTATCTGAAATTTGAAACTTTTTCTGTGCACCACTTGACACCAGGGCACATTCTGTTGTAAGCAAACTATGGCTCAGGTCTAAATCCTTCTGTTTAAGAGCTCTGTCTTCTTCAGGAAAAGAGAATAATACACCTCAAGCTAACTCGACTATCAGACAAATAATTTCAAAGGGTGCAATGCGAAAGCAGGTGCGCAAAAAATGGCAGATTTGCCAGATCGTCTTCCTGACCAACAATATTTCTTCAGTGTTGGAGCTGATTACTTTGGACCTTTTCAAGTTAAAATAGGACTAAGTCTAGTCAAGAGGTATGGAGTAATTTTCACCTGTCTGATAATTAGAGCTGTACACTTAGAAATTGCACACAGTCTGGACACTGATTCTTGGATCTATGCTATATGTCAATTCATTGATACAAGAATCAGTGTCCAGGATGTGGACACTACAGAATCTGCAAGCTGCAGAACCCTTAACTTTGGACAAGCACAGCTTCAGCTACATTTAACTGATTTAAACATAATTTTTTTTCTGTATTGATTGATTGTTTGGTGTGAGCATTGTTTCACCCTGTGTATTATATGTTTTAGTTTTACAACCAAGAAAAAAAGATTTGCCAGTAAAAGCCTTTCTCTGAGCAAGAAAAATGGGTTTACTTAAGTTATTGTACGTTATGTGTCTAGCTTTGCATGGGCACGAGTGCAGAATAGACACTGTTGCCATTGGTATCTTCTCCGGAATGTGCCTATTGACCTCCCTGTTCCATGAAAATAGAGATGAAAGGTAACACAGAATCCATGGTATGTAAGAAAGGTTTAAACTCATACTGACATTTAAACATCAAAAAACCTATATGTAATGATTTGAGAATATTTCTTGAAAATTTTGCAAAGTGTACTATATTTCTCTAATCAGGCATTCACTGCACACCTCAAATACTTTTTATGTGCTGATTTACACACTGTCTTCCCACTGTTCTCTGAATGATCTGATACTTTCTTACGATTCGGTTATCCCTTATATCCCTTCTGGAGCATAGGCTGCCAACATGTGTCCTCCAGACAACTCTGTTCTGTACATTTCTTGCCAGCTGGTTCCATGTGAAGCCCATCCTTATGATGTCTGCCTCCAGGTCCCTGCACTACATGTTTCTTGGCCTTCCTCTTTTCCTTTTACCAAGTTAGGGACTGTCTTGTGATGTTGGTGGGGGGCTTTCCGAGGGTGTGCACAATCCATCCCCAATTTCTTCTTTAAAATCACAAATTCTGCAGGCATTTGCTTTGTTCTCTGCCAAAAGTCACATTTGCTGATGTTGCCGGGCCAGCATATCTGGATGATCCTTCATAGACATGTGTTGATGAAGGTCTGAGCTTTCAAGCCAGCTATTGGTTCTACTGAATAGGCTTGGTATTAGTTGTGTTGGTCTTTAAGACTTTTGTCTTTCCTGTGTTTATGTAAAGGCCAACTTTAGAAGCAGTGGCTGCCAGATTATCAGATTTATCTTTCATCTGCTGATGCAAGACTCAGGAAGATTACTGTACTGTTTTCTAAGGAGTCCACTGGATTCCATTTCACGTCTGTGTTATCGAAGACTTCATAATAAAGTAGAACATGAGCAGGAATAGAAGTGATGAGAGTAGGCACCCTTCCCTTACTCCAGTTCTTATATGTAAGACCTCAGTGAGTTGTTAACTGTGATGACTTTGTATTCAGAATGTTCTAATTACTCATGTCTCACTTTTCTGTTCCTCCTTTTTTCTTCTTTTCTATTTTTAAATCAAATATCAGATCCATTTTTAAGTTAAATGGGTTCCAAATATCCTCTGCACTCACTTCACTTCTTTATAAAATTTCTTGCTCATTTTCCCCAGACTTTAATCCAGTATCATCCCTATGCACACGTCTGTGTAAGGCACCTGCTACACCTCTACCATTATTTTCTGTCTGGCAGCATGACCTCCTTTCTTCTCCCCCATGTCGCAGAAAGCTATCTTTTAACAATATCTCTGCATCCTCTAAAAGCCAAATTACCAGCATTCTTAGTTTAAATTTGTACATTGTCTGAACTTTACCCTCCATAAACGTTATGTTATGCTTCTGGGCTACTGATCTTTCCTGTCACTTGTGTCTTTTAAATGTCTTTGGCACTTCTCTCCATATGTTTGGGACTATCCAAAAGATTTTGCTGTTTGGATGAATATTTCTCATTGTCTTTTCAATCTTTCTCTGTTAATTCCCCTTTTGCCTCATATGATTCTTTTTCCTGGACCTCTCTTCTCTTACCTTGACGTCTTTGCAGCTAAAGTTATTGGGGCTGATGTAGATGATTTGACTAGTGTGTGTCAGAGGGCAATGTTAAAGAAACTGGAAATCATCTCAACTGATGACAGTCATCCATTACATGTAGAACTAAAGTTCAGTAAATCAGTAAGGATAGTCGCTTTGAAAACCCACACATTTCGCTCCAGAAACTCCTTTCTTCCTAGTGCCATATGACTTTTCAATAAAAAATATCGGAGATAATGATTAAGGTTGTTGATATATATCCTGTAACCTCTTTTTTGGTGTAAATATGTATTATCTAACTGCCTTACCTTAACCTTTCTTGTTTCTATATGTCTGTCTTATTTCATTTGTCTGTTATTAGATGCAACTGAGAAGGCAAATTTCATGTTTTCTTGTGTAAACATGACTAAATAAAGAAACCTTAAACCTTCTACCCGGTAGAGGTTATTCTGCCTGGGTACCATCTCTGCTGAACTAATATTATCTGCTTATTGGAAATTTCCTGACTTACTCGATGTAAACTTCTGGAAATACTGTTTCTTTAATCTAACCTAACTCAGCCTTTTTCAGCATGCATCAGTGGATTAACTGGCTCCAATATACAGAAGTGGCAAGCTGGTGTGTATTTGTATTGGAGCTGGATAGCAGGGGGTAAACATCATGCTGCTGCAACCTTTAATTTTCTCCTTTTTTATTCCTCTCTCTCTCTCCTCTGGGCCTCAGTTTATCTGCCTGGCCTCTCTAACAGATCTGCACAGGGATCAATACATTTTAATCCTATATAGACCCTTTTTACAGGTCAATTCTGGAATTGGTGGCTGATGGGTGTGTGGGATGGTTGTTACTGCCTACTTTTGGTAAAATGTGTGTGGAGACTGGCTCGGACACAGACAGGCAGACACGCTCATGTCACCCAACACACGTTTATTTAGAATATTATTTACAAAGTTCAAGTGCCCACAAACCCCAAAGTCCTGGCCACACAACAATGCCTTCTCTCTCTTCAGGCCGCCTCCTTGCCTTCCTCCCGACATCATCTACCTTCCACCCGACTCTTGTCTCCGTCTGAAGGGAGGCGGCCCCTTTTATACACACCCGGATATGCTCCAGGTGCTCCCCGGCAATCTTCCACCAGCACCCCCCAGTGTGGCGGAAGTGTCGGCTACGTACCTGGAAGCACTCCGGGTGTCCCCTCTTTTCTTCCCCCCAGCACTTCCGGGTGTGGCGGAAGCGCTGGGGTCCAGGGTCCCCAAGGCATCGGGGCAACCCCTGGCGGTGGCCATGGGCCCTACAGGGTTGGGCTTCCAAGCCCTGTACCTGTGGCCCCCAATACAACCAGGGCGGACGCCCTCTTGTGGTTTGGAGGAGGAATGAGCCCTCCTCCTGTCTTCCTGGGTGTCGGTGCCACATGTGTTTTTCTATGATTCTTTTATGTTTTTTTCCTCTTATTGGACCTACAATTAAAAAATGAAGATCGCAAGAAATGTGAAAGGATGTCACTTCTTTGTTGCAGTTGCTTCAGACTGGAGCTGAAGAATTAAAATATTAATATCAAAATGCTTTTTAAACTGTGGGTTTAAAAACCAGGCAATTCCTTGCTCCAGCAAGGTCTGAAATTGCCCCTTGTGTTAAATTTAAGGGGGGATGTCTCTCCAGTTTGAAAAATTACTTAAATGATTCCAAAAAATAATGTTTAATTTTTGAAAATTTCTCAATTTATAACCATTATCCTACATACTTTAACTTTTATATGATGTGTCATTTTCTTTCCATAGATAAGCTGGTTAGAAATTTCACTTTAACAAATCTATGTATTTTAATGAAATTAAATTCATTCTTTTATGGACTTCCCATGATTTTATTTTTAGTCACATATGATCAACATAATCTTAGTACAAGAAAAAAGTTTTTTTTATTGTTTAGTACATTTTTGAATAAAATCGTGGCACTTAAAAATCTTTTTTTTTTATTAATTTTTTAACATCCATTCAAGAAGCAAAGGATCCACTGATATGATGGAAGTGCCATGCATCAAAGCTACATCTCCTTGCCAAGGCTGTCAGGAAGATTTTATGTATTCCAGAATCCAGTGTACCATCAGAGAGACTGTTTAGTGCTAGTGGGTACATTTTTCTCTCCTCAAAGGTCACAGAGTTAACTGGACAATAAAGGAAATTGATACATATAGCATATTTGGCTACACACACTTTATTTCTTTTTGAAAAGGTGTAAATCACTACTGCTTATTTCATTTGTTTACATTGGTGATCATTTAATATGTAACAGTTGCATATTTGATTTGTTTGACGATTGATTACTTACAATATTGAGGTATGTTCCTTTGCTGATGATTTGAACTACATGATTAAACATGTCAAACAGATGTAGCCAAGTACAATGAGCGCGGAATACTGTGTTATCTTCCAGTATCTTGCCTATACTGCAATTCGTTTCAGAGATTTTCAGTTATGTGATTGCACTAGGTTGAAAATCCACCAGGTGAAGCAGTGAAAGGTTTTAAAAGATGTGCTACCAGCAAAGACTTCCATTCAAACTCTAGTCAAGGCTTAGTGATAACCTTTTCTTAGCACTAAAACTGTCATGCATTTTCTCAGTACTAAAACTGCCAAGGCTATATCTGACATCTGAATCCTTTTGTTTTCAAAAACGCCCATCATCTTGGCTTCCCGATGATATATCCCTACTGCCCTACATCCAAAAGCCACAGATTGTCCATAACAGCTTCAGTGAATTTGAAAATAAATAATTTCCTGGCACACAGCATATACTGTCTACACATATTTTTTCTTTAAATGTTAGCATACAAAAAGAAAAAAAAACTCTAGGATTGTGTGGCAATGGGGCAGACTCATATTTATAAGTGAAAAGCAAAACCACATGTCAATTATCTGGGCAAATAAAATAATACATGAAGTAGAAGTTCATTTTCGTGGAGACACTTTACACAATTTTATTTTTGCTTTATTGTCTGTGTATTCTCTATTGTTTCACTCTACAAGAAGTGAGAATGATGTGTAGGAACGCTGAGGCATAAGTGGCTTTCCAAAATTGCTCTCCAGCTCTGCATAAAACCTTGTCAGTATTTAAACATAAAAGACAAAATGACACTTTCAATCATCTAGAAGTATAAAATATAATATTATGTCAAAATTATACTTTCTATATGCAGTAAGCAGTTTATAAAAATGTATTACTTACATTACACATAATATATAGGTAAATGGCACACAATATGGAGGAATGAGTACAATTCTGTTTACATCACCAGTCGACTATTGTTTTTGCAGTCTGAGCAGCTCGTGCACAAATAAGGAGTGCACTAAATTCAATTTTGTTTTGTTGCTTGTGTGTTCTGCACTGCCTCATCACTTTATTGCTTAATGTCTTCTGTGGTAAGACATCTGTGGCAAAGTGCGATTTTCAAATAAATAATTTGGTCACAGAGCATGCAGGCTCTGAATGGGTGTTGATATGTGCATACCGGCACCACTCTGGGGTTGATTGGGATGAGCAGTAGATTGATGAAAAATATGTTATCAAAAACTTGATTAGATGTAAAAATAAATTTCTTGACACATTCACTCTTGTTTGCATACAGTTTCTATTATGTTAATATATCTTTGGACTAAAAACAAAGTTTTGTGAGCTGTGTTAATGTTTGGCATAATGATGTTTTAAATATTTATATGTAAAAACCAATATTACATATTTCAGTTGGCTCAGCTGATAAAATTAATGTTTTAGTAACTTTTTTCTTTTCCTGTGAAAAGATTTTCAAATTTATAACAATACTTACATTTCCATCCATCCATTTTCCAACCTGCTGAATCCAAACACAGGGTCACAGAGGTCTGCTGGAGTCAATCCCAGTCAACACAGGGTGCAAGGCAGGAACCAATCCCAGGCAGGGCACCTACCCACCGCAGGACACACACACACACACCAAGCACTCACTAGGGCTAATTTAGAATCGCCAATCCACCTAATCTGCATGCCCTCCACACAGGGAGGACCTGGGAAGCGAACCCGGGTCTCCTTACTGCAAGGCAGCAGCGCTACCATTGCACCACCCTACTCATATTTTACATTATTCATTTTTATATAAACTAGAGCTTCACTAAACAATCACAACACGTGTGATTGACACATTAACATTTTCTGAAATTACATTTTTTAACGTAAACCCTTAAATGCATTACTGTAATTTAATCCAGTTAATATGAGACATGTTAACACATGTTTGAAACAACATTGATACACATTGTTAATAAAGCAGTGCCAAAAGTATTCCAAGTCTATTAACAGTAGTAGCAGGTCATCAGTGCTTGATTGCTTCCTGTGTTTTTTCTTGATAATCAACTTCATCCACACACACTAGAAGGGTTGTCATGCGTCCCTTATAATATGCAATCATCCTGCATTGGAATATAAAATGCTGCATACCATATTGAATAAATAAGGTATTTATTGTCTTGTATTTTCATATTCATTGTTTCATATACACTAATTCTTCATAGTTCAGAGAATTACATGAGAACAATTAAAATCAAGCAATCATATAAGTGAAGTGAATGAGTTGCTGATGGACAAGATGGACATGAAATGCACGCTGAGTGAGATTCCACATAAGCATCATCCTTGTCATTATGCAGCATTCTCGCATCGACTGTTAAAAAAGTTACATCATGCAGTGTAGTGGAATGTCCATAGCAGTTATGTCTGCTGATGCAAGCCTGCCTGTGAAACGTGACAGTCTTTCGAGGTATAGGTTTGAGTGGGAGAAATAATGTCAATGCTTCTGTCCCGTCCCTGCTGATGATTACATACTGTATATGACCTGAAACAGCATGGTGCAAGGTGCTACTCATACCCTAGCAGCTAAAGAGCAGATGACACAGAGATCAATCACTTCATTCCTTATACCTCACTTACACTTCTCTCAAAGCAGAAATAGTTGTTGTTTAATTAATTGTGTGTCATCTACTGCATTATACTTTCTTTCTTTTCAACTGATCCTCATACAGTAATTATTCACAAATTGACTACTTCTTTATTAATAACAATTTTTTGCCTTTCTTAAATCTTATAAATATGATCCAATTGATATCTTGGATTGTGCTAATTTTACTTAGAACTTGCATCACTAATCTTTACTGATAAAATGCATTGTTGGCAACTAATCCTTTCATTTTAAGCAAATGATGACTTCATTAAATAAATTTATTCTCAAATTGATTTTTTCATTGAGATAAAGGCAACTCCAGATATATCTATGATAACACTTTGGAAAGCGTTAAAAGCATATCCAAGGGAACAAATTATTTCATACAGTTTGTGTCTCATAAAAGTAAATTGCAAACTAGATGGACGCTAGAATGAATTACTGGAATTTCCAAGATTCAGAAAGAATTTGAATAGACACACTAAATAATACGTTGCACACAAATTCAACCAAAAGTAAAATGTCAGACCAATCAGATAGTGAGACATTAATAGTGCAGCAAAGGAACTTCTCCAAGACTTGACTCATTTTTCCAACTAAACCATTACATTTTGAGTGACAGCCAGTTGTTAATTTATCCAATATCCAACCCTGGAACAAAATTTGTTCCAAAATCTAGAGATGAACTGTGGTCCAACCTTGGAACCTTGGAATTCCATGTAAACATAAAAAATAGGAAGTAAAAATATGAACCAGAGATTTTGCTGTGTGAAGGGAATGTAATGAGACCAAATGAGCAGACTTAGAGACGCATTCTACAAGGAAGAAAATACATGTCTTGTCCTTAGAATGAGGGATGTCCATAATAAAATTCAATGGAATATCTTCATATGGTTAAGACAGATGAGAAGCCAGATGGAGTAACTCCTGTCATCAACCAGACTGTGAGTAAGAATAATTTTTTAAAATTTGATTTGATAATTACAAAAGCCCTACACTATATTAGCCATGTGTTGCCACCAAAAATATCTCTTAAGAAAGTCAAGAGTTTTCATAATGCCAGGGTGACCTAAAAATGGAAATGAATTATATCATTCTAACACTTTATGTAACACTGACTCCAGAACAAACAGTTTAACCACAAGCGTATTAGGAGGAGAAGAATGAAAAGACAAGGTGAATGCCTTGAATATGTTAAATCCACTCACTGATATTCAGGAATCTCCACCATCACTGCACCCGCAATTTTAAATAAAGGGATAATCAGTTCAGGCTCAGCTGTAACCAAATCAGATTCAAACATCCTGGAAAGGGCATCAGCTTTAAAATTGTGATCACTGGTTTGATATGTATAGCAAAACAGAAACAACTGAAAGATAAGGACCACTGAGCCTGTCTCGAATTCAGCCATTTAGCTGTTCTTAAATAAATTAAATTCTTATTATCAGTAAATATTTCAAACGCTCTGAGCAGCACTTTTAAACCAATGACGCCATTCCTCCAAAGCCAACTTCTTGGCTAGTTCTCCGTCTCCAACATTATAGTTCTGATCAGTAGTGGATCATTTTGCAAAAAAATAAGTGCAATAATGGAATTTATCAATTTTCAGAAAGTGCTGTGATAGCACAGCCCTTACATCGATATTCATTACATCTACATCAACCTGAAAAGGAAGCGTACAATAAAGATGATGGAGAATGGGAGCTGACCCGAAATGTTTCTTATGCTTGTCAAATTGTTGTTGTATGTCAGCAGTTGGAAAAACCAACAAAATACTGAACTTGCTTAATGCTATCAGGCAGTTCCCAGTTTAACATCGCAGAGGCTTTGTCTGGAAATAACAAGGATGGCTGGTGAACGTCACATTTTGAAGTTTCACAATTAAATTAAGAGCATGTAACTGTGTGACGTTGTGGGTCAACTCCTTGCTCCCTCTTCATTTTCAGGAGCCTCTTGAACCCGACACTGTCGATAGTCATGACCGGGATGAATCTGGCAGATGAGGACAAAACACATCAAACAAAGGAATAGTGAAAGTGCAAGTGCTTTTATTATAAAAAACCCACAAAACAAGAGTCCCAAAATGCAGTGCTCCAAACTTTCAATAAATAAATAATCCATATAATGAAGTGTTCTGTGGAGGTTAAAATTGATAAATAGAAAAATCCATTAAAAATTAGGTTAAAATAACGCAGTGCAGGAAACTCATTATAAAATCTGCAAGCCCTGGTGCCTTCCTTTAAAACTGAAGCCTCTCTTTCTTATCCTATTTGGACCTCACAGGTCGGAGAGACATCAACCAGCATCTCATACGGTCTGCGTCCCCCCACCAATCCCACAGCATCTGCAGGCAACCACCAAGCCCTGCTCTGCCCAAACTGCTGCCAATCCAGGCTCTCTCTACTCCCACCGCTGCTGTCTCAAAGGCTCCTCCAGGAGAGAGTACCTCCAGAGTATAATGGTTGCTCCTGTTCCCAAAGACGCTCAACAGGAGTGACCCACAGCCCCTTTGTGAGTGATGGCCACTTGTTCCTCCTTGGGGCTCTACTCCCTTCCACCTTCTTCAGCTCTGTTCAGGTTGTTTCCTCTCTCTTTCTCCTACCTGTTTCTCCCATCCTTTAATCTCCGCTCTAACCGTCTGCTTTTAATTCTGTTCTTTTATTCCTTCTAAAAGTGCACTCCCCTTTTATATGCTGAGGAGCTGTTGCAGGTGCAATTGCCTGATTGCTGCCCTGGGCTGATAATAAGGCAATTAGACTGCTTGTACGTGCTGGCAAGGCAATAATGGCTGACCGCCTCGCACCAACCCGGAGAAGGAGCATCTTCACAGCAGATCAGTCACACCTGCTCCCCTCCCCAGCATGAGCAAGTTCATTATTTATTTATTTATTCATTAAAAACTGCCAGCTTTTCTGAGCCACGGACCTGCTTTACCAAAAACTGATACAAGACCTCTCTGACATGACAGATATGGGAAAGCAGATCTTGGGGAAAAATCAAAGTGGCATATATGTAAACCAAAGCAGAGTGTACAAGAAGATCTTGTAAAATGTAATTAATAGGCAACTGAAATACTGCTGGAGCATTGCCCATTCCATATGGCATAACCATATATGTCCAGAAGTTGTATTTAAACCTGTTTTATATGCATCCCCTTTCCTAATTCTAATAAGATTATAGGTATTATGCAAGTCCAACTTCATAAAAATCATATAGCCAGTAATCTGATCCTACAAAGAGGAAATTAAAGGAAGATGATAAGCAATTTTCACTGTTATTTAATTTTTGAAAGTCACTGCAGGGAATAATGGTATTTTTTTCAAAATGAAGAAAACCACAGACCCAGAAGACTATTAAACAGTCTAATAAAACCGTTACCAAAGTTTCCTGCAATATAAGTGCCCAAAGCTTGAGTCTCTGCCAAAGACTACAAATAAATATGACTTTTAGTCAATGCTACCCCAAGGACAAGATCAATAGCACAATCACGGGTTCTATGGGGGGATGAATTAAAGAGCCTTGATAAAAACTAGCCTTTGTACAGTTGATGTAATTCGGAAACAGATGGGTGAAGAGGCATAACCAAACATACAGAAACACACTGAGAATCCCATGACACCAATTCATTTTTTGCCCAGTCGATGACTGGGTAGTGTTTCAATAACCAGGGGTAACCTAAAACTACAGGAGGATTTAATAATAGAAGAACCAAGAGAGAAATATGTTCAAAGTGTAAGACACCCATTTGTAAGGTGACTGGTTTCATACCAGATTTAATTAATACCTCCCCAATAGGGTTACTATCAATGTTTGCAATACACGGGGGGTTTTAAGTGAACGAGTGATAATAACATGAGAGGCAGAAAAATTTGCAGCTATAAAATTTTCTGCCAAGATGACAGATTAATTTTAGATCAGGGTTCATCCCAACAACCCTAAAATGAGACAGACTGTTTAATTTCCCTGAAGTTTGTTACAATTTTAAACTACATTAGAAGTGAAGTAAAAACAAAGTCCTAGCGCTGCACACACCAGCATCTTTTCTGAAACCTGAGCAATTTTTGACCCAGCTCTGCAATATAAGTGTCCATAGCTTCAGTCTCTGCCCAAGTTAACTCTCAGGAACTGGGCAGGGCAGCGGCAGGTGTAGGAGCCAGGGATGGTTTCTTAGATGATCGAAATATAAAAGGTCTAAAACTCCTCCTTTCACATCTGTGTAACTAAGAATGTGTCATCCCAACCTGAATTACCTGTCTGTGTTTTAAAAGTAATGCTAAGTTTCCAGATTGACTTATTGCCCTGATGCAGCTTTAGAAGTGTGTAATGAAAATTTTGTATTCTGTCTGGCATATCAAAAATCCTGCCAAATTCTTTTAACAAGTTATCTAAATCTTGGGTGAGTGGGCGTTTATTTGCATATAGGCGTGAAACATATTTGAACTGTTTATCTGACATTAATGATGACATTTAGACAATCTTTATTTCTTTGAGGAATTCTCTGACTTGATGTCAATCTTAATTACGAACTATGACGCACTCTTAATAGTCGGCGACTTTAATTTTCATGTAGATAATCAATGTGACCAAAAAGTAAAAGAATTTATGAACCTCCTGGACTCTTTTGATTTGAGACAGCTCGTTAATCAGCCTACACATAAAGCAGGTCATACGTTAGACTTAGTAATTACTAAAGGACTAAAAGTTGATATAAAGCAGGTCATTGATACGGGTCTTTCAGACCATTTTCTTCTACTTTTTAATATAGAAATAATGATAGAAAACACTCATGAGAAGCATATTGTTAAAAAACGCTTCTTTGACTCATCAGCAACTTTAAAACTTACAAACATTCTAACCAATCAGTCCGTTTATAGTGCCAACTATAATAGCGAGGAGAATGTAAATAGTAAGGTGGAAAGATTTAATACTAAAGTGAGGGCTGCTGTTGACATAGTTGCACCTGAAAAGACAGTTAAAAAATCTTCTAGCATTGTTATACCTTGGAAGACCCAAAGAGTGTCTGATTTAAAGAGAACATGCCGTAGAGCTGAGCGTAAATGGAGGAAGACTAAACTAACTATTGACTATGAGATATTAAAAGTTAAAATAACAGAATACAATAACACAGTCCATCTTGAGAGGCGCTGCTATTTCTCTAAGATTATAAATAACAATGCTAGTAATCCCAGAGTGTTATTTTTGACAATTGATCATCTGTTAAACCCAGGTAACTCAAAGGAATGCCTCCTAAGTACTTCCAGTAAAACCTGTGAGGCTATCGCTGTATTTTTCAATCAAAAAATTAATGATATTAGAAATAACATAGTATATCTCCCCAACACTAAGGATCCCCCGAAACCCCAGTACTCCATAATAAATAAATTAGAGTCTTTCACTAGGATAGATTTACCTGATTTACATAAAATAATTTCTCAAATGAAACCATCCACCTGTGCCCTTGACCCAATACCAACAAATTTTTTCAAAGAAGTATCGGGTGTGCTTATTGATAATGTTCTTGACATAGTAAATTCGTCATTAGATACGGGGGTCTTCCCAGACTGTCTTAAGACTGCGGTAGTTAAACCCCTACTTAAGAAAAATAATCTCGACCCCTCTTCTCTTGAAAATTATAGACCCATCTCTAACCTGCCTTTCTTAAGTAAAATTCTAGAGAAGGCAGTCATTATACAGTTAAATGAGCACCTCAATAAACATGCTATTCTTGATAAATTTCAGTCAGGTTTTAGAACAAATCACAGCACAGAAACTGCACTCGTTAAAGTAGTAAATGACTTGCGGGTAAATGCAGACAGAGGCCATTTATCTGTTCTCATCCTCTTAGATTTGAGTGCCGCATTTGACACTATTGATCATAATATTCTTAAGAATCGCCTTAGTCAATGGGTGGGCCTCTCTGGCAGTGTCTTAAACTGGTTTGAATCCTACCTGGCAGGGAGAAAATTCTTTGTTAGTTGTGGTAATTATAACTCAAAGACACATGATATTCTATATGGTGTTCCACAAGGCTCTATCCTGGGTCCGCTGCTCTTCTCAATCTACATGCTTCCATTAGGTCAGATTATCTCGGGACATAACGTGAGCTACCACAGCTATGCTGATGACACACACCTGTATTTATCAATAGCACCTGATGACCCCAAATCTCTTGATTCGCTAACACAATGTCTAACCTGTATCTCAGAATGGATGAATAGTAACTTTCTCAAATTAAATAAAGAAAAAACCGAAATCTTAGTGATTGGCAATAATGGATACAATGAGGCTATTAGAAATAAACTGGATGCATTAGGATTAAAAGTCAAATCGGAGGTAAAAAGCTTAGGGGTAACCGTTGATTGTAATCTGAATTTTAAATCGCATATTAATAAAATCATTAGGACAGCATTTTTTCACCTAAGGAACATAGCAAAAGTTAGACCTCTTGTATCATCGAAAGATGCAGAGAAATTAGTTCATGCGTTTGTCTTTAGTCGGCTAGATTACTGTAATGCACTCCTCTCAGGACTACCCAAAAAAGACATCAATCGTTTGCAGTTAGTGCAGAATGCAGCTGCTAGAATCCTTACCAGGAAAAGAAAATCCGAACACATTTCTCCAGTTTTGATGTCACTACACTGGTTACCTGTGTCATTCAGAATTGACTTTAAAATTCTGCTTATGGTTTATAAAGCTTTAAATAATCTCGCCCCGTCTTATATATCGGAATGTCTGACACCTTATATTCCAAATCGCAACCTCAGATCCTCAACTGAGTGTCTCCTTAGAATTCCAAGAGCAAAACTTAAAAGAAGTGGTGAGGCGGCCTTCTGCTGTTATGCACCTAAAATCTGGAATAGCCTGCCAGTAGGAATTCGCCAGGCTAATACAGTGGAGCACTTTAAAAAACTACTGAAAACACATTACTTTTACATGGCCTTCTCATAACTTCACTGTAATTTAATCCTGACACTCTGTATATCCAATTCATTATAATAACTATTCATTCAAAATTTGTACTAACCCCTACTCTCTCTTCTGTTTTCTTTTCCGGTGTCCTACTCAAAGCACCGTGATGTTCCAACAGTGATGGATTAAAAGCCAGAAGTCTGAATGACCATCATCATCAAGTCCTTCCGTGAGAACCCTAAATACAAAGAGGACTATTTCATTTATGTTAGGTAGAATGCCCAAAGGGGACTGGGCGGTCTCGTGGCCTGGAACCCCTACAGATTTTATTTTTTTCTCCAGCCTTCTGGAGTTTTTTTTTTGTTTTTTCTGTCCACCCTGGCCATCGGACCTTACTCCTTTCTATGTTAACTAATGTTGTCTTATTTTAATTTCTTATTTGTCTTTTATTCTTCTTTTCTTCATTATGTAAAGCACTTTGAGCTACTTTTTGTATGAAAATGTGCTATATAAATAAATGTTGTTGTTTGTTGTTGTACAGACTTGGAAAGTTTTGGGCATCAAATTAAAGACCAACTTATACTGGCTAATGAAGCTCACATTTTTTTAGGATCCACAAAAAAAATTGCAGAGTGAGGTATTACAGGTTCCTTCACCTTTGTGCCCGAGGTTATCCCTTTAACTGATTCTTTGTCTGTAGCTATTTCATTTAAAGTATGTTGCATTTTAGCAGCTAACCCTTTTACTTATTCTTTATTAGTCGCCTGTTTTTGAACCGGACAAGTGACTTGATTCATCATGTTTACCATCTTGGAAGGGAGATGTGAACACAATGTCAATGAACAAAAAGAGAAATAAAGAGAATTAAACAAAAAATACAGAATGCCTTTTAATTGCCACATTTTTGACCAAGTTCACTGCTGACTAATTCACAGGAGAGATTTCAAACTTACCCACCCTGAAATACTGAACATCAGGAATGTGGCCATATTTAATCTGAAGGTAATTGGCTTGACTCGATCCCAGGGCTGACCCATGTCCACAAGAATCTTAACCAACCATATATTTTTTTTTGTTACTTTCTGGATAGCAAAAGAAAAGAAACTTTTGGGGAAGAACTTGTGAAATGGTGTGCTATGGATATGATTAAACTCATTTGTAGAAAAAAAGTCAAGGATGAAAATTTCACTATCAAACAATACAATACATTTTCATTTTGATAAGATGTCCCAGGACATTCTAAGACAGATTTTTGTCGAAACTCAGGCTAATCCAGCAAGAATCAGTCTCCAGCTGGATGAGCCAGCTAAAATGTCAAACTGTGCACACTTGCTGGTCTTTTGTTATAACATGCATGCTGGTCAGTTGAAGTAAGAGTTCTTGATTAGCGAATGATGTGGGTTTGCTATGCGCAAATGGGTCTCCTGCTAGCTCTGGGTTTACAATACTTGTGAAAAAAGAGCACCATACATTGTTTTGTCCCACTATGTCCTTCATCAATATGCACTGGTAAGCAAAACCACTTCATATTACTTGAAATGTGTTTTAAAGTATGTCACTGAAGCTGAAAATTTTATGAGCATGAGCACTCAATCATCACCTTTCTAAAGTGTTCTGTGATTAGAAGTACTCAGAACATGCTACTGTCCTTTACCACACTGATGGCTTTCGAGAGGCCTTGTTTTGTCTTGAGTTTCTGAAATGGAAATGGATATTTTTCTTTGAGAATGAAAATCCCTGTTTATTGAACACTTTTGCAATAAGAAATTCATTGGAGCATTTGCATACTTAGCTAATATTTTTCTCATTTCAATCAGCTTCGCGTTCAAATGCAGGGAAGGGGTGTTACTGCTATTGATACATGAGATAAAGTGCCAGGCTTTCAGGTGAAGTTGGGTCTTTGGAACAGGAGGGTTCCCAGCAACAATCACGTAAATTTTACCAAACATTCCTGAACTTGAAGTTGAAATTTGTCAGCACCTGGTTGTTTTAAAAAACCAACTCAGATAAGGTGACCAGAATTTTCTGGGCCAATCCAGGGACATGGGGGGGGGGGGGTTGTGGTTGGGGTTTGGGCTAGAATCTACATATCACGAGTAGGGACTCTAAACACTACAGAGTACAAAGCGAAAGCTTATCACATGATTTCTCGCCAAAGTTGCAGGATGCGGTAAAGCATAACCTCCGTCAAAATACTGCGCATGCGTGCCGAGTTCAAATTATCGTGGTGATGAGATACATTCAAAAAAGTAAGTAAACTTAAACCGGGGACAAAATGGGGACATGTTTCTGAGTTTGGACAGTTGTCCAAAAAAGGGGACTGTCCCCGGAATACGGGGACGGATGGTCACCTTAACTCGGATGATTATTTTGATAGTGCAATAACTTTGCTGTGTAATGGCGCTCCCCAGAGGGCGACGTTGCAGAGCTCTCCGAGTCAAGTTTTTTCTTTTTTTCTTCTTCTTCTTACTTTTCTGTGCCGAGTTAAGACATACTCTGCAAACATTTTCTATGATCAGGCGACCTTATTGCAACTGAGAGAATGCAGCTATATCGGAATTTTTGACCCGATTTTGCTGGAATCCCGCCCTGAGATAGCATGCTATAGTGAGTCAATGTTAGGTCGACCCCCGGCAGGGACCTCTTCTGAGAACAGGCCGAAGCGGAGGCACGGCAGACTGGGAGGAGCAGACCGAAGTCTCCGCCGCTTGGTTAGAAATGGAAGGCTAACCCTCCTGGTCATACTGTTTGCAAACGTTCAGTCTCTGGAAAATAAGATGGACGAGCTCCATGCTCGGATTTCCACGCATAAGGACATTCAGGATTGCTCCATATTGTGTTTCTGCGAAACCTGGCTGGGGGAGAGGACACCTGATGAGGCAGTAACACCAGATGGCTACACGGTCTTCAGGGAGGACCGAGGCACTGCGGACAGCAGTAAGTCTCAGGGAGGAGGAACGGCCACCCTCGTCAAACAATCGTGGTGTACCGACTGTAAGATCATTTCTAAATCCTGTTCTGAAAACGTGGAATATCTGACTTTGAAGTTAAGGCCATTTTATCTGCAATGCATATTTGTGAGTGTCATGTACATCCCCCCCTCTGTTAAGGAGGAGGCTGCACTGAAGGAGCTACACGATATGATTGACAAGCATGAAAATACATATCCAGATGCCGCTATGATCATTTTGGGAGATTTTAACCACTGCAATCTCTGGAAAAATATGCCTAAAATGCATCAGTTTGTGACCTTCCCCACCAGGGTAAATAAAATACTGGACCACTGTTACAGTAACATCAGAAACGCCTTTTCAGCTGAACCAAAACCTCATTTTGGAAAGTCTGATCACCTGCCGATCAGGCTTAAACCAGTTTATAACAAAAGGCTCAAGACAAAACCAGTCACAACCAGGACCGTCAACATCTGGACTGATGATGCAAAAGCTAGTCTGCAGGGCTGCTTAGAGGCCACAGACTGGAGCATTTTTAAAAAGGCCACTAACAATATTCATGAATATACAGAGACTGTGGATGACTACATTAGCTGGTGCACATCCATATGTGCCCCTCCCAGGACCGTGCGTATGTTCCCCAACCAAAAACCTTGGTTTAATGGGGATATAAAACAGAAAATCAGGAAGCGGCAGGAGGCCTTCAAGTCAAGAGATCAAGTGGAGTATAAGAGAGCCCGATATGAGCTGCAGAAGTCCATCAGAGCAGCAAAAAGGGCTCACTCACAAAAACTTGAAGGCTATTACCTTAACCACAACATGCACAGCATGTGCTGAGGAGTTCAATCTGTTACAAACTACAGGAGAACCACAACAACTACAGATCTCCGAGATGTCACCCTTCCAGACAGCCTAAACACCTTCTATGCCAGGTTCGACAGGCTGAATACAGACACACCCTCAAAGGCCCCCTGTGACCCCACAGACACTGCCTTTCAGGTGACAAACACACATGTCCTGAAAGCGCTGAAGAAGGTGAACCCCCACAAGGCGGTGGGACCCGATGGAGTTCTTCCCAGAGTTTTGAGGGACTGTGGAGACCAATTAGCTGGTGTGTATGCTGACATCTTCAACCGTATTTTTAAATCCTCCACCATTTTACCAGTCCCCAAAAGATCAGACACATCTACTCTAAACGACTTCCGGCCAGTGGCACTCACACCAGTCGCTATGAAATGTCTAGAAAAACTGGTTCTCACGCACATCAACCATATGGTCCCGGACACAGTTGACCCCCTCCAGTTTGCTTACCACCCCAATCAATCAGTGGATGATGCGGTAGCAATAGCCCTACATCACATTCTGCAACACCTGGAAAGTAGCAGAACGTATGCCAGGATGCTTTTCCTGGACTTAACAGCTCTGCTTTCAATACTATCCGCCCGGGAAAACTGATCAAGAAGCTGACAGACCTCGGCGTCCCAACTCCCACCTGCAACTGGATCCTGGACTTCTTGACAGATAGACCACAGGTGGTGAGAATGGGAGGACGGGTGTCTGCTGAGCTCACAGTTAACACAGGATCCCCACAGGGCTGTTGCCTTAGCACCAAACTTTTCTCTCTGTACACTTATGACTGTGTCTCCACCCAGGACAATACCATCGTCATTAAATACGCTGATGATACCACCATCTTGGGGCTCATCGGGTGGGGGGGGGACAAGTCAGGGTACAGGACCATGGTAAACAACATTCTTGTCTACGGAGAGGAGAATGACCTCATCCTCAACATAGAAAAGACCAAAGAAATAATATTGGACATCAGGAAGAATCCTCCCCCTCTACAGCCTCTTATAATTAAGGGGACTGAGGTGGAGAGGGCCGACAGCCACAGATTCCTGGGATAGCAGGTTACATCAGACCTGAGCTGGACTCTTAACACCACAGCCACAGTGAAAAAAGCCCAGCAAAGGCTATATTTTATTCGGCTGCTCAGGAAAGCCAGCCTGAACCATCGCCCTCTCACCTAGGCCTACAGAGGACTGATAGAGAGCATTCTCACCACAGGCATCACTGTCTGGTATGGGAACACCACACAGGCAGAGAGGAAGGCTTTGCAAAGAGTCATAAAAACTGTGGAGAGGATCATAGGAACAAAACTTCATTCCATGGACTTTATGTACGCACATCGTTGTCGGAAAAGAGCAGAGGGAATTATCAGGGACTCACTCCATCCAGCTCACTCTCTGCTCAGACACAAAAACTGTACGTACAATCTGAGACACAGCAGAGCAGACAGCATCATCACTCACAGAACAAGGTTTTCCATCCATCCATTTTCCAACCCGCTGAATCCGAACACAGGGTCACAGGGGTCTGCTGGAGCCAATCCCAGCCAACACAGGGCACAAGGCAGGGAACCAATCCTGGGCAGGGTGCCAACCCACCGCAGGACACACACAAACACACCCACACACCAAGCACACACTAGGGCCAATTTAGAGTCACCAGTCCACCTAACCTGCATGTCTTTGGACCGTGGGAGGAAACCGGAGCGCCCGGAGGAAACCCACACAGACACGGGGAGAACATGCAAACTCCACGCAGGGAGGACCCGGGAAGCTAACCCGGGTCTCCTAACTGTGAGGCAGCAGCGCTACCCACTGCACCACCGTGCCGCCCAGAACAAGGTTTTTCAATAGCTTTTTCCTCACTACAGTCAGACTGATGGCAAAACAAAATTATTGAATATGTGTAATAACCTCACGCTACCTCACTTCACTTATCATGTAAATGATGAGTGAAAAATGTGCAATATTTTAACTGGGCAATACATACAATATTTGTTAACATACAATAACCACATTTCTGTATAGTGCTGGTATAATCTACATTATTTATTATTTTGTTTTACTGTTTTTTAATCTTTTTTTTTTTTTTTTAATGTTTTACTATGACTCGGACAGAGCTCTGCACAAGAATTCCAATGTGCTTTAATTGTTGGTTTTATGCACAAATGGCAAATAAAAGAGCCTTGAACCTTGAACCTTGAATATCTGATAATGTTACATCTTGGATAATCAATCTCTTCAAGGCCAGATTGGAAGATATTAATAATAACTTTTGTAAAGACAAATGAATTCATCTCCAACAACTGTTTGTGACAAATTTAACTTGTGCAATAGGAGACTTCTTAAAGTTTTGGTACGGATTGACTGAAGGATTTCCTTTGTTGACTAAATGCACCTTGAAATCTTTGTACCATTTGCAACTACTTTTTTGTGTGAGCAGGGTTCTTAACATTGGTGGCTGTTAAAATGAAGCAACAACCTTGATTACTACCCAAAGATGACATGAGGCTTGCTCTTTCAACAACTGCACCAAGAATATACAACATTTTAAGTAAAAAGCAAGAACAAGCAGCTCACTGATTGATGTTTTCAATTTTTTTACACAGACTGGGAGATGGACATTATTAAGAATCAAAGTCAAAACACTTGCAGAGGTCAGCACTAAATGTAATTAATGAAAGCGAACAAAGCACAATATGCTAACCAAAAGAACAGTTGAAAAGTAACTCCAAAGTTTATAAAACACCATTGATACACTATCAGTGACATGAGAAAGTTTTGCAGGTACCCAGAGACTTGGTGAACCAGTAAGTCTGTGACACTGGCCTTTATAGTGTTTTAACAGTGACATCTCACATTGCAACTCCCTACTATTCTAGGCTTGTAACCTGCTAGCAATGGCACACACAACAACACCAAAATGGTGATCCCCATTTAAAATCAAAATTACGACATGGTTAAACTTAATAAATAAATTAAATAATAAAAACCTTTGGACTTATTTACAATTCCCCAAATAACATAAGAAATAGATTACCTGTCTTTCAAAACGCCAAATGGGGAAAATTAAAAAAACAAATTAAGAAAACTTTAAAAAGGCACACAATCTTGACATTATTCATATTAGTAAGCTTAATAAATGACAGGTTTCATTCAACATTGTCTTTTCGGAGCCCTTCTGGAAGATAGTTTATGTATAACAATATCAACAGATTGTGTGAACAACATGAAAGGCTTTGCATCTTTTAAGACAGTTTAGTTAGTCAGAAAAACCCAGTACCTTCTAAATATTTTAGAGATTGCAAAGAAATGGTAAATGTACATGTCTGTGTAGCATCAAGGTTCATTTAAATCAACGAGGCATGCAGCTGCAAGAAATAAATACACTGTTTCTAACATATCTGAGGATATTGAAGTTTTCTGTCTTCATGCTTGGGTCTTGTTGAGAGAGAGCTACATGGAAGAAACCTTTACTTTCCTAATTTGCAGCATCACTGTGTGAAGCATAAATCAGAAACAGAACTGAGGATACACATACTGTTTTTCAAAGCTACTGCTCAGAGTGTTTCCATCGACATACATACCGTATGTAAGTCTGCTTTCTTTTTAGTGAACATAATGTAAAACTAAGACTGCTCATAAGCAATCAAAGTTATGTAACGTAATAGTACCTACTGTTCTCTTTTCTGCATTTGACTCATTTGATGTCCGTTTGAAGCTGTTTGATGGTTAACAATTGAAGAACTTTTCAGTGTAGTAGGTGACTTGACAGGACTAGCAGTTAGATCAACATTGTTGTGGCTGTTACCAGCACATTCATCTTTTCCAGTCAATTCTTTCCAGAGCTGCTGAAGTTCAGTGGAAATCATTCCTAAAATACACATATTGAATAAATACTTCAATTTAAAAAAGTCTGTCTAAAATGCATAATAGTATGTACTCTAAAATAACACATGCACAATTGGCAGAACAGGAGAACAACATTTTTCAGTCTTCAATAGTATAAGAAGGTCCTGTAGTTAACATTACACAAATATACAAATGAAGTAAAAAATTGTATTGCTGGTCATGTGTTCTCTTTTCACTTTATAGAGAAGTTATATTGTGGATAATATAAATCCATTTTAATAGAAACAGTTTAATACAACATATTACATTCTTGATGACAATGTACATTTGACACACTATAAATTCAAACTTTCTTCAGATTAACTTAACATATAGAAATTTATAAAAAGTAAAATGCAGCCATAATTTTAAAACAACTGAAAACTTAAAACAAATCTCCAAACAGTAAGTAACGAATTAAAAAAATTATGAAAGAAAATAAGGATTTATAATGAGTATAAATCAAAGCACTCTGTTGCTAGCTTTTGATTTCATGAGTTGAGCAGTTAAAAGAGAGAAACAATATAGCTGAAAATCCATAAGTCAAAAATGGTGCTATAGGAATAAATGTATTATTTTTAAGAATATTTTTATTAAAGAGAATAAGTAAAATACAGAAAGAAGCATGATGTATGAAATTACAAGATGATCAGATTACTCCTCCCCACCCCCAACGCAATACAACCCTGTGAGGTTCAAAATTACAAAAAATAGAGAAAGTGTCTGAAGTAGTGTCTGCATGAGAAAAACAGTAAGAGCAGTGGCCCACTGCCAGACTGAAATTGAAAAGGAGGATAAGTTCCCTTCATTGATAGCAACCAGATAGCCATTCAGCAACAATCTTGTTGACCAAAACCCTCTCCCTGAGGTTGGAAACAGATGCTTCATTAATCCTCACTGACAATAGCTAAAAAAGAATTAAGTTATAGATTGAAAATCTCCAATTTGTTAAATTCAGATTGTCTGTGGTCCACCTCATAATCATAACCACACATATTAGATTTAGTTATAACTCACAGAGTTGAAATTCAAATTTAAATATTGCTCCATTCAATGAAATTATTTCTGATCACTAATAACTTAATTACATTTGATTTGGTTCTACCCTTGCCAGTACATTCACAGATTAAACCAAAAACATTACGACATCTAGGTTGTAACTCTGCTTCAAAATTTGTAGATATTTTGAGTAAGTCAAGTGTAATCTTTGAAAACAACTTAGATCAGCTAACATCGAATTACAATATGACCTTGAGTGATGATTTGGACTCAGTGCATCCCAGATCACGGCATCAGAATACAAACCTAATTACTAGCTTAGCAAACCCTGTCTTGCCATGCATTTAACACTTCAGAAATAGTAATCCTGGAACAGAACAGAAACCCACTATTTGTTCCCTACATCCAGTGCCAACGAAACTAGTAAAAATCACAATGGATGTTCTTTCAGAACTTATTCTTAGCACTATCAATAGCTCATTATTAAATGGTGCATGGCCCATTAGTTAAAAAAACACACCTAGACCCACATATACTTAATAATTACAGACCCATTTCAAATTTACCATTTCCGTTTAAATTACTGGAAAAAGTAGATGCCAATCAGCTTCAGTCTTATCTTACACATCTCAATTTATTTGAGAATTTCCAGTCTGGTTTCTGCACCAGTCATAGTACAGGAACAGCACTAACAAGTGTTGTAAATGACTTTCTGATATCCTCTGAAGAAGCAAATTCCACTGTAATTATGTTGTTAGATTTAGGCTCAGTGTTTGATACCACTGACCATTCTATTTTACTACACAGGCTGGAAACACATTGGGCTTACAGGCAATATCCTTGCCTGGTTTGATTCTTATTTATTTAATTGATTCCTATACATACAGAAATGTGCTGAAAGTACTTCATCATTAAACAGTGAGATATGGTGTCCTGTAGAGCTCAATACTGGGACCTTTTCTGTTTTCACTTTACATGCTTCCACTGGGATCTATCATTAGAAACCATAACATTAATTTTCACTCATACGCAGATGATATCAAGTTATACCTTTCTTTTAGATCAAATGAAGTTTCTCTGATGTTGTCCTTAATTAGATGTGTTAGTAAGTTAAAGGAGTGGATGATGAGAACTTCTTGTCTTTGAACAAAGACAAAACAAAAATGTTAGTTATTGAAGAGAATGATGTTGATCGCAAGAATATGTTGCCATTATTTAACTCAGTAGGAATCACCATTAGTTTTACTGAATCAGTCGACATTCTTGGTGTTGTCTTTGACACTAGCGTGTAATTTGAAGAGCAAATTAAAAAACTGTCCAACATATGTTTTCCATTTTAAAAATGTTGGAAAATTAAGGTGTTTTCAGAATATGCAGGATTCTGAGAAATTCATGCATTTATTTCTAATGGGACTGACGACTGCTATGCAGTTTCACTGGCTGTTCAAATGTTTCTTTATACAGCTTTTAGTTATTTCAAAATGCTGCTTCAAGAATTATTACAAAAACAAGAAAATATAAACACATAACTCAAGGAAATACAAACACAAAACTCCAGTTCTTAAGTCCTTACTCTGGCACTGGTTAAGTTTAGGGCAGATTTCAAAATACTCCTTTTAAAATATAAAGCCTGAAATGGCCAAGGTCCTGCTTACTTATCTGAACTGATTATTACTTACAAACCAGAGCACACATCAAGATTCAAGATCCTGGTCTGCTTATGATTCCAAGGATTAATAAAATACAAGTGGGAGGTTGAGCTTTTAGTTACAGGGCCCCAAAGTTGTGGAATGGTCTGCCTGCTACTATAAGATATGCCCCTTCAGTCTCAGGTTTAAAATCTAGGCTGAAGACTCACACTTCAGTTTAGCATACCCTGAGCAGAGCTGCTGAATAGCTGTCTATACTGCATCTCTGTGGATAGTCATTAGTACTAAAAAGTCATTAATACTAAAATATAAGTCATATAATATTTATAAATTGTTACTAAATCCTGCCTATTCTGTTTATCTTCTTGGTACTCACATGTGGCAATTTGTGCCACTGCTCTACTGCCAAGTTGTTTGCCTACCTAAAGAAAAGTCATATCTGATAAAGGAGCACTTGAATCATTGCGTAGAAGGGTCCTTTCATCAGATTGGCTGGCATTTAAAAAAAATTAATGATAACAATGAGAACCTTCCTATTTACAGCTTTACCTTCCAATACTTTCTTGCTCTAGATATCAATAGACTCTAACTTCAGACCTCCAGAGCTCCACTCCGTTGAGAAGATTGCTGCTTTATATTATACGTCAGTAAAAACAGCCGGTTACACTATGGTTAAGCTTTGGGGAGGGTTATCTGACTCAATTCAAGTAAACCCAAGTAATAAAAACTTTTAATGCAATTGGCTGTTCGGCTGAGCTACCGAATCGTGGAGCTGCAGAAATCTGCACCTGGACTCATCTCCTGGGTATTGCAAAAGTCCATCTGAAATGATAGTGCTATAAAATACACCAAAGTATTTGTCCCTGTTACCCTTTATTATAATATTACTGACTCATGTTACTGATTGCAGCTATTAAATGATCAAGGACATAAACAAAAAAAAAAAAAAAACCCTGGGTCATATACCCTATTGATTTTATTTGAACATGGTGGCATATTGTTTAACATGAGAAATCTTATTTGTGCTATTTGTGTAATCAATTTAAAAAATTACTTGATCTTTGAAAATGACCAAAAGCATCCCATATGTTTCACCCTAAAAAATTGCAAACTTGTAACGTGCCTGATTTTATTTACATTATGCTAAAAATAATATGGTACCTATGACCAAAGTTTATGCTTTATATTGAGTGTGAAAGAAGCTTGGACACAGGCAGACACTGAGACAGCCAAGTCCAAAAAGCACACACTTTTAATTATTCTTCTGCACCTGCACACACAATACAGTGAGCAAATCACTGCAATAAGACTCAGTCCTTAACTTTCTTTTACTCTTTTCTTCTGCCACCTCCACTCCTCTTCCACAAGCTCCATCCTCTGCCTCCCAACTCCGGCTCCCTGAATAGGGTGAGACGGCCCCTTTTATAATGCACCTGAATGTGTGCCAGGCGTTCCCTGATGGCCTTCCTACAGCACTTCCTTGTGTGGCGGAAGCACTGCATGGGCACCCGGAAGCACTCCAGGTGTACCTGGTTCCTGCTGCGGCAGCACTTTCTGGTGTGGTGGAAGTGCTGCAGTCCATGGCTCTGGAACCATCCAGATGCACCCTGGCAGTGGCCATGGCCCCCACAGGATTGCGTTTCCAAGCTCCATGGCTCCAAAGCGAACCAAGGCGGCTGCCATCTCGTATCCTGGGGGAGGTATTCTCCCTCTCCCAGTCCTTCCATCCTCCAGACGCCCCAGCTGGGCAGGAGCCCTAGCCATCCGCCACATGAAGTAGTGTCCAACTACAGATAAAATTCCGTTACAACGAATATCTTCACAACGATATAGAGAAAGGCAAACAAACAATCCGCAACTGACAAGTGCTTTTGGACTTTTAAGTCAGCGAAGAACCGCGCAGATCACGCTATAGATCAGCTGCAAGGGAGCAATGTGAAGGTAGTCTTTCAGCGTCTTTTTTAACCTGTAGGGGTGTGATCAGCCCCCCAGCTCACAACAGAAAAGATCTCGAGGGGTGATGCAAGGTTAGGAGCACGTAAATTGTAAATGCAGATACTGTAACAGGATTACTTGATCACTGACCTGGCCACGACTCTGCCTGACTGCTGTGTCTGTGTATAGCAGAGTGGCAGATCCCGCTACAATAAATAACTGTGCCGCTCCTGTTTCAAGCTGAATAAAGCTGTTTTTGCTAAAGTACTGAGACTAAGCCTCGTGTTTTGGGATGCAAGACAGGGACTTATAGCGCGAACCTGATCTTTTATGATTTGCTTCTGTGGCGCTTCATTGCAGCGCTGTGTGCCTCCTATTGCCCTGCCCCAGCAACAGACAAACAATCTTCCACAGACGCTGCAATCGCACTTCAGGACACACTTTAGCATGTAGTTCCCGTTGGGTGGGGAGTGGGGGGGTCTCAAAAGAGTTCAGAAACCTCACGATATGAAGAAGAAATAATGATTCAGCTCCTGATTGATAACTGTGCAGCCCACAACATGCTTCCACATTTAGATAATGTTTGCGTTGAATTCCTCCCACCCAATTACACGGCAGTGCTTCAGGGCATCATTCGCACCTTGAAAGTGTATTAACGTGAGGAAATGCTGAGAAAATTTCTCATCAGCATAACTTGTAGGCAGGAAGAGATTAAAATTAACGCGAAAGAAGCTATTGAAATGATTGCAAACGCCTGGATACAAGTTAAAGAAAGCACTATAGTAACAAATACAGAATCTCATTACAACAAAATTTTCGTTACAACAAAATATTTTTTAGGTCCCTGTGAGTTCGTTGTAACGGAATTTTACCTGTATTTTCTATTGTTTCTAATGTAGTTTGTACATTGTCTAAACTACAGTGCCAGCTTAAAAAATGGACAGGTACTGTATTTTCTTGTAATATTTCAAAGCCCAGCTACGAGCTTGGCTAGCAAAAATGACCAAAGTTCATTTTGCTTAATTTTTGCTGCTATGATTGCTTTATTTACTTTGTGTACTGTGAATTTCTAAATCCACTTAATAGGGAATTGTATGTTCTGACTATGTTCAGTTTATATATTTAGTAGAAAGCTATGTTTTACACTTTTCCGAACACTTGTGTTTGTTTCTACATTAGAAAAATGCTTATTTTTAGAAACCTTTCAATGGGAAATATAATATTAAATGGATAATCTAAAGAAATGAATATCTATAATGATTTAATAATGAACTGATTCATTGGCAACAGATTGGATCTACACAATTTACTGATCGCTAGTTGCAAGTGCACTACACTTTTAAGTTTCCACATCTGCCAGTAAAGCAAGTTAAGAAAAGTCTGCAATGCTACTTTGTTAGACTTGTTCAAAGTTAATGAGGCTGCAGACAAATACAGCAAGTGCAACATCTGGATATGATAAAAGCAGCCCTTCACATCTCTGGGCTATAAATATGGCAGGAATGAGTCCATAGTCATTATGTTAATAAGAAACAAAAAGTTGTGAAGAAATCAAAACACAAAGAAGTAAAGAGTGTTTATTCAGATATTAGTGGATTTAACTGTTCAGCGGAAGAGATGACAATATTATGTTAATGTGTGGAAAACTATTGCTTTTATTACATTACCAACATGTAACCCAGCCACAGGGGATGCATAAACCAGTGTGTTTGTTCGTGCCGGTCCCAAGCCCGGATAAATGGGAAGAGTTACGTCAGGAAGGGCATCTGGTGTGAAATTTTACCAAATCAATATACGGACAAGAATACAAATTTTCATACTGGATTGGTCGAGCCCCGGGTTAACAACGACTGCCACCAGTACTGTTAGCCAACAGGGTGCTGGTGGAAATTGGGCTACTGTTGGCCAAAGAAGAAGGAGGAGAAGAAGAGGGGGGAGACGTGTCCGGAGGCAGGAGGAGAAGAGGAAAGTAAAGAGAGTGGAACTGAGGGTAGGGACTTTGAATGTTGGCAGTATGACTGGTAAGGGGAGAGAGTTAGCAAATATGATGGAGAGAAGAAAGGTTGATATATTGTGCGTGCAAGAGACTAACTGGAAGAGGAGTAAGGCCAGGTGGATTGGAGGTGGATTCAAATTGTTCTATCATGTGTGGATGGGAGGAGAAATGGGGTAGGAGTTATTCTGAAGGAACAGTATGCCAAGAGTGTTTTGGAGGTGAAAAGAGGGTCAGGCAGAGTAATGATTATGAAGCTCGAAATTGAAGGTGTGATGATGAATGTTGTTAGTGCATATGCACTGCAAGTTGGGTGTGCAATGGATGAGAAAGAAAATTTTTGGAGTGAGTTGGATGAAGTGATGAACAGTGTACCCAACGGACAGAAAGCGGTGATTGGAGCAGATTTCAATGGGCATGTTTGTGAAGGGAACAGTGGAGACAAGGAGGTGATGGGTAGGTATGGTGTCAAGGAGAGGAATGAAGAAGGTCAGAGGATAGTGGATTTTGCCATAAGGATGGACATGGTTGTGGTGAATACATATTTTAAGAAGAGGGAGGAACATAGGGTTACGTACAAGAGTGGAGGAAGATGCACACAGGTAGATTGTATCCTTTGCAGAAGAGTTGATCTGAAGGAGATTGAAGACTGCAAAGTGGTGGCAGGGGAAAGTATAGTTAAGCAGCATAGGATGGTGGTCTGGAGGATGATGCTGGAGATCAAGAAGAGGAAGAGAGCGAGGGCAGAGCCAAAGATCAAATGATGGAAGTTTAAAAAGGAAGACTGCAAGGTTGAGTTTAGGGAGAAGGAGAGATAGGTAATGGGTGGCAGTGAAGAGTTACCAGACAGCTGGGAAACTACAGCAGATGTAGTAAGGGTGACAGCAAGAAGGGTGCTTGGCGTGATATCTGGAAAGTGGAAGGAGGAAAAGGAAACCTGGTGGTGGAATGAGGAAATACAGGAGAGTGTACAGAGGAAGAGGATGGCAAAGAAGAAATGGGATAGTCAGAGAGATGCAGAAAGTAGACAAGAGTACAAGGAGATAAGGCGCAAGGTGAAGAGAGAGGTGGCAAAAGCTAAAGAAAAGGCGTATGATGAGTTGTATGAGAGGTTGGACACTAAGGAGGGAGAAAAGGACCTGTACCGATTGGCTAGACAGAGGGACCGAGCCGGGAAAGATGTGTAGCAGGTTAGGGTGATAAAGGATAAAGATGGAAATGTACTCACAAGCGAGGAGAGTGTGTTAAGCAGATGGAAAGAGTACTTTGAGAGGCTGATGAATGAAGAGAACGAGAGAGAGAAGAGATTGGATAATGTGGAGATAGTGAATCAGGAAGTGCAACAGATTAGCAAGGGGGAAGTAAGGACAGCTATGAAGAGGATGAAAAATGGAAAGGCTGTTGGTCCAGATGACATACCTATGGAAGCATGGAGGTTTTTAGGAGAGATGGCAGTAGAGTTTTTAACCAGATTGTTTAATGGAATCTTGGAAAGTGAGAGGATGCCTGAGGAGTGGAGAAAAAGTGTACTGGTGCCGATATTTAAGAATTAGGGGGATGTGTAGGACTGCAGTAACTAGAAGGGAATAAAATTGATGAGCCACAGCATGAAGTTATGGGAAAGAGTAGTGGAAGCTAGGTTAAGAAGTGAGGTGGTGATTAGTGAGCAGCAGTATGGTTTCATGCCAAGAAAGAGCACCACAGATGCAATGTTTGCTCTGAGAATGTTGATGGAAAAGTTTAGAGAAGGCCAGAAGAAGTTGCATTGAGTCTTTGTGGACCTGGAGAAAGCATATGACAGGGTGCCTCAAGAAGAGCTGTGGTATTGTATGAGGAAGTCGGGAGTGGCAGAGAAGTACGTGAGAGTTGTACAGGATATGTACGAGGGAAGTGTGACTGTGGTGAGGTCTGCGGTAGGAGTGATGGATGCATTCAAGGTGGAGGTGGGATTACATTAGGGATCAGGTCCATGTCCTTTCTTATTTGCAATGGTGATGGACAGGTTGACTGATGAGATTGGACTGGAGTTCCCATGGACTATGATGTTTGCTGATGACATTGTAATCTGTAGCGATAGCAGGGAGCAGGTTGAGGAGACTCTGGAGAGGTGGAGATATGCTCTAGAGAGGAGAGAAATGAAGGTCAGTAGGAACAAGACAGAATACATGTGTGTAAATGAGAGGGAGGTCAGTGGAATGGTGAGGATGCAGGGAGTAGAGTTGGCGAAGGTAGATGAGTTTAAATACTTGGGATCAACAGTACAGAGTAATGGGGATTGTGGAAGAGAGGTGAAAAAGAGAGTGCAGGCAGGATGGAATGGACGGAGAAGAGTGTCAGGAATAATTTGTGACAGACGGGTATCAGCAAGAGTCAAAGGGAAGGTCTACAGGACGGTAGTGAGGCCAGCTATATTATATGGGTTGGAGACGGTGGCACTGACCAGAAAGCAGGAGACAGAGTTGGAGGTAGCAGAGTTATAGATGCTAAGATTTGAACTGGGTGTGACGAGGATGGATAGGATTAGAAATGAGGAAATTAGAGGTTCAGCTCAGGTGGGACGGTTGGGAGACAAAGTCAGAGAGGTGAGATTGCATTGGTTTGGATATGTGCAGAGGAGAGATGCTGAGTATATTGGGAGAAGGATGCTAAGGATAGAGCTGCCAGGGAAGAGGAAAAGAGGAAGGTCTAAGCCAGCGTTTCTCAACCTTTAAGTATTTGCAACCCGAGTTTTCATAACAGTTTTAATCGCGCCCCCCCTAATGTTTTTTTGAAACCCTAATAAAATTTATTCCTATATTTTTTGCTGCCAATACACCGCTACAAGTTTAAAATTACCCTATGAATAGCGAAATTACGCCACATATGGCAACATTCGCGCCGCCTTTTTT
This sequence comes from Erpetoichthys calabaricus, assembly GCF_900747795.2. NCBI lineage: Eukaryota > Metazoa > Chordata > Cladistia > Polypteriformes > Polypteridae > Erpetoichthys > Erpetoichthys calabaricus. Next base: position 53,420,012 of record NC_041411.2, read on the forward strand.
GTTACTTCACACCCCCCTAGGGCGGCGCGCCCCACAGATTGAGAACCGCTGGCCTAAGCGAAGGTTTATGGATGTGGTGAGAGAGGACATGCAGGTGATGGGTGTAACAGAACAAGATGCAGAGGACAGAAAGATATAGAAGAAGATGATCCGCTGTGGCAACCCCTAATGGGAGCAGCCGAAAGAAGAAGAAAAAGACCAAAATTTTAACAGTATTGATGTGAATTCATTTTGTGCAGCCATGCCTTATGTACATGTGCATTGGAAGCTGCCTTGATCCTCTCCGTGCAAAGTAGGAAAACAGTTTCATTTTTATCTGCTGGGGATGACTTCCTGAACCCAATTCTAATATCTAAGTCTTATTTAGGCAGTTTATTTTAATTTGCTGGCTCACAGTACTTCATGAAAGAAGGCCTGAAAATGGATTACAGGATAGAACAAGCAACAAAAATGAAAAACGTCATCTCTAGCACCTTGCCGCAAGTTTTTGAAAATAATAGTGCTCTGATTTAAAGTTTAGCTGATAATTAACACTAAAATCCCTGAAGCCTATGAAAAAACTTGTAATCCTGGGCCACCTTAAATCCGTTTGCACCTCTCCATTAGCATCTTTTGTTTTGTAAATGTGTCGATCAGCACAAGTAGCAAGCAGTCTGCTATCCCATCCCCCCACTACCATAGCTCAACTCAGGGAAAAAGTTCTACCAGCTCAAGCCTTGTTTATCTGGGTGTAAGGTTTTGTGCAGGATATTTATTTAGATTTTGAAAATCTTCACTTGCTTATTAAAACACTTTTAAACAGTTGTCCAAACTTCTCTTGATGGGCTTTAGCTTTACAAACATATGTGGGCAAAAATGAAGACATGATGGAAGTTTTCCTGCACTAGTTTAATAGTTTGCAGGGTACAAATAAAATATTTCCATATTATGGAATATGTTCTTCAACCCAGCCACAGGGGAATCACAAACCAGTGTGTTTCTTCGTGCTGGTCCCAAGCCTGGATAAATGGGGAGGGTTACGTCAGGAAAGGCATCCGGTGTAAAATTTTGCCAAATCAATAAGCAGACAACAATACAAATTTCCATACCGGATCAGTCGAGTCCCGGGTTAACAACGACTGCCACCAGTACTGTTAACCAACAGGGTGCTTATGGAAATTGGGCTACTTTTGGCCAAAGAAGAAGAAGGGGGGTGGGGTGGGGGGGGGTGACCTGTCCAGAGGAAAGTGGAGAGGAACTGAGGGTAGGTAAAGAGAATGGAACTGAGGGTAGGAACTTTGAATTTTGTCAGTATGACTGGTAAGGGGAGAGAGGCGCCAATATGATGGAGAGAAGGAAGGCTGATATAGTGTGTGTGCAAGAGAATAAATGGAAAGGAAGTAAGACCAGGTGGATCAGAGGTGAGTTCAAATTGTTCTATCATGGGGTGGATGGGAGGAGAAATGGAGTAGGGGTTATTCTGAAGGAGCAGTATGTCAAGAGTGTTTTGAAAGTGAAAAGAATGTCAGACAGAGTAATGATTATGAAGCTGGAAATTAGAGGTGTGATGATGAATTTTTTTAGTGCATATGCCCTGCAACCTGGGTGTGTGAAGGATGAGAAATAAGATAGTTGAGTGATTTGGATGAAGTGATGGACAGTAAACCCATGGTGCAGGGAGTCATGATTGGAGTGGATTTCAATGGATATGTTGGTGAAGGGAACAGAAGAGACGAGGAGGTGATGGGTAGGTATGATGTCAAGGAGAGGAATAAAGAAGGTCAGATGATAGTGGATTTTGCCAAAATAATGGACATGGCTGTGGTGAATATGTATTTTAAGAAGAGGGAGGAACATAGGGTGACATACAATAGTGGAGGAAGGTGGAAACAGGTAGATTAAATCATATGCAGAAGAGTCAATCTGAAGGAGATTGAAGACTGCAAAGTGGTGGCTGTGGAAAGTGTAGTTGGCACAGGATGGTGGTCTGGAGGATAACGTTGGAGATCAAGAAGAGTAGGAGAGTGAGGGCAGGGCCAAGGATCAAATGGTGGGAGTTGAAAAAGGAAGACTGCCAGGTTGAGTTCAAGGAGGAGGTAAGACAGGCACAGGGTGGCAACGAAGAGTTACCAGACAGCTGGGCAACTACAGCAGAAGTAGTAAGGATGACAGCAAGAAGGGTGCTTGGCATGACATCTGGTCGGAGGAAGGAGGAAAAGGAAACTTGGTGGTGGAATGGGGAAGTACAGGGGAGTATACAGAGGAAGAGGATGGCAAAGAAGAAGTGGGATAGTCAGAGAGATACAGAAAGTAGACAAGAGTACAAAGAGATAAGGTGCAAGGTTAAGAGAGAGGTAGCAAAGGCTAAAGAAAAGGCATATGATGAGTTGTATGAGAGGTTGGACTCTAAGGAGGGAGAAAGGGACCTGTACCGATTGGCTAGACAGAGTGACCAAGCTGGGAAAGATGTACAGTAGGTCAGGGTGATAAAGGATGAAGATGGAAACATACTCACAAGCGAGGAGAGTGTGATGAGCAGATGGAAAGAGTACTTTTAGAGTCTGATGAATAAAGAGAAGGAGAAAGAGAAGAGGTTGGATAATGAGGAGATAGTGAATCAGGAAGTGCAGGGGGATAAAACTGATAAGCCACAGCATGAAGTTATGGGAAACAGTAGTGGAAGCTAGGTTAAGAAGTGAGGTGATGATTAGTGAGCAGCAGTATGGTTTCATGCCAAGAAAGAGTACAACACCACTTTTTGTAGATGATCCATAAGTTAAAATCTGTGCAATTAACATGACAAGAGTAGAAGAAGTTACCCCATCCCATTAATAAACTAATGACCTATTTTTCAGAATGGCTATGCGTGAAGAAAGCAGTGGCTTCACTCCTCAAGTTTAAAGACATGCAGCTGCACTTAAAAAATGAAAGAAAAACATTTCAACTAGAAGTCAGTCAATCTGGGAGTAATCCAGAAGAACGAAAAACACTCATCATAGAGCACATGAAAAAGTACAAACTGACTTTAAAACCTAGACCAATTTCTCCAGAAGACTTAGTGTAGCCGCAGGAGTGTACAGCGAGTTCAAGCACAGGTAAAACGTGTGCTGAAAGAAATCTTTCAGTCCAAAAGTAAAGTAAAGTAAAATATTTAGTGAAAATTCAAAGCAAACAATCCACACAAGAATAAAGAAAAAAGTTGTTACACACGTAGAATAAAATGCAAGAAAAAAGTAAATAATGTATCTTCTCTAAACTTAGCATTTCTTGTAAAACATCTTCTTCTGTATACTTTAGATGTAGCACAGCACTTTCAATTAAGTGTTTTGTCTTACATGTTACTTAGCACACAAAACACGCACACATGGTACGCAAGGCATTGTTTAAAAAAAAAACATGTGCCCTCTACACCTTACACATGGCAAGGCTTATCACTAACTGAGAATAATGTTTAGTCAGAGAAGTTAGAAATAGCTAGAATATACCAATTCAATTCAACTTATGGGGTTTATAGGAACCTCCCATAGATTATGCACTATCATTTAGTAAAACATTTATGAATCTTATGTAACTAGGAAATGGCTCTTACACTTGGCTAAAGCTGAAACAGAGCTTGTCCACCTCAATTAACTGCAAGAATTTCCAAAAGAATTAAAGGCTTTAAAGAAAAATGCTTGTGTAAAAAAGAACAGTCAAATCTTTAAACTTGACCCAGTCATACAAGATGGAATACTGAGAGTTGGAGGAAGACTCAAGAAAGTTGCATCCTGCAATTCTTCACAAACATTCATAAAATGCTTCTCTTATATACACCATCAGAATTAGTAGGGGCAGCTCAATCAGCTGATGTACCACAGGGCAGCTCGATCAGCTGAGTCGAACACTTTTCGAAAATCGACAAAGGCTGCAAAGAAACTCTGCCGATATTCGTGTTTGCGCTCCATGAGAACCCTCAGTGCCAGAATGTGGTCGATGGTAGACTTCTTAGGCATAAAACCAGACTGGTAGGTGAGCAAATGATCACGGATCCTATTGAGGATGACCCTAGCGAGGACCTTACCCGGCACCGAGAGCAGTGTTATCCCCCTGTAGTTGCTGTAACCCAGACAATCACCCTTCCCTTTCCAGACAGGAAGACAAGTCCCATTATCCAGTCAGTTGGGATGATGCCTGTCTCCCAAATGGAAGCAAAGATTGCTTGCAATGCCAGGAGACACAGACTGGAGAAGTTCACCCCGGATACCACAGATCCCTGCAGCCTTTCCTCCCCTCAGCTGGTTCACCACCTGTGCAATCTCAGTGAGATTGGGTGGTTCACTCAGTTGATTGAGCTGCCCTGTGGGACATCCTGAAGGTTTGTGGGATCCCCTCGAGGTTTCTGGATATCATGGCTGGCCTGTACACTGGTACTGTGAGTGCTGTGCAGAGTGGAGACAGAACCTCTGTATTTTTCCCAGTTGATTCTACGGTTCGTCAGGGGTGTGTTTTTGCTCCTACTCTGTTCAATGCTTGTATGGACTAGGTGTTGGGCAAGGTTGTGGGGTCCAGTGCCTCTGGGGCATCTGTTGGTGAAGAAAGATTCACGAATCTTGACTTTGCTGATGATGCTATGATCTTCGCAAAGTCAATGGAGGCTCTGATCGGGGCACTCAAGAGACTGAGCGAGGAGTCTGAGTGTCTGGGCTTGAGAATGTCCTGGATAAAAACCAAGATTCAGGCCTTTAATGACCTCTTGGACACAGCCATCAGCAGTGTGTCTTTTTGCAGAGAGAGTGTCGACCTTGTCGAGAGGTTTACTAACCTTGGCAGCAACATTCATGTCTCTGGTGACTCTTTCTATGAAGTCAGTAGATGGATTGGAAGGGCACAGGGGGTCATGAGGTCACTGGAAAGGGGTGTGTGGCGCTCCTGATATCTATGCAAAAGGACGAAGGTCCAAGTCTTTAGAGTCCTGGTGCTTTCTGTCTTGCTATATGGTTGTGAGACATGGACGCTATCCAGTGACCTGAGATGAAGCCTGGACTCCTTTGGTACTGTGTCTCTCCGGAAAATTCTTGGGTACCGTTGGTTTGACTTTGCGTGAAATGAACGGTTGCTCATGGAGTCCCGAATGAGGCACATTACCTGCATTGTGAGGGAGTGTCAGTTACGGCAGTACGGCCATGTGGCACGTTTCTCCGAAGGTGATCCAGCTCGTAAGATCCTCATTGTTGGGGACCAGAGTAGCAGGACCAGGCCAAGGGGTCACCCATGTAACACCTGGCTGTGGCAGATAAAGGGTCATTTCCGGAGGGTGGGGCTGGACCGCGTGTCTGCCTGGGGGGTTGCCAACTGGGATCCTGAGTTGTTTCGTCGTGTAGTGGGTTTGGCAACGCACTGTACCAGTGCATGCTCCCCAACTTGATTTGACTTGAGAATTAGTAGATCATTACAATGCTGCTCTGTCTTCTGCCTTCGATACACTAGCCTCCTTAAAAACACGGACTTTCATTTATTCACACTGCTCCCTGGTTTACACCTGAACTCCGTCAGCTCAAGGACATGGGCTGACAGTTGGAGAGTCTAGTTAAGAAGAAGGGTTGTACATAAGTAAATGTATTCAGATTATATGTTAAAATACAAAAATGCTCTCTCTGTTGTCAAAACTGTATACTGCTCTAACATTATCTATACAGGACGGAAAAATTATTTCTTCAATGAATAGGCTAATTACACCACAAGAAAATGTTGCTCACCATAACCTCTCTATTAAATACTGCTGTACTTGTACTCAAAAATTGAAAAAATCCACCAGCAATTTGCTTCCTCTATTTCTGCAGAAAATAACATACTTTCCACTATCACCCATATTCCCTTACCAACCACCTTATTCTCCGAGTTCAGTTTATGAGCTGAAAATAATATCTTGGAGCTTATAACAAAATCTAATTCTTCCACATGCTAATAGGATCTAATACCTACAAGCTTTGTTAAGTCCTGTCTGTCATATATTTCCCCCATGATAACTACTATATTTAACTCTTCCCTTACTACAGGCACAGTCCCCCTCTCGCTGAAAATGGCCTCAATTACTCCAATTCTGAAAAAACCTGGCTTAGACCCTAATATCCTAAACTATTATCGGCCTATTTCAAATGTTCCATTCATATCTAAAGTTCTCCAAAAGATAATTGCTTCCCAACTTTAGTCCCATCTTTCAAAAAATAACCTTTTTGAACATTTTCAATTTGGTTTTCGTCCTAAATACAGCACAGAAACTGCCCTGGTCAAAATCAAAAATGATCTTCTCTGGGCAGCTGACATGGGTCTTTTATCAGTTCTTGTCTTGTTGGCCTCAGCTCCACATATGACACTATATCTCATCAGATACTTTTGAAACAACTAGCTAGTTTTGGAGTCTTTGGCCTTTTCCTCCAATGGTTTTCTTCCTATCTCACTGTTATAAAGCAATTTGTTCAAATAAAGGACTTTAAATCTGAGAATGCAGTCGTTACTCAGGGAGTTCCGCAGGGTTCTGCTTTGGAGACGCTTCTTTTTCTCATTTACATCTTTCCAATAAGCAATATCTTTCGACACCATGGTATTAAATTTCATTGTTATGCTGATGACAAACAGCTTTATCTATCCACCAAATAAACTTCTGTTTTCCCTCCAAATACTCTTATAGCATATATCCAAGACATAAAATCATGGATGACTCATAATTTTCTCCAATTAAATAACAATAAAACTGAGGTGCTCCTCATTGGTTCTAAATCTACACTCACTAAGGTTAACCATTCTTCCATTTTAATTAACAACATTAACACAAACATCTCTTCCCAGGTTAGAAGCCTGGGTGTCATTCTAGACAGTATCCTTTCTTTTTCTTGCCATGTAAGTAATGATTCTGGGACTGCCTTCTTCCTTCTCTGAAACATTTCTAGACTTCATCTTGTTCTTACGCAACACAGTAGTGAAGTACTGGTTAATGCCTTAGTCACTTCACGTATAGATTACTGTAATGCTATTCTATCTGGCATCCCACAAAAACATATCCATCGCTTACAACTTATTCAAAATTCTGCTGCTAGGATAAAAACCTGTTCTAAATCCACATTGAATATATTATACCTATTCTCTCCCAACTTCACTGGTTCCTTAACTGCTCTTAACATTTAAAGCTCTCTACAACTTCGCTCCTCCCTCTCTTACTGATCTTCTACAGATTTACACTCCCTCTCACTCCCTCAGATCCTCATCTGCAGGACTACTTTCTGTACCATACATCAAACTCTGTTCTATGGGAGCTCGAGAATTCTCTCATAGTGCTCCTCAACTCTGGAGTTCTCTTCCCTCTCTTATCTGTCAACTAGACTCAAAAACACATTTTAAAACTGCCTTCAAAACGTGTCTCTTCAAATTGGCATACCAATTATGAATTTAACACTGTTACTGCCTGTTATCTTTGATGTTTGCTACTACCTCTGTACCTTATTGCTATTTGATTTTATCACCCTCTTTGTTGTTACATCTTATTACTGTTGTTTAATGTCACTGTAAGGTGACCTTGAGTGTTAAGAAAGATGTCTATTAAATAAAATCTATTATTATTGTTCAGACCTTTGGTAAGATACTTGGCAAAAGAAATGTTTTACAATAATAACTTTTGTAGTTTAGATGTGAATGATTACAGATAAATGTTAAATGAATAAAATTTCTTTAGTATATACTATAGTAACTTTTAACTTTGACTTTGCGCATACTTGCAGCTGGCTATGTTATAACCCCTTTTTGGCATGACTCTACAAACAACATCTTGTCTTAATTTTACTTTTATGTAAGCATGTTTGTATCTATTCAGACTCATATGGGTACTAACAACATTTCAGTCTACACCAATATTGTATTGTAAGTGAGTATTGAAACCCTAAATTTCTATTTTGTTGGTGACTATGAATGGTAACTGATGCCTAGAAAAAAACAGTACAGGTAGGATTTAGTGAAAATATTTCTTTCAAAAGCTAACCAACTAGGTACAGAATCTCTTCTATTTAATTCTTTCGATAATCTCATAGTGAAAAGTCAAGAAAAATGACACCTTTTATTGGCTAACTAAAAAGATTACAATATGCAGGCTTTCGAGGCAACTCAGGCCCCTTCTTTAGGCAAGATGTAATCAACATCAAGATGTAATCATTACATCTTGCCTGAAGAAAGGGTCTGAGTTGCCTCGAAAGCTTGCATATTGTAATCTTTTTAGTTAGCCAATAAAAGGTGTCATTTTGCTTGACTTTTCATTACATTCATAATGGCTAACATGGTACAACACCCTAGTACTATGATAATCTCATAGTATATATTATTATAGAAACCCAGTGTAGTAGAACTGAAAGCTAGGAAACTCTATTCATCTCCAATGAATTATTCCTTTTATCTGTGGCATCTTTGTATTCCAAATGGATAAAGTACCAACTTCATCAAACTACTAAAAAAAAGAAGAAAAAATGATATTCAAGACATGATTAAGTTGATTGTATCTTATTTAACATATTTGTTCATGATAAAGGTTACATTTGAATTTACTTTTAAATTTTTGCATAACATTTTTATATACAAAATATTAACATGTTTTTTAATTTTCTATTTGAGTACTGACTGAATTTGTTTTACACTCTCTGTAATTCATCATGTCCTTGAGATCTCACAATTCTAAACTGTTGAAGCTCATTGATTATCAATTTTTTTATTTTGATCAGGAGTAATTAGGTCACAATAGTGGTTTTCTCTGGCTATCTCCCTAAAGAGTTTCTAGATAGACAGATAGATAGATAGATAGATAGATAGATAGATAGATAGATAGATAGATAGATAGATAGATAGATAGATAGATAGATAGATAGATAGATAGATAGATAGATAGATAGATAGACTGTTTTCCAGAGATAATGCCTTCTCTGAAATGTTTGCACAACACTAAGATCCACATTCACCTTTGTAAGCCATCTCCCAGCCAAATGTCTCCAACTCTTGGCCTGAAACATCTTTTCTGTACATGCACATTTGCATACATGCTTGCCAACGTTCACTATTGCATTCACTCAAAGAGGAACTAGAATTAGAAATGACTGAAAAGCTAAAGAACCTCTTTAACACTTGAACACTACTTTATGAAGTACACACACATATGCTGAAAATGTTGGCACTTATACATTATTGATTGTCACTTTAAACAAATTAACCAAATTAGCCAAAATCAACTTTTCAGAACAAGTTTTAAATAAACCCATAAAAACATGATCTGCAGGTCCAAAAACCCTGAAATACAAAAAACCATGCATATAAACACTAGTATTATTATACAAAGCACGTAGCTACAGATTCACTCCAGTACCAACTATCCTTTGTCTTTACTACAAATCTTCAAGCTCTGCTTAAGCATCAGAAAACATTACCAGTAGAAGTTGTTTAATCATATCAATAGTATTTTTGCAAAGAGCTTAATTGTTTTTTTTTTTTTAATATTTTTATTTTATTAATTTTCATTGTAATCATTCCACACAAATAGATCAATTTATAACCCAACAAAATTGAAGACAAATCAAACCCCACCCCTGAGAAGGAGAGCTTAGCTAAAGGAAAATTGCTTAGGGCTTTTTAATAAGGCAACATTAAACAAAATAAAGGGAGAAGTAAATATATATGTAAATAAGAGATGGAGAAGGGAATTAAATACGGTAATAGTTATTTCTCTTATTCTAAAATAATATTGATTAAGTCCTACCAGGTTTTGAAAAAATTTTGTATAGATCCTCTAACTGAGAATTTGATTTTTTCCAATTTCAAATAATATAAAACATCGGTTTCCCACTGACTTATCAGAGGAGAATTAGGATTCTTCCAATTTAACAAAATAAGTCTGCGTGCCAAAAGTGTAGTGAATGCAATCACCGTTTGCTTGTCCTTCTCCAATTCAAGTCCATCTGGAAGAACACCGAACACAGCTGTTAATGGGTTAGGAGGGATTGTGACCCCAAGGCTGTCTGAAAGGCACTTAAAAATTTTTGTCCAAAATGATGTTAGTTTGGTGCAGGCCCAAAACATGTGACCCAGTGAGGCAGGAGCTTGGTTGCAGCGTTCGCAGGTTGGATCCTGCCCTGGAAACATTTTGGACAGTTTTAAGCGAGACAGATGAGCTCGATATATAATTTTTAGTTGAATAATTCTATGCTTTGCGCATATAGAACTCGAGTGAATTCTCTGCTTTGCTACCTTCCACTCCTTTTCTGATATATTGATTAAGAGATCTTCTTCCCAATATCCTCTTGGATCTTTGAAAGATAGGGACTCTAATAAGATTTTATATAATGCGGAAATAGTGTTTAATTCCTCGAAACTGAGCAGTATTTCTTCCAGCATTGTGGAGGGTGCGAGGTGGGGGAAATCGGGCAATTTCTGTTTAACAAAATTTCTAATTTGAAGATAGTGAAGAATGTGTATCTGGAAGGTTGAATTTTGAACGTAATTGTTCAAAAGATGTATATATGTTGTCTATATAAAGATCTCTGAGCATTTTAATCCCAAAACTTTTCCAGGTATTAAAAACTGGATATACTTGCGAAGGTTGAAAGAGGTGGTTCGCTTGCAGAGGTGCCACTGATAAAAGATTTTCCATCTTAAAATGCTTTCTAATTTGGTTCCATATTCTGAGTGAGTAAAGCACAATTGGGTTATTAGTATATTTGCGATAACTTGCATTTATTGGAGAGCAGAGCAAGGAGTATAAAGAAGTACTACAGGATTTTACTTCTATTGCGGACCAAGCCTGTGTATGTTCATTTATTTGTGTCCAGGTTTTTATGGCTTGTATGTTTGCTGCCCAGTAATAAAACTGAAAATTAGGTAAAGCCATGCCACCTTCTGCCTGAAGTCTTTGTAGGGTCGCTCTTCGGATACGTGGGTGTTTTGAGTTCCAAATGAATGAGGTTATTGTTGAATCTAACTGTTTAAAAAACGATTTATTGATATATATTGGAATGTTTTGAAATAAAAAGAGAAGTTTAGGAAGGATATTCATCGTAACAATGTTAATTCTTCCGGCTAGAGTGAGATGAAGGGTTGACCATCTATGCAAGTCCTACTTAATTTTTTCCATACAGACGGCAAAATTTGTTGATAAAGAGCTTTATGTTTACTTGTGATATTTACCCCTAGGTATTTAAATTGATCTGTTATGGTAAAAGGTAGGGTGTCTAATCTAATATTATATGCTTGTGAATTCACTGGAAAGAGTATACTTTTATTCAGATTAATTCTAAGACCAGATATCTTTTGAAATTCTGTTAGTGCTGTTAAAACAGCAGGGACAGTGTTTTCTGGGTCTGATATATGCAAGACCATATCATCTGCATATAGAGAAATTTTCTGTTCCAGTCCTTCTCTGACAATCCCCTTTATCTGATAAGAATTTCGGCAGTGAACCGCCAGTGTTCAATAGCGATTGCAAACAACAGTGGCGACAAGGGACATCCTTGTCTGGTACCACGTTCTAGTTTAAAGTAGTCTGAGCAAATATTATTAATACAAAATGAAGCTTCTGGATTGGTATACAGTAGTTTGATCCATGCACAAATATTCGGGCCAAACCCAAATTTCTCCAATGCAGTGAAAAGGTAATTCCATTCAATCATATCAAATGCTTTTTCTGCATCTAATTATAGTAATATCTCTGAGGTGTTTGATTTTGCTGGTGAATATATAACATTAAACAAGCGTCGGAGATTGGAAGATAGGTGTCGGCCTTTAATAAATCCAGTTTGATCCTGTGATATTACCGAGGGCAGCACTTTCTCCATCCTTCTAGCTAGGATTTTTGAGAGTATCTTAACATCATTATTCAGGAGTGAAATTGGTCTGTATGATGAACATTGTAACAAGTCCTTATTTTGTTTAGGAAAGACGGTGATTAATGCTTGTCGAAATGTTTGAGGTAGTATTTGGTTGTCTGTAGCTTCTGTAAATGTTGCCAATAAGAGGGGAGCTAGCTGAGTGGAGAATTTCTTATAGAATTCTACGGGGTAACCATCAGGGCCTGCTGATTTCCCGCTTTGTAGTGACTTTATAGCGTCTAGTAATTCTGTTAGCGTTAGATGTTTATCCAGTTCCTCAGCACTTAAAGCATCTATTTGTGGTATCTGTGATGTATCCAGAAATGCATTAGATTGTGTGTTGTCTTCTTTGGGCTCAGTAGAATATAAAGACTTATAATAATCTCTAAATGTGTGCATTATATTTTTATGGTCAATAATTTCTTCTCCATTCTTGTTGGTGATTACTGGTATTGCATTGCGAACTTCTTGTTTGTGAATTTGTTGAGCTAAAAGCTTATTAGCTTTTTTTCCGTGTTCATAGTAATGATGTCTAGACTTATAAATAAGTTGTTCAGTTTCTTTAGTTGTTAAGATGTTAAGTTCTGTATGCAGGGCCTGCCTTTTCCTGTGGAGAACTTCATTTGGACACCTGGCTTGTTCTTCATCTATTATAGTAATTTCACTTCTTAGCTCTGACACTTTCTTGGTTTCTAATTTATTTCTGTGGGAAAGATATGAAATAATCTGTCCTCTTAAGAAGACCTTTAGAGTTTCCCAGAGTGTTCCTGCAGAAACCTCTGTGGACGTGTTTGTCTCTAGGAAGAAGCTGATTTGTTTGGATATAAATTCTGTGCAGTTCTCGTCTGCCAATAAAAGAGGGTTAAGACGCCATCTACGAGGTGAGTGTGAGGGGCTTAATGATTTTAGCTCCAAGACTAGAGAGGCATGGTCAGAGATAACAATTGTGTCATATTTGCATGATTTAATTGTAGGCAGGAAATTATTATCTATAAAAAAATAATCAGTTCTTGAGTAACTATAATGCACTGGTGAGTAGAACGAATATGTTCTTGAGTTTGGGTTAAGAAACCTCCAGGGGTCTGATAAGTTGTGATCATTTAAAAACTGTGTAATTGTCTTTGCAGTATTAGATGTCGTCCCCCCTGTCACAGGAGTCCTATCTAAGATTGGATTTAGAACACAATTAAAGTCCCCAGCCATTATAATTTTATGAGTGTTCACATTGGGAATGGATGCAAATAGATTTTGCATGAATTCCTTATCATCAACATTCAGTGCATAAACATTTATCAAAATCATTTTACTGTTATATAAGTTGCCCATGACCATCACATATCTCCCTTCAGGGTCGATACTACATCTGATGCTACAAATGGAACTGTTCTGTGTATGAGAATTTCCACCCCTCTAGTTTTCTTTATAAAGCTAGAATGGAACATTTGGCCAGTCCAGTCTTTTTGTAGTCTGAACTGATCCTTGGTTAGTAAGTGGGTCTCCTGTAAAAATACTATTTTAGCATTTAAGCCTGTTAGGTGACAGCATACTTTCTTTCTCTTTAATTCGTGATTCAGGCCTTTCACATTCCAGCTCACAAAGTTAACTGTCCCATCATGGAGACATTGATTCTGAGTTTTTAATGTCATTTTATAGTTTTAATTGGAATGAGGCAGTTTTAATCTTAGTTTAAAGATTCCCCATGAGTTATTGCATTTTAGCCTATTGATATTTATAATTCTAAGTATTACAAGAATAGATTAGATATAACTTGCTCTCCTTCTCTCCCCCCTTTATCCCCCCACCCCCCCATTTTGCCTCCCCACATGAGGCTAGATCCCACTTCGCGATGTCCCAGTCCTCTGACATACGAAGAGACAGAGCACGTCCAAAACAAAACAAACCCTACCCTGCAGCGGTGTTAGAGAATTAAAACAGAGATATCTTTTGCAGCTAAATTCTTAATACTATCTGCCGAAAATATTAACATTAAAAGTCTTTAAGCTTGAAATAATCTTCAGCTCTTTTAAGTTATTAAGATATTAAGATTAAAAAAAAAAAAAAAGAATCAACCCTGGGAATGATTTTAAAAACTAGTCTAGGATAAACCTGGTAATTCCTACTGTAATAGTATAATGGTAATAGTAGAAATAGTAGAAAAAGCAATAAACCAAGGGTATGATGTTAAACAGTCTACTTTAAGGTATAGTAGAATAAAAAAATAAAAAAAAACAAATCCTACTTTAATTACTTCCACACTTCCACACTCACGTCTATAACTGTAATTAAAACATAAACATATAAAGTCCAGATAAAGAAAAGGATGTATAATTATAATACCAGTCTCTTTAAACATGGATCCAGAGAGCAGATCATAGGTCCTTCCCATGCCTTGATAGAATACGGCTCCTTATTAACTTTCAAAAGAGTGTCGGAAACAGCGTCTTTAATTCCTTTTCAGCTTCTTCTTTGCTTAAGAAAATATAATATTGATCTTGAACTTCCACTTTCAGTTTGGCGGGATACAAGAGGCTGTATTTGATATCGGTTTTCCGTAGCAACTTTTTAATGTCAATGTAGGCTGCACGTTTTGCAGTTGTTGATGGTGAGAAGTCGGGGAAAATACGAATAAGATTATTTTCAAATATAATCTCTTGCTTGTGTCTGAGAAGTGCCATCACATCAAGCTTACATCGTAGTCGCTCGAAGCGGACAATAAAAGACCTAGGTTTAAAGGTGCTTGGTCTGTTTGTGCGATAAGCCGCTGCTATCTTAATGTCGAGTTTAAAGTCATCTCCAATTATTTTAGACAGTAATTCTACTGCAAATTTCACTGGGCTTGAGCTTTCTCGTTTCTCAGGTATACCATCAATTCTTATATTGTTTCTTCTGCACCCATCCTCCAGGACTGCAAGTCTGTCTCCAAGTTTTTTGCATTCGGAATTCGCAGCTGTGGCTTTTTCATCTGCGTTAGACACCAGTTGTTCCGCTGTTTCAACTCGAACCGTGAATGCCTGCTTAACGTCTTCCAGCTGATCTGTAACGTCATTAATCTGGTCGGCAAGCATTTTCAGTTTGGATTTAGTTTCTTCGATGTGTTCCACTAATTTCTCCAACATGCCTTTAAAGTTCACGTCAAAACGTTTAAATAGACGCGTTTCCTTATCTTTGTTATCCTTCTTAAGCTCGTTCTTAAGCTCAATGGTCGCCTTCTTAAGATGATTCTTGTTATCTTTCTTAAGCTCATTTATGTCCGTAACCATGGCAGTGGCCAGTGTAGCGATCATCTCTTTCAGTTCGGACAGTTCGCTTCGGCTTTCGTGCTCCGCGAGTGGAAATGCAGCTCCTGTTACAGCAGGTGCTGTGGGCTCGCGATGAGTAGATGAGAGCACATCCTGCAGGGCCTTTTCTAGTCTCGAATGATCCTCAGAAATCGGCGATCCATCGAGACCTGTATCACTCACACCTTCGCTCCCATTTTCACTCTTGACTGGAGACGATACAATGGAGCGGGGTCCCAGAAAATCTGCGCATTCGTCTGCCTGTTCTAGGTCAGTCTCCGAGAGGCCATACCTTGCACTCGGGCCAGATGTCTGTCCAGACTTTGATGCAGCTTTAACTTTCTTTTCCGGTTCTTTCTGACTTTTCTTCTTGTTACTCATGCTTGTATATTGTAGTGGAAGTTCCTTGGTCGGGTTAAATACAGGATACCTCTAAATAATATGAAATACGTGGGAAAATAAAGCCGCTGCTAGCGGAGCTCTGCTTCAGACGTCCATCTCCTATAAACGGACGAGACCAACTCCAAAGAGCTTAATTGTTTGAGTTTCCAGAAGAATATACAACAAAAAAAGGGAGGCACAGGCACCCAGGGTGACTCAGTGACACAGCCTTTTTCTTTTCTTTCTGTCTTTCCTGGATCTTGGTTGGGTGTCCCACAATTTTGATGCTGTGGGAAAGCTGTGATGACACTCACTGAATCTGTCTGCAGTATCAAATGTCCTTGCAGAGGATTGCAATCAGAATTGCATCAGAATTGTTTGAATTAATCTTGTTGTCTGTTCATGCTAAAAGATGGTGAAGTTATCTTTCCATCCCAAGACTGGTTTGGTCAACACCCTCTTTAGGTGTGAAGTTTTTGCCTCTGGTATTTCTGATGTTACTTCAAGCTTTATGTGAAGCAACAAGACCTTTGATATTTTCCTCTGCACTACACATATTGATTAGCACATGCAAGAAAGAATTTTATTGTACTCTATATATGTGACAGTAATGACCATATAAACCTATAAACTGTTATACCCAGTCTATCCTCTGTTTATTTATCATTATCCTAAAGTTCTTTCTGAGTTTATTAGTGGACTACAATTAAAAACTGTACAGGTTCTGCATATTTTAAAGGCACTTCAGTGCCCCATGAACATTTGGGTGTCAAGCCTACTTCAAGCTTAAAGTACATCATTAACGACCAAGTCGCTCACTCCTGCCTAGATTTTGATGAAGCATAGCTATAATTTCAGTTAAATTTAGAGACACCCTCATGAGACTTTTTCTTTCTCACTACCTGAGGAGTATTAAGAGTCACCATGTGTAGTTTCAAATTTCACATAGATATGTGTACCTCTTCCCTCTGCTAATTTTTATTGATACTAGAAAGTAAAAATAAAAAGTAAGTTTGCTAAGGAGAAAGTTGTAGACCATAACCAGGTTTTGTTGACAAGACACACATTTAAGAAAATTTAAAAAATTATAAACATAACCATGAACCAGTTACTGAACTGATGACTTGTACAGTGATTTATACTTCAAAGCAACTTGCCTTGGTGTAGGGGCTGCAAAGACAGAGCACTCTGTCCTGGTTGGATGGTCTGAATGGTAAGCAAGCCTTGCCGCTGAAGGTTCAAAAGGTGTTGCTGTTGAAGCTGCTGAACCTGAAGGAGCTGTTGCTGAAAGACCAACTGCTGAGATGCTGCTTGCTGCTGATGACATAAAAAAGTAAAAATGAAAAAACTTTGCTCAGTTGGCTTGAAATTCTTAGATTTGTTTATTCCACACTAAATTCTAAAATATTATCCTGTTTGACACAACACAAAACAGTGTGTTACATTTTTAGATATATGATGTTTAGCATACCTCTCATATCCATCTATCCATCCATCCATCCATTTTCCAACCCGCTGAATCCGAACACAGGGTCACGGGGGACTGCTGGAGCCAATCCCAGCCAACACAGGGCACAAGGCAGGGAACCAATCCCGGGCAGGGTGCCAACCCACCGCAGGACACACACAAACACACCCACACACCAAGCACACACTAGGGCCAATTTAGAATCGCCAATCCACCTAACCTGCATGTCTTTGGACTGTGGGAGGAAACCGGAGCGCCCGGAGGAAACCCACGCAGACACGGGGAGAACATGCAAACTCCACGCAGGGAGGACCCGGGAAGTGAACCCGGGTCCCCAGATCTCCCAACTGCGAGGCAGCAGCGCTACCCACTGCGCCACCGTGCCGCCCTACCTCTCATATCAGTCGAGCTTACTGTATACAGTATTTGCAGCAATTAACACTAACTTACCCAGCATTCTGAGTCACTATATTTAAGTGTTTTTAGCTGAGAGAAGGTTTTTCTTTTGTAAGAAAATGCCAGCCAGCCATTTTCCAACCCGCTATATCCCAACACAGGGTCACGGGGGTCTGCTGGAGCCAATCCCAGCCAGCACAGTGGGCAAGGCAGGAACAAATCCCCCAGCAGGGCGCCAGCCCACCGCAGGACACACACACCAAGCACACACTACGGATAATTTAGGATCGCCAATGCACCTAACCTGCATGTCTTTGGACTGTGAGAGGAAACCCATGCAGACAGGGAAGAACATGCAAACTCCACACAGGGAGGACCCGGGAAGTGAACCCAGGTCTCCTTACTGCGAGGCAGCAGAACTACCACTGCACCACCGTGCCGCCCCGTAAGAAAATCCATGTGTACTTAATCTTAGAATTTCCAGGTTGTCTTACTGTTCTGTGAATGTCCATTTCAGTATTAGTTTTTATATTATATTAAATGGCAAAGAAATGTTAAAATTTTAAAACAGCACATTTAAATAAACATTTGTGTATTTATTAAAATGGTCAATACAGAGGTGTATTACTGAAATACAACATGGGTTTAGGTGTGGAGATTATGTTTCTCTAATATGTTAATAATCAGGTAGGTGCATATGATATTAATTATCTAGATTTTCAGAAAGCCTAAAACATTAGAGGTTTCACATCAAACTTAAATAAGTGTGTGTTTAAGTCAGATTCCTCAGACAAGTTCAAAATTGGGTTAAATATACCAGTCAAACAGGTTATGGTGTGAAGAACCTTATCAGAAATAGGTGATGTTAAAATGGGGTCCTCAAGGGATCAGTGCTGTACTCTCTACACACTTTATTGTTTTGTAGGTTGAATTTTAAATGGATAAATTTGTCATTATCCCCGTCATTCTACACTAAATAATCCATTATGACAAATTGAAAATATGTTTTCAGAAAGGTTTGCAAATGAAGGAGACAGTTTACAGATGCTGCCATCCAGTCTAATGGAGCTTGAGTGGATCTGCCATAATGAATGGGATAAACTGCAGAATTCCAAGTACACAAAGCTTGGAGAGGTTTACCTAAGACAATTTGAAACTGTAATGCTGCAAAAGGGCCTTCTACAAATTATTGATTTAAGGGTCTGAGTATGTAAATGAATGACAAATTTTCATTTTAGTTTTTGAATAATTAAGTAAAAAGTGAAGAAATCTTAATACTTTCTGAGTCTTTTCCTTTTTCTGAATCTTTTCTAGATTAAAAAATAGCTAATAAGCAGGTTGCATTTGTAAATGGCATTAAAATGGATGAGATGGCAGATGATTTAGAATCAATTGAATCATTACAGAGTGACCTGGGCAGTATTCAGACTTGTACAACTTTGTGGCAGAATAAGCTTAAAATAAATAAATGTAACCTATTACATTTATTAAAAATATTATACACAATGGAAGGTTTGAAACATGTGGTAAGGACAACATGCAGATAATGTACAGAAGTGAGTAAGAAGACTAACATTCCAATGTTTGGATTAAAATTTAAGGAAGGTTATACTTAGGCTAGATAAACCACTTGTAATATTTAATCTGAAATACTGAGTGCAGGCTTTGTCTGCACACTAAGAAAAAGACATAGCAGCATTATAGAAAGTCAAGAAATGTGTGGATAGGCTGATTGCAGTAACACTGTGATATTGCACTATCTGAGAGAACAGATAGCATGAAAATGGATACAGGTCAAGGAAATGGTTATAAACAGAAACAAATTAATGGAAAAGGCTCAAACAAATACAGAGAGATCAAAAAGAAATACAGACCTAACACTAACTAAAAAATTCATAGTCAAAAGAAATTGTTCAATAATATGTTGTCGAAAAATTCAATAAATTCTAATGAACTCCTTTGCTTTTCTTGTTAGGCATACTTTTTGACAATGGTGGTTATACCCAGTTCTATATCATCACCTTAACTGTTATACTGATGTGACTTCCTGTCCCTGCCCTCTAGAAACCCACTGTTGCATCCTGATGACTAGGAGCCTCATGTATAACGCAGTGCGTAGAATTCATAATAAAACATGACGTACAGACAAAAACAGAAATGTGCGTATGCATTAAAAAATTCAGATGGATAAATCTGCATGTACGCCAACTTCCACGTTCTTCCACTACATAAATCCCAGTCAATGTGAAATGTAATATGTGTGCATGCACCTGCCACCCCGCTCCGACTCCTCCCAGAATTACGCCTTTTTGAATATGCAAATCAATATAAATAGCCTCTTAAGTGCAGCATTCTGTGAAAAGACAATGGCAAAAGCACGGGGGAAAAAGAAGAATTTCAACGAATACCAAGAGAAGATGGCTTTCGTAAACAGATCCAGTTCAGATTTGACACACTCTTCGGACATTCTGTGTATGAAAGCCATATCCCCGTACACGTACAAAGTGTAAAAGCTGGCCCTGATGTCGGCGGGGAAAGGAGCCTTATAAGTTAAACCCCGAGTCTGATCAGGATGCGCTCCTAATATTCGAGCCAGCTGTCCTTTTAAGTGTTTCATCCTTTTCACCCGGTACCACGTATACTCTTCTTTCCACAGCATTATAACTGAATTTTGCAGGGCTCTCAGAAGGGACAAATCCAGCTGCATCATCTGTCAAAGTGGGTAGGCCTAAGGTCGTCGAATTCATAAAAGACAGTAGGTCGTGAATACCTTCGTAATATCCACATGGGATGTAGTAATGTTTTTTTTTACCCCGGGAGCTGAAACGTAGAATTCGTTATCCGGTTTGTCTATGGTATTCCACGTATGTGGGTACTGAATTTCTGCTAGACCGACTTCCCAAGAACCTTCTAATTCTATGGGTTTAGCAAGCTTCATCGTGAAATTGGAAATTGTGTTGTTAGGGAAAATGTCTGAGGAAGCGTTGCTCGGTAGAGTCACAAAAAAACTTTTGCGCTCCATCGAATATCGCTAGAGAATGAAGAGTCAATTAGGAGCACACTGGATTTTATTGAACATCTTGGGCTTGGCTCTTCGGTATCCAGCTGTTAAATTTTTCTGGCCAGCCGAGCCATTTGACTAAAATGAGTCATTTTTTATTCTTAACTTTCATAGCCAGTACTTTTTCCATCCTGTAAATGTCTGTGGATCCAACTTTAATTTTCTGTAATTCAGGGTCGTAAAAGGATCCTACGATCTCTTCACCATCATAGTCTTTCAGTTTGTACACCGCCGGTGCCCTAGGTACAAGTTAAGATAGGTAAAGATTTCATCTGAAAATGTTTGTTCATAACCTTTCTCAAAAGGATGTCTGGTTTTATACACCCTAACTGTGTCTCCTACTTTGAACTTAAACAGCGGTGGACCCGGGGGGTTGGCTACGCCGTATAGATTTTTGAAAACTTTCCAGGAATTTAACGTGTTTACATTGGAAGGAGCCATTTTTATGCTTCGATGATAACTTTTGTTGTAAGAGTATACTAGATCCGGCAATTTTTCGATGTAGGTTCTCAAGTTATAAGCGCTGAAATATTTCCACATTTTAGATTTTAGTGTGCGGTTAAATCTCTCCACCATGGAGGCCTTTAATTCGTTTCCTGTGGTGAAATGTTTTATCCCGATCTTCTTCAACAGCTTTTGAAAATCTCGGTTGAAAAACTCTTTCCCTTTATCGGTCTGGAGCTTCTTTGGAGTACGCCCGGCACTCAAAATGTCTTGGAAAGCTCTTGTCACTTCCTTACCCGTTTTGTTCTTCAGAGGTCATACCCAAGCGTACTTAGAAAGTACGTCGATACAGGTTAACAAATATTTATAACCCAGATTATGCTCGGACACGTTTGTCATGTCCGCTAAATCCATCTGCCATTGCGAGTCTATATCGGATACATAAACCTTATTTCTCCTAAAATGCCTTCTAGCGGGTTTGTGAATTGTATAAGCATATTGACCGGATAACCAATCCGACACCTGTTGGTCATTACTTTTCTGACCCAAAACCTCAAGAGCTCTTTTCAAAGAGTCTTTTCCCCGAAAGCTACCAGGATTTGTCGGGTTATAATAAACTTTTATCAAGTAACCCTCCATTGTCGATGGTGAAAGAAAAAATGTCAATGGTTTAAAAATCAAATGAGGCTTTATTGGCAATTTTCAAAACATTATTAAAATTTCAAAACAGAAGTATTAAAAATATTATTAAAACATTTCATAGCACGGACACATTGAGTTCAGACACTTCGTCTGATTTTTCTAAGTCGTACTCCCCGTAAAACCCCAAAGGTGCATCGGTCATGTTAGGTACAGAAAAATGCCTTTTAGAGAAAGCATCGGCTACTTCACGTATTTTTGAGTAAGAGGGATCGTCCATATTGTGAAAGGCTTGTACAATCGCCTCGCTAATAGAATGTTCATTTTCCAGTTCATCTACAGCATTTTGAACAAATGAATGAACCTTGTGAAAAGGCGGAAAGATGTTGAAGCAACCCAGAGTCTTTATGACCAGGCTCCTGAGCCACGGTTTGCGGAAAACAGTCAGAACCTCTTGAAAGCAGCCAACCCGATAAACAGAGTCAGGCTCAAACAGACACGTATGCTGCGTCTGGCTGGGGTGGTCTATGAAACAACCTTGACAGGTGCTTTTTAGGTCCCGATCGACTATTATGTCCAGCAGAGCCGCAATCAAACTCTTGATCAGTTTCAGAGTCTTTCGAAGTGTTTCACCCAAGGGCCCGTCAGTTTGTTCAAGGCCCATACCCTGATAATCAGCATACTGGGATGATGGCTTCCATACGGACAGAGCATCTACCAGTTCGTCCACGGCCTCTTCTTGCCGCATGGCCTGCACGGCTATCTCCTCAGTGCCCGTTAGGCTCCCCAGAGCATCCTCAGCAGGGACAAAAAGTCAGGTACTGTACGGTTCTCCAGGAGACTGTCCAGCCAATACATATCATCAGGGGCGGGTAACTGAGGTTCGGGCCAATAGATCTGGTCATTTGAGGGCATCAGAAGATCCGGCCAAGATGGTGGGTCTGAAGGAGAGTTGTTTGGAGCAGAGTACCCGGAGTTAGGTACGATGTCGTCGGGCCAAAACAGGCCGTCGCTGAGCACCGTCTGTTCCATAGACCAACAGGACTGATCAGGAACGTAGCCGGCGGGGTGCTAGTTGTTACCCGCCCAAAACACATCGTTGTCTGTCAGCATCGGGTCTGTAGCAGAGTAGCGGGTCTGTAGGTTAGTGTCGATCATCATCTCGTCGGGAGTAGAGTAGGCGGTGTTGGCTTGAAGGTTAGCCGGCCAAAACACATCGTCTGTCAGCATCTGGTCTGCAGCAGAGTAGCGGGGTTGTAGGTTAGTGTCGATCATCTCGTCGGGAGTAGAGTAGGTGGTGTTGGCTTGAAGGTTAGCTGGCCAAAACAGGTAGTCAGCGGCGGACGTATGTTCCATACCCCCGGAGCGTGGTTCTTCGGAGCGCATCAAAATGTCGAGGACTTCTGTCACCTCAGAGGCCGAGAGAACGGGGAGACGACCGGCCCAGCTAGCACCAGCTTCGGAAGGGTAGTTAGTTGAAGATATCTCGATAGGGTTTTAGGTTAATGTAGGCTATGGAAAAGACCTCTGTATTTATCTTCGCTCACTTAGGGGGCTGTTGACTCCCAGTTTTCTTCCTCCTCCTCCGAGCATGAATTATTCAACATGCTAAACTCCTCCTCCAATTTTCTTTTAATTCTTTTCATCTGGTCGGACAGTTTTCCTTGATAAATAGCTTCATCAATATTTGGCATAAGAGCTTTAAAAAAAAGTCCAGTCTTTTATAGAAAAATTAATTTCACTCACTCGCTCCTTTATTACATTTTCTTTATCTTCCTCCTGCTCTTCGTGACCGGCCTCGTTATATTCCGGAAGGATAGGCTCCTTCTTGGAAACGGCGATCGTGAGTTGTCCCTCAGCAATTCTTTTTACCTCTACCCGGCACAAAGCACAGTTAGAATCGTACCAGACAGAGCTGAAGCGTGGTTCCCGTAACTCCCGTAATGTTCTTCTGGACACCCTGTTTGCTTTCAGTTTCTTAGGAGCGTTCACAAGACCATCCATTCTGTTTGCTTTTGTGTGTCGTGGCGTTTTCACTAAATGACTAGAATTTTATACGAGAACTCTTTCGCCTCCTCCCACAGTCGGGGGTGAGAGACACGCCTCACCCCTAACCCTATAGGCGGATAGAGAGATAAAGGCGTACCTTGGGGGCATGAGTATTGTTAATGGGGCGTGATAAGTGTTCGATTTACGAAAGACCCACCCTAAAAGGCGGGGTTTAGAGATGATCAGTTATGACGGTGGTGCAACCCCCAGGGGCAGGGTATAGTTCATATTTTTATATGTTTATATTTTCAGGGTGGGTTGGCACCCTGCCCGGGATTGGTTCCTGCCTTGTGCCCTGTGTTGGCTGGGATTGGCTCCAGCAGACCCCCGTGACCCTGTGTTCGGATTCAGCAGGTTGGATAATGGATGGATGGATGGATGTATTTTCATATTTTCAAAAATCATATTTTCATAATTGGGGGCGGGGCTTAAGGTCATCAATCAATCTAACACCTCCTTTGACAGTTGCTTTCTGTATGTACTACTACTGGGGATCATCGTGCACAACTGAGCTGCAGCCACCGAACTAACTGCTCTGTGGATGATTCATTCAGGCATTTCAAAGTCTTTTGTGCACTTCGTTGTAATGAAAGTATCTGCTGAATGGACTTCGTAGTAACGAGATTTCTATAGACTGGTGTCATATGGGGAAACTGTCGAGACCATAAAAATACTTCGTTGTAATGAAAATTTCGTTGTAAAGATATTCATTGTAACGGAATTTTACCTGTATATACATATCTGTGTGTGTGTGTGGTTTTTTTTATTATCATTTACAGTGAAAATACAATTTTGTGGTTTAGCTGTCATTGCAATGTCTGGTTGTTATGGGCATGACTTATATGGGGTTGTCATAACATCATTAGCTTTATTTACCTGTAACATCTGTGATTATGTATAAAAAAATCAAAGTATGTGTGTGAATTGGGTTTTTGGTATTGAATTACACCTCCTCTCCTGAAACAATTACGAGCGTGGTTAGCATTTTGGTTGTAGCAACAAAGTTACTGACTTCCAGTTTTGGACTTTTGCTACATTTAAAGGTTTTCATTAATTTCCTGGCAATTCTTTAAATTGGACTGCTCAGTCCATTTGTACTAACAGAACAAAAACAGTGATAACATTGGCAGACAATCAGGTTTGTGCTTTTAGCCATTGGCAGGAAAAATGGTGGATTTTTTTAACTCCAACCTTGGTAAATATTTTTTGTTTTGGACTGGTTTTCATCTATGGTTTTGTATGTGTCCTCTGTTTAGTTGATGCTGATGTAACAATAATGAATTATTTCAGAAATATTTTAGTGATTTTTTTTAAACGTGTGTTTGTTCTCTGAACAAAGGTTATTATAGTTTTGCCTTTTTATATTAGATTTTATTCTTTTGTCACTTTTGATCTTAACTTAGACATTTAGTTTAGTTTAACTTAGTCTTCGTGTTATATTTTTAGTTTTACAGTGGATATAAAAAGTCTACAAACCCCTGCCGAAAGGGCAGGTATTGTGTGTTAAAAAACTTGATCCAAGAGAAATCCTGTCATAACATATTCCACCTTCATGTTCCAAATATCTATAACGCACATAATATTCATCTCTGCCCCTTCGAAACATTAAATATGGCACTATTAAATGTTAGAGCTTTAACTAACAAGACGTTTTTATCAACGATCTTATTAGTGATAGAAAAATTGATTTTATTGCACTAAGTGAAACGTGGCTTAGCTCAGATGGCGCAGCTCTTTTAATCGAATCTGCACCTCCAGATTACAGTTTTACTCGTGTGGATCGCCAAGGAGCAAACATTTACTCAAGCCGGTTAAAATGTAAAGATGTAGTTTTTAGGTAAATTCAAGTCCTTTGAGTATCTCGCCGTTGTTATTCATGGAGATTCTCACGTTCTAGTATTATCCGTGTATAGACCTCCTAAATTTAACGTGTTTCTTTGAGGAATTCTCTGACGTAATGTCAATATTAATTACGAACTATGACACACTCTTAATAGTCGGCGACTTTAATTTTCATATAGATAATCAGTGTGACCAAAAAGTAAAAGAATTCATGAACCTCCTGGACTCTTTTGATTTGAGACAGCTCGTTAATCAGCCTACACATAAAGCAGGTCATACATTAGACTTAGTAATTACTAAAGGACTAAAAGTTGATATAAAGCAGGTCATTGATACAGGTCTTTCAGACCATTTTCTTCTACTTTTTAATATAGAAATAATGATAGAAAACACTCATTAGAAGCATATTGTTAAAAAATGCTTCTTTGACTCATCAGCAGCTTTAAAACTTACAAACATTCTAAGCAATCAGTCTGTTTATAGTGCCAACTATAATAGTGAGGATAATGTAAATAATAAGGTGGAAAGATTTATTACTAAAGTGAAAGCTGCTGTTGACATAGTTGCATCTGAAATTACAGTTAAAAAATCTTCTAGCATTGTTATACCATGGAAGATCCAAAGAGTGTCTGATTTAAAGAGAACATGCGTAGAGCTGAGCGTAAATGGAGGAAGACTAAACTAACTATCCACTATGAAATATTAAAAGTTAAAATAACAGAATACAATAACACAGTCCATCTTGAGAGGCGCTGCTATTTCTCTAAGATTATAAATAACAATGCTAGTAATCCCAGAGTCTTATTCTCGATGATTGATTGTCTGCTAAACCCAGGTAACTCAAAGGAATGCCTCCTAAGTACTTCCAGTAAAACCTGTGAAGCTATTGCTGTATTTTTCAATCAAAAAATTAATGATATTAGAAATAACATAATATATCTCCCCAACACTAAGGATTCTCCTAAACCCCAGTACTCCGTTATAAACAAATTAAACTCTTTCATTAGGATAGATTTACCTGATTTACATAAAATAATTTCTCAACAAGAAGTATCGGCCATGCTAATTGATAATATTCTTGACATAGTAAATTCGTCATTAGATATGGGGGTGTTCCCAGACTGTCTTAAGACTGCTGTAGTTAAACCCCTACTTAACAAAAATAATCTTGACCCCTCTGCTCTTGAAAATTTTAGACCCATCTCTAACCTGCCTTTTTTAAGCAAAATTCTAGAGAATGCAGTCATTATGCAGTTAAATGACCACCTCAATAAACATGCTATTTTTGATAAGTTTCAGTCAGGTTTTAGAACAAATCATAGCACAGAAACTGCATTCATTAACCCTTTAACCGCCAACTCCCTAAATATTCCCCACGCCAGGCGAAATCTGAACAATTTTTGTTTTTTTACTTTTTTACATTTTTTTTACATTTTTTACATTTATTCAAGCAGTATTGACCACTAAATGTTGTGCAAGTTGCCAGTGTATACACGAAATCTATAAATGTAACCTGAATTCTCAGCTAAGCAAAACATCTTGATACCAAACCGTGCCCTTTTCAATGGTAGATACTGTCGAAACTGTAAGCGGCCCTTCCACGACAATAAACTTTCATCAACTGCAACTGACGGTCCTGGCATGTAGGGCAACTGAAATGCTTCAAATAAATGATCAATCAAAGGACGTAGCTTGAACAAGTGGTCGCGGTTTGGATCTTTCTTATCTGGCTCGTTTCTGTTGTCATTCAAATGAAAGAATTTCAGCAGCAAAGAGAATCGGTTACGTGTCATGACAGCTGCAAAAATAGGTGTTGCATACATAGGATCTGTAGACCAGTACATCTCAATATCTGGTTTTCTGATTATTCCCATCAACATCAAAATCCCAATGAATTTTTTCATTTCGTTTTCATCAGTGTCAAACCAAGCACGAACACGGGAATGTGTAGGTAAATTGGGATTTTTCTCAATAAACTGTGCTGCATACAGATTTGTCTGATGAACAAAATGTCTGATCAAATCAGGTGACACAAACAGCTCATAAAACTGCTCAGCAGTGTAATTGTTTACATCAACAATAAAGCCACATGTTGCCTCAAATGAATGCAGAAAAGGTAGTTCACCACGGGCAGCAGCTCAGCTGAGATGCTGGGGATACACCCACTCAGCGCCGTCATCCGATGCCTCTTCATTCACAATATCATGCAGCGCACGTTGCTGCTCATCACTGTCACTAAAATCTTCTTCAGAACTGCTACAATCATGATCAGAACTGTCCAAAATCGCCTGCAAAGCCTCACTTGAAGTCAGTTTACGTTTCGCCATATTCACAGCTGTTACATGCGAATCACGTCACATGACCGGCCAAAACAACCACAGACTTGTCGAAATACAACGTAGTAATAATACCCACGCCAAACCGTCAGTTATACTACTTGCCAGGCATTCATATAACCACAGGCAAATGTGCCGGATAATTCCGGCAGTACGGCGTTAGCATTAAAACAGCGGTGCCGGATATATCCGGCAGAGGGCGGTGAAGGGGTTAAAGTAGTAAATGACTTGTGGGTAAATGCAGACAGAGGCCATTTATCTGTTCTCATCCTCTTAGATCTGAGTGCTGCATTTGACACCATTGATCATAATATTCTTAGAATTCGCCTTAGTCAATGGGTGGGCCTCTCTGGCAGTGTCTTAAATTGGTTTGAATCCTACCTGGCAGGGAGAAAATTCTTTGTTAGTTGTGGTAATTACAACTCAAAGACACATGATATCCTATATGGTGTTCCACAAGGCTCTATCCTGGGTCCGCTGCTCTTCTCAATCTACATGCTTCCCTTAGGTCAGATTATCTCAGGGCACAACGTGAGCTACCACAGCTATGCTGATTACACACAGCTGTATTTATCAATAGCACCTGATGACCCCAATTCTCTTGATCCACTAACACAATGTCTGACTTGTATTTCTGAATGGATGAATAGTAACTTTCTCAAGCTAAATAAAGAGAAAACTGAAATCTTAGTGACTGGCAATAATGGATACAATGAGGCTATTAGAAATAAACTGGATACATTAGGATTAAAAGTCAAGACAGAGGTAAAAATCTATGGGGTAACTGTTGACTGTAATCTGAATTTTAAATCGCATATTAATCAGATCACTAGGACAGCATTTTTTCACTTAAGAAACAAAAGCAAAAGTTAGACCTCTTATATCATTTAAAGATGCTGAGAAATTAGTTCACGTGTTTGTTTTCAGTCGACCAGATTACTGTAACGTAATCCTCTCAGGAATACCCAAAAAAGACATAAATCGTTTGCAACTAGTGCAGAATGCAGCTGCTAGAATCCTAACCAGGAAAAGAAAATCCGAGCACATTTCTCCAGTTTTGATGTCACTACACTGGTTACCTATATCATTCAGGATTGACTTCTGCTTATGGTTTATAAAGCCTTAAATAATCTCGCCCCATCTTATATATCGGAATGTCTGACATCTTATAATCCAAATCGTAACCTCAGATCCTCAAATGAGTGTCTCCTTAGAATTCCAAGAGCAAAACTTAAAAGAAGTGGTGAGGCGGCCTTCTGCTGTTATGCACGTAAAATGTGAAATAGCCTGCGAATAGGAATTCGCCAGGCTAATACAGTGGAGCACTTCAAAAAACTGCTGAAAACACATTACTTTAACATGGCCTTCTCATAACTTCACTGTAATTTAATCCTGATACTCTGTATATCCAATTCATTATAATAACTATTCATGGTGGCTCTAAAATCTGTACTGACCCCTACTCTCTCTTCTGTTTCCTTTTCCGGTGTCCTACTCAAAGCACCGTGATGTTCCAACAGTGATGGATTAAAAGCCAGAAGTCTGAATGACCATCATCATCAAGTCCTTCCTTGAGAACCCTAAATACAAAGAGGACTATTTCATTTATGTTAGGTAGAATGCCCAGAGGGGACTGGGCAGTCTCATGGTCTGGAACCCCTGCAGATTTTATTTTTTTCTCCAGCCGTCTGGAGTTTTTTTTTTTTGTTTTTTCTGTCCCCCCTGGCCATCGGACCTTACTCTTTTTCTATGTTAACTAATGTTGTCTTATTTTAATTTCTTATTTTGTCTTTTATTTTTCTTTTCTTCATTATGTACAGTAAAGCACTTTGAGCTACTTTTTTTGTATGAAAATGTGCTACATAAATAAATGTTGTTGTTGTTGTTATTGCAACATTGCAGTTTATACAAAGAAGGTGAAAACAAATCTGAAACTGTTTTGTTGAAAAAAGCAAAAAAGTCATACAAAAACCTGGTTGCATTAGTGTTTACACCCCATAAACTAATACTTACTTGAAACAAATTTTGATTTTATTACAGCACTCAGTGTTTTTGGGTAAGATAAGTTTGGCACATCTGGACTTGGTGAGTTTTGCTCACTCATCCTTGCAAAAAATGTCTACCTCTGTCAAATTACAAGGCATCTCCTTGGCACAGATTTTCATTTGGGTTAAGGTCTGAGATCTGGCTGGGCCATTCCAGAGCACTGATCCTTCTTTGATGAAGACATTGCCTTATTTATTTTGATGTATGCTTTGGGTTGTTGTCCTCTTCATCTTAAGCTTCCTTGGAATTGCTTGAATGTTTTGTGCCAAAATAGACTGATACTTGGAGCTATTCTTGATTCCATCCACCTTGACTAAAGCCCCAGTTCCAGCTGAGGAAAAGCACCTCCAAAGCATGATGCTGCTTCCACCATGCTTTACCGTGGGTAAGATGTTCTTTTGATGATGTGCTGTGTTATTTTTGCACAAAACGTATCTTTTGGAATTATGGCCAAAACCTTCTACCTTTTTCTCATCAGACCATAATACATTTTTTTTTCATGGTTGTGGGAGACTGGGTATACCTTTTTGCAAAGTTTAGCAGGGCTTGGATGTTTTTCTTTGTGAGAAAATACTTGTCTTGCTACCCTATCTCACAATCCAGACATATGAAGAATACAACTGATTGTTGTTATATTTAGGGAAACAACAGTACTTACTAGGAAATCCTATATCTCCTTTAATGTTGCTATATGTCTCTTGGTGGCCTCTCTGACCAGCTTTCCCGTTGTCTTTTCATTAATCTTGGAGAGATGTTTTGATTTAGTTGAGCCATATTTTCTCCACTTGTTGATGACTGTCTTCACCATGCTCCATGGGATGTTTAATGCTTTGAATACTTTATTGTACCCCTGCTCTGATTAATACCTCTTAAAGATGAGATCCCATTCATTTTTTAAAAGCTCTCTGTGGACCAGTGTGTTAAAACCAAGACGACATTAGAATAATCCTACAGAAATTGACAAACTTCATCTGAGCTCAGTCTGAGCCACTTTTATATATACTACTATCTGAGATGAGACTTATTGTGATTGCTTGATTCTGAAACAAAGACAAATTCTTGATTATTAAAAGGTGTGTACATTAATTTAACCAGGTTTTTGTATGTTTTTTTCTCCTTTTTTCACTGAACAGTTTCTGATTTGTTTTCACCTTCTTTGTATAGATTGCAATTGTTCAGAAAAGGTGGAATAAAGTCTAACTGGATAAATCGTGGTGTCATTTTTTTTAGTACACACGATATGCAATTTTGGCATGGGTGTGTAGATGATTTATATCCATTGTAGTTTAGTTATTATGGTATGGTTAAGGAAATGTTATGGAGCTTAATTTTGTGCCAAGATGTTTTCCTGCCCATGGAAAAGTCATCTGAGATACTGGGAGCCTTAAAATCATCTGATGGAAAAATTCTGGATTGTCCAGCACACACTCTACTATAGAATAATCAGGATGGGATGGGCAGCCTGTTGGCCAAGGTCTCTAGGACTGAAGCTGTCTGACTGTATCTTTGACTTTCTCTCTTACAGCTGACCATGGACCTTTCAGAGGTTTATTTTCTCCAGGGATGCTGCTAACTGTGTTCTTTGTGTTCCATTCCTCTGTTGTCAGTTGGCCATAATCCAACTATTAAATAATCTTATTTAATAATTTGTAAAATTTTTACTTGCGTTTTACCTGAAAACTTGTCCCATCGCTGTGTGCCTGCACCAAGTAAAAAGCACTATACAAAAATAAACCAAATTCAGATATGGAAATAATATTTGGTTATTGTTAATAGAAGCCTATACATATGTCCCATTACAAACAAGCAAAAGACAAACCAGATACTGGAAATGAACAATTTATTGAGAAACTAGTAATTTTTGATCAACTGTGGTCAATATTTCTTGTTCATCTGGGCTCAGCAAACTGCACTTTTGCATGCAAACTATCAAAACAAATATACCTGAAAAAAAACCTCAAATGGATGAAATAGACTAATACAGAAAAAATATTAGGAAGAGAGATACTTTTTTCTCCATTTCACAATTCACTTTTCAACAGTCCCCTGTAACATTTTACTTGTGCTGTACATAACAGGTGTGCATACCATGTGGTAGGCATTGCTGTCCTGACCCGGATGGATGATGGTTACTTGCCCAGGAGGGAGGCCGTAATGGAAAGACAGAGATGGACTGATGTTCTGATTGGGATGGGTGCTGATTCTTTACCAGGATTGGACGCTGGCTCAGAAAAACATAATGTGTCTGAGGACTGGGATTATGGGTGCCCCAACAGGGAAACTACAATATGAACACCATATCAGGATTCCTGAGGGCCATCAGAGGAATACCAGAGAACCTTGCCCCTTCTTTGAGGGACTTAGACTTCCAAGGTGTAATGATGTGGCAGTAGAAGTACTCCCACATCAAGCATAAAAGAGTGATTTTTCTCCTATAGGGTAGTCAGAGTCAGGAGGAGTATTGTTAAGATTACTTTGGATGATTACGGGATCAGCCTCAAATTTCCTTGGGAAGATCAAGATGCTGACTGGATTACAACCCTGCAGGTGCCAAGTTCAAGGAAAACTGTAAAGGGAGAAATTTGCCATAAGTGGCTCTTCTGTTTCTTTCAGGGAGCACAAGATGTTCCAGAAATTGTGTCTGAATCCCACCGAGAAATTATTAGAGATGGGACAAACTGGTTGATTAGTTGACCAGCCAGACTTCAACTCCTGCCATGCCTTTGATCCCTTGAATCTGACCCCAGAGCATGCACCAAAGAGTCTATGCCAACTGACTGTTCAAGTGAGAAAGGAAAAACCTGAATTCTCGATCAACAGTGGTTGGAAACACCCAAATACTAGAGGTTAGAAGGCTTAAAATGTGGCTCAAGTCTTGGTGCAGGGTAGAAGGGTATATGTTTATGGGGCATTGGGACACTTTTTAGAATAGATGGAACCTGTTCCGCTGTGACAGGTTACATCTGAACCTGAGGGGAACCAATGTATTGGGGAGGGATACGATTAGGTTAGTTGAGGAATGTTTAAACTGTGGTGGGGTAGCACATAGTTTAGGACAGGCCAGGTTTAGAACTATACATGGAGGAATAAAAAATATTGTAAAATAAAACTGTGTAGTAATGTAAATTCTAACCCAACATTTAAATGTAAAAGGAGTATCACATTAAAAAATACCTTGCCTTAATGTCAGAAGTATCAAAAATAAGGTAAGTGAGTTGGAGTTGTATGCAGCAGAGCATAATTATGATATTATAACACTAATGGAAACCTGGCTAAACTACAAAGATGGGTAACAGTATAACAGTGAAGGATACACATTTTTTTTACAAAGGATAGACAGAACAGAAAAGGAGGTGGAGTTACTGTTTATGTCAAACAGAATTTAAATTAAAGTCCTCTTCAGTTGAACGATGAGCCCTATGTTACTGAGGACATGTGGCTTTGCCTGGAAAGAGGCCTCATTTTAGGAGTGTGTTAGAGATCACCCAAAGCAGACAGAAATTTCAACACACACCTTTTTATTAATATTAAAAAGGCAAGTTTACAGGTTTACGGGTGTTATAGTCATGGGGCACTTTAACTATCCAAATATTAACTGGGATAACCTTGCAAATAGAGCACAAGAACAGGGGCCTCATGCATAATGCCTTGCGTAGAATTCACACTAAAACATGGCGTACAGACAAAAGTCAAAATGTGCATATGCACAAAAAAATTCAGATGCAGAAAACTGTGTGTAAGACAAGTTCCACACATTGGAATGCACGTGAAATGTAATGCTCGTTCATGCACGTGCCGCCCCTCTTGGACTCCGCCCAGAATTATGCCTCTTTTAATATGCAAATCAATATAAATAGCCCCTAATGTTTTGTGCTCTGTGAAAAGACAATGGCAAAAGCATGGGGGAAAAAGAAGAATTTCAGCGAATACCACAATAGAGGCAAGGAAAAACGTACTATTTGTTGGTTTAAGCGGTGATATAAACAACAAAAGGAAGTTGATCGAGTGACAGAGAATCTTGAAAGTTCAAGTTCAGAAAGTCTCACAGTGCCTGAGTGGTCAGATATCAAATTCGCCATGAAAAGGCGAGTTGTAGCCCACCGTCTGAGTGTCATATGGAAGCGTAGTAGAGTACAGAGAAAAGAAACATAAAATTGGGACACAATGGAACAAATGTTCAAATGTTAACTTTAATCTCGAAATTTCCACTTTAATCTCGTAGTTTATTTTGTCATTAAAGTAGAACGTCATAAACTTCATCTTAAAATCGTTTAAGTTACTAGTTTCTCAAATCCCATTGTAACTAAAGTAGCACGTTAAATGCTTCATATTCAATGTGTTCTTCTATGTACTCTATGTGTGTGAATAACTTTGTGCTTCTTAAATGGTCTTCCTCTTCCGCCAACAGATCAAAGAATACATTACATTCATGATATTACAGGTCAATGAACAATTTAAATTCTAAGATGTATACTTGATATTTTCATAATGATAGGAATTAAAGCATGTATTAAACATGGAGACACAATGGCACAGTTGTAGCGACAAGCTGCCTCACGCAAGATGGTTACTGCACCGTGTGCAACCTTCGATGAAATAATTTATTGCAGCAGTACTGTCTTTCTCAAACATACTAACCCCCAATTCCTGTCCTTCCTTTTCTTTCTCCAAGTAGCAAATCAACACACAATCAGCCCTGTAATATATGTTGTGGCACCCGGACGGGGCTCATGCCCGGCCGGGACGCCCAGGAAGACAGGAGGAGGGCTCATTCCTCCTCCAGACCGCGAGGGGGCGTCCGCCCTGGTTCTATTGGGGGCCGCGGGTACAGAGCTTGGAAGCTCAACCCTGTAGGGTCCCATGGTCACCGCCAGGGAGCGCCCCGATGCCTTGGGAGCCCTGGACCTCAGCACTTCCGCCACACCTGGAAGTGCTGTGGGGAAGAAGATTGGGGACACCCGAAGGACTTCCAGGTATACAGCCAGAGCTTCCGTCACACAGGGTTGTGTCAACGGAGGCTCCTCGGGAAGCACCTGGAGTCCATCCGGGGGTGTATAAAAGGGGCCGCCTCCCTCCATTCAATGGCAAGAGTCGGGTGGAAGAGGACGAAGCTCGGTGGAGAGGAGTGGAGGCAGACCAGAGACTGAGAAGGCATTGTGTTGTGTGGCCAGGACTTAAGGGGTGATCGGTGCTGCGGCACTGGGTTTGTGCACTGCGATAATTGTAAATATTGTAAATAAACGTGTGTGTGGTGAAACCATCATGTCTACCTGTCTGTGTCCGGGCTGTTCCCCACAATGTCAAGCCATCTGTAAGCTTAGTATGCTGATTCTTCAAAAACGTTTATGGAACATTGAAATATCTTTGTAGTATATGTTTAATTATTCCATCCATCTATCCATCCAGTGTCAAGCCAGTCCCAGCAAGCATACAGTGCGAGGCAGGAACAATCCCTGAACGGGGAACCAGGTCATTGCTACCACTGCGCCAACGTGTCCTCAAATGTTTAATTATTAACAATATACATTATTTAAATTAAGTTAAAAATGTACCTTTACAATGTAATAAACATATTTTACTGTATTTCATCTTAACAATGATATCAAGAGCTCCAAGAAGATAGCACTTGGAAATCTAAATCGACTTTGAAGCCAGTTGTCATCATATGTAAATATGATTTATAAAGAGGCTCAGGTTCTGCAATGTTATAACTGTAGTGC
Organism: Erpetoichthys calabaricus; assembly: GCF_900747795.2. NCBI lineage: Eukaryota > Metazoa > Chordata > Cladistia > Polypteriformes > Polypteridae > Erpetoichthys > Erpetoichthys calabaricus. The sequence continues at coordinate 53,455,518 of NC_041411.2, forward strand.
AAGTTTACAGTGAGGTGATTGTACTTATAAATACAAACAGTTCTACCAGGAGCACTTGATAGACTGATTGATTGTTTTTAGAGCTCTTGGGATGATACTGTTTCTGAAGCTCGAAGTCCCTACAGGAAAGGCTCTGAAGCGTCTGCCATACTGTATGGATGAATTTCAAATAGACTATGTGCATGGCTGAAGCATGTGTGCTAGATGCTGTATCCCAATAATCCAATCAGCTGCTCTATAGCTGTGATTCCACATTTAGATACAGTGGGTTAAATACTGAGTGGTGCACTGAGAGTGACAATGCTAAAGCAACTGCAGTATTTGGAATAGTTTGGCCTTTCCGTGGACCATTATATAGTTATGGGTTGATTACAATCAGATGCCTTAAACTAATAAACGATATGTGGTTAATTTCAGTGTATTTGATAAAGGAATGTGGACCTAAAAAAGAAAGGGAAACCACACAGGAGCAGTAGCACTGCTTTGATGTTGGTTGCCACTAGTTTGCAAAACCAAGCAGGGAACTTGCATATGCATGGGATTGAGCTAGTGCAAAACGGGCATGGCTTTATGCCAAGTTTAGTTTTTAGACATCGCAATGTTAGCGTGGAAACGGGCGTATGCAACATTTTTGTGCTTTTGCACCATTTATACATGAGGCCCCAGGAGTTTTTAGAAGTAATCAGTGACTGTTTTTAACACAGCATGTTAAAGCACCAAAGTGGGGTGAAGCTTATCTGGATTTAGTATTTTGAATTTTGTAATGATCAGGATAGAGTTGAGGGTGTAGAGGTGATTGAACCATTAGGTTCAAGTGACCATAATATAATACAATTCTCAGTGTTTTGTAAGAGATTTCAGATGCAAAGACCAACATTTTTAAGTTTAATATTGGTCAGTGAATTGCCGCACCCACCACACAATGAAACAGCTCAGGATCCCGGCAGACACGTGGTCCAGTCTGACCCTCCGGAAATTACCCTCTATCTGCTGTGCTGCAGCCAGGTGTTACATGGGTGACCCATTGGCCTGGTCCCCAACAATGTGGATCCTACGAGCTGGATCACCCTCTGGGAATCGCGACACATGGCCGTAGTGCGGTAACTGACGTTTCCTCAAAATGCAGGTAATGTGCCTCATTCGCGACTACATGAGCAACCGTTCATTCGACACAAAGTCAAACCAATTGTACCCAAGGATTTACCGGAGAGACACAGTACCAAAGGAGTCCAGTCTTCATCTCAGGTCACTGGATAGCGTCCATGTCTTGCAACCATATAGCAAGACAGGAAGCACCAGGATTTGGACCTTCATCCTTTTGCATAGATATTGGCCTTACACCCCTTTCTAGTGACCTCATGACTCCCCATGCTCTCCCAATCTGTCTACTAACTTCATAGGAAGAGTCACCAGAGACATGAATGTCACTGCCAAGGTAAGTAAACCTCTCAACAAGGTTGACACTTTCTCCGCAGACAGACACACTGCTGATGGCTCTGTCACTAAAGGCCTGGATCTTGGTTTTTATCCAGGACACTCGCAAGCCCAGACACTCAGACTCCTCGCTCAGTCTCTCGAGAGCCCTGTCCAGAGCCTCCATTGACTCCGCAAAGATCACAGCATTGTCAGCAAAGTCAAGATCCGTGAATCTTTCTTCACCAACAGATGCCCCACAGCCATTGGACTCCACGAACTTGCCCACCTCCCAGTCCATATAAGCATTGAACAGAACACACCCCTCACAAACCCCAGAATCAACTGGAAAAAATACAAAGCATCTGCCTTCACTCTGCACAGCACTCACAGTACCAGTATACAGGCCGCTCATGATATCCAGCAACCGTGAGGGGATCCCGCGAACCCTCAGGATGTCCCACAGGGCAGTTCGATCAGCTGAGTCGAACACTTTACGAAAATTGACAAAGGCTGCAAATAAACTCTGCCAATATTCGCATTTGCACTCTGTGAGAACCCTCAGTGCCACTATGCGGTCGATGGTAGACTTCTTAGGCATAAAACCAGACTGTTCCAGTCACTGGTAGGTGAGCAAGTTAATCATGGATCCTATTGAGGCCTGGAGAAGTTCACCCCAGATACCAGAGATCCCTGCAGCCTTGCCTCCCCTCAGCTGATTCACCACCTGTGCAATCTCAGTGAGATTGGATGGTTGACAGCTAATTGGAGGATCAGCCTCAAGAATTGTGGACCCAGAGATACCCAATGTCTTAGCTGGAGGATCAGCTTTGAACAGCTGCTCAAAGTAGCCAGCCCAGTGGTTCACAACTGCAGTGTCATCCATAAGGACCGTTCTATCAGCCGCTCTCTGAGGAACAGATTTTGATGTGCATAATGCTTCGATTCCTCCGTAAGCAGGACATGAGTCGCTAGCCACAGATGGTGTGTCACTTGCTCACAGATTTCTCTAACAAACGCCTCTTTATCTGCCCTCAGAGCCCTCACAGCCATCCTTCTCAGTTCCCAGTACAGACCAGAGTTACCATTGAGCCATGCGCTGCGACTCCTCTCTATGATATGCAGGGTGCCCTGCAAGATGAAACACTTCCTTCTGGGAACACCAGTAACTTTTTGAGCAGATGTGGCAAAATCTAAAGAAGATGGACTGGGATACGCTTTTAAGTGTGGAGACAGTTGAGGAACAGTGGAACAGATTTAAGAATGTTTCACATGTAATATAGGACAGGTGCAGTACATACCTAAATTTGGAATTAATAGGAGAATTTAATAAAACTCTGCACTGGGATAATAAAGAGTTAAAAAAGAGTTAAAAGAGAAACTGCAAAGGAAAAAAACAGCTGTATAAGCATATAAGACTAATAATTCAAAAATTAATCATAGGGCATAGGAGAACATGAAGGCAACCATTAAGAATGATATCAGGGAGGCTAAAAGACAGTTGGAGAGGAACATAGCAGGTAAGGCAAAAGATGACCTAAGCAATTCTTTCAGTATATTAGTAGTAAAAGAATAGTCAGGGAGAAGGTGAAATGGAGCAGGAGTAGTAAAGCGGATTTTAAAGATATAGACAGATACAGAAATAGCGAATACTCTAAACTTGCATTTTTCTGAGGCCTTCACAGATGAGAAAGTGAATAACCTCACAGTGGTAAAATGGACTATTAATAATATTAATTAATAATTAATTAATATTAATAATATTAATATTAAATAATAATATTAATAAGACCTATAAATACCTGGGAGTGCAGCTGGATGATAAGTTGGACTGGACTGCCAATACTGATGCTCTGTGCAAGAGAGGACAGAGCCGACTATACTTCCTTAGAAGGCTGGCGTCTTTCAACATCTGCAATAAGATGCTGCAGATGTTCTATTAAACGGTTGTGGCGAGCACCCTCTTCTACGCGGTGGTGTGCTGGGGAGGCAGCATAAAGAAGAGGGACGCCTCACACCTGGACAAACTGGTGAGGAAGGCAGGCTCTACTGTGAACATTTTGACATCCTCGGCAGAGCGACGGCCAATGAGCAGGCTCCTGTCAATCATGGAGAATCCACTGCATCCACTAAACAGTATCAATTATTAATATGCTGCTGCTGGAGTATGTGAATTTCCCCTTGGGAAATTCTAATAAGGTTCTGAGTGACTTAGAAATTGTAGAGGGAGTAGTACTACTCGGATTAAATAGGCTGAAATTAAACAAATCACCAGGACCAGATAATATTTACCTTTGAGTGTTTAAGGAGGCTAGGGAGTACATATATAAACCATTGACACATATTTTTAGGAAGTCACTGTGCACTGGGGTGATTCCAAAGGATGACCGGGCAGATCCAAGCAACTCTAGGCCAATGTGCATCACAGGAAAACTGATGGAAGGAATTATTAAAGTAAGATTAAGCAGGACATGACAAGTGCAGGAGTTTTACTGAACAGTCAGTATGGGTTTAGAAGAGGGAGGTCACGTTTTACAAACATGCTGGAATTCTTTGAGGAAGCAACAAAAGGATATAGCCATAATTGAGCATATGATATTATTTATCTTGACTTTCAGAAAGCATTTGATAATATATTTGATAAGCATGTGAGAGGTTGGGCATCAAACTAAAAAAAGTGGGAGTTCAATGCAATGTTTATAAATGGGTGCAGAATTGGCTCAGACACATGAAGCAGAGGATTATGGTGCGAGGAACCTTGTTAGGGACGCTGCTATTTTTAATATATATAAATGATTTGAATAAGAATACAAGTACAAGTTGGTTAAGTTTACAGATGATACCAAGATAGATGGATGCCACAGAATGGATAGGTGGATAGATAATTTGGAATCTGTTAAATCATTACAGAATGACTTGGACAGCATACAGACTTGGGCAGGTTTGTGGTAGATGAAATTTAATGTCAGTAAATTTAAGATATCACAAATAGGAAGCAAAAATGTTAGGTTTGAATACACAATGGGAGGTCTGAAAATCGAGAGTACACCTTATGAGAAGGATTTAGGAGTCACAGTGGACTCTATGTTATCAACTTCCAGACAGTGTTCAGAAGCCATTAAAAAGGCAAACAGAATGTTAGGTTATATAGCACAATGTGTAGTACAAGTCCAAGAAGGTTATGCTGGTGAGCCTTAATCTGGAGTGCTGTGTGCAGTTTTCATCTCCAGCCTACAAAAAGGACATAGTATTTCTAGAAAAGGTCCAGAGAAGAGCAACTAGGCTCATTGTAGGGCTACAGAGGATGAATTATGAAGAAAGATTAAAAGAGCTGAGCCTTTTCAGTTTAAGAAAAGGAAGGTTAAGAGATGACATGATTGAAGTGTTTAAAATTATGAAGGGAAATTATGTACAGTGGATTGAGACCGTTATGTTAAAATTAGTTCATCAAGAACACGAAGATGCAGCTGGAAACTTGTTAAAAGGTAAATTTCACACAAATATTATGAAGTTTTTCTTTACAAAGAGAGCCATAGACACTTGGAATAAGCTACCAAGTGGTGTTGTAGACAGTAAGACTTTAGGGACTTTCAAAACTAGATTTGATGTTTTTTTTAGGAGAATTAAGTGGATAGGACTGGCAAACTTTGTTGGGCTGAATGGCCTGTTCTAATTTTCTAATATTATATTAAGTACAAAATCTTGTTTGTATTTTCTCACTGAAAACTGGCTTAGTAAATCTGACACTATTCCCTTAGCTACATTTTCTCTAAATGGCTATACATTCCTTCATAAATCATGAGATACTGGTCAGGGAAGTCGCCTTGGGGAAACTCTATGTAACAAGCTGCAAACTAACTCAAAAAATCTAGGCACATTTATATCCTTTGAGGCACTTGTATTAGATATTAAAACAGATTCCAGCACAATTGTAGTATTAGTCTACAGACCCCCAGAGCCATATTCAGTGTTCAATACTGAATTTGGCAGTTGATCAAGTAGTGTTGGTGGGGGATTTTAATATAGACACTGATGTGAAAACTGACACTTTCAGCAATTTGTTTTGTTTCTTTTGGGTTTTTCCAGATTGTTAATGGTGTACTTCATAGTCATAACCACACATTAGATCAAATTATAACTTACAGAGTTGAGACTCAAAAATGTAATATTACATCATTAAATTAAATTATTTCTGTTATATATTATATTTTTATTTATTTAATTATGTTTAACTTGCTTCTGCCCTTATATATACTTGCAGATTAAAACAAGGACAGTGTGACATCTAGGGTATAACTCTGCATCAAAATGTGTAAATATTTTGATAACCTCAAGCATAATTGTTGAAAACAATTTGGATCAACTAATAACAAATTATAGTGAGACCTTGAAGGAGGCTTTGGATACAGTAGCTCAGATCAAAACAAAGTGAATAAAGCGCATATAAACTCACCCCTGTTTAATGAGAATACTCAAGTTCCTAAATTAGAATGTTGAAAACTGGAGCGTAGATGGAGAGCAAAAAAGCTGCATGGTCTTCTGAATTGCATGGACAGAGAATGTTAAAAACTACAAAAAAGCTCTCTTTATAGCCTGTTCGGACTATATTCTATATTAATGGATAACGACAATAATAAATGATGTCCTTAATTAATTCTGTGACTGAGTTAAAGAGTTCTTACACTGACAGTTATGCTTAGGGCTGATTTCAAAATCCTTCCTTAAACTTATAAAGCCTTAAACACCTAAGGCGCAATGAGGATCTTGAGAGCCGGATCACCCTCTGGGAAGTGTAGCACATGGCTGTAGTGCTGTAACTGATGCTCCCTCTCAATGCAGGTAATGTGCCTCATTCAGGAATCAATGAGCAACCACTCATTTGACACAAAGTCAAACCAGTGGTACTCAAGGATTCTCCAAAGAGACACAGTGCCGAAGGAGTCCAGTGTTTGTCTCAGATCACCGGATAGCATCCAGGTCTCACAACCATAGAGCAAAACAGGAAACACCAGGACTCTAATGATTTGGACCTTCATCCTTTTGCAAAGATATCGGGAGCACGAAACATCCCTTTCCAGCGACTTCATGACCCCCCATGCTCTCATAATCCATCTACTGACTTCCTAGGAAGAGTCACCAGAGACACGAATGTCACTGCCGAGGTAAGTAAACCTCTTCACAAGGTTGCCACTCTCTCTGCAGACAGACACACTGCTGATAGCTGTGCCCAAGATGTCATTAAAGGCTTGGATCTTGTTTTTTTATCCAGGACACTCGCAGGCCCAGACTGAGACTCGGACTCATCACTCAGTCTCTCGAGAGCCCAGAACTGAGCCTACATCTTTCCAACATTCTGCTATATATTGATCTTGGTTTCCTTTGTCCAAAGAAAATTGTTCCATAAATGGACAGGCTTTTAAAAATGTTTCTGGCAAAATTGAATCTGCCCTTCCTATACTTAAGGTTTACACCTTGTAGTAAACCCTAAGTTTTCTCTTGATTGCAGACTTTGGCATTGATAGGTCAACCTCCAGAGAATGTTGTTGGTTTGGCTAAATGTTGTGAAGGGGTTCTTCTTCACCAAGGAAAGAATTCTGAGATCATCCATTATAGTTGTCTTCAATGATTGTCAGAAACTTCCGGTGTTGCTGAGCTCACCAGTGCATTCCTTCTCTTTAAGAATGTACCAGATGGTTGATCTGACTATACCTGGTGTTTCTGCTATGTCTCTGATAGGTTTGTTTTATTTTCTCAGACCAATGATGATGTTTTTACTTGCATGGACCAGCTCTTACTGAGAGTTCACAGCAACAAAATCCAAATGCAAACTTCACACTTGGAATCAACTGCAGACCTTTTGCTTGCTAAATAGTTAATGAGATAATGAGAGAACTTCTCCCACCTGGCTATAGAACGCTTGTCAGTCAATTGTCCAAATACTTTTGAGTCCATGGCACCATGTATAAAAATGAGTGTCATTCCTAAATGTCTCATATGATATTTCTGCTAAACCCGTTGAAAGTCTATGCTTTAATGATGTAATTATTTTTTCATTTCAAATCCATCGTGTTGGCATTTAGATCCAAAATTATGAAAATTGTGTCACTGTCCAAATATGTATGTTCCTAACTGTAATAATTAAGAATATCCCATATCTCAACAATTTAACAGCTTTTTAAATAAAATTACTAACTTTTCATAACTAAAAAATGTTTATATTACTGATATTTCTGGATGCTGTCTATAGGATACTAATTCTGTATACTAAGGAGACAGGTACAAAGTTGTGATTGCAAATTACTTTTCTATGAGATGTGCGAGAAAACCACTTAATTTGGAATATTGTCTCGAAGTAAACTCACGGTGTTTTGGTCTACAATACATATTGTAATATATAAGCATTTGTTTTGGAAATGCCATGAAGAGACTGCTAAAATGGTCAAGTAAACAAGCCGGATATTCCAGGGGGATGGTTCAAGAAACTGGCTGATGTAATGTTATTTAATTTACCTAGTAAGACATGCTGGTAGGAACATATACAGTTTTCATAACAGAATAAGAGGTGAATTAACAAGATTTGATGAAAAAGAATAGAATGGAGAAAGACTTTTATTTTTGGCAGGTTATGCTCTCTACTAAAACACCTCATGCATTTGAAGAACTCAAAGAATGATATTTAAGTATTAATTCAGCACTGTTATGTAAATTGAGTTGTGTATAAAACGGACCTCTGCTATTATTATCTCGACCATTCTGACCATTTTGTAACAAACTGCTGTGATGAATGTTCCCTCTTCAGTATTAACTGTAAGAGTAGATAAAGGACACCATGGACAAGTTATTTCCTGCCTGGTTTCTGACTCAAGCAGGTTTTATCAAACTTGTCCCAGTAGAGGATAAGTTTCTTTCTTAAATTAATAATTTAATTTCTACCACCAACCTAAACTGAGGTATTTATACTGCTAGTACTCTTTTTTCACATAACTCACTTCATCTTTTAATTTTCTGACTCTTGAATTGAGAACATATTGCATGTATTTTGCCTCAGAAGAGCTGAAGAATTGTTCTTTAATGTTGGTCCAAAAGAAAAGATATGAGCAAGAAGACAACCAAAACTCAAAACCCAGAAGTCAAACATACACTGTCATTAAGCCAAAAAAGACAGAGCAGAGGTAAGAAAGTTAATTAATAGATTTACATAACTGTCTTGAGAGATGTAGCATTTTTAGTCAGTTATCACATTTTTTTATGAAATATCTTTTCAATAGTATGCCATATTAAAAAATAACAGTAACAATAGAATGTAATTACATGTATTATTTGATTAGTGTTATTAAAACCATGTTTTTAAAATCACTTTACAATATCAGGTAGCCAAATAGGCTTGTGGTGTCTCAAAAATCTTTCATAGACAGCAGAACTCAAGTGGTTTAAAAACTGAATTTTTTTATACTATTTTTATTTGTTGGTTGTGTAGGGTCTATGGCTAATTGTTAGTCATGTTTTTAAATCTAATCTTACATATGACATTTTTGAAAGAAGTATGCAATGAAGACTTAACATTTATATTTGAACTACGCCTGCGTAGTAGTGAAACAGACAGTGAGGAGGGCCCTGGCCGGCTCCCTACTCCTGACCCCTCCCCTCAGCCCATAGCTTCTGTCTTGGATTAGCCTGCAAGTGAACTATCATTCTTAGCGCGATGAGAGAAGTCATAAAATCAACCGGATTCAACTGTTCAAGCAAAGCAAAAAAACCTGATCTAAAGTACTTCTCTTGTGAAAAGTAGACAGGCATACAGATAAACAGACAGACAGAAAATGGATTTTATATATATAGAGATGTGATGCCTAAATTGTTGGCTGCATTAAAATGATGGATTGCAGGAGATTTTGATGACTGGATGATAAAATAAGCATCAAAAATTTGAATCATTAAGATCTGCAGATAATGCAGTGGTGAGGTTATTTTTAGTGTGATATAAATACTGAGGGCAGTCACTATATGAGTAGCATCTCACTTAACCACATTTAACCTTGAATTCATTTCTAGATAACTTGAATTTTCTTACTTTTATGATCACAAAGATTATGTAATTCACCTACTATGATATCAAAAAAGTAGAAGAACAAGTGAGCTAGTATAACAGAAGTTCCCACAAACCACTGCCACTGCTCCTACAGACAGCATCAAGTAGAAGCTGCAGATGTTTCAATGTATACTATCAGGGATTGATGTTGAACGAATAAAGGACAAAAATATACAAAATATACAAGATGAAGTAACCCATATCAAGGTTAATATGAAATGATAAACTTATCCATAAATGAAACTGCACAGAATGCTTTTGTTTTAAAATAAATGAGTTTGAAAAATTGGCAATACTTTTTAATGGTTTTGAAACTTCAAAAATATGTATCTATCTATCTATTTAAGATATCTTAATGAAAATAAAAATTTCAAGCAAATTTTCTTGAAGTCCAATAGAAATCAAGTTACAGTATTTCAGGTAGACAGATAGACATTCACACAGATAGACATTCACACAGATAGACATGATGACGACAGAAGGTGCTTTTTGCATTCTATGTGGACACATCTAAAAAAAGAAAAGGTTTAGAAATGCAGCAACATTACAAAATTTCCCAGAACTTGCTATCAGCATTTAGCATTAGCAAGGAATAAGCTAATATTAACTAGGCAAAATCTGCTAATATCAGGTTACAGAGAGAAGCTAACAAGAAAACTTTAGTGGGAGTGGCACAACTACCCAGAAGTAAGAGGCTAACATTAGTAAGTCATATGATGAAGATGATGGAACCCATCCCCTGTTGGATGATTAGCTGCAGAAACCTTTGAACAGTCCTGTAGATCCTATATTATGGAGATAAGCTACTGCACAAGTAAGGGTAGTGGCTAGTCAGCAAGGGTCTTCATTTTACAATCAAGATATTTTGGCATTTGCCTATTTTTCTATTTTTTTCCACTCTGTACAGAATAATACATATCCTGTTTTTTCAGATAGCTAAAAGACATTGTGGTTTGCAATATTTTGAAATATAATATTTAAATTGTATAATAGTTGTACTTCTTATTGTCCCTATTTCTTGTGCATTTTGTTCAGATTTTAATAATTTTTTATAATTATAAAAATGTGCCATGGGTTTATTTTTGTAATGAGAAATACTGTGCACAAAAATTATGAGCAAAAGATGAAAGCATGCACAATAAATCATACCAGAAGGAATGAGCAACCAAAGCCAAAGGACAAATTGAAAATGATCAGAAATCAGAAACCTGACATTAGGGCCTATTTAAATAGAACCTAACTATTGCTAGAATTCTTGAAAGATTCAGAGAGTAATTCACTGAAGGGTAATAATAATAATAATAATTCCTTGCATTTATATAGCGCTTTTCTCACTACTCAAAGCGCTCAGCAATTGCAGGTTAAGGGCCTTGCTCAAGGGCCCAACAGAGCAGAGTCCCTATTGGCATTTACGGGTAGTAAAAGTAGTTTATACAATAATGTATTTCATTTGATTTATTTTTGGGCAAAACACTGCACAGAGCAACTTATGGTGTGATTTGCCTATTTTTTACATTTTGAATATTGGAAAGAATAGTAAGAGAGTAGTTCTTAAATCATTAACAATTATGATCCATTACACAGATTCTCTTTGCAGCATACTCCTACAGGCGTTCATTTGGAATGTAAGAAAAAATGTAGACATCCTAGGTGTCTGTTCTTTGGAAGTTTGTGTGTCTTTAATACTGGCTTATTAGATTGGGAAAGGTGTATAGTATATTACATTTGATTTGATCCTGTGTGTGTGTGCATGTTAGTGTGGGGGTGTGTGTTTTGCACCAGAGGTGATGATTCCCAGGGCAACACAGAGTCTTAATCTAACCCAGGATGATACCCTTTCAAAATCCTAACACCCTACATACATTTTCCTTTTCTTTATTCATTGAGTTATTTATTTATTTCTTATAAAAGGATAATTAATCAGATTTGTTAAAAAAAAATGTTAGATATTTTTGTTTTCTTTTTGGACAATTATTGTTTAATATTAATTATCGAATAATAAATTAGTTATGTAATAAATTCATGATAAGTTTATTATTTCATAAATTAGAATAATTGTGAGTTTGGGAAGGTTTTATGATTTTGGCATCTCTCTTTGGAGAAGGCAATCATAACAGGTTTTTGCTTAAAAAAGGCAACTTTTTTGATTTTTGATTTTATTTTGATTCCATTAGTATTTATTCTGATTTGACTTGTTACTTTTTCCTGCATTATTGTTACATCGTTCGTTTATAAATCATAGTTTTGGAATGTCTTGATTTACTCTATATCACTTATCATTTTTAACTTTTGTTGTTTTGTTGTTATTTAACACATTGTTGGATGAGAGCTATTATATTGTTAGTGGGTATGGTGCCCAGTTTCTAGCAGTGCAAGCTGCCAGTAATGCCGTACCAATATTATAAAAGATGGAGGTGTGCACCATCTCTCACTGGAATTTTTGATCATTAAAATTATGTTACAATAATAAGAGCCAGTTCAATGAAAAGAATTGCACAGGAGATACTTTAAACTGTTCAGGCAAAATATCTTTTGCCTCTAGTCTGAAGTCTTGTGAAGAGAAGCGTGAACAGAATCCAAACATGCTGGCGAACACAAACTCACAAAAAAAAAACACTCACAGCTATGAGTAAATCTTTTTATGACTGTTTTTTTTCTTTTTCAAAATTTAATCAGAGGTAATCTATTGATATCATTTTCAAAAAATAATAAACAGATACATGAATAAATAAGGGTCACCGGACAACAAGTTTTTCTTCACGATGTCCTCATTTGAGACTTAAAATAGTGGTCTGGCTTATTATTTAAAAAACTCATAAATTGTCCCATAATTTTATCTTGATTTTTTATCTTTATCTTAGACGAATTCAGGTATTAAGATGTTTGATGTGCTAAAAATTAATATCAAAATAATTTTATTTTGTTTGTCATTGTTTTTGCTGTTATGAAAGAAAAAGAACAACTTACCATAGTCCTAAGAAGTTTACTAAGTATTTAAATATAAACTAAGACATTTAAATTGTTGGAATTGTTTGATTTGATTTTTTGAAAAAAAATGAATGAAGAACTGTTGTATATGAAGATGTCTGTCAAGTTCAGATTATTTCCCTCTCTGTCAGCATTTTCTTTGAAAACCAAAATGTCGTCACCCTAATAGACAGATAGATATGACTGTTTTGGTGTGGTGCTGTTAAGATAAGCATTTAAAATAGGTGCTATTCACAAACGCACCAGATAAGATGTAACCCAACATCAAATAAAAAACAAACATGGTGATTATCCAGTCTACATGAAGGTAAGTCAATACATTTTTGAGGGACAATTTTACAATCAGTAACATTATCATGAATCTGCTTTATAAGTTGCTTTGCATATGCACCACAATGCCTGGAATGATTAATTTGAAAAGTCAGTTAACTCATGTTATCTTTTCTTCTTTTCTGACTGAATGTGATTTTACAGTGAAACTGTATTGATTATAACACTGATGATAAATTATAGTATTAGAATAAGTTTATATATAACTTATTTTTCAAACATTCTTAGACGTTCATCAATGCTATGACCGCCGTATATAATTATAATATATGATACAGTATGCCTTATGGAAACAGTAGTATTTCAGCAGTGACATTAAATTTATTGGATTAACAGAAAAAATGCAATATGCATCATAACAAAATTAGACAATATTATATCAATACTTAGTTGAGCCTCCTTTTGTAAATATAACAGCCTCTGGACACCTCCTATAGCCTTTGATGAGTGTCTGGATTCTGGATGGAGGTATTTTTGACCATTCTTCCATACAAAATCTCTCCAGTTCAGTTAAATTTAATGGCTGCCGAGCATGGGCAGCCTGTTTCAAGCCATCCCATAGATTTTTGATGATATTTAAGTCAGGGGACTGTGACAAGCCATTCCAGAACATTGTACTTCTCCCCTCTGCATGAATGCCTTTGTAGATTTCGAACTGTGTTTTGGGTCATTGTCTTGTTGGAATATCCAACCCCTGCGTAACTTCAACTTTGTGACAGATACTTGAACATTATCCTGAAGAATTAGTTGATATTGAGTTGAATTCATCTGACCCTCGACTTTAAGACTAGAATTACCAGAGTCTACGAAAAAACTCTTAGATCCAAGCCCACCTTAAAACCATTCTCACCTCTCTTTTGTCTTCTAAATGTGCCAATTAAGACAAGCAGCAAGTAGCCAGCTATTCCATCCCCCACCATTGCAGAACGTTCACTAAGTTTTCCCAGCTCATGCCTGGTTTGATTATCTCGGAATGACTGAACTGCTGGAGTTTTAGAGTGGAAATAATAGATCATTATTTGGAACACACGCATTTCATGTGTGTTCCATTTCTACAGTAATCTGTGTAAACACATTGTTAAAACAGAAACTTTTTTCATATTTTAGTAATAAATGTTACAAAATGTAGGCATAAACTATAGAATGTGTGAAGCCTGAAGTCCAAACATCAAATAAACACTTTCACAAAAGGTTTAAGAACGATACAACACCTTCCGTGGCGTAATGCTAAGATTTGCTGACTCAGCCCTGCCTTGCCTCAGAAACCCAAGTTTGATTACCTGCCTTGGAGAAAGTGTTATTTTTTTTTCTTTGTAACCTCAAACTGACATAAAATTTATAAATTGGTATGCACTGTGAATCATTAAGTTTAAAATGTTGATCGCGGTTATTTCTGTTGATTCCTGCTTTTTACTTAGAGTCAGAACAGGAGCTTATTCAGCTTATTCAGCTTCTGATCTGACTTTAACAGCGCCAGTATAAATTCACACCCGATCTGATGCTGTTCGTTTTCAAATAATATTGCATTACTTCAACGATGTTTTCTGATTGGTACTATTCGCGTCATAAAATGATTTCTTCAAAACATCATATATATTTGTCTCTTTCTTTTTTTAAAATGTGCGTTGATCACCGCCAGCATGTTGTAGCACACAGCAACTGGCCATCTGCATGTTCTTGCATGCACTGAATAAGCACACTGAATAAGATATGCAATCATCAGATTCAAATGTTAACAGTTAACAGTTCACACACACGCAAGGATCGTCTTTCCTACATTTACAACGTGTGTTCCTGTTACAATATACACACTTCTCTCTATGCTGTGGTTTCTATTACACACCTGAAAGAAAGACAATATATGTGAAAGCGTCATTGCACTAATAAAATATTATTTGAAAACGAACAGCGTCAGATCAGGTGTGAATTTATGCTGGAACTGGAAATTCTCTGACGTGGAATCAGTTCTGTGTGGTTGTAGGCGTAGGTGTGAGTGGTGGACATAACTGGGAATTAGTGTGAATGTGCGTGGTGTTTTGAGATAATGAATAGAGCTGCAAATTACAGGTGCTTGTTCAGTGTAATAGGAACCATAGCACAGAGAGGTGTGTACACTGCAACAAGTACACATCGTAAATGTAGGAAGGGCGGTCCTTGGGTGTTGGGAACTGTTAACATTTGAATGTGATAATTTTGTATAGCACGGAACGGAAATCAGCAGTTCTTAGCATTGCACCACGCAAGCTGTCATATTAACCGCCTACTGTAACTTGCTTTCTTTTTTCTTCGGTTATAGTCTTGAATAAAAGTGCACTTGTTTTGTTATACTTTTACATCAACATAAATTCCTGTGTTTCAGTGACACGGGCATGCTCCAAAAATACACGTGTAATGCCACGAAAGGTGCACGCAGACACTTCTGTTCGCAAGCATTGGTACGAGAATGCAGTCACAAGTACACTGCAGAGCTATAGCGCGTCTTTATGTGTAAACAGCAGTGTCAGATGGGGGGGTTAGGGAAGGATCCTGAACGCGACTGAGAGAATGAAAAGTGAATAAAAAAAAAAAAACAAAACAAAGCTAACCTTTACAAGTATCATAAATTACACCGGCTGTTATACACTGAAATCAAATGTATCTTTTTATTCTAAAATAGTAAGAATAAGAGCAGTTCACTTCTCAAAAGGGAGTCATGCAGGATCGAACTCGTGCCCTTTTGGTTCTTAGTCAGCAACTAATACTGTTGCACCACAGCGGCAGTCATAGTAAATGAGTGTCAATGTCGCACACTAAGGCGGCTTTTTTTTTCTGCAGTTATATTTTTGAATAAAAGGGCACTTGCTCTGTTATATTTGTACCTTTTGTGAAAGTGTTTCTTTGATATTTGGACTTCAGGCTTCATACATTATATAGTTTATGCCAACATTTTGTCATTTACTACTAGTATATGAAAAACGTTTCTGTTTTAAAAATGTGTTTACACAGATTACTGTAGAAACGGAACACAAATGAAATGTGTGTCTTCCAAATAACGATCTATTATTTCCACTCTAAAACCCCACTTCACTCCCAGATAATCAATCAAGGCATGAGCTGGGAAAAGTTCGTTCACGTTCTAAGTCGGTGGGGGGATGGAATAGCCGGCTGCTTGCAGATTGTCTTTATCTGCACTTTTAGAAGACAAAAGACGATGGCAGAGAGGTGCAAACGGATTTAAGAAGCGATTTAAGGTGGGACGGATCTACGAGTTTTTTCATAGGCTTTGGTAATTCTAGTGTTAACAAGGGCCCCAGTCCCTGAACTAGTCACACAGCCCCATAGCATGATGGAACATCCACCAAATTTTACATTAGGTAGCAGGTGTTTTTCTTGGAATACGGTGTTCTTCTTCTGCCATGCAAAGTGATTTTTGTTATGACCAAATAACTAAATTTTTTGTCTCATCAGTCCAAAGCACTTTGTTACAAAATGAATCTGGCTTGTCTAAATGAGCATTGCATACAACAAGCAACTCTGTTTGTGGCGTGAGTGCAGAAAGGGCTTCTTTCTCATCACCCTGCCATACAGATGTTCTTTGTGCAAATTGTGCTGAATTGTAGAACGAGGTACAGATACACCATCTGTAGCAAGATGTTCTTGCAGGTCTTTGGAGGTGATCTGTGGGTTGTCTGTAACCATTCTCACAATCCTGTGCATATGCCGCTCCTGTATTTTTTCTTGGCCTACCAGACCTCGGTTTAACAGCAACTGTGCCTGTGGCCTTCCATTTCCTGATTACATTCCTTACAGTTGAAACTGACAGTTTAAACCTCTGAGATAGCTTTTTGTAGCCTTCCCCTAAACCATGATACTGAACAATCTTTGTTATCAGATCTTTTGAGAGTTGCTTTGAGGATCCCATGCTGTCACTCTTCAGAGGAGAGTCAAAGAGAAGCACAACTTGCAATAGACCACTTTAAATACATTTACTCATGATTGGACACACCTGTCTATGAAGTTCAAGGCTTAAGCTAATCCAACCAGTTTGGTGTTGCAAGTAATCAGTATTGAGCAGTTACATGCATTCAAATCAGCAACATTACAAGGGTACCCAAATTTTTGCACAGACAGTTTTTCACATTTGATTTAATTTCATTATGTATAGCAATGGCGTAGCGCATGGTCGCAGCGGCTCACTGCTCTCCTTCTCAGTGCTCTTTTTTGTTGTTTTTGTACTTTTATCTTGCTTGTTTGTGCACGATCGGTTCGGCGAACATCCGCTACACCCGTCAGAACCTTATAGACATCGGTGTCCAGTGCCAGACATCTGTTTCGAGTGTTTTTCATCACACACACAACATCCCAGACAACATATTGAGACCAGCGGGCTCTCTGTGGATTGTTGTCAGGTCTAGGAGACGGCGCAGACGGAGGAGGGAAAGGAAGCAGAAGCGGGGCCGCAGATCCGGCGTTATGCTAAGGCTAAAGAAACAACCACACAAGCCACCTCTACTGAGCCTGTATCTCACCAATGCCAGATCCCTGGTGCATAAAACGGATGACTTGGAATTACAACTCGCTGGAAATCGCTATGTTCGTGACTGCTGTGTTTTGATTATCACTGAAACCTGGCTTCATCCGGGGATACCTGATGCTAGTATGCAGCTAGCAGGTCGCACTCTGCTCCGCTGGGACAGGACAAAGGAATCCGGTAAGAGCAGGGGAGGGGGGCTCTGTATTTACGTGCATGAGAACTGGTGCAACAATGGGACAATTATAGATAAACACTGTTCCCCTGACCTCGAGTACATGTCTGTAAGATGCTGGCCATTTTTTCTACTGAGACAGCTAACAGTAGTGATTGTCATGGCTGTGTACATTCCACCCGACGCCAATGTAAACACGGCACGCTCTCTCTCCTGCTGAATACCATTAACGAACAGCAGCGAGCCCACCCTGACGGTGCTCATATAATTGCAGGAGACTTTAACAAGGCCAACTTGAAGACTGTACTCCCGATATTTTATCAACATGTTAAGTGTTCTACTAGAGGGGAGAAGACTCTGGACCATGTTTACTCCAACACCAAGCACGCGTACAGAGCCATACCCCTCCCCGAACTCGGACAGTCTGACCATCTTTCTCTCCTGCTCTCCCCAGCCCCCTCTCCCCCTCAGACGCAGTGCCAGGCCCACCATAAAGACTGTTACAACTTGGCCTGAAAATGCACTCTCCAAACTGCAGGACTGCTTCGAACAGACGGACTGGGACATATTTGTACACCAAGAGCTGGAAACATTCACAGGAACGGTACTGGACTATATCAGGTTCTGCATCGGGAATGTGACTGTGGACAAAAAAATTGGGTTTTCCCAAACCAGAAACACTGAATGACCAGCCAGGTCCGTACACTCCTAAGAGACCGCGACGCTGCCTTCAGGTCAGGTGATAGAGCTCTGTACAGGGCTGCCCGAGCTGCTCTGAAAAGTGAAATTAAAAAAGGCAAGACGGACCATAAAAGGAGCATAGAGTCCCGCCGGTCCAGCCACAATACAGGTGTGGCAGGGAATACAAAACATCACAAACTACAGAGGCTGTGATGCAACAACAGGAGATCTGAGTGTACCGCTAGCAGAGGAGCTAAACTGCTTCTTTGCTCGCTTTGAATCATCACAACAGCAGCACTCACCTGCTCCAGCCCTGCTCCCACCCTCACCGGGTTCCTGCACTACTCCACTCACTGTAAAGGGGCACGATGTCAGACGGGTGCTCCTGGCAGTGAACCCCAAGAAGGCTGCCGGCCCAGATGGAGTGCCTGGTAGGGTGCTCAAAGCGTGTGCCTACCAGCTCATCTTTATCTTTACCAAAATCTTCAACCTCTCCCTAGCCCAGGCAGTCATTCCATCCTGCCTAAAATCAGCCACAATCATTCCAGTGCCGAAGAAGTCTCCCATCACCAGCCGGAATGATTATCGCCCTGTGGCCCTCACTCCAGTAATCATGAAGTGCTTCGAGAGACTGGTTCTCCAGCACATCAAGGACTATCTCCCCCAAGATTTCGATCCCTACCAATTCGCATATTGCACGAACAGATCCACAGAAGACGCCATTGCTGTAGCTCTCCACTCTGTGCTGAGCCATCTGGAGCAGCAGCAGAGCTACGTCCGGATGCTGTTTGTGGATTACAGCTCAGTTTTTAATACAATCATTCCTGACATTCTCATCACCAAATTGGTCACTCTTGGCCACCCCCCTCTCACGTGTGTCTGGATAAAAGACTTTTTTACCAACCAGCTCCAGACTGTGAGACTCTGACCCCACCACTCCTCCATTCACACACTGAACACCAGTACCCTGCAAGGCTGTGTGCTGAGCCCCCTTCTGTACTGTCTCTACACCCACGACTGCAGACAACAACAACCTCATTGTCAAGTTTGCTGATGACACCACAGTGGTCGGACTCATCTCAAAGGGAGACGAGGCAGCTTACAGAGAGGAGGTCCTGAAGTTGGCAGCCTGGTGTTCAAAGAACAATCTGGCTCTAAACACCACGAAAACCAAGGAGATCATTGTCAACTTCAGGAGGCACAGCACCGACTTAGCCCCCCTTTACATCAACGGCGAGTGTGTGGAGAGGGTCCATACCTTCCGGTTTCTTGGCGTCCTTATCTCCACTGACATCTCCTGGACAGACAACATCACAGAAGTCATCAAGAAGGCTCAGCAGCGGTTACACTTCCTGAGGGTCCTCAGAAAGCACAACCTGGACCCCAACCTGCTACTGACCTTCTACCGCTCGTCCATCGAGAGCCTGCTGACGTATTGTATCACAGTATGGTATGGCAGCTGCACCATGGCAGACAGGGAGAGGCTTCAGCGAGTAGTAAAGGCAGCACAGAAGATCATCGGCTGCCCTCTCCCCTCCTTGATGGACATTTACACCTCCCGCTGCCTCAGAAGACCAAAAAACATCATCAAGGACAGCTCCCACCCTGGCTCTGATCTGTTTGACAAGCTGCCCTCAGGGAGGCGCTACAGGTGCATCACAACAAGGACAAACAGACTCAAGAACATTTTTTTTCCAAAAGCCATAACCATTCTAAACTCACACATGCACTGACTACACAGTCTAACCCCCCAACCCCTGGACTTCCTTCTATCCATCAACTGTGCAATATCCAATATCTAAATGGTACTGAATAATAACTGTGTAATATCTGTAAACTGTACAATATCATTACTCTCAGGGTCCAACATTCACTACTCACTGCACATGATCATCATTATTGTGCAATATTTAAATTATGTGCAATAACCCAATAGTGCAATAGTTATTTATTCTTTCCAGTATTTAAATAATGTGCAATAACTCGATTTAGTTATTATTCTTTCCATTTGTATATAGCGTTGCAGAACTTTTTGCAACTTTTTGCACCATTTGTTTATTTGTTTATTTACTTGTGTTCTACATATATGTCTGCACTGAAGGAGCTGATTTTAATCTCATTGTACATGTGTATAGTGACAATAAAAGGCATTCTATTCTATTCTATTCTATACAACTAAATACTGTTTCACTAAAAATCTTTGTTTGGAAAACATCCCAGGTACTCAGATGTTCCTAGGAAATGAAAGACATACCACTGTTATCTTTTTTGTTGAAAGTAGAGTAAATTATTATGCAGGTTAAGAGGGGTTCCCAAACTTTTTCATAGACTGGTTGGGCAAACTCCCATGCACCCTCCAGGACCCTGCTAAGGGTGTAGAGCTGGTCCACTGTTCCATGACCAGGACGAAAACCACACTGTTCCTCCTGAATCAGAGGTTCGACTATCTGATGGACCCTCCTCTCTAGGACCCCCGAATAGACTTTTCCAGGTAGGCTGAGAAGTGTGATCCCTCTGTAGTTGGAACACACCCTCCTGTCCCCCTTCTTAAAGAGGGGGACCACCACCCTGGTCTGCCAATCCAGAGGCACTGTCCCTGATGTCCATGCGATGTTGCAGGGGCGTGTCAAACAAGACAGTCCTACAACATCCAGAGCCTTAAGGAACTCCAGGCGTATCTCATCCACCCCTGGGGCCCTGCCACCAAGGACTTTTTTGACCACCTCGGTTACCTCAGTCCCAGAGATGGGGGAGCCCATCTCCGAGTCCCCAGACTCTGCTTCCTCATTGGAAGGCATGTTAATGGGATTGAGGAGGTCTTCTAAGTACTCCCCCCACCGACCTACAACATCCCGAGTCGAGGTCAGCAGCGAACCATCCCCAACATATACAGTGTTGACACTGCACTGCTTCCCCCTCCTGTGACGCCGGATGGTAGACCAGAATCTCCTTGAAGCCGTCCGAAAGTCATTCTCCATGACCTCCCCAAACTCCTCCCATGCCCGAGTTTTTGCCTCAACAACCGCCGAAGCCACATTCCGCTTGGCCTGCCGGTACCTATTGGCTGCCTCCAGAGTCCCACAGGACAAAAGGTCCTGTAGGATCAGACCACCAAGGTCCCCGCCTTCGGCCACCACCCAACTCACACTGCACCCGACCTCCTTGGCCCCTCCCATAGGTGGTGAGCCCATGGGAAGGGGGACCCACGTTACCTCTTCGGGCTGTGCCTGGCCGAGCCCCATGTGTGCAGGTCTGGCCACCAGGTGCTCGCCATCAAGCCCCACCTCCAGGATATGGCTCCAGAGGGGGGCCCCAGTGACCCACGTCCAGGCGAGGGAAAAACACCGTCCAAATTTTTTATTCTTCATAGGAGGTTTCTTTGAACCGCTCTTTGTCTCATCCCTCACCTAGGACCAGTTTGCCTTGGATGGCCCTACCAGGGGCATAAAGCCCCGGACAACAGAGCACCCCTCCTCGAACCACCACCTTATTGTGGTGGAGGGGTTTGCGTGTCGCAGTGATCCTAGGAGCACTGTTGTCTGGGGCTTTATGCCCCTGGTAGGGCCATCCAAGGCAAACTGGTCCTAGGTGAGGGATGAGACAAAGAGCGGTTCAAAGAAACCTCCTATATTTATATCTATATCTTTAAAATGCAAAGTTGGTTAACTTACTCACTCACTCCCTCATCAACATAAATACTATTTGCAGTTTGTATAAAAAGCTGAGATTTAGCAGGATGGTACATCTAAGTCAGTAGTATCCCTTACAAAAGGATATTTCAGTATAGCAATATTTAGGTGTAACCCCCCACCCAATATACTCCAAAATTTCAAAAATGCTTTGAATGATTTGATTGACATTTGGTGACTTTATAAAAAAAAAGAAAATTAGCTGACACATGCTTTTTATATGCTGATATTTCTCCTTAATTATGCTAAATGAAGGTGGTTATTCTAGTACTATTCTAACATCCTTTTCTTGGCACACAGCAGAGAAGCGATCGTGAAGAATTATGGGACTCATTTTGTATGCAAATGACTGAACAGGAAAAAGAGAGAGGATGAGGGCTTGAAGGGTTCTTCAGTTTCATATACTTCTACACTGCACTCTCTGAACTCAAGCCCACTGCTCCTTGAGCTAGACTAAGATGTCATAAAATGTATAACACATCAAGAGGGGAAAGACGACAACACAGAGTACCACCTGGATAGTTTCACTTTAACCACTCAAACAGGGTGGTATGTGGCATGAGCTGTAAAGTGAAATAGGAGGAAGGTTTGGTAAAGCTCAAGTAAGAGTTGTTTAGCAATAAAGCTCAAGTCAGGTTGCTAGGGAAGGAGAAAGAAATAGAGGAAAAGTGGGTTCCTTGCATCCCTCACAAGCATTCAGCAACTGCATCAGATTTAAATACTAGTGTAGCTCAGTAAATGTGCCCCACCAGTGCAGGATTTACGTATAAGCTACACAAACTATAGCTTAGGGCCCCCGCCTTCTTGGGGGCCCCCAAAACAAATTGTCCGAGTGAGCAATTGTCATATATACTTAAATATACTACAGCATTATTTGTCCCAATCAGGCCCGGCCTTAGGCATAGGCGAAGTAGGCAACCGCCTAGGGCCCCGGTTCGACTCCTTGGTCTAATTTTCACGCATTTCACAGAGCTTCCAGGGGGGCTCCGCCCCCCTCAGGGGGCCCCTGGACCCCCTTTCGCCTAGGGCCCCATAATACCTAAGACCGGGCCTGTGCCCCACACAACTAAAAGGGAGAGGAGTGGATAACTGTAATTATCCACTAGTTTCATTTTCCCTGTTCATTTTGTAATAATCCTTAGTATCGACTTTCATTTTTTAAACTTCAACCATTGTAGAAAACAACACCCAAAGTAATATGTTCAATTCTTAGTACCACCCAAATGTGCAGCCTTCAAATGACATGGCTGTTTGTAATACATTAAAGTACAACATGATTAAGTGTTTCAACTTTATCGTATGGCTATGGCTAGGGAAAAAATAAATATAATCTTGAACATACAACTGAAAAAAAACATGAAAAATAATGCTTGCTTAGTGGTTACATGTTTCCTCTAAAATTGTATTTTGCAGTAACCCTCAACAAAAAACCAAGGACAGAGAACAGAAAAAAAATGATCAATGGCAGGCATGGCTTACTTATGTACTTATAATATTAGCCACTGTTAAAAATAAATAAATAAATATTTATACAAAAAAGTACTAACTTAGTTACATAGCATTTTGGATACATTTGATTAACCAATGGCACTATAACTAAAGCCTATTGTTTTTGGAAATCTGACATAGCTAGCATAACATAGCTCCAGCTTTGATTAAAATTTATTTGTAATACTTTTTATAATGTGAATTTCCCCTTGGGATTAATAAAGTATCTATCTATCTATCTATCTATCTATCTATCTATCTATCTATCTATCTATCTATCTATCTATCTATCTATCTATCTATCTATCTATCTATCTATCTATCTATCTACAACCACAACTGTAACATTTTTCCATGCAATTTTACTTCTAGGTAAGAATGGTTCCAAATATATTATTTATTTTTCAAGAATTTTCTCAGAGGTTCATCTATGTTCTTAGCACCTGCTCACATGTGAATAATAATTTCAGCCCTGTGCCACAAAAAATTGAGTCAAGGATTTCTGCTGGAATTCAGATGTCCACTTAAAAACTCTAACCGAGGCCTGAGATGTAAAACAGTCCTCATGCCAAGAGAGAGAAACCAGAAAGTGCATTTTATTTCTGACCCGATACAGGGAAATTGTCTTAGTAATTGTCTAGAGCATTTTAAGTCAATTTCTGATTCTACCAAAGCTGGTAAGAAAAGTGTGAAGTGCTGGTGATGTGTATAGCCAAAGCAGCACACATAGAGAGTTATGATCACTGATGGATTAGATAGCTATGATTATGAGGTGCCACTGGCAAGATAAAACTGATTAGCTGTTGATGACTAGAAAGAGAATGGTGGGTGTTATCTGGGATAAAATGTCAAACAGAGGGGCAGATAATCGTCACCAGAAAGCTTTATACAACTCAATTGGCAATCCATCTGGACCAGGATATTTATTAAATTTAAATGAAGTCAACACCAGCTGCAATTCCTCTTTTTGTAAAAGAGCATCCAGTTTTGCTACCTCCCTCTACTGACAGTTTTGGAAGGTCAAGCCCTGAGAGAAAATTTTCAATTTCAATATCTGATGCATAAAATTGCATAAATCTGTTATTGATGCATTTAGAATTTATAGTAAATCTCCTTTCCTTAGTTTTAATGGCATATACTGTACAATTGCTAAGGAATTATGCCTGTGAAGCCTCAGCACTAAAAGTTTACTTGATCTGGCACTGGAGAGATAATAATAAGCCTTGTACAGTGAATCTAAAGCTCTGCTCTCCTCAAAAGTAACACATTGAGATCAGCCTTTAAAATTTTTAGTGCTTGTTCCTGCACAAGATCTAGGCACTTGATCCTGGTATTCTGCAGCTCCATCAGGTGCATCTCCATTTTGGAGATGGAGTCTCTGGCTTCATGGGCCAAATTAGAGGCAAAAGCAACCATATAATCTTTAACAAAACCCATAAGAGCTTAGCCTTACAAACATGGGATCCCCTACTGATGGACAATTTATATCAATGAAATCCACTAGCTTTTTGATCATTCAGAGCAAAATGTTTCATTGGGCAATAATGATGTATTCAAACACCAGCAACTGGACCTCTTCTGAACTCTCAGGGATATGGAGATTGAGTACTAAAATTCTATGATCAGAGAGAGAGGTGGGCAGAATTGAAGAATTATGACAGAAGTGTGTTAATACACATATATAATCTTAATGAAATGCCGATTTGTGCCTAGGAAAAACTTATGAATATTCTTTAACAGATGAATTAAGATGTCTAAAACTATTAAGTATACTTATCTCAGCCAAGAACTTTGAAAACACTTGAGTAGAGGCAGGGACTCGTTGATTCTGTTTCACAGGGCAGTGGTCCAAGACTGCGTTTATATCACCAGCAACTACCAGCTTGTATCCCTAAAATTGCAACAATTGCCTGTAAAGATCCTTGAAAAACCTAGGATCAAACAGTGTTGGTGCATACATGAAACAACATGTCAGTTTCTGGACACTAATTTCAAACAACACATAGCAAAAACCTGTCAGTCTGATCAGAACCAGAGTCAATAATAATAATGTGTAGGGAACGTCATACAAGTATCACCATGCCGCATTTATGTGATCGCAACAGAAAACACCATCACCTTAAAGTGCCTCGACACCAAACTGTGTGCATCCTTCAAGTAAGTGTCAGTTAGACACACAATATCTGCCTTTAACGTTGCATAAAATCTGAGACGCCTGTTCTTTTTTCTTGTGTACGCAAACCCCTTGCGTTCCAATTTAAAATTTGAATACTATCCAGCCCTTAAATTAACTCTTGGAGGGCTGAATATTATTTCCAAATAACACAGTTTTCTGAAAAGCACTCAAAGCAAAGGTTTCACACAGATATAAAACATCTGTTGCTGCATGCTGTGGCCACCAGTTTGCCAAGAATCCGCGGCAGCCTGGCCACCAGACTGTCTTTGCGTGGCAGGGAGCAGATGCACTGTAATCTAGTTTGTACCTCAAGGAAATGTAAGTGACGGTCCTCTCAGGCAAACATTGTCATAGGCGGGTCAGCTACACAAACTTGTTCATTACCACGATCAGCTGATGCTGGTACCTCACATTAGTTTTCAATCACTTGTGTCAAAGTCACAAGTCACAGTCCATTTCAGTGATAATATGCAAAATGTCGACCATGGAGTATTTTTGCTTTATGCATTTGCTTCTTCAATCCAGATGTCTATGCCATTTTTGCTGTTGTTTGATCCTTGCAACTCATGTGAACACAGGGAATCACAAGCAAACCAATGAAGCTAAGTTTCCTTTCCATTTACAGTTGATTGCCACTGTCAGCCACTCCTTTTGACAAAAGTCGACATCCACCCTGAAAAAAGCAAAGCCAACCAGGTAGTAACTGAGAATGAAAGAATTAACAAGCAAAAATAGTTCCATTGGATTGTACAGTCCAAGGCAAGCGAGCCTTACCCCATAAACCAACCCAAGAAATGCTCCCCTGACACCACCTGCTTATCCCACCTTTACCACAGTCCTCTCTATTAAAGCCTATTAACTCCAAAGAATAGAAAATAGTCAGAAAATAACATCCATTAGACAATATACCAGGCAAAAATCTAATACTATAATGGTCACTCGGCATACTGTTCCAACATGCTCCAGTCAAGCAAAAAAGCACATCCAGCGCAACATGTGCTTCAAACCACCGAGTGACCTTCCTGGATCCCACTCCACAGTCCATCTCCATCTAACCACAAACAGATTAATATTAATACTGTGACAAAAAGATGGGATTGGTACCCAGCCCAGAACATGACACTCTCTGATAAGGGCATTCCTAGCTACCTTCAAACCCCTCCTTCCAAGACCATAAACTATTATAAGAAACACTTTGCAGATTATAGTCCTTTCCTCCAAAAAAAAATTTCCCCAAGATAATGATACAAATTTACTTATCTAAATCGAGTTACCACAAAAGCACCGAGGTGTCCTTGCATTCTAAGGATATTGCATGCACGCCTAAAGCCCACTAAAGAGCACAATTGTATAACTGTAACATTTCTCAGTCACTATCATAAAATGCTTATCTATCGTGTAGCCACAGTGAAAATTTTTCAAAAGCAGGTGTGGATAAATCAATTGTAACCCTACTTGGGTGCAGAGACAGAATTGGAATGAATTGACTGCCAGTCATCAGAATAGAAGCGGACTGAGGCATTGCAATAGATAGATAGATAGATAGATAGAGAGAGAGAGAGAGAGAGAGAGAGAGAGAGAGAGAGAGAGAGAGAGAGTGAGAGAAAGAGAGAGAGAGTGAAGAAAGAACATCGTATCTGTAATGGAAAACAATGCACAAAGGCAAAGAGTGGCATTGATTGACCTGGCAACTACTTTCTTTTCTATCTTACATGGTAAGACAGACAGCACATGGTACAAGTGCTTGCATAACCTTTGTTTGTGTCATGGCATGGTGGCCAGGGATTGTGTGAACTGTGAGGGCTTAGAAGGAATCAAAGTACAGGTAAAATTCCGTTACAACGAATATCTTTACAAGGAAATTTTCATTACAACAAAGTATTTTTATGGTCCCGACAGTTTCCCCATATGACACCAGTCTATAGAAATCTCGTTACTAAGAAGTTCATTCAGCAGATACTTTCATTACAACGAAGTGTACAAAAGACTTTGAAAATGCCTGAATGAATCACCCACAGAGCAGTTAGTTCCGTGGCTGCAGCTCAGTTGTGCACAATAATCCCCAAACAGAAACACTGTCATTTTTTTTCTTCTTTGAAATTTCCTCATACTGTTTTGCCTTTTTTGTTTCCTGTGGTTTTCAGTGATACTTTTTGCTTATTGCTTGTCAACATTTGAAAAACATCCAGCTGAATTTAATTCATTGTCACCCTCCTATAGAAACGGCAGACACAAAAAAACGATAACAGTTCATATTAGAAAAAAAAACTAACTTTTTGAAGCTCTCGATTGCGGCAAAAAGAAAAAAGACGTTGCCAGTGAATTCGGAATTTCGCTATAGATATCGAGGCTGTCAACTTTCTTGAAAGACAGCAAAAAAACCAGAAAAATCTTGGGTTGCAAACGTATGAACTGCTGCATTTGAAGACGTCGAAAAAGCCATTTTCATGTGGTTCAGTGATTCTCGTTCAAGAAACATTCCTATTAATGCGTCACTCATTCAAGGTAAATGTGAGGTTTGTAAACTCTCTTGGGACCTCCCACAACTGGACAGCAAGCCGAAGAGCGTCCCGAAGTGCGATCTCCGCTTCTGTACGGGGCAATAGCAGATATGCTGCGTCTCTCCGCCAAAGTAAACAGTGTCATGCTTGGGTCACAGATTTGCACAGAAACACAGAAGATTGTAGAGACAGGAACTTTATTCAAATACTGCAAACAAACATGTCTGTTTTTCAAAAGTTTAAACGTGCTCCTTGACAAGACTGTTATGACAAATCTGTCTTACAATTAAGAGAATGCAAACATATTTTCCTCTTCAAAGGAGTGCGTGTCAGGAGCAGGGAAGGACAGAGATAGAGAAAGGCAAACAAACAATCCGCAACTGACAAGTGCTTTTGGACTTTTAAGTCTGCGAAGTACCCGCGCGGATCACGCGATAGATCAGCCGCAAGGGAGCAATGTGAAGGTAGTCTTTCAGCATCTTTTTTTAATCTGTAGGGGTGTGAACAGCCTCCCAGCTCAACACAGAAAAGATCTCGAGGGGTGATGCAAGGTTAGGAGCACGTAAATTGTAAATGCAGCATACTGTAACAGGATTACTTGATCACTGACCTGGCCACGACTCTGCCTGACTGCTGTGTCTGTGTATAGCAGAGTGGCAGATCCCGCTACAATAAATAACTGTGCCGCTCCTGTTCCAAGCTGAATAAAGCTGTTTTTGCTAAAGTACTGAGACCAAGCCTCGTGTTTTGGAATGCAAGACAGGGACTTATAGCGCGACCCTGATCTTTTATGATTTGCTTCTGTGGCGCTTCATTGCAGCGCTGTGTGCCTCCTATTGCCCTGCCCCAGCAACGGACAAACAATCTTCCACAGATGCTGCAATCGCACTTCAGGACGCACATTAGCTCGTTCCCGTTGGGTGGGGAGTGGGGGGTCTCAAAAGAGTTCAGAAACCTCACGATATGAAGAAGAAATAATGATTCAGCTCCTGATTGATAACTGTGCAGCCCACAACATGCTCCCACATTTAGATAATGTTCGTGTTGAATTCCTCACACCCAATTACACGGCAGCGCTTCAGCCATTGGTTTTGGGCATCATTCGCACCCTGAAAGTGTATTATCGCAAGGAAATGCTGAAAAAAATTCTCATCAGCATAACTTGTAGGAAGGAGGAGATTAAAATTAACGCGAAAGAAGCTATTGAAATTATTGCAAACGCCTGGATACAAGTTAAAGAAAGCACTATAGTAACAAATACAGAATCTCGTTACAACGAAATATTTTTTAGGTCCCTGTGAGTTCGTTGTAACGGAATTTTACCTGTATTTCATTATGTGAATGACATTAAATTTTTCAAAAAGTCTTTCATCTGCTAGCATAAACATAATTCATGAATAGGATTAACAGAACAGATCTTCATAGTCAAACATAGATGTTTGGTGCAGTGGAACACACCAAATAACCACCACGTGTATAATTAATACACATAATAACCAAATATACATATATACAGTACATGCTGTATATGCCTGTGTATTCACCCATACACACATAACCCTAATATACCCATATACTTAACATACCTTGTATGGTAGGTAGATAATCAGCTTGAAAATCGACCTCTACAAATCTAATATTACAGAAAACACAACACAACACAAGAAATAAATGTCTGTAGCAAAACCTGCTTTAAAGAAGATAAAAGAAACTCAACTGATAAAATCTAATCTGGTTCCTTGAAGATTCCACTGGCCACATGCCTATATATGAAAGCATATCCAGCATCACTAGAGTTTTGTTGGGGTCCATGAAGGATTTGGGGATGTTATCTTTGGAGTGGTTGATTGTCACCAGGTAAAAGTTAAAAACTGATACCACCATCTTTAACAATTACTGGATTCATGGCCTGCCTAGCGATTCTTGTTGGTTGACTGTAATTGGTAATCCAGCTCCCACATCATCATTGTGAGAAATTATAAAAGATTTTCAAACAGAGCCCTTGGCATGAGCAGTAGGGTGAACAGTTAGAGGTGTCCATACCGACTCAGGCTGTAATATACAGTATATGTTAGTACGGAAGCTCAGAAACAAAATAGCAGTGGGAATGGTAGAAATGTGGGATCAGAGGAGAGGGGAAGTCAGAGTTCACTGGAAAAAACTGCCGTCTTGTCTTGCAGGTCACATGATCCCACTCATGGCTTGATTTATTAAAAGCAGGTGTGAATAAATCAATTGTAAGCCTACTTGGGTGCAGAGACAGAATTGGAATGAATTGACTGCCAGTCATCAGAATAGAAGGGGACTGAAGAAGGGCAATAGATAGATAGATAGATACATAGAGAGAGAGAGAGAGAGAGAAGAAAGAACATCATATCTGTAATGGAAAACAATGCACAAAGGCAAAGAGTGGCATGCAATGATTGACCTAGCAAATACTTTCTTTTCTGTCTTTCATGGTAGGACAGACAATGCATGCGCCTTCAACACAATCCAACCTCTGCTCCTTAGGGACAAGCTGACATAGATGGGAGTAGATTCATACCTGGTGGCATGGATCATGGACTAGTCCATGACAGACCTCTGTATGTGCGTCTTGGGAACTGCATGTCTGACATTGTGGTCAGCAACACAGGAGCGCCACGAGGGACTGTACTTTCTTCGGTCCTGTTCACCCTATATACATCGGACTTCCAATACAACTCGGAGTCCTGCCACGTGCAAAAGTTCGCTGATGACACTGCTATCGTGGGCTGCATCAGGAGTGGGCAGGAGGAGGAGTATAGGGACCTAATCAATGGACTTTGTTAAATGGTGCGACTCAAACCACCTACACCTGAAACACCAGCAAAACCAAGGAGCTGGTGGTGGATTTTAGGAGGCCCAGACCCCTCATGGACCCCGTGATCATCAGAGGTGACTGTGTGCAGATGGTGCAGACCTATAAACATCTGGGAGTGCAACTTGATGATAAATTAGACTGGACTGCCAATACTGATGCTCTGTGTAAGAAAGGACAGAGCCAGTTATACTTCCTTAGAAGGCTGCCATCCTTCAACATCTGCAATAAGATGCTGCAGATGTTCTATCAGACGGTTGTGGCGAGCGCCCTCTTCTACGCAGTGGTGTGCTGGGGAGGCAGCATTAAGAAGAAAGACGTTTCACGCCTGGACAAACTGGTGAGGAAGGCAGGCTCTATTGTTGGCATGGAGCTGGACAGTTTGACATCTGTGGCAGAGCGACGGGCGCTCAGCAGGCTCCTATCAATTATGGAAAATCCACTGCATCCACTAAACAGTATCATCTCCAGACAGAGAAGCAGCTTCAGTGACAGACTGCTGTCACTGTCCTGCTCCACTGACAGACTGAGAAGATCATTCCTCCCCCAAACTATGCGACTCTTCAGTTCTACCCGGGGGTGTAAACATTAACAATATACAAAGTTGTTGTCTGTTTTTTACCTGCATTATTATCAATCTTTAATTTAATATTGTTTTTTGTATCAGTAAGGTGCTGCTGGAGTATGTGAATTTCCCCTTGGGATTAATAAAGTATCTATCTATCTATCTATCTATCTATCTATCTATCTATCTATCTATCTATCTATCTATCTATCTATCTATCTATCTATCTATCTATCTATCTATCTATCTATCTATCTATCTATCTATCTATCTATCTATCTATCTATCTATCTATCTATCTATCTAGCTATCTATCTATCTATCTATCTATCTATCTATCTGTCTATCTATCTGAACTGTGAGGGCTTAGAAGGAATCAAAGTATTTCATTATGTGAATGACATTATATTGTCTGATGATAATATAGAGGAATTGTGCAAGAAGTTGTCATTGCTAATTGGTTATGTGAGATAAACAGGATGGTATGTTAATGAAACCAAAGTAAAGGGACATTCATGAGAAATGAAACTTTCACAGAGAGTGATTGAAAGCATTCGGGAAGTGCTGACTAATAAAGAGGAGGCTCAGTCTTCAGCAGGATTATTAGGCTATGGGATGGAATTTCATTTAATCTCTCATCTTTGATTTTTGCTAAGACAAATATATCGTGTAACTAGCAAAAAAAGCCAGCTGGAAACAGGACCCTCAGCAGCCCTCCTAGGGCATGAAGCAGAAGCGGAAGCAGAAGCAGACAATGGCCGACAGTGAGATGAATCGCCTTCATCGTAGAAGAACTCTAGGCTCTCGACAAACAGATTCAGAAACTCCTGTCCAGACGAAGGTACCTTAGGAATTTGAAGGCTCGGCTGCTGGAAAAACTATCCTCCGCCATCTGAAATCGACATAACACACCGGGTTTCAGTAACATCAACCCCGCGTTGTGCCGCTCACTTCCAAGGACAAGTAAGCTTCACCTCCGCGCCTCTGTCGGAGCGACGACGACACCGATAATAATAATAATAATAATTCTTTGCATTTATATAGCGCTTTCCTCACTACTCAAAGTGCTCAGCAAGTGCAGGTTAAGGGCCTTGCTGAAGGGCCCAACAGAGCAGAGTTCCTATTGGCATTTACGGGATTCGAACCGGCAACCTTCCGATTGCTAGTGCAGAAGACCGATGAAGACCTCGGCGTGTTTCAGCTATGCAGGTGGGGGTTCAAGGCTAGAACACCTCCATCGGCACAGGCGAGCATCTCGACCCAGAACTGGTTCAACCCTATCCGCGTCTAAAGTTTGCCTTCAACCCCGGGTGATGTAATTGTGATAGGTTATTCGATTGTAAGAAATCTCAATATCGCATGCCCTAATCGGAAATCTTTTGTTTCTTGTTTTCCCGGTGCTCATGTCTGAGATGTGATGAGACGTGCGCCGACAATCTACAAGAAGCACAAGAACAAGGTAGTGAGATCCATTGTATTACACACCGGCGTAAACGACGTGAGGCACTGACAGTTGGAGATTCTCAAGGCTGACTTCGCAGCACTAATTAAAGACACGAAGGAGAGGACCCCATCGGCAAGGATCTTCATTTCGGGTCCACTACCACTCGTTAGATGATCAAATGAATACTACAGTCATCTGCTGGGATTAAACAACTAGCTGAAAGGCATTTGCGAGAATCAAGACATCGGGTTCAATCGACAACTGGGACCTCTTCTGGGAAAGTGCACGTTTCTTCAAGCGGGATGGCCTGCATCCGAATAGATTCGGCGCCCGGGTCCCTCTCCGAAAACATCGCTAAGGTAATTCGTCTCTCTTGACTGTCTATTTCTACTCTTAACCCCTTCCGTAATGCTAATGCTTTGCTAGGACATGATAATTGCTTAACAAAGTCTTCCGTAAAAGTACACAACATTAATACTCTAATAACGAATCTCAATGCACGTAAAAAATCTAGGCAGTCCGGCATAAACACCAATAATTTAATTATAGTTACTACTTTAGATGAACAATGTATTAAAACTATAAAAACAGATTATAGATTAAATAAAAAATACACACAAAACGGGCTAACAAAAATAACTTGGTTTCTGTTCCAAATACTAATAATGCACATAGAATTCAGCTCTGCCCCTGCGAAACATTAAATATGGCACTATTAAATGTTAGAGCTTTAACTAACAAGACGTTTTTTATCAATAATCTTATTAGTGATAGAAAAATTGATTTTATTGCACTAAGTGAAACATGGCTTAGCTCAGATGGCGCGGCTGTTCTAATCGAATCTGCACCTCAGGATTACAGTTTTACTCGTGCAGATCGCCAGGGAAAGAAGGGTGGTGGCTTGGCAAACATTTACTCGAGCCAGTTAAAGTGTAAAGATGTCAGTTTTGGTAAATTCAAGTCCTTTGAGTATCTCGCCATTGTTGTTCATGGAGATTCTCACGTTCTAGTATTATCCGTGTATAGACCTCCTAAATTTAACGTGTCTTTCTTTGAGGAATTCTCAGACTTAATGTCAATTTTAAATACGAACTATGACACACTCTTAATAGTCGGCGATTATAACTTTAATATCGACAATCAGTGTGACCAAAAAGTAAAAGAGTTCATGAACCTCCTGGACTCTTTAGATTTGAGACAGCTAGACTACACATAAAGCAGGTCATACGGTAGACTTAGTAATCACCAAAGAACTAAAAGTTGATGTAAAGCAGGTCATTGATATTGGTCTATCAGACCATTTTCTTTTACTATTTAATACACTGTAGAAATAATGATAGAAAACATTCATGAGAAGCATATTGTTAAAAAACAGCAGCTTTAAAACTTACAAACATTCTAAGCAATCAGTCCATTTATAGTGCCAACTATAATAGCGAGGATAATGTAAATAGTAAGGTTGAAAAATTTAATACTAAAGTGAGAGCTGCTGTTGACATAGTTGCACCTGAAAAGACAGTTAAAAAATCTTCTAGCATTGTTATACCATGGAAGATCCAAAGAGTGTCTGATTTAAAGAGAACATGCCGTAGAGCTGAGCATAAATGGAGGAAAACTAAACTAACTATCCACTATGAAATATTGAAGGTTAAAATAACTATACAATAACACAGTCCGTCTTGAGAGGAGCTGCTATTTCTCTAAGATTATAAATAACAATGCTAGTAATCCCAGAGTCTTATCCTCTACGATTGATCATCTGCTAAATCCAGGTACCGCAAAGGAATGCCTCCAAAATACTTCCAGTAAAACCTGTGAGGCTATTGCTGTATTTTTCAATCAAAAAATTAATGATATTAGAAATAATATAGTATATCTCCCCAACACTGCGAATCCTCCTAAGCCCCAGTATTCCGTTATAAACAAATTAAATTCTTTCACCAGGATAGATTTACCAAATTTATATAGAATAATTTCTCAACTGAAACTCTCCACCTGCGTCCTTGACCCAATACCAACAAGTTTTTTCAAAGAAGTATCGGACGTGCTAATTGATAATATTCTTGACATAGTAAATTCGTCATTAGATACGGGGGTCTTCTCAGACTGTCTTAAGGCTGCTGTAGTTAAATCCCTACTCAAGAAAAATAATCTCGACCCCTCTGCTTTTGAAAATTTTAGACTTATCTCTAACCTGCCTTTCTTAAGTAAAATTCTAGAGATGGCAGTCATTATGTAGTTAAATGACCACCTCAATAAACATGCTATTCTTGATAAACTTCAGTCAGGTTTTAGAACAAATCACAGCACAGAGACTGCACTCATTATAGTAGTAAATGACTTGTGGGTAAATGCAGACAGAGGCCATTTATCTGTTCTTATCCTCCTAGATCTGAGTGCCACATTTGATACCATTGATCACAACATTCTTAGAAATCACCTTAGTCAATGGGTGGGCCTCTCTGGCAGTGTCTTAAATTGGTTTGAATCCTACGTGGCAGGGAGAAAATTCTTCGTTAGTTGTGGTAATTACAACTCAAAGACACATGATATTCTATATGGTGATCCAGAAGGCTCTATCCTGGGTCCACTGCTTTTCTCAATCTACATGCTTCCGTTAGATCAGATTATCTCGGGGCACAACATGACCTACCACAGCTATGCTGATGACACACAGTGCTACAAATTGGAAAAAAAGAAGACTGGCAAATTAGAAAAGTCGGTGTGAGGAGATGCCCAGATGTGGCAGCACCAGGGTCAAGGAGGTGAATCAGGTGAAATATACATTGATCATGTCAATGCACATATGAATACAAAGAACAAATGGAAACAAAATAACAACATAGTGGACTGAATAGCTTGAAACACAGGGGCAGCACACTAGGCTGGATGAGCTGACACAGGACACACTGGCACTTTGGGGATATGAGTAATCTCCTGAATGGGATCAAACAACAGTTCAATGGTACAGACTGAAGGTGGCTCTTATCGTAGACAGGCAGGCACAAGAAACACCAAAGACATGTACAATGTGCAACCAAATGAGGCATTGGCCTACACAAACAGTTGATGAGGGACACATAAAGAGAGGCATATGGCCAATGCAGGTGTGACAGATTGAGTACATGGGACTGATAGCCACAGACAAAGGGAATAACAATTTAATTATAACAGCTAAGGACATCTGTGGACATACTGGAATAATGCATGCAATTCCCTCAGTGATTGTAGGATTGCATGCAGGAAGGGAAGAGCCATTAGCAGCTGCTAACTGTCCCAAAAAAGATGTGTAAACAGACAGAGTGCTCACATAAAATAAAATTGAGTTGCCAATTGAAACAGGGAGTCAAGGGGTCCCTGCCTCAGGCTGTGGTGCTGATTATGGAGTTTAAGACAGGACTAACTTGTACTGACCCTATAGCTGAAGCTGCCATGATACTCAGAAAGGAGGATTTGCTCATATCATTGTGTCATGGATAGGCTAACACTGTTAAAGTACAGATAAACCATTTCCAGACAGAACCTGACAGCAACGTATGACTGGACAGCCTCTGAGAAAAGCTGAAACTGTGGCCACAGAACAAGTAGATACATGTTTGGTGATATTAAAGGGAAGAAACTCATTGCTTGTCTTCCTCGACAAAGGCTAAAACACAGAAGTGTTGTTCTGAATTGAGGACTGTACAGAACAGTCTTTTGAAAATGATTTGCCACTAGTAAACAAAACAGAAGTCAAAAAGAAGGACATCAACACAGGTGACCGATAAATTGCTTCACAGTTCCAACCAAAACCTTAATAAGACAAATTGGATTTGTTTTCACTAATACTACAATGAACAGTATGGGATTGGTGGGAATCGTGATTAAGTATCTAATCTAATATCTAGTTCATTATTGCATGGCACAGTACCTGATACACTAAAAGTGTCAGTCATTAAACCATTACTTAAAAAGTCAGACCTTGACCCACATATACTAAATAATTATAGGCCTATTTCAAATTTACCGTTTCTCTCTAAAATACTAGAAAAAGTAGTCGCCAGTCAGCTTCAGACACACCTTATGCATTACAATTTATTTGAGAAATTCCAGTCTGGTTTTCACACTGGTCATAGTACAGAAACGGCACTAACACGGGTTGTAAATGACATTCTGATATCCTCTGATGCAGGAAACTCATCTGTAATTATGTTGTTGGACTTAAGTGCAGCATTTGACACCATCGACCATTCTATTTTACTGCACAGGCTAGAAAATGATGTTGGGCTTACAGGCACCGTGCTCGCTTGGTTTAGTTCTTACTTATCAAATCGATTCCAATATGTACAGAAATGTGCTGACAGTACTCCATCATTATACACAGAAGTTCAATATGGTGTCCCGCAGGGCTCAGTACTGGGACCTTTACTGTTTTCACTGTACATGCTTCCACTGGGATCTATCATTAGGAAACATAATGTTAATTTTCACTCGTATGCAGATGACACCCAGTTATACCTTTCATTTAAATCAAATGAAGTTTCTCCAATGTGGTCTTTAATTAGTTGTGTTAGTGAATTAAAGGAGTGGATGAATAAGAACTACTTGTCTTTAAATACAGATAAAACAGAGATGTTAATTGTTGGAGGGAATGATGCTGATCACAATAATATTTTGTCATCATTTAACTCAATGGGAATCCCAGTCAATTTTACTGAATCAGCCCGCAATCTAGGAGTTATCTTTGACTCTAGCATGTCATTTAAAGCGCATATTACAAAGTTGTCCAAAACATGTTTCTTCCATCTTAAAAATGTTAGGAAATTAAGGCGCTTTTTAAATAAACAGGATTCTGAGAAACTAATTCATGCATTTATCTCTAGTAGGATTGACTACTGCAATGCGGTGTTCACTGGATGTTCAAACTGTTCTTTATACAGCCTCCAGTTAATCCAAAATGCGGCTGCGAGAATTATTACAAGAACAAGAAAATACGAACACATAACTCCAGTTCTTAAATCCTTACACTGGCTCCCGGTTAAGTTCAGGGCAGATTTCAAAATCCTTCTTTTAACATATAAATCATTAAATGGTCGAGGTCCGGCTTACTTGTCTGAACTTATCATGACTTACAAACCAGAGCGCACATTAAGATCTCAAGATGCCGGTCTGCTTATGATTCCAAGGATTAATAAAATAACAGTGGGGGGTCGAGCTTTTAGTTACAGGGCCCCTAAACTGTGGAATGGTCTGCCTGCTACTATAAGAGATGCCCCTTCGATCTCAGCTTTTAAATCCCGGCTGAAGACTCACTACTTCAGTTTAGCATATCCTGACTAGAGCTGCTGATTAACTGTACAGACTGCATCTCTGTTGTTAGTCATTAGCACTTAAACATAAGTAACATGACGGTTATAATTGGATACTAACCCTCACTTATTCTGTTTTTCTTCTCGGTACTCAAATGTGGCACTTGGTGCCACGGCCCACCTGCCAAGTTGTTTTGCCTGCCTAAGGAAAAGTCATCCCAGATGGAGGATCGCAGGAATCGTGGGAGAGAGGGGTCCTTTCATCGGATTGGCTGGCCCAGCACTGTTTTCAGCTGTGGAATGGCCAAATGGGGGAGGCAGCTTGAAGGATGAGGTCTCCAGGACTCTATACAAATACAAATCTTATTATGGGATATATCATCTACTGTTAAATTCTGCTCTGTACTTCTAAAATTTATATATATATATATATATTTTTATTTCTTACTATATTGAGAAATTGTTCTGTGTACTGTACTGTATTGTATTGACCCCCTTCTTTTGACACCCACTGCACGCCCAATCTACCTGGAAAGGGGTCTCTCTCTGAACTGCCTTTCCCAAGGTTTCTTCCATTTTTCCCTACTAGGTTTTTTTGGGAGTTTTTCCTTGTCTTCTTAGAGAGTCAAGGCTGGGGGGCTGTCAAGAGGCAGGGCCTGTTAAAGCCCATTGCGGCACTTCCTGTGTGATTTTGGGCTATACAAAAATAAACTGTATTGTATTGTATTGTATTGATGTCCTAAAAAAGGACCCAGTGACATGTATGCTGTATTTTGGGAGTATAATTTTTGCTATACTTTTAGTATGTTTACTTGTATGGAATGTATGGCTTATCATGCCTGAAACTTACTCCTTTAGGGGAGTAATGTGAAAGAAAGCTGAGTTGGGAAGTACTTTGGAGACATCGATAGGTACAACAAATTGGTATCATGAAAAATGGTCTCTTATTTTGACCCATGATGCTGA
Organism: Erpetoichthys calabaricus; assembly: GCF_900747795.2. Classification (NCBI taxonomy): domain Eukaryota; kingdom Metazoa; phylum Chordata; class Cladistia; order Polypteriformes; family Polypteridae; genus Erpetoichthys; species Erpetoichthys calabaricus. The sequence continues at coordinate 53,494,660 of NC_041411.2, forward strand.
CCTTATTTGGAGTGTGGGGGCAGGAAAGGCAGGATTATGGCCTGCAAAATGTAACAGTTAACACTAGAATGCAAATTATACTTAGATTAGTTATTCCTAATGACCCCAAGCCCACCATTAAGATAAGTACATCTTGAAAGTGACTGTAGTGGCTTCTGTAACTACTGCTGCCCCGGTGGAGATTCCACAATTTTCCCTACCACCTGAACCTGCTTTCTTTAAGGTTAACATCCTATAAATGTGGGAGTTGTGTAAACAAGTTCAAATCACCTTATTAAGGACCCATTTGACATAGATGATTGACATCTCCATGTATGGCAGTTTAATATACAAATGAGAAATGCAACATTTGAAGTGTCTTGTGGCTGATTCCAGAGAATTCTCTGAAAATAAGTTATTGATGGCCTAAACACAGTTTGTGGAAAAGCCTGAATTCTGTCTTGAGACTGGGAAGCACATTTTTAGGAGTAGCAAACTGTTATGCACATGTAAACAATTTAGTACTGAACATCAGGACTATTTTATGTTAAAACAGAATTTCATGTAATGCCCTGTACATTGGTATCAATTTGCACATGTTGTTTCTGGAACTTCATTGTATCTTCCATTGAAAAAATAAAGCACAAGTTTGTTCCAGTGCTGTATTTGTGTCTGTATTTCTTATTCATTGGTTTACTGTTGGTAGTAGTTACATTACATCTTGCCTGAAGAAGGGGCCTGAGTTGCCTCAAAAGCTTGCATATTGTAATCTTTTTTGTTAGCCAATAAAAGGTGTCATTTTGCTTGACTTCTCTTTACTGTTGGTGTAAGTGTAAAAACACAAAACTATTGATTTAGAAACTATATCTTAGAATTCAAAAGATGTAGGAGGACAAAAATAAATTAATACATTTATGTTCCTGCTGGGCTGGGCCCAGACAATGTAAAATTAACTCAGAAAGTGTTTCAGTTATTAATTAGTAATATTGAAGTGACAAGGGAATTGACTGGAGAGAAACAACATGCTTTGAAATGAAAGACTATTGAAATTAATTTTGTGGCACAGAGGGTGAGTGCCAACATGCAAATTATAAACTGGAAGCTGATTATGCAGATGAAAAACTCTACATGGTGGCACAGGGTGTTTACCCTCACAAGAGGGATGTAGAGTAAACTCCTGATATTTGAATATTCCATGACATGAGAGCCATGCTTGGCAGGGATGCAAGTTGTGAAGTCAGCTAGAGGGCAGACTGACACCTTCTGTCCAACCCCAGCAAATATACACACCGTGGTCCCTTGTGGACAGACCATGGGTAGTGTGGGCTTGAAAAAAACCCAATTCACTACCTCACTGGTCCAATGGGACTGCTACAATGGGGCCCTTAGCAAAATTCCCATAGTGACCCAAAATGGGTTAATCACTGGCAGTCCAAATTCAGTAAGTTCCTCTTTGGCCCATTGATGATTTGGTAATGCTAGCCGATGTCATTACTAACCCATTTGTTTCCCACTTTTTAATGCTCTCAAAGAGTAAGTAACATAGTGAGTTAGTATTTTTAGTATGTTTAAGATTTTGATTGTATATGTAAGTATAAATAACAATTTGAATGACTTCAAAAAGTATCATTTATTATATTAGCTAAAATTTTACTTTTTTATATTTTATTGGTAAAGTTTTCATGTTTAGGTTTGTAACACCACAAAATAAATGAATAAATAAAGAAAGAAAAGAATATAAAAATGCTGGACGAGTACAAATAAATGCAAAGGCATTTTGTGTTTTGTAAGAATAAACAGTTAAAGCCACAATCGTATTGTGTTTTTTATTCCTTTTCTTATTAATTAATACAGTCAGTCAGTCAGTTAGTCAGTCATTCTCTAACCCGCTATATCCTAACACAGGATCACGGGGTTCTGCTGGAGCCAATCCCAGCCAACACAGGCTGGAAGGCAGGAACAAATCCCCGGGCAGGGCGCCAGACCACCCCTGTTAATTAATACATTTTAAATTTAATTGATTAAAAAAAAAACAACTAGACACTAAAAAAAGTTTCAAAGAATGGACCTGAAAGTGGTGGTGGGCAGTGGAAGCACTGGTGACTCACAGTAAGGCGACCAGAGTTCACATTATGGGTCCTCCCTCTACATGGAGTTTGCATGTTTTTCACGTGTCCATGTTGGTTTTCTCCCACAGTCCAAAATCATGTATTTTAGGTAGACTGCTGGTGCTAAATTAGCCATATGCTTTGTGCATAAGAGTGTTTACCCTATGATGGACTGGTTTCCTGTCTAAGGATTGCTCCACTCTGTACCTATTACTTGCTGGGATAGGCTCCAAGTGCCTGGCAACCCTACCTTGGGTGAGCAGGTATAGAAAATGGATGAATGGACTAAGGTATGGACTTTTATTCGGGTTCATGACCAAATTTGAGTTCGCTGTCTCTTTGCCCACACAGAGCCAGTGTTTTGAGGCCAATGTTGCCCCAGTGTGCAAACCCCAATTGGGCCATTGTTGGTGCCCTAACATGTGTTTACCCACACTAGGCCTACATTGGCCCAATTGCCGTTTATTTGCTGGGACAGATATTTGCCCTTGTACAGTTGCACAAATTACTGGAGATGAATTGACCCAGTGTAATTGACCAACCCCCTAACAACTTTATGTTTGTTTTGTCATAAAACTGATTAATCACTGCCAATGAAGCTGTCTAAGATTGCTTATTTTAAAACATTCAGACAGTGTTTGTTTAATTCAAACTGACCACAACAATCAAAGGCTAACTGTGATTTCATTGTTTTGTTTTTTTTTTTGTATTTTTCCTTACATCTGACTTAATTTTTGTTTGGCTGTTCAAAATTATTGTGCAAGTGTACCCAGTCTAATATGAGTGTATACAGGTGTATACAGATGCCTATGCCCAACATGCCTAAATTGAATAAAAACAGTTTTGCAAGACAGATACAACCTAAAATGGTTGATTTAAAAATGACTTCAAAATATCAAAAAAGGAAACCCAAACCCAAATTCTTTTCATTTAACACTTTTCCTGCATGTAACATTTGCAATTCATAACAAGATAACTTTACGAATATACTGTACATATATATATATATATATATATATATATATATATATATATATATATATATATATATATATATATATATATACACAAAATCAGCCTTTTTTATTTTAAGGAACATAAAATCTTTTCATGTTGAATAAGATTCTACTTGGAAAGTGTAAAACAGCAGTGCATTTTTCAACACTACTACCTCTATATTACAACTTCACCTCAACGCAAGAAAGACAAGTTATTAGTGACTTGATCAATGTTGGAGGCTGGCTGACCGGATGTGAAACAGTATCCTAGGGAATGCTGAAGAGAATACTAATTGGGTTAAGCTATCAAAGGTCCAATGCTCCCAACAGCCAATTATTCAATAAACTCTGTCAAGTACAGAAATTGTGAACCAGTTAAAGTAAACAAAATATTATTTTATCATTTAAGCTAACCATCAGTTTTCTAGCTTGCTTTATTCAATATAGGGTCACAGGAAAAAATTTTCAGATAGAGTGTTTTTTTCAATCCATTTTTTTGAACGTGTGTAATGCAATATAAGGTTATATACAAGAGTACAGTCAATAAACATATACAGGCAGGACTGAGGAAATTAATAAGTTCTGTTCCTACAGACTTTAACATCTAAATTTTGTATGTAAGTTGGAATTTACACTGAAAATGTCCGTTAATAGAAAAATTGACAAAGATACATAATGCCTTATTACTTATTTTACAGAAAAATGTTTCAAACATATGAAAAAAATGGCAGTGAATCAATATTACTGTACTTTAAATCACACAACACAAATAATTTAAACTAAAATTAAACTAGGGTGTGTACAGTATGTCGATCTTAATGGAGTTTTTGAAGATAGCACAGTACCTCATATAGTTGGAAAATGTACAGTGATGGCATGAAAACCCATCACTAACTGACAACTGAGCTTCAACAGAAATGTGATAAATTTGCTGAGATATCAGTCAGTGTCACCTCCCCCTCCCAGCAACTGTACTCCCTGAGACAACACTACTTAGGGCGCATACTTAGGATGCTGGGAATTTCAAGCAGTAGTTTCTGTCACTCGGCTAAACAGATAGCTGTCAACTGAGCTGCTTACCTTTGACAGAGCTTATTGTGTTACCTTGTTTATTCCTGGTTACATTAGGTGCAAAATGTGCACACAAGTAAAAAATGCCTGAAAAGTCAGTAGAAAGTGCAATAGTATTCCCCACCATTTGAGACAGCTGCCATGTAGTCATCAATGTCAAAACTAATTTGCTTCCATTATAAGAAATAAAAAGGTAATAGCTTGATAAAAATAACTGAAAAACAACTATAAAGAAAAATGTTGGGGTTTATGTGTTCATTCATATCTGTGGAACTGCCATAAGTCAAGACCTCCATTACCCACAACCTGCCTGTAAATATTTATACAGATATTGACAACTATGAAAAACAAACAAAAGACACAATCCCAATGGGCGTCTCTTGTCAGTCTTTATGGAACATGAAAACAAAAATACCAACTAAAGTTATGATTAGAAAATATACTAAGTGAAGTCAACAACAGAGTTCCATAGAACATAAACAGTACCACTCACCAGGTAGATCCTACCTCAGGGTAAATCCTTCCTCGTTAATGGCCACTGTAGATGTTACTGAGAAGCCCTGTTTAATGAAAAAGGATTCCTCAGTAGGAAAAGAACAATGTAAACTGCTGTAACTACTCCTCTACTAAGGCTGTGACTACACTGTTGTGGCATTATGTTCATGCTTTTCTCTGCTTTTCCACACTCCGAAAACTATGAGTACACAAAGAACAAAAGAAGCTGTACACATATACTACCAATTAGAAGCACTTCGACAATAATTTTATTTTTGATACATTATGTAAACCTTTGTTACGCTAAGCTATCTGTACTCCCATGCCCCCTCCAAGATCCTCATGACAGTAAAGAGCTGGTCCACTCTTCCTGGATGGAGTCTACATTGCTTTTCCTGGATCTGAGATTCCAAAACTGGGTGGAGTCTCCTTTCCAGTACTCTGCCATAAGCTTTTCCAGGAAGGCTGAGGAGTGTGATGCCCTGATGTTTGGAGCACTCCATCTGGCCCCCCTATTTAAAAATGGGGACAACCACCATAGTCTGCCACTCCAGGGACATGGCTCCCAATGACCATGCAACATTGTGTGTCAGCCATGACAGACCAACAATGTCACTGCATAATTGCTTAATGATCCCACTGAACTTTCACAGGGAAATGGGCAGTGATCTCCCATCAGCTTCTGGCTCAACCTTTGCTGTTGGGTTCAGGAGCAACTCAAAGTGTTCCTTCCACCTATGGCCTTCAGGCTGCATGTCTTGGCAGCTGCTTCCACAATGGAGGCTTTGAACAAGGCCCATTCGGTCTCAATATCCACAGCCTCCCCCAAGATGTGGAAAAGTTTAAATATTTCTGGAAAGTGGCCTTCCCCAGCAATCCACCCTCACTACTTGCTTGAGCTTTCCAGATTTGTCCTGGTGTATCCTCCACCTCCTAACCCAATTCGCCACTAGGTGGTGATCAGTTGACAGCTCTGCCCCTCTCATCACCCGAGAGTCCAGAACATACAGGCACAAATCTGATGATACCATTATAAAATTTCTCTGGAAGGCCTGATGCTTCAAATTGCCTTTCCCACCTGGGCAAATCTAGAGTCAAGCGTCTTTTGAGAGGTTTGGTTCCAGGACCAAGCGAGTGAGTGGACTTGAGCCCAACAATATATAGTTGGTAGTGCTCCACCTCACCCACCAACTGCAGCTCTTTCCCCCCAAGAAAGGTGACATGTACCAATAGTCAGTTTATGAGTCTGGGTATCAGTCTGCCAAGGCATCTGCTTTCAACTGCTGCCTAGATCACATCGTACCTGGCCCGTGATCCTCCTACAGGTGGGTGGCCCACAGGAAGGCAGTCTCACATAATGACTTCAGGCTTTCTTCAACCAGGCCCTGTGGCAGGTCCAGCCACCAGGCGCTCGCTTGCATGCACTCCGCCCAGGCCTGGCAGAGGCCCCGGTAGCCTCATGTCGGGTGCGAAAATCTTTTTAAATTTCTGCATCTGCATCATTAGGGGCTTTGAAGTAAAAAACATAAAGCAAGCACACTTGAAATAACATAGTTATGATATTATAGCAACAATGGAAACCTGGTTGAATCAAAGGGATGGAGATGACTTTATCATAAGTGGATACACATATTCTAGGAAAGATATACATATTTAAGAGATGGGGGGGGTTGCCATTTATGTACAAGATAAAATTAATGCCTCAAATGGCTGATGAATCATATGTTAGTGAGGATCTCTTGATTGAAACAGAAAGCATCACAGAAACAGGCCTGATATTTGGAATGTGTTACAGTTTGCCTAAAATTGCTTTGAGCATGGAAAAGGCACAAAATAATAAAATGTATTATTATTCATAGTATTAGTAGTAGTAGTAGTAGTGTTAATATTGTTTGTTCAAAGAATAGTTTTATCATGCATCTGTTTATTAATATTACAAAAAGCAATTTTGAAGGGGGATATTATTCTAATGAGGGACTTACACAAATAATAATTGGAATAACCATGCAAACAGTGGGGAAGAAGAAAAGGATTTCATAAATGTTAAAACACCAAGTAGATGAGAAACCTGTCTAGATTTAGTGTTTTATAATAAACAAGATCGAATTTAGGGCATATAGGTTATTGAACAATTAATAACTAGCAAGCACAGCATTGGTAATATTCTGAAGCAAAATGCAAAAAAGGAACATAAATTAAACAATGTTGCACCAGAGGATGCCCCAAAATAATGTTAGTAATAATTTAGATTGTACTGTATTATTGGCATTAGCATTTGGCTTTAACACTATGATGCCATATAATTATTTTTTTAAACTGCTTTTTCCTTCTCTGTATTTTCATGCTAACTATAGAATTCTCTTGTAGGTAAAATGTATTAATTCATTTTACAACAGGCTATTGTGAAAACTGCTGTAAACATAAAAATACAATAATTCACAATGAAAATGCTCCAAAAAGAAGCATGCCACTAACCAGCACAATGCTTTTAACTATTATTTCTATTCTGTTCTGTTTCTCTTCTCGGTATCCTGTTCTGGAACTTTGGTGCCCCTGCTCTGCTTCTAAGCTGTTTTTCTGCCAATGGAAAAGTCATCTCAGATAAAGAAGCATTGGAATCATTGGATGAAAAGATTGTCTCATAAGATTGGATAGCCCAGCACAGACTCTACTAAAGAATGCCCTGGAGGGGGTGGGTGGCTTGTTGGCCAAGGTCTCCAGGACTGTGTATTAATTTGTCTTTAGCTTTTTGTCTTATGAGTTTCATTTCCTCCAATATCAACTAGTCATAGTTCAACAATTAATAATTGAACGTATTTTGTTGGTTTCCATCTATATTAAAAATATGGAGTGGTGGTTCTGAGGCTAAGCATCTGCGCTGGCATCTGGAAAGATGCTGGTTCAAGTCCCTTTTCTGCAAAAAGGGATCCTACTTTGTTGGGTCCTTGAGCAAGATCCTTAACCTGAAAACGTCTTCTGGGACACTGTACAATGGCTGATCCTGCACTCCCAAAGGTCATGTGGAAAGGCAATTTCCCTTGGGTATTAATATAGTATATCAAATCAAATGTTAATCAGTTTTTACTTTTTATCTGTGAGCTGTAACAAGTCTGTTTGTTTATATGTGTTTAGTATAATCTATACTTGCATTTTAGCTGAGAATTTGTCACAGTGCTCTGTGCCTGCACTCTGTGAAGCAGGCTATACAAAAATAAATTGTATTGTATTGTAATACAATGATACAATAATACAATGAGGAAGCAGAGCCTGGGTCTACATGTGTTTTGTGGACTTGGAAAAGGCATTCGACCATGTCCCTCGGAGAATCCTGTGGGGGGTACTCCGAGAGTATGGGGTACCGGACCCCCTGATAAGGGCTGTTCGGTCCCTGTATGATCGGTGCCAGAGCTTGGTCCGCATTGCCGGCAGTAAGTCGAAACCATTTCCAGTGAGAGTTGGACTCCGCCAGGGCTGCCCTTTGTCACCAATTCTGTTCATAACTTTTATGAACAGAATTTATAGGCACAGCCAGGGCGTTGAGGGGGTCCGGTTTGGTGGACTCAGGACTGGGTCACTGCTTTTTACAGATAATGTTGTCCTGTTTGCTTCATCAGGCCGTGATCTTCAGCTCTCTCTGGATTGGTTCGCAGCTTAGTGTGAAGCGGCTGGGATGGGAATCAGCACCTCCAAATCTGAGACCATGGTCCTCAGCCGGAAAAGGGTGGAGTGCCCTCTCAGGGTTGGTAGCGAGATCCTGCCCCAAGTGGAGGAGTTCAAGTATCTTGGGACCTTGTTCACGAGTGAGGGAAGAATGGAGAGTGAGATCGACAGGCGGATCAGTGCGACCTCGGATAAGCGGAAGAGAATGGATGAATGGATGGATGTATTGTAATAAATGAGTCAATTTACCAACCACAGAAACAATTGTTACATTAGAGAGAAATAAAGTGTGTGCTGATAAAATATCTTATATGTATTGTATTTCAAAGGTTGCAGAGCTTTCCTTCATGCAGTAGTTGGCAGTGTTGCTGGTGATTGTGATTTTGTGAAGGAGGTGCCAAAAACAAAATTATATGCCTTTCCAGTACTTTTTGATGAAGGATCACATGTCTATACGATTATTAATCTTTCTGGTGAAGGTTTATGAAAGTTGCCAGTAACTTCATGAATGACAGCAAAATACATAAAATATGTGGTTTTCTAGCACTAGTCATCCAAGCATTGTACATCAGTATGCGTTAAGTAACAATACCTCTGATGATGATTTATGAATGTGTTAATGATAGTAGCCAGGAGTCTCACTAATATTAGCTAAAATGTTACATTACCAAATCCAGTTGTAAACCTATGTTAGTAGTTCTGAAAGTGTGGTTTTCAAAATGATCATCATCATATCTGGGAAAAGTGACTTTTAAATTGCTTAGATACAGCCAGGTCCATAAGTATGTGGACAGTGACACGATTTGAATAATTTTGGCTTTGTATGCCATCACAACAGATTTGAAATAAAGCAATCATTATATGACTGAAATGTAGACTTTCTGCTTTAATTTAAGGGGATTACAAAAAATATTGCATGAGCTGTTTAACAATGACTGCCATTTTTCTGCATAGCACCCATATTTTCAGGAGCTCAAATGTATATAGACATTTGACTGACAAGCTATTCCATAGCCAGGTGGTAGCAGTTCCCTCGTTGTTTCATTAACTGTTAAGCAGCTAAAAGGTCTGAAATTGATTCCAAGTGTGGAATTTGCCTTTGGAAGCTGTCACTGTGAACTCTCAAAGTGAGGTCCAAAAGAGATGTCCATACAAGTAAAAACAGTCTATCATCAGGCTGAGAAAACAAAACAAACCCTTTAGAGAGATAGCAAATCATGAGTAGTGGTCCAATAAAACATTTGGAACATTCTTAAAATGAAGGAATGCATTGGTGAACAACAGAAGGTCTGGAAAACTACAGAAATCAGCTGTGCTGGGTGATTGCATAATTCTGTCCTTTGTGAAGAAGAACCCCTTCACAACATTTAGCCAAACTAGGAACATGCTCCAGGAGGTAGACCTATCATTGTCAAAGTCTACAATCAACAGAAAACTTCATCAAAGTAAAAACAGTATAGAGGGTTTACCACAATGTGGAAATCACTGGTAAACATCAAGTATAAAAAGAACAGATTAGATTTTACCAGAAAGTTTTTTTCAAAGGCCTGTCCAATTCTGGAACAATTTTCTTGGGACAATGGAAACTGAGATCAGTATATACCAGAATGATGGAAAGTGAAGAATATGGAAGATGATCTGATGAATACCACATCACACAAACCTGATGGCAGAAAGTCTAATGAACAAACTGCAACTGAAGACAGGTACAGTAAAGGCCTGGGAAAGCATCAGTAGGGTGGAAACTGTGGCGTAGCAATGGATTGTGCAGATTGTGCAAAACATAAGGGCCTACGAGCTTGGGGGGCCCACTCGGGGCCGTATACAGTTAGGTCCATAAATATTTGGACAGAGGCAACTTTTTTCTAATTTTGGTTCTGTACATTACCACAATGAATTTTAAATGAAACAACTTAGATGCAGTTGAAGTGAAGACTTTCAGCTTTAATTCAGTGGGGTGAACAAAATGATTGCATAAAAATGTGAGGCAACTAAAGCATTTTTTTAACACAATCCCTTCATTTTAGGGGCTCAAAAGTAATTGGACAGTTGACTCAAAGGCTATTTCATGGGCAGGTGTGGGCAAGTCCGTCGTTATGTCATTATCAATTAAGCAAATAAAAGGCCTGGAGTAGATTTGAGGTGTGGTGCTTGCATGTGGAAGATTTTGCGGTTGCAGACAACATGCGGTCAAAGGAGCTCTCCATGCAGGTGAAAGAAGCCTCTTGACACCTCACTTAATGATGTCCATTTTCTCAGAACTTGAGTAAAACGGGCTGATTGTGTAGTAGTATCCTGTCAGCCGGTGTTGTCGTTTTAATTTGTTACAAATCGAAATTGCTTCATTTTATAGAACAGTTTCTACTTTCTAGCTTACATTACATTTTAATCATCTTCCTTCGCAAAGTTGTCTTGGAAAAGTAAGCAGGTCAACATCATACATATTTTTATGTACTACTACTACCTACACTTTCCACATTCCATTCCCACAATTTACTTTATTTTTGCTAACTTACAGCTGTTGTAATAAAGCGATTAAAAAAGTTATTACAAAATCCATTTAGAGAGCCGGTTTGTTTGTCACCAGTGTGTGATCTGATAGTGTCGCAGACAACACTGCCCAGCCGGCCCCTAGGATCTAGTTATGAATAAATTACTAACAGTTATACTAGACAGGAGGGGCCAATCTGAAGACGCTGCACAGGGGCCTTCAGCAGGCTAGCTACGCCACTGGGTGGAAACCTAGCACTTGGAGATGGCCATGGGTTCCAGATTTCAGACAGTCATTGACTACTGTATAAAGGATTTTCAACCAAATATTCAAAATAATCATTATATTTATGATTATGTTTATTTGTCCAAATACTTTTGAGCCCATCCAGATTAACTCACATTAGCTTAATGATTCCTCCCTATAAATTCTTAGTTTTTCCTTTTCTTTTTGGAGTATTATCTCTATTGTGTGTGTGTGTGTGAGTATATGAGACTAATTAAAGTTACAGTGTAACAGAGAGTAAGAAAACGCACTAAATGCAGGATGTTAGGCCTAATAACACACAAAGGAAATCTAATTTGATTAAACATCTCTTGGCACATAATTTCTGACTATGCTTCATCTAATGTTGCTAAACAGAAATAGAAAAGTAATGTAAAATAGAAATAGTAATAGAAAGTAAAGACAAAATTAAGGTATTTTGCCATTAATTAAATAAGTTACAGAATCCATGTGTTAGTGCAAGAAATAGTTATTAAAACAGTGTTAACTGTTTTTCCTCACTAGTCTTTTAAAATCCTATTAAGATGGAAATATATTTTCACAAAGAGGTAGGGCTAATGCCAGATGATATAAATTATTTTAGTTCAAACTGAATCTTCAATATTATGCCTTGCATATTTTTACACATTTATAAAGCTTATAGCATCTGCTACCTTCTATCATGTAAATAAGACAAGTTAAAGCACTCATATGCTTTGAGAAAGGAATTTTTCTGGGTTTTTTTCTTATGGTTTTTCTGAACCTTTTTTGCTGTTATCATATACCTACATGAAGTAGAAGCTCTCATCTCTGTAATTCATACAGCAATTTCTGTTCCCATGCAAACTGACAATTATAGAATATCCGTTAATAATAACTATTAAATTGTCATTAAAAAATTAAGTCATTAAAAATGGAGCTTTGCAAAGAATTACCAATTTGGGCAGAATGCGGGACTCCAACTGTGCTCAAGTTCACAGCACAAAGCAGAGGGACAACTAGTGTACTTTATTGGTCATGAATTAAGCTGTCAAGTTTACAAAATGCACTATCCAACATGTCATAAACCAGTTGTAATTTTTTTCTAGATATTAGCCAGTTTATGAAAAATTTATAATGCAACGAATTTATTAGGCAACGAAAACATAAAAATTAAAGACAGTATAGAGTACAGAGTTCATGCTGTATTTTGTATTTATTTTAATGTGCGATTGGTAGCAGAATTTCAGCTAGCTCACTACATGTCCTCATTAAGCATGGACGATTTATATGCTTTAAATGGGATATAGTCAAGTAATTGATAAAGGAATCATAAAGAAATCAAACCAATAATTGGGAATCTGTAAAGATTTGGCACTGATCATTGCTGCCACGCTGTTATACTCTCTTGCTAAAATCAGGGCTTGAAATGCAAATCCAACAGCAATGGATTTTAATTTTATTTTATTTTTTCACACAACTAACTAGAGTAAAATAAATGCAATAATTGTTAAATTGAATTTTGAAAAATATTTATATGAATTTTGAATTCAGTCAGCAGGGTAAAACATTGCCCCTAAAAATATAACCTAGCCTGAGCGACCAAAATATAATACCTTGCACAGTGTTTTGGCAGAGCACAAAACCAAACAATAAAACTGTTAAGTTTATCTTTAATAACAAATTTTAAGCAGATATGGTAAAACCTAAGAAAGGTACAGTTGTGATGTGAAATTTTGAATACAAGTTGATAAATATTTTGTATGTCTTTATTTGTAACTTAGACAAAGCAATGTAATACTAGTTTTACATTATTGATAAAAACAGCAATGGTTTGATGGTTTAAGAACCCCTTCCCCCCTTTTAGGGTAATTTTCCAACTGGGTTGGGGGGAAGTGCCTCAGACAAGTTTGGTAAGTGTTTCTCTGCTAGAGTCTATCTCTCATCCCCCACAGGAAAGCCAGACTGCCTAACTGCAAGCTTCACCTTAACATATGGTTTGGAGGGCAGGTGTGAAGGTGTTCTATTCCCCCATTGGTCTGAAGTATGGCTTTTTGGAACTGGTTTGTATCAAAAGCCTTTAAGTACCACAACACCCTATTGGCTCTAGGGGTTGGCCAGAAAACCTATAAATTTGCTTGCTTTACCTCACCCTCTCTCTCTTTTACCAAACTGATGTAAAGACCATCTCATACCATGAACTGAAAAGGACAACACAATGAAGAACACAGCTCAGCAGCCATATTGAGACAGGCATGCGGCCTGTTCTGAAGAAAACTGACCAAAAATGAGGACTTAACTAGAGACATTTTAAGTAACTAACAAGTCTGTGTGCCACCTGAAACTACACATCACCATTTATCAGGTTGTATGGTTGCCAGTTTTCACTTGTACTTTGCATATTGTTATTATTTATGAATATTATCAATAATACAGGTTATAGATGTAGATGTTATCCGAGGTTATAGATGTAGAAGGAAAGGTGGGGAGCAGTAATATACTACAAAACCTTATAAGCAGTCTGTGAGATTTGAGGCATTCTGACAAAGGCTACATATTAATAATGCAAAAGGGGAAAGGAGAGTACCAAGACAAAACAGGTACTCTGGAATGAGCTTTTAAGTGTGGAGTCAGTTGAGGAGCAGTGGAGCAGGTTTAAATGAGTTTAACGCAGAATACGTCCACCCTGAAATTTAGAAGCAGTAAGAATTTAAAGAGAACACTACAACGGATAAATAAGGAGCTAAAAAACAACAATAACAACCGTAAGTTATAGACTCCTTTCCAGGTATGTTGGCCATGCAATGGGTGTCAAAAAAATGGGGAAAATAACAATACAGAAAACAGAACACATGTAATTCTCTTCACAAAGCTACATGGCCAATCTATCATTACCATCTCAGGAATACAATACAACAGTACTGTACAATAGTACAACAGTAACAGTACAAACTACAAAGCCAAATGCAAGAATAGATTATATCACTCACTAAATGTTAAAGCCAATTGCAGCACGCTTTGTGTGATTATGGGCTATACAAGAAATAAATTGTTGTTGTTTTTATACACACTTTGAGGCCTTATCTGTAATATTGAGTGTAGTTTTATCTCCATATCACAAAAAAGACAGTTCAGTCAATAGAAGAGTGAAAATAATGGTTCCAAGAATGAAAGACATGAGAAATAACTGAACCTTTCCAATTTTAAGCAAAAAAGGATCAAGCATGACTGAAGTATTTGAAATTACACTGCAAAACTATTTCTAATGTTGGAGCTCAAATCTACTGTATTATTTCACCTCATACACTTCAAAAAATAAAATCTAAGCAAGTGAAATGTTTTTATATCTAGCTATTAACTCTTGTTTTCCTTATTGTGAGATTTATTGTTTAAGAATTTTCAGCTTACTTTAAGAAATATTGCCAAGCAAATTTTGTTTACCCCATTGGCAGGTTTTTTGCTTAATAAAATAGTTATTTTGGTTTTATTTAGCAAAAATATCTGCCCATTGGATAAGCAAAGTAACAAAATAATAGAAATAGTCAGCCTGTAAAGTGTTACGTCCCTAGGAAATGATGTGAAAGTTGAAGACACAAATGTCAGTACATTGAACCTATGGGATATAGGTAGTTTGGTTCCAGCAACCAACAAAACCTGTAATCTTTTGCTAGAGTTTGCTCAAAATACACTTTTCCTTTTGGAGTTCTTTATAATAAAACACTATTTAATATTCACTTTTCATAAAACAGTAAACATGAAATAACCCATAAAATGCAGTGCACAAAAAACAATTGGTAATTTGCAACAAAACATTTTTTCTCACTAGTCATTCCTTAGAATTCTGTGAACTTCAGTGCTAATATCTCAATAAAAAAAGAAAAAAAAAAAGTTAGTCACTGTTGTCAGAAGACACTAACAATATTTGCCCAGCATGAAAACTGCCATGGGTGAAAGTGTTCTTTCACAAGTTCTTTCTCATATTGTCCAGCCTGTTGAATGTCTTCATGATGTGGTAGGCCTGGTTTGTAGTCATTAGGTGAAGAGATGCCTGCCTTCATCAGAAACGGAACAGCACAGGATTTTTTTCCACAGGAAATGACCAGCCCTCAAATGACAAAAAATCTGTAATTTGAAAGAACATGACAGTCTGGGATATGCGTGCTAGGGAATCAGAGAGTTGGTGGGAGTCATCTGAGGTTAAAGAACATTGGGTATAGTAAAAATGGATTAAGTCCAAATCTCTTTCTTTTTGTGACCATATTTAATTCTTTCTTATGCTCTAATGTTGTTCACAATGAGAACATATAAATGCAATAAGTGTTCCTACCCTGGCGTCTTATGTGAAAAGGACAAGGAAGTAACAGGAAGTTTATAATCAAGCAGTGAGCAAATAAAGTAGAAAGAAACTGTTACTGAGAATAGACTGAGATACTGGAGTGTGTAGTGTTAGTACACAAAGAAATGTCAGAACCTTCTTAGATTCAGGACACACTATGGTGAGTACAGTAGTAGTGTTTATGATTTATAACAATTGTTGATGTCAGTTAGAACTTGCATTGATGGTGCTGCTTGCAGATGGACCACTTTTTCTGTTGGTAGGCTAGCAGTGCAGAAAGCTGTATAAGTAAGTTTTTTCTAAAAGAATATTTTGTGAGTTTTTAAAATGTATCTACAACTGAAGCATTGGTATACTTACTCTTTTTTTCCTTGCTGTAGCAATGTCAGGATCATGAGTCTCTGACATTCAAGAGCTGGTGACTTCTTTTGTGTTATTAGTGGGCATGCCGGAGCATCCCTCAGTTTCAGAGTATATAGAATCTCACATTAGGAGACTGTTTTCTGCCTCCCTGTAGATTAGTGTTGGAATGATAAATATTTGAAAGTGTGGCTGAAAGTTAGTAAGTAAGGCGTCTTGAGTCCTCCCTATGTGGTTGCACTTTGAGTAGTGAGAACAGTGCTATATAAATGTAATGAATTATTTATTATTATTATTGGAATTTTCTGTTATAGGAGCTGAGTGATTGCATTTGTAAACTAAGAAATAGTGTACTTTGTACTATTGTGCAAATACTAGTTTAATGACAGTCACCCTGGATCACAATTCAAATTTGTTTTACTTTATTCCTTTTTTCACAAGTTAAAAATTTGGTCTGTACAGATAAAAACCAAATGGAATCAGAAAGAATCAACAGCATGTCACAGGAAAATGCTAAGAAAGGTTCACTAACAGCAAACATGGGAAAGCATGCTACACATATGAAACCCCACCTCACAATATTTCAGCATGAACAATCTACATCATCTTACAAAACTGGGTAACTAGCAAAGATACTAGCAAAATTCCACGAGTACAGTACAGTCCACATGACCTTACAGCAATCAGCAAAATATGCAAAATATCCAGAAACTTAAATCTGCCAATTTTGACATTATGCTCAGAATGCCATATAAACGTCTACTCTTTTTTGATTGTTTACATGAAACATTTTTTAATTTTACCATTCCTAGCAGTTAGTGCCAAAATAGTCAACTTAAGGACTGCATTCTTTCTCCATGTCTGTTTTGGTTTTCTTTTGGGTACTCCAATTTCCTCCCACATCACTAAAAATGTGCATGGTAGGTTACTGTAATTTTGTATTCTATGTGACTGTAAGTATTGGTGTGGGCTTGAGTTGGTGCTGTTATAGATGGCATTTTAATCCATACTGTTCCCTACCTGAAGAAGGCTCCAACATTCTGCAATCCTGAATTGGGCAAAAACATATTACATATTAAGTTGATAGATTTGTTTAACCTAGGCTCTATATTTAAACACGTATTTTATATAACACATGCAGTTTACCTAAAGAGCAATGCATTGGCTAGCAGGGGACAAAGATATGAATGGTAATTCTAAAGTTAGAAGTTAACTCTTAAATTTTAAAATTGCATCACCCATTTATTTGCTCTGTAGCACAAACCTAATGATGAAAATTAAGTTTATTGTCTAAGTTAAGATACCTAATATCAATAGTATTAGTGTTTTCTTTCTAAAGCATGTTGTGTTGGTACAGTGCATCCGGAAAGTATTCACAGCGCATCACTTTTTCCACATTTTGTTATGTTGCAGCCTTATTCCAAAATGGATTAAATTCATTTTTTTCCTCAGAATTCTACACACAACACCCCATAATGAAAACGTGAAAAAAGTTTACTTGAGGGTTTTGCAAATTTATTAAAAACTAGTCATTTAGCCGGTTACAATAACGGGCGCTAGAACAGTAGTGCATAAACATTAGTAGGAACAGTCTATATTAAATGGCAAGGGACTTTGACCTCATTCTTTTTGTTGGTCGTATTTTTCTTTCTTTCAGCCTTTCTTTTGTTGATGTTTACTTGCTGAGCTGACCGTTCTTTGTGGGCTGCCGCCGTGTATTGTGTGTCTTTAATTTTCTGTGACAGCAATACTGTCTTGTACGTCCGCTGGCTTGTACGTCCGTAATATACGTTTAATTTTCTCTGGCGGTAATACAGGCGTGCGCGTCGGTAATATGCCTTTAATTTTCTCTGACAGTAATACTGGCTTGTATGTGGCTGTAATATGCGTCACTGTATTGTGTACCTTTAATTTCCTCTCGCAGTAATACTGGTTTGTATTTCCGTAAAACACCTGTAACTTTCTCTGACAGTAATATCGCGCATCGCACCATGCCCAGCGCATGCGCACTTCACCAGAAGACACACACACACGGACACCTGGACGCACAAAGGGATTTTATTAAAGAGGATAAAACAACTGAGAGAGCACATGTACATAAGTATTCACAGCCTTTGCCATGAAGCTCAAAATTGAGCTCAGGTGCATCCTGTTTCCCCTGATCATCCTTGAGATGTTTCTGCAGCTTAATTGGAGTCCACCTGTGGTAAATTCAGTTGATTGGACAGGATTTGGAAAGGCACACACCTGTCTATATAAGGTCCCACAGTTGACAGTTCATGTCAGAGCACAAACCAAGCATGAAGTCAAAGGAATTGTCTGTAGACCTCTGAAACAGGATTGTCTCAAGGCACAAATCTGGGGAAGGTTACAGAAAAATTTCTGCTGCTTTGAAGGTCCCAATGAGCATGGTGGCCTCCATCATCCGTAAGTGGAAGAAGTTCGAAACCACCAGGACTCTTCCTAGAGCTGGCCAGCCATCTAAACTGAGCGATCGGGGGAGAAGGGCCTTAGTCAGGGATGTGACCAAGAACCCGATTGTCACTCTGTCAGAGCTCCAGAGGTCCTGTGGAGACAGGAGAATCTTCCAGAAGGACAACTATCTCTGCAGCAATCCACCAATCAGGCCTGTATGGTAGAGTGGCCAGACGGAATCAACTCCTTAGTAAAAGGCACATGGCATCCTGCCTGGAGTTTGCCAAAAGGCACCTGAAGGACTCTCAGACCATGAAAAAGAAAATTCTCTGGTCTGATGAGACAAAGATTGACTTCTTTGGTGTGAATGCCAGGCGTCACGTTTGGAGGAAACCAGGCACCGCTCATCACCAGGCCAATACCATCCCTACAGTGAAGCATAGTGGTGGCAGCATCATGCTGTGGGGATGTTTTTCAGTGGCAGGGACTGGGAGACTAGTCAGGATATAGGGAAAGATGACTGCAGCAATTTATAGAAACATCCTGGATGAAAACCTGCTCCAGAGCGCTCTTGACCTCAAACTGGGGCGACGGTTCATCTTTCAGCAGGACAACGACCCTAAGCACACAGCCAAGATATCAAAGAAGTGGCTTCAGGACAACTCTGTGAATGTCATTGAGTGGCCCAGCCAGAGCCCAGACTTGAATCTGATTGAACATCTCTGGAGAGATCTTAAAATGGCTGTGCACTGATGCTTCCCATCCGACCTGATGGAGCTTGAGAGGTGCTGCAAAGAGGAATGGGTGAAACTGGCCAAGGATAGGTGTGCCAAGCTTGTGGCATCATATTCAAAAGACTTGAGGCTGTAATTGCTGCCAAAGGTGCATCGACAAAGTATTGAGCAACGGCTGTGAATACTTATGTACATGTGATTTATCAGTTTTATTTTTAATAAATTTGCAAAAACCTCAAGTAAACATTTTTCATGTTGTCATCATGGGGTGTTGTATGTAGAATTCTGAGGAAAAAAATGAATTTAATCCATTTTGGAATAAGGCTGTAACATAACAAAATGTGGAAAAAGTGATGCGCTGTGAATACTTTCCGGATGCACTGTATGTGCTGAGCAAAGCACTATAAGGCAATATAGATTAATTTATTAAAAAATACACTTCAGATTTCATTAACAAAACCTAATTTGAATTAACCAGCCTTAAGCTGCCAGCTCAAAATCTGATGGAGTAGCTTCTTCTTATTACTCTTATAAAATTTATTTAGCCATATCCAAGAGGAATCTCCTGTGTAAAATGTGTTAGAGAAAAATGAAACCCAGTTTCAAAAGAGGCCCCTATAGACCCCTAATGTGCACAGCTTGACATATAGGGACAGATGCTACTCTGTTGAAATTTCATACCATTTGGATCTGCATATGACAATGAATATATTTGTTTCTGCATCATACTTTGCCATTTCCCAAAAGAAAAACTAAAACAATATCTACTTTTCTCAATCTGTAATATTCATTTTACAATTTAGGGGCCTCTTTCAGATCTCTTGAAATAAAACCTGAACATTGTGTTCCATCTGCTTGCCTTCTACCATGCAGATTCATCTTTTCTTTCTCAGCTTTTCTCAAAAGTACCAGCTACAAATGGTAAGGTATAACATACTTAATATTACTTATGTTTTAAAAAAGAAACACCCTTGCACATAACACTGCAAAGTAGTATTTTTTGATGACAATTAACCCCAATAGCCAAAGCAGAAGTAAATCTAAAAAGCATTTTCACAGTAATTAGCATAATAAATATATACTAGCCGACGCTCACTGTAGCATATGGCAGTGTAAGAATAGGAATGGAAAACGGTGAGAAAGGAATTCAGAAATCAAGAAGAAATAAATACTTCTTAAAAGACGGAGTTTGTGAATAGGTGTTTTGGTGGAGACGACAGATAATGAGTCGAAAGATCTAACCCTAGAAAAAGCCATGTACAACTGACCGTGGCTGAAGACTGGTTGTTGTAGATTAACGCAAATCTTTGCAAACGTTTGTCCTTGGGACTTGTTGATAGTCATGGAGAAGACGAGTCTGAGTGGGAATTGTGTGCGTTTAAATTTAAAAGGGAGATTGGTGTCGGAAGGAAGGAGAGAGATTCTGGGAATGAAGATTGTTTCAGAATTTTGGATAGCGATCAGTTTGCACTCAATAATATTTGTATGTATTCAGATAATGATGAGTCTTGCTCCATTGCAAAGACCTTTTGATGGCATAATATTTCAGAGGAGCATAACTACAGCTCCCAGCTTCAGATGAAGGATATGGGGAGGCATGCCAGTTGGTGTGAGGGTTTGTAAAAACTCCTGTGGGTACGTTAGTTGATCATTAGGATCGTTACTGACTACTGTATCTACACTCTTGAAGGTCACTTTTTCACCCTGTATAAGATCAAGAACTTTGTTGTTAATATGTAGAGAATCGTCGTTTGTGACGTTCAGTATTGGTCTTGTAGCAATTTCTTGGGGAGTCACAGTCGAGAAATGAATATCACCGTAAAGTTGAGCAACTGGGTCTTGTTGTTGTGGTAAACATTGAGAAGGTAGTTCTGCTGTGTCTCTAGTTTTACCTTCCCGAACTTGAAGAAGCCATTGAACAAATTGAGTTTCACTTTCGAGATCTCTATTTTTTGTGAGTTTTACGACTTTCATTTTGTTCCACAGCCTGTGTTTGTTGATGGAAGAGGCAACGGTGAGGGCTCGAGAACCGCAGAAGATAACAGGCAGTATTTGGTGGAAATTAGGGATACTGTCGTTCATTTTATAACAAAGGCTTAGGAAAAAACCATCGCAGTATAACGAAAATAGGAAGGAGAGAAACGAATAGCAAGGAGCGAAACCAATGCCAATGGTTGACAGAGTACCTTCCTGTAGAAGGCTAAGGAAAAGACTCCCAGGCGCACACATGGCTGAAGTGAAAGGTCACGCGGTCAGGCTAGATATAGGGCGGTGACGTGACACCAATGGGGTCATGAGAGAGGAGCGGGGAATGCAGTAGTCCGAAGGAGGAATAGGAATCAAGAAAAGCGGCGTGGGGGTGTATAGGAGGCCTCAGGCAGCGTGGAGAAGGGTTTGGAAGAGCAGGAATAGAAATCGAGAAATGCCGTGTCGGCTGCGCGTGGGCGGGACCGGTTTTGAAGAGGAGCCGCAGGCAGCATGGGGAAGGGTTTCGAAGGATGAATAGGAATCGAGAAATGCCGTGTCGGCTGTGTATGGGTGGGACCGGTTTTGAAGAGGAGCCACATGCAGCGTGGGAAAGGGTTTGGAAGAGGACGAATAGCAATCGAGAAATGCCTTGCAGGCTGCGTGTGGGCGGGACCACTTTTGAAGGGGACGCAGGACGAACCAGAAGAGAAATATATATAAGAGATCATGTACAATCTCTTTTTGTTACCACATGTGCAATTTTAGAATTAATTTGATATTTTTACTTTGTTTCAGCCAGTAAGGTACTTGCATGGTTTCTTTTATTGCAACAAACGGAGTTCTCTTTGTATTGATTTTCATTATTTGGCTTTTGTTGTAATACTACAAGTAAGAGATATTGCTTATCTGTCACTGAATATTTTCCTCATGTTTTACTTCCAAGATAAAGTTTATAAAAGAAAAATACACAAATACTATATGAGAAAACACTAAGGGTACAGATTGTAAACTCAGGATGGTAGAAAAAGTACCATACCTAAACCCCAAAACATGGAAAAACAAATACCAAAAAAAGTGCAAGAGTCAGTATACATATTAAAACTTTCTCAAACGCTTCTCTTAGCAATATCCTCCATATCATCACACCAGCAAAGTCCATCAAATTGTCTTTAAAATTAACATTAAGTGCGTTTGCATGTGCTTTAAAATCCCAGTTATTCACAGAAACACAGTTTTAGTAATGCCATACTAAACCCATATTCCAGTTAGAAAAATCAGGTTATTTGTTTCTGAGAAACCTTATTAACAAGCATAGATTTCTCTGCAAATAACCAGAGGCATCATGTATAATTCCTGCGTAGAATTCACGCAAAAACATGGCATACAGACAAAAACAGAAATGCGCATACGCACAAAAAAATCCAGATGAATAAAACTTTGTGTATGCCAAGTTCCATGCTCTCCACCTTAATAAACCTCAATGAATGTGAAATTTAATGTACAGTAATCCCTCGCTATATCGCGCTTCGACTTTCGCGGCTTCACTCTATTGCGGATTTTATATGTAAGCATATTTAAATATATATCGCAGATTTTTTGCTGGTTCACGGATTTCTGCGGACAATGGGTCTTTTAATTTCTGGTACATGCTTCCTCAGTTGGTTTGCCCAGTTGATTTCATACAAGGGACGCTATTGGCAGATGGCTAAGAAGCTACTCAACTTACTTTTCTCTCTCTCTCTCTTGCTCTGACATTCTCTGCTCCTGATGGAGGGGGTGTGAGCAGGGGGGCTGTTCGCACCCCTAGACGATACAGACGCTCGTCTAAAAATGCTGAAAGATTACCTTCACGTTGCTCCCTGTCTGTGTAGCTGCTTCATGAAGCGACATGCTGCACGGTGCTTCGCATACTTAAAAGCTCGAAGGGCACGTATTGATTTTTGATTGTTTGTTTTTATCTGTCTCTCTCTCTCTTTGACATTCTCTGCTCCTGACAGAGGAGGTGTGAGCTGCTGCCTTCATTGCAACTGCTTTGTGCCGCGGTGCTTCGCATACTTAAAAGCCAAACAGCCCTATTGATTTGATTGCTTTTCTCTCTCTCTCTCTGACATTCTCTGCTCCTGATGCACACTCCTTTGAAGAGGAAGATATGTTTGCATTCTTTGTAATTGTGAGACGGAACTGTCATCTCTGTCTTGTCATGGAGCACAGTTTAAACTTTTGAAAAAGAGACAAATGTTTGTTTGCAGTGTTTGAATAAAGTTCCTGTCTCTCTACAACTTCCTGTGTTTCTGTGCAAATCTGTGACCCAAGCATGACAATATAAAAATAACCATATAAACATATAGTTTCTACTTCGCAGATTTTCACCTTTCGGGGGGGGTTCTGGAATGCAACCCCCGCGATTGAGGAGGGATTACTGTACACGCACACTCATACAGCCACACCACAACTCCTCCTAGAATTTTGCATATTTGAATATGCAAATCAATATACATAGTTCCTTTTGTTCTGTGTTTTTTCAAAATACAAAGACAAAAAATCACATGGAAAAAAAATAACTTCAGCGAATGTAAAAATGGAGGTAATGATGCTACAAATGCTGATCCCAATGCCGGGGACATGAGGTGAGGAGCCAATGAACTACGGAATATAAAGGCAGTACTATGTAATATTGACCCGAAATCAAATGAATGGTTTAAAAAATAAATGCTGCACCTGCTTCCCTGTGTTTACATGTTGCTAATTACATTCAATCAAAGTTGTAATGCTGTCCAATTTGGCTGAACAGTTAGTGGATCAGGGTCAGGTTATCATAAGGCATCTCCTCAGGTACAGGCAAACCATAATTGTGTGCAGCATTATGTAGTACACAGCATGCTTGCACAATGCGACACACTTTCTGTGGACTATACAGCACCACTCCACCAGTCTTATCCATGCAGTGCCAACCCAACTTAAGCTGCCCTATAGTACGTTCTACTACAGCCCAAGCCAGAACATTGAGGTTATTATAATGTTTTTTTGTTCAGTCAGTGAGTTGGTGAACGGGGTGAGAAGCCACGTCTTCAGAGTGTATTCGCTGTCACCTAAGTAATCATGTTATACAGATACATCATAGCAGTAATTTACAAAATTGACCAAAGGGATAATATTAAATGTCTTATATTACCAAGAAGCCAGCCATCATGCACAACACCTTTTTCAAGTTAGTTCCCAACACTATTTCTCAGGATGAATGAATCATGAGTTGAGCCTAGTCAACTCGCAACAACATTAATGAGACACATTTTCGCATCACAGAAATATTTACACATGCTATCTGTTTATATAAGCAAATTAATTTTCTGAAGGTGCTTTTATAGTGTACTGTCAGTGCCAATTACCAAAATGGATAGAGTCTCTGCTCTTTATATGGCTGTTTGAAGTGACTCACTATCCTTAGAAGTAATGCTTGCCTTTTGCCACACTAGTTGTAAAAAGCACCCGTGACTGTGCAGAGCTGCCATTTTTATAGGTCCTCCTACTATAGATGATGTAATGCCAGCACATTCTTTTGGTGATATACCCTTGGCTGAAATAACTTGTCCAGCGCCATTGCAATAGCAATGTGCATGCAGTTGTCGACAACGATTACATTTGGGAAACTGGATGCTGCTGTGAATTTCGCTTTAATGTCTACCTTTTCAACCACAGTGTACGGAAATCTTATGTATCTGGATGACAAGCAGATAATACCATCCCATACAGTCAGCAAGGCGCAATTGAGAAATACCCGATCGGTCAGCCAGTCGTTAAAAACCTGAGAGTGTACAGAACTTGCAAAAGAACAGGTACAGCACAATTCCTCAGAGTTTGCCTTTGTAAAGTCGGCACCAGATCAGCACACAGCTCAAAGAGGATATCTCTTGGAAATCTAAATCGACTTAAAAGCCAGTCATCATCCTGTGCCAAGAAATTAGTATGATCTCTATATATGCATTCTCTTCTGATTCTTCCATTTGCGATTTTTTCTAACAACACTAAAGCAGCCATGATATTTGGGATAGTTTGGCCATTTCATGGACCATATTATTGTTACAGATTAATTACAATTAAGTGCCTTCAATTTGTAAACAATAAAATGCAATTAATTTTGGTATATTTGATACAACCCAGGTCCTGGATGCAAATCTGAAAAAGAAAGGGAAATGACAAAGAAACAGTAGCACTGCTTTGACGCTGGATGCCGCCAGCTGGCAAAACCTAGGAGGAAAATATGTAGTATGTATTTAAATATGTACATGACGGGCTGCCATGAAAATATGTGTGGTTTTACACCAAGTTTAATTTTTATACATCTCAAAGTGAGCGTGGAAACAGGTGTTTGCAACGTTTTTGTGTGTACGCACCATTTGTATATGAGGCCCCTGGTTATGTTGCAATGTAAAGTGTTGACCAGGTTACAATTAAAACTAGAATCCCTGAAGCCTACAAAAAAACTTGTAATCCAGGGCCACCTTAAATTCCCTTGCACCTCTCCATTACTGTCTTTTGTTTAGTAAATGTGTCGATCAGCACAAGCAGCAAGCAGTCTGCTATCCCATCCATCACCACCGCAGCTCAAGTAGCCAAAATTTACACTGGGTGTTTCAGAATCAAATCAAATGTATCTTTTTATTATATTATAGTAATAATAATAGCAGATCACTACTCAAAACACAGAGTGCCTAGCCTCAAACCCGGGACCTTTGGGTTATAAGGCAGTGGTTCTTACCTCTGCGCCATTCAAGAATATGTATAAACTCTTTGTCAATTGACATTTGATCTTGGGTTTTTAACTCATTGACAGCAACATGTAAATCGAATGCTTTTTTTTTTTTCATTGGGTATATTCTTGAATGAAAGTGCGCATGTTTATTTGATATTTGGACTAAAGTCTTCACACATTATACAGTTCACATCATTATTAGTATAACATGGAAAAAGTTTCTGCTTTAGATATGTGTTCAACATTTCTTGCCTCACATTTACTTTCATCCTACACTTGCCCAGATCTCTGTAGACACGGAACACATGACATGCATGTATTCCAAATGATGATATACTGTATTATTTACCCTATACAACTCCGGGAACCTCACACGCAGATAAGAAGCCTTGGCTTGAGCTGGGAGATATTTTTGCCCAAGTTGAGCTCCGCATTGGCGGTAGATGGGACAGCAGGCTGCTTGCTGCTGGTGCTGATTGACACATTTGCAAAACAAAAGACACTGATGGAGAGGTGCAAAGGGATTTAAGGTGGACAAGGATTACAAGTTTTTTCGTAGAGTTCAGGGATTCTCGTGTTAAGAAATCCAATTTCTGCCTTAACCTTGATCTCACATTCATTGTGTGTACCTCACATTCATTTAGTGAACAGAAAGATTATTAATCCTCCTTAGATTTATTGTGGGCAACAGAATATTTCTGATAAATTTGAGTTTTACTAAAGGATCTTCCCAAACACCTGCAACTAGAAAAGAATAATTCATGCATAGGGAAACACAAATGTTTTCATTAATGCAATTACTTCCATCTTGTGGATTGCACTGAGTAGTTCAGGTAGACTTAATGAGTTTCTGAAACCTTAAGATTCATAGTCCATTTCTTCAAATTATCTAAATATTATTTTATCATCAATGTTATGTAACATGCTTTTAAGGCATTTTTGATATTTACTTATTCAAAGGATGAAATACTGGCACAGTTTTCACATGGTATGACATTTTTGTAGAGTTTTTCTTTTTGTGTAAAATGTACACAGTTTATACAAAATTTTAAGTCACTTTAACATTGAAACAATATATTATGAACTATTAACTTCTCAGAATGACCATGGTAAGAATAACATTAGTTAGATCCATTGTAAAAGAAGGATTACTTGATGGAAGGCTGACTTGCATTAAGATACTTAGTGTGAATCGTGAAGAAGCTGTTTGCTGTGGAAAGCTTTTGTTTTAAGCACACCCTGTATTTAATGATTTTTTTAGTGACAATAGCAGAATCTGTGAGTTTGTTGAATAAAAATAAAATGGGAGAGGGGTGTGTGGAATTATTTTTAACGTTTATTTGATTTAGTTTCCTGTAATCAGTGGATGGTGACAATTAGTCATCTATTGTGATCGGTAATGTCTTTTATACATTGTCACACACACGCTACTAGGGGACAGTCAAACGGCCTGATCGCACGTCAAACCACGGGAAATAGAGATTCGAAATACGGCACTAATGCTCTCTTTTTCTTTACACCCGCAGGAAAACGACAGAATAAAAAACCTTACTGCAAGAAACGGCTCCGATCTCCCATAAAAAATACCTCCATATCGCTCCCATCGCACCTCTGGCTTATTCCTGATGTCATTTCCGACCAGTCTCCAACCCCATCATTTCCATCAGTTCATTTCCTGTTTTCATTAAGGCTCCTCCATAAAAGCTCCGAGAAATCATACTATGTTGTCAAATGTGTATCTGTTGTGCAAATTTTGTCTATCCTGACTTGAACTGAAACCTACTACCAGCATATGGAGAGGCTCCCCAACTCTTTACCTGCCTTGTGTGTTTTAATTTATTACAACCTGTATTTTGGATATCGGGATTTTTGTATTATCAGATTTTGATTTTGGTTCTATCTCTGATGTTTGCTCTATATTTCAATTTTTGTTTTGTTCTCTTGTTTTGATTGCTTTTTCATATACAGCCCCCTGGCCCAGATGCTCTGCTTGCCCTGACTTTGATTCTATCCTTGTTTATCAACTCCTGGGCCTTATGCATAACGTCGTGCATAGAATTTACACTATAACATGATATAAGCACAAAAGCTGAAATGTGCTTACGCACAAAAAAATCCAGATGCATAAATCTGTGCGAACGCCATCTTCCACATTCTTCCACTACAGAAATCCCGGTCAGCATGAAAATTAACGCACATGCACGTGCCTGCTGTCCCCCCCCCCCCAACTCCTCCCAGAATTATGCCTATTTGAATATGCAAATCAATATAAATAGCCCTTAAGCTCAGCCTTCTGTGAAAAGACAATGGCAAAAGTACGAGGGAAAATAGAAGAATTTCAGCGAATACCAAGTGGAGGCAAGGAAAAACTTACTATTTGTTGGTTTAAACAATGGTATAAACAACAAAAGGAAGTTCATCGAGTGACATAGCGTGTTGAAGAAACTTGAAAGCTCAAGTTCACAAAGTCACACAGTGCCCGAAATTAAAAAGAAGTTGTCAGATATCAAAGTCGCTGTGAAAAGGCGAGTCGTAGCCCACCGTCTGAGTGTCATATGAAAGCTTATTAGGGTACAGAGAAAAAAAAAAGGCACATAGTGTGAAAAAAGCATGAAATGTCAACTTTAATCTCGAAATTTCCACTTTAATCACGTAGTTTATTTTGTCATTAAAGTAGAACATCATAAACTTCATCTTAAAATCGTTTAATTTACTAGTTTCTCAAGTCTCATCGTAACTAAAGTAGCACGTTAAATGCTTTGTTTTGTATTTGATCTTCTATGTGCGTGAATCACTACATGCTTCCGGGCTTTCTCTTTCTCTGACAGGATACAGACTCCATTACATTCGTAATATTACAGCTCTCTGAATAATTAAAATACTGAGAAGTATACATGATATCATTTTCATGATGATAGGAGTTAAAGCATGTTATTAAACATGGGAACATGGTGGCGCAGTGATTGTTCATGTCTCACACAAGATGCTTGCTGCGCCATGCGCAACCTTCGATGAAATACTTTTACTATTACAGAAATACTGTCTCTTTCAAACATACTAACCCCTAATTCCTGTCCTTACTTTTCTTTCTCCCAATACCCAATCGCCACACAATCAGCTCTGTAATAGACATTAAGCCATCTGTAAGCTTAGAATTCCGATTCTTCAAAACCTTTAAGGAACATTGAAATATCGAGATAGATAGATAGATAGATAGATAGATAGATAGATAGATAGATAGATAGATAGATAGATAGATAGATAGATAGATAGATAGATAGATAGATAGATAGATAGATAGATAGATAGATAGATAGATAGATAGATCCCAAGGGGAAATTCACATACTCCAGCAGCAGCATACTGATAAAGACAATATTAAATTAAAGAGTGATAACAATGCAGGTATACAGACAGACAATAACTTTGTATAATGTTAACGTTTATCCCCCCCCCCCCCCCCCCCCCCGGGTGGAATTGAAGAGTGGCATAGTGTGGGGGAGGAATGATCTCCTCAGTCTGTCAGTGGAGAAGGACAGTGACAGCAGTCTGTCGCTGAAGCTGCTCCTCTGTCTGGAGATGATACTGTTTACTGGATGCAGTGGATTCTCCATGAGGGGGGGTGTTACAGCGTGATCGTCATTGGGAGAATATAACTGAAAAAAGCTAATTTTTACAAGTACCATAAATTTATACCCAATGTCCCATATATTTGTCTCTTTCTTTTTTTTCTCTATGCTGCAAGAACTGTCTTTCCTACATTTATGACGTGTGTACCTGTTGCAATGCGCACACTTCTCTCTATGCTTTGGTTTCTATTACATTGAAAGGGCACCTGAGACTGACTCAGTTTACTTTCCTGGGGAAGCGGCTGTCTTGGAACAGAAGCTTGTCGATGTTGCATCCTCCTTTTCTTTTTCCATCGCCTCTTCTAGTAAGATGTGACAACGAAGTTCCTCTGCAATATGAGCCATGAACAGTCTTCTTTTCACAGTGGCCCCCGTGCATGCCTTGCACAGTACATGTGCATTGATCCTGTTGCACTGAATAAGCTCATGCCTTCTGGTGCACGATGTTGACGCAGCCTCTCCTGATCTGACTCTAAGTAACAGCACCAGCGTAAATTCACATTCAAATAATATTGCATTAGTGCGATGATGTTTTCTGATCGGTACTATTCAGGTCATAAAATGATTTCTTCAAAATATCACATATACCTACGTCTGTGTTTTTTTTTTGACATCATACATACTTTACGTTCAGGGAGAAAATTGAACAGCTTAAAACATTTTTTTTGCATGCCCTCATTTTCAACATTCTTGATAAACATTCAATATTCTGCATAATATGCTGAAATTTAGTGTAAACTGTGCTGCTTAGCAGTAAGTGACACACAAGTGCCTCATGCAGCAAGATGCATAATTGTAATCAATTCTGTATTTTCCTCAAATACCAATAAATGCAAAACAAATAAATACATTATGCTTTAATTGTAAAAGTCTAATAATTAATAACATATATATCAGCAGTCAGAGTTGTATGACATTGTCATTGGCACAAAACAAAATAAAAGATCTTCCAAGTTATTATTCCACAAATGTAAGGAATCATATGTTTTAGTTCAATCAACTTTAGTTATTTATCACTGCAGACTTTCCAAGTGAGATTTCATCTGCACAATTCAATGCAATGTTCTTTTCCTCAGTTGCAGAAAATATGAAGAGCATATCATTATTTAAAATAAAAATGTAAAAATTGTTTTGTTGTTGAGAAAAGTGAGTGAAACATCCACAAAAAAGAATTTACTTATTGTAAATGTTCTAATTAAATGGTTTAAGATGTGCTTTTTTAAAATTAAAGTTAGACCAAATATTAAATTGGAAACGATACTTTGAAATTATGCAGAAACTGAATAAAGCAATTGCAGTATAACTGAGACTAAAAACAAACAAAAATCATAAAACCCAAGTAAAATAGGAACAATCGTATTTAAATCTAGTATCACGTGAGTCTTTTTTGTTGTTGTAGTTGTGACTTATTTCTTAGTTGGACCTGAAATCTTTTTTTAGTCAGTTGTACATAAAATCTCTCTTGTTCCAATGAAAAAGCAGATTTTTTTGCATAAAATGTTGCTTTCTGGTATGGTATTTCTTGTGATACCTAGTTATTTTACTTTGGTAGGCAGATGCTTATATTCCTTATGTGTAAGTATGGACATTTTCTTCGTAATGATGCACACATTTTGTGTAAGACTTGAAATAACAATTCCAACTTTATCAAAAATGCATACATTTTTGTTATTGTGAGACAAGTTATGTTTCCTTTAAAGTAGTAAATAGCCTTTAAAAGGAACACTTTAAGTAAATCTCAGTGTTTGGTAAAACTGTGACTCACATAATAGATTCATTAATGTATATTGGTAAAGCATCTAGGGCAATTGTGTTACAAAAAGATTCATTCATTATAGCACCTGAGACCCTATCTTCACTGGCAAACCCTGAAAAGGTTTGCCCCTTTGTCACTCCTTTGCTGTAATGTGAGATATTAAGGAGTAATAATGCTTTTTAGTGACCTCCACAGTATATCTCATTAAATTACAACACAGTACAATATTTCCTTAGTATTTCCCTTTAAAACAAACAAACAGAAAGAAGATCAAGAATGTCAAAATGCAGCTCAGTATACCACATACAGTTTATGTATATTAGAAGGACTAGCCTCTGGTGGAGTGTGTCTGAAATATGCTAAAAACAGGTTAATCTCGAACATTTCATCATCTCATTCACTTGTTATTTGATTATATATTCAGCCAAGGCACAAATTCAAAGTCACAATATTGTAAAAGACTAAATAAAGCACAATAATTTTATACTTATAAAGCAGTGTGTAGTGTCTTTAGTGTATTTGAAAAAGATTTTTTTTTTTCTAAACTAACATACCTAAATTGTTAAACCACTAAAAGAAGAAAAATTGTTTTTTAATGAGACACAGCCTTTCCTGCCTGAAATTTTTAGGCATCATTTAGGTGTTGTTTTCATCAACTAAAGAGTGATGAAAACAGCTCTTTTCATCTATCTCTGGATAAAGTTTTATAAACTGCTTCACAGAAGATTTTAATTTAAAAAGGCAACAGCTTTGATGTGCAACTGTTTCATTATATGAAAACCATATATTTTCTCCTCAACAGTAATTTATTCCAACATAACAGTTAAATTTACATAGAGAGTAAATGCAACAGATTTAGTTTACCAGTGTAAAAAATATAGCAGAAAAATATTGTGCTTCATTTCCTAAGACTTTGCACACAAGCCCATCAATATTTGTATTGACACAGCTTTTCTTAAAAAGACTTTGATGGAAACAATGAACATAACCCAACATATAGTGAATTTGTTGAGGTAAACAATACAATAATTTGTATTTTGATTATTGCAAGTCGCTTCAGGTAAAGATATTTGGTAAATAATGAATAAGAATAATAATCATAATAATAGTAATAAATCACTGACAGGCACAGACAAGTTTTAATTATTAGACATTCATAATTTATTAAAGACCAATTGAATTAATTTTGCAATTTTAAACATAGTTGTGAATAACATATTTAATGTGTTCCACTTTTTTAATTATTCACTTATACATTTTTAAGTCCAGACATTAGCATATTAAATATTGTCCTTATATATTTACATATATTTTGTTAGAAACCAAAGGCACAACTATAATGTTGCTAGTACTATAATGCATTTTTGCACAGCTTGTTTACTAGAAACTCTAGTTAATATTACATAAATAATAATATCATAAAATGACAAAAGAACATTTGTATAATATAGTTCTTGCAGTTGTAATTCCAAATTTATTAAAATACACCTTATACTATGATAAAAGGACTTAAGCATGGAAAAGAGCTTACAAGATTCTCACTGCCTTTCTCAAAAAGAGTGGTGCCAGCAGTGATGTGTCATTACTAGAGACATGACGAGAAGCTTACAAATAGTTTAATCTATATAAAATAGTCCCCATCATTTTGGAAGACTGCAATGATCTCATTATTATACAATATGTTCATAACACACTAAAATAATGTACAGCAGAATCGAAGACAAACCACAGGATTAAGTGAAAGACAAAGAATGATGGAAAATTAAGGTGGAAATAGTAAAAAGACATCATTGAAAAAGCAGAATATTGTTCATCTGGTTGCAAAGGCAAACAAAATTGCAAATCTAAAAAAGTTGGGAGATATTTGGAAAATGAAAGCAGCAGATTGTCACATTTGAAATTTGAATTGATTTGACTTGTCTATTAAATATTGCTATTCAGTAATAATTACTAACAAACAACAACAACATTTATTTATATAGCACATTTTCATACAAAAAGTAGCTCAAAGTGCTTTACATAATGAAGAAAAGAAAAATAAAAGACAAAATAAGAAATTAAAATAAGGCAACATTAGTTAACATAGAAAAGGAGTAAGGTCCGATGGACAGGGTGGACAGAAAAAACAAAAAAACCTCCAGAAAGCTGGAGAAAAAAATAAAATCTGTAAGGGTTCCAGGCCACGAGACCACCCAGTCCCCTCTGGGCATTCTACCTAACATAAATGAAATAGTCCTCTTTGTAGTTAGGGTTCTCACGGAGTCACTTGATGCTGATGGTCATACAGACTTCTGGCTTTTAACTAATCTGTCCTTCATATGCTGATGCAGTTTCACAACAGCAAATAGCACAAATCTGAGAAAGTGATTTTCTGACAAACCTACTTTGAAAAATTATTTATAAAAGCAGCTTCAACAAGTTTGTGTAAATTAGAAATTTCTGAATTACTTTGATTTTCACTAATTCATGTGGCAAGTACAGTCATGATATATGAATTTTAGTATTGGTTTTAAGCAGTATTTATTTTTCACCTAATGGACAGAAAGTGTTAGTAAATAATTTTAGTAAATGCACATAAGATAAACCAGGTATTCCACAATGATATTATTCTTTATACACCACATGCTGAAATCCACCAAAATTAATAAAAGTTTTGCTCCTCATTTGTTGTTACCCTGGGGGAAATGCCTCCCTTTGTCACACATCAAATTCAAGCTCTGAATGACATATTTTTATAAATTAAAAGCATGAAAATGTAAGGCTTTCTAATTTTTATTTAATATTAAAACACACAATTGGTCATGGTTAAAAATAGTTAGAAGAAACAGGTGTAAATATCAAAATTAAAAAACTCACAATTACACAAAACTATCTATAAGACGTTTTTATAATGCCTAAATACAATAGTTTTAGGCAGATAAGGAAGTACCGCCTTTAGTTTTTCTTAATGACAGTTTAATATGACTTATCAATTTAAGATAAAAAATGGAAGTACTTTGGAACATTTCAGTTCCTGGGGTTGGTACATTAACACCCCTGTTCTAGGAGATACACTAGGATTGAGTAATCACCTCATAAGCTACTTACTGGACACTGTGTCCAATGCCTTGACAGCCTTTGCATCATAATATATAACATGCCCCACAAGCAAAGAAATGCAGACATTCAAAGAAGACTTTTATGCTATTCATGTTTTTTCAAATATGATTCATTGAAGAAATCTTTAGTATAAGGAAACTTGTGGTCAAGTGGCTGGGACAAACTATAATGTCAAGCAGCTAGCTGAAGATGGTGGGTTTTATGGTGCATTGCTCTTGGGAGATAGTAAGAATTCCTTATCTACCTACTTGTTAATGCCTAAGACACACCTGTCATTTTTAGCAGAAGTTAAATATAACATAGACACAAACACAACACAAGCCATTGAGAGAGGTACTGGTCCCTTAAAAGGAAGTTTCAGGGCTTTGAGTTAGTCAGGTGGTGCCTTGCAGGTTTTACCTCAAAAATGTATAGAGATGATGATTGCAGCTAGTGTACTGCACACACTGCCTAGCCAGGGCCAGATTAATCCAACTGGCAATTGGGTGTCCCTGGGCAATGACATCCCTGTGCCCCATAACCTCAGCCCCAATTGATGGGATGAAAAAAAAAATTTGAATAACTAATATTACAAATTGAATCGACAAACACAGAAACTGTCACCCCCAAACCAAATATAATTCCAAGATACTCAATGGAGGAAGAACATGACAGCTTGCCATAAAGGACAAATGCAAACCTATATATACTAATTGTACAAAGATGTCTCCAATTCTCCAGTAGACCAGTTGTTCTCAAACATTTTTTGTCCTTTATAACATGAGTATCAAAACTAGCAATTCCCCTATTAAACATTACTTCTTTTAATAATCGAGTAATCAGAAACACATTTATGTAAAATAAATGTTTCAGTTCAAGCAATCCACTGTGCATTTGTGTGATATCCACTGTAATTTTCTGATATTAGGTATTTTATGGGATTTTAGCATAGCCATCTTTTCCTCTTTCAGTTTGATCTTTGTGTCAGGAAGAGCTTCTTTTTCTGTACCGCCAATGCTTAGCATAATTTCTTATTATTTGGTCTCTGCACATACAAGTGGCATTAGTCTGCCACGGACATTCTAAGGAACTGTGCTGCTGTGACATGGTTTGTTGCTCTGATGAAGTTGGGGGTGAGGCTCTGCTGCTGGATTCTTCTGGAAAAAAAAATTAAGAAGAAATTACGTGGTATATGGTCTTTGTAGGAATGCCAAGTGACATACTGACATATATAGTGATAGTACTGATTAACAGTATAAGTATTTTTTAGATTTTATATGTACCTTTGGACAGTTGGGCTTCTTTTTCTTCATATAGTTCCTGCAGTCTATCCATGCCATCTGCCACACCCTCTATGAGATGTTTGCCCAGTATTTGCAGCACTCTTTCTTCTTGGTCCCAGAGCATGTGCTCTGTATGTGGCCCACCATATCTTTTCCCACACTCTCTTTTCCAGTGCATAAATTTTTCATTAACAGTAGAACAGCCATGCATTTTAGGTACTATAACTGCCAATGCTATGCAAAGTACATCTGTATCTTTTTGTTCTTGCTAATGAACCATAAACCTGGCTTCCTGATAACACATACCTGCAGCCCTGGCCCCCCAAAAACAAAGATAGACGAAAACAATTAAATGTAAGTAAAAAAATAAATTATTTCTTGGCCCACAGCATCTTGTCTGAATTTGTTTTTCAATACAAAAAAGTTTTTGGAGTTATATTTTTGTTTGGAATTTTAAATATACCATACCATACCATTTTCTAAGTCCATTTAATCTTAAGCAAAATCCTAGGGGGACTAAATATATTAAACTAATATTTTTTCGGTGTTAATAGTTTACACTTAGCAGTCATACATATTTCATGGCATATGCACTGTATGTAAGCGGTAAGTTGACTAAACACACAGCAATCAGCACTGAATGCTGTAGTCCTATTTGAACAGCTTTTACACATAACAGTGTAACTTTACACACCTCTCATTTGTTTTATTACATGTGCATCTTCTCACATACCCATGTGTTTTCACTTTCTCAACTACCTTAAATTACCTTTCACAACTGGATGAAAGCTCCCATCTTATTTTGGCTGCATCTGCCATAAAACCATTGAGACTATATGTGATTCAAAATGTATCCCAGCATTGGTGATAGATGGTGTACTTAAATTATATTTTTGTATTAGCAATGCCGATGCACATACTAAATTAAATATAAACGCAATGGTTTGATAACAAATGCATTATTAATCGCATTATTAATCATTATTTTTCCC
The DNA here is from genome assembly GCF_900747795.2 of Erpetoichthys calabaricus. Taxonomy (NCBI): domain Eukaryota; kingdom Metazoa; phylum Chordata; class Cladistia; order Polypteriformes; family Polypteridae; genus Erpetoichthys; species Erpetoichthys calabaricus. The sequence goes on from NC_041411.2 coordinate 53,531,006, forward strand.
TAAATGGTGAATACATTCAAGTTACATGTGAAGCTGACACAGGCAGTGCACTAATCACTTGAAGTTTTGTAAAAAACATTATGATGCCATACCTGGTGAAGTTATAAATGGCATTTACATACTAGAAATCATGCACTGTAAACTTTTTGTCTGTTACATTCCATGTTGTTATATTTTACATAACCTACAGAGTGAGATTCACACTTCCAGAGAGTGGAAGCATCATGTGGTGTTAATTATACCATTTTAAGATTTTTGGAAGCACCAAGGACATTGTCCACTTGCATGTAGTTACTAAGTTTACAATGCCAATCAACCTTAGAGTTACAGTTTTTGTGGGATGTCATGTGCATGTACAATATATAAAAAATATCACTGAACAAATGAAGAAAGACTTGTTATGCAACAGAGCAAAGGAACAATGAAACAGAAGGAAGTGGCAGAAAGTAATTAATTTTTATAGTGCATGCCGAGCTGCTCAGAGAACATGAATGAAAGCAAACAATTAAAGATGAGTAAAGTAAACAGTAACCTTTACTGATTCTTGTCATTTATTCAAGTCCACAATATGATGAGGTAGTTTTGAGTTGTAATTCATAGCAATTTTAAATCATCTATGAATGATAGAATTTTTGAACACTTCTAACAGTTCTGCATCCTGTAATATGGCGTCCTTGTCTGTGTTTCCACAATCAACCCTTGCTGCAAATGTTTTTCAATGTCCCTAACTAAATAAACTGGAGTTCTGACAGTTTATTAGATTTGTCTATGATGTTTGACACATATAATTTGATGGTGTGGGTTGGCTGCATGCTATCAGCTCCTTTCGGGAGCTTCTTGAACCCACCACCATTGATAACATTACTGAGATGAGCCAGGCAGATGAGGACACATACGTCCAGACAAGGGGTAGGTGCATAATGTGATTAGTACTTTTATTGAAATCAATCAAAATAAAACAGTGTTCCAGAGTGCAGTTCAATCTTCCATAAATAAATAAAAGAAGTGCAATTGGGGAGGTTAGAACAAACCCAATGAATACTCCATACAAACAAAGGTTAAGCACAGCAGGATTCCTCTCTTTAAAATTCACAGTCCCTGGTGCTTCCTTTTAAAATGAATGTCTCTCCAGCTTATCCTATTCGGATCTCACATCAAGTAGAGATGTCAAGCAACAGACACAGACAACCTTCTGATCTGCTTGTGTCTCTGTCGCTCATCCCATGGTGATCTGTGGGCTGCCATTGAGCCTTGTCCTTTTGGATTCCCACTGTCATTCCACAGCCTTGTGGGGAAGTCTGTCCAGAGTAATGTTACTCCTGCCTCCATGCTCAGCAGGACCAACCCTCAGCTCCCTCGAGTGCCAGCCATGCAGTCCTCTTCTAGGGCTCACATTCCCATCTACCTGCTTCCTTTCCTCTTGTACAGGCTCTCTCTCACTGCAGCCTATATCTCTGTCCTTTAACCTCTATGTCTGTTTTTCTCTCTTTTCATTTTTTTGTTCCTTTCTCGTCCCCCTTTTGTGCCGTGCAGGTGTTCTGGTGTCCTGCACATTTACAGGGATGTAATTATTTATTTAAAAAGTCACCCTTCATCATGGAACACTCATCACAGTACTGAAATACAGGAAGTGTCTAGTTGTCTGCAGAACAGAGCCAGCAGTTCAGACTTGGTTGGTAATGTTTAATAATGTCAATAACAATGGAGGGGATTTTTCAAAGTAAAAAGAATATGCAAATGCAGAAGAGAGTAGTGATTTATACCTGGGTATCACCATTCAATAGATAGATAGATTAATCCCATGGGGTAATTCACAATAGTATTGCTTGCACCATTTATGGGAGGGTGGGGTTGGTGTTAAAAAAAAAGCCAATGCTTTCCTAATGGAATTTTAGAGGTAAAAAAAAACATGGGTATTGCAGTGCCAACATAAAACGTAAAAGTCAAGGAAGAACTAGAGAAGGAAATGCACACTGATGAAATAATAAAAAAATTGAAAAAGCAATACCTATTGGTGTGGTAAATTGAGCTTTTAGTGATAGCGACACTGCTGTAAGCCAACCATTTTTTTTTGTGTTACCAAGCAATTTGTCTTCCACTATCAGCCTTTATTAACATCAACTGTTATTCTGTGGACTATTTCTACCTACACGTACCACCTCTTAGTTATTGCTTGAATACCTTTATCACTTGTTAACACAGTATCCTTGGACTTTCCCACTTCCATCACAAGTACAGAAAAAACACATTCCTCAAGAGGCTTTTTATGTATTGTGTGTGCTATTTTTGTAATATTTCTCAAATATCATGCAGTGTAAGTTATTTATAAAATTTGTTTAATACCCAGTGTTGCCCAGGAATATTTGTAAACGAGTTAATGCAAGAAACCATATATTTATGTGTTTTTTAAATGTTGACCCTTTTGTCATTACTGCCCCCTCTGTCAGTTTCTCTCCTCTAATGTAACCATTATTGGAATTTATTAGCATACTCACCATTATCATGTTATAATCTTAAGATGTTTCTTGTTCTCTTTCTTCAAAAAAACATTTTTTTTAGTATTACAATTTCCTCTCACCTTTACATCCTTCATGACTGCAAGGTATTGCAGTTGCACATATGAGAAAATAGCTTGACCTCAAATCATTCCTTAATAATGTCTGAACTGTTTTGGTGTGAGAACATTTTATACTGCACATGGTGTTAATTGCTGTGCATATCATTGGAGGCTACACATACCATCCAGCTTGTTTCACTACAGTTCCCTAGGGGCAAATATCAGGCCATGACTTCATCCATTTCTCTAAGCAGCATTTCAGTTGAATGAATTCTTTGCCAACCGCAATCCACGTGTTCCCCCCCACCCCCCACCCTCCCAGTAGTTCACAAGTCCCAACCCAAGTATTTCTCAGATGTTAGCAAAATGAGTGCCTTGTGTCCTCTGTATTTCATTGAGTCCTCTGTCAGGCTCAGCAGTGTACTATGCATTTCAGATACACTTCCCTCCATACCAGCAATTACACACCTGCTGCGTCATACCAGCTATCCCCAATAACTAATGGTACTAACACTACTGGTATTGTTAATGCATGTGCCACTGGTCCTGTATGGATTTCTAGCTAAAAAGAAAAAAAAAAGCCTCAAACACCCCTCAAGGTAACACATGCTTGGTTTTGCACACCCCCTATTATAACACAATTTCTTGACAAAACATTTTAAGGTCTTAAAGTGATTGTGTCAACAGTAATATGCATGCAAAATTTTATGAACTTCAACCCCACCAACCACCCTTCTCAATTAAGTTTTTTATAAATGGCATGTAGCCTGGATTTTAAGTTGGTTCTACATTATTATACATGTAAGATTTCATTAAGATCGACAGTTTTTTGGTTGCCTTCACCATTGCAACCCACCCTTCCCCATTACATGTTTGAAATGGCACCTAGTCTGTATTTTAAGTTGGATCAATGGAAACCATGCTTGCAAAAATTTTGTGAAAATTGATTCAACCATTATTGTGTGAGTGGCCAATCAACAGACAAGATGTGATCTGAGGGTTGAAATGTTGTCCATAGCTTTTAAAATGGCTAAATAACATCAATCAATGCTGTTATTTTAAAAGACAGAGGCGAGTACGATTACATTCACATAGATTTTTAACAGTACTGTATGTTGCAAATGTCAATTTCATCACTTCAGTGTTTCAAAAAGTTTTTTTTTTTACTTTTTAAATTTTTATTTTTTGGTGCCATTCAGATTAGCATTTAGAGATAGTGTTTTAATTTTCTCATGAAATTCATGCAAACTTCATTTATTACAATATTTAATGTACTGATATTTCAGATCCCCTTTCATGATTTAATTTTCCATTGCTTTCATGATTGCATTGCTACTGTACTTTCATCAGTTTTAGGTGATCATGCCCTTCAAAGGGAAGCATTTTTCGGGTATGGTTTCTTTTCAGTGATAATCTTCTCCCTCCCGAATATTCTCATAAGTCTTTCAGAAACAGGCAAGAAGTTTGGTGAGAAGAGTAAGGAGAGTGGGGGTGAAACTACTTTCATTATTGAGAAGCTGATTCATTATTTGGGTTATGGGTAACTATAAAAAAAACTTCATTAAACCCTTGTGGAGATTACAAAACCACAGCAATTGCCAAGTTTCTGACAGGCTGTAAAATGTGTAATAATCTTAAAATGAATTAGGCTTAATGTGGTATAATCTTCTAAATAAATACTGCTAAATTAATAAACCTTTGTTAGTTTTTTTATATACCTGTATAAAATTATGTTTTACATAATATTAAATGAAGTAAAGAATCATGAACCTTGGCAGTCTTATTCTTCAGGAAGTTAAAAAAATAGCATTAAGCTTTCACATACGTGAATTCAGGAAATAAAAGTATACAAGATCAATTGTCCAAGTATAAAATGAAGTCATACTGCCAAGCTGTGTCCCCACCCAGTTACAAAACAAAGGAAACAAGTCAGTTTGTTTACTTCTCACAATTGAATGCACACAAAAAAGGTCTTGCTGCAGTTATAATGTCAGGTCAGTTGTCACTTCTGAAATGCTGAACTATGCAGATAAAACTCATTTGTCAGAGGATTGCAAATTTTTTTGTGGCACACCCAGCATTCTGGCTTCAATACTAAACAACACAACATCTATATTGTTGACATAAACTTACCAGGTTGAAGGCAATTTCAGTATCAGCTGTTAACACTCGGACTTAAACACTAACAGCTGATTAACAAAAGCAGTTCCTGCTAATGCATTAAATAGTTTCTCATTAACACTATAAAACCAAGACTCATTGAACTTAATGTTATCCAAACTATCTGTACCAGTACCTTAGAGTGATAGAGAATTTGTGTTTTCTCTCACTGTTGGAAAATATGCCTGGAAAATACTTTTACACATTTAACCACATGCATTAATGAATTTTAATTCATTATATAATCATGTTTTGCTGGCCTTTTCAAAAAGCAAATTTAAGCACATTCTGTACAATGTGATTTACTAAATCATATGTAGCCTATATAAATTAGCAAGCTGAAAACACAACTTCTGAAGAATATTCAAATATTAAACTTATAAGTTTGTAATAACTGCATAAATTATTCAAATTATTAGTAAAATGTAATTCTTTATTATATTGAAATGACTGTTAAGGCACCGCACTCACTTTTAACTGAGTGGCTTACTGAGAAGGTACTCATTCCTAGTGCATCTCCCATATTATTGTAAAAGGAACTGTAAGCAAGGCATGTTAGAGTAACCAGAGTTTAAACTTGAGGAGTCAGGGTGTACCGTCATCTTGGAGCTTAAATATCATTTTTTAAATAATACTTTTACTTTCTCTTCCTTACTTACTCTGCAAATACATTTTTAGTACTTCCTCGTCTTTTATTTGCTTTTGTGGCAGATCTTTGTCTCTTTTAAAAATATTTCAGTCTCTTCTAACCAAGGTGTTTGTTAAAACAGAAATTTATGCTGGTACTATGATAACTGTATAGATTCAACCATTCCGAAAGCTTTTCACCCCCTTACAAGGGGATAAGAACATACAATGTATGTCACACAACTGCATGCAACACATTTCTCACCGGTGAAAGATTTTCAAGAAACCAGACCCAAGATGAGCAACAGAAGTGAAAACTGTGACAGCGTCAGATTTTACTTTTTCTTTCTCAAGTATAAATTAAAAAATATCTTAAAATACAGTTTTAATATTTTTAAAATAAGTTCATCAACAAGTAACAACAGGAGGCTGTTGTCAGCAGGCCAAGGGAAAGAAGATAATTAATTCTTATCCCCATTTGATGCCTCTTAGAAATCCATCCATTATCCAACCCACTATATCCTAATCACAGGGTCACGGGGGTCTGCTGGAGCCAATCCCAGCTAACACAGGGCGCAAGGCAGGAAACAAACCCCAGGCAGGGCACCAGCCCACCGCAGGGCACACACACACACCATCACACACTAGGGACAATATAGAATCGCCAATGCACCTAACCTGCACGTCTTTGGACTGTGGGAGGAAACGTGAGTACCCGGAGGAAACCCACACAGACACGGGGAGAACATGCAAACTCCACGCAGGGAGGACCTGGGAAACGAATCTGGGTCTCCTAACTGCGAGGCAGCAGCGCTACCACTGCGCCACTGTGCTGCCCGCCTCCTAGAAATAAAATTTTAAATAGCAATAACAGAAGAAATGATCAGCAGCAATATCTGGTTTCAACAGATTCTGCTGACAGTTATATCTCCTTCTTTCTCCTTTTTTCAGTGGTGTTAATATCAGGTGTAACTGGGTGACAAGTAGTATGTAACACTGCAAAACCAATTTGTTTTGTTCATTTATAGGCGCATCAAACCACAACTTGTCCGATCTGGTGGTCACATCTTATTATTTAGGGAGCTTTGACTTTGAAGTTAATGCTTAGAGTTTGGCTTTTGTCATTTGGATTAATTTATAAGCTTTTTGAAGTGGATTGATCACAATGAAAAAAGTAATTTAATTCTCTTTTGAACTATTTTTCACCACACAATAATAATTTCTTGTTCATAGTAATCCTGTATCATTGGTTAATTGACATAGATCGAAATGTTTCCTAAAGAAAACATGCATGACAACAAAATTAGGAGCCCTCTCCATAATTTGTAGTTTATTTACTATTCTGCATTATATAATCTGGTGTCTCTAAATTTCTCTGGCTGACCAAGTTTCAGTATGTGAGTAAATTTGCCCTAAGATGAATATTGATGGACTCCATCCAAGATTGTTTCCTGTCTTGAATCCAGCGCAACAAGAGTAGGGACCAGTTCCATGTACCTCTGTCTTGTTGGACTAAAATGTTTCATAAAGTAAAATATATCCATATATGTGCTACCATTTTTAAGCCCTCTTTATCCTGACCAGTGGCACAGTAGACTGGACCTATCCTAGCAAGCATAGGGTGCAAGGTGGGAATAATCCCTGTACAGAGTGCCAGTTCATCACAGGGTGAACACACACACACACTTTCTAGTGTGAATTTAACCTGCATGTCTTTGGAGGAAACTGGAACACATGGAAGAAACACACGTAGGTATGGGGAGGATATATTAATATTTAAGGGTAATAGCACTCCCTACAGTAAAAAAAAAATCCCAAAATCTCAAAAACACTTTGGCTGATTTAATTGAAACCTTGAGATATTAAAGAAAAAAGAAAATTAGCCAACCCTTGTTTCTTTATTTGTAAAACAATTGTAAAATAAAATTATAGCAAATGGGCAGAGGTGTGGTAGAGTAGCCAAAAATTGTACTCAAGTAAAAGTAGCATTACTTCAAAATAATATTACTCAAGTAGAAGTAAAAAGTAGTCATCCAAAAAATTAGTATTTGGTGAAAAGACTACTCAAGTACTGAGTAACTGTTTGAACATAATAAATTATTTATTTTTTAGAAATGTTGTAATAAGACTGACAAAAATATAAAATAATGTGCAAATTCTGCTATTTCCAAATAATAAAATAAAAAATGAGTACAAATAAATAACATCTTTACAAAATAAAGATGCACAAATAACACAAAGTTCCAAATCTCAGTTTTTCACAATAAAGCTTTTGAAGCCAATACCTATAGTAGGTAACATGTATGTTTGAACAGTGCAAACTACTTACAGTGACAAGATATACTGTACACTGACAGTATAATACTGTATATTTATTTTGTGGTGTAGCGGGTCCGGAGTTTCAAAAAAAAAAAAAGGCCAGTTTCAAATCCATAAAGCCATGTCACTCTCCGTACGACCGCGGGGAGTTAATGAGGTAGTTGGAGCGTGTCATACCTGCATGTGCGGGTGCGATCGTTCTCAATTGCTTCATTGGCTTTCTGCGGCGTGTGATTAAGGCCCACAGAGACGGGAGTGTATATATACAGGTTTGCACAAAAAAAAAGCAGGGGGAATCAAAGAAAAGGAGAAAAGAAAAGAGTCTGCAGGGGACCGGCATCGTCACACACTTGCCCTCCAAATAGCGCAGCTGATAGAAAATAACATTAGAACAAGGCAGCTTGTGCACATACAAGAAGTCTCACTTTACCATGACTGTCTGTGTCTGTGCATGTTTGATTAAAACCTGCATGTTCTTCACTCAGTGAAGTGATGGTTAAGCTTCAGCAGGAGTTGGCTCTCAAGGTTCTTGCAGTGAAGCTGTGACCATTTAGCAGTGAACAGGAGCCCTGCATGACTAAAAGTCTTTCCCAGGCTGCAGATGCAGGAAGTTTGTGTGTGGTCATGTGACTGCATGGCTACATCTGATTGGTGAAATGTAGTCATGTGATTATTGTTGCTACATCTGATTTGTGAAACAGTCATGCATTAGATCCACTGCCGACTTCTCTCTGGCAAAAATATAGTGTATATAATGGAAAAAAGTAATGATTCAAGTGTTGCCCAATGTAGCGGAGTAAGAGTAGCGTTTCTATTTCACAAATGTACTCAAGTAAAAGTAAAAAGTATGGTGCAGTAAAACTACTCTTAGAAGTACAATTTTTTAAAAAAAGTTACTCAAGTAAATGTAACGGAGTAAATATAACTCATTACTACCCACCTCTGCAAATGGGCAATTCTTGGGCATCTTGTTCTTTATCTGTCTCAGCACAGAGCAATGGGGTTGCCTCTTTATGCAAATGAATACCGCTACCAGAAGCAAAGTGAAAGGAAGAAAGTTTGGACAAGTTTAAAGAACACATGCTTAGCAAGTTGCATCATTGGTTACACTGAATACACCCTATTCTGTTAGCTTCTTGTTATTCTTAATGATACTTTATGAAATATATGCAAATTTGAATGGAGGGTTATCCCTCTGCATTATCCTACATGTATTTGTCCAGCACACTTTTATGCGTATACATGGGACGGAGGGGGACGGGCCCTTGGTAGTGGAAATACATGCAATATTGCTAGGGTTATAGTACAATAGTACTAGGGTTTCCCCTTGGAAGTCAGATTATTATGTGCCACTAGAGTCTGGTTTGCAAAGCAGAACCTGGGAAATGATGGTACAGTGTTTTGGCCCACTTCGAGCACTAGGTATAACACAAGCTTGGAGTGACGGCATGTCTTTGTAAGTTTAAACATTTGTGCAGCTCAGTAAAGGGGTCCCATTTGGATAGAACATGGAGGAGGTGTACATAGCTCACTATATTAGTTCTTTTCACCTGTTCTTCTCTATACACTGCTTAAAACATTCACTTTATTCCAAAGGCCGCATAAAGGTACAGCCAGTATATGTCAATACTGTGTGTAATAAATTAAAGTAAACCATGATTCAGTGTATATTGCTTTTGAACTAAACCCTCTAAAACTTTGCAACAGTACAAGATTGCAGATCAATATCTCATTCAAATTTGAATGAAGTTACCATTTTAACATGTGATACAGGGTGAAATTATATTTATACCCAAAATTCTTATTATTCCTACTAATTACCTTTATCAATTCAAAATAATACAGTCCACTGTAAAATTGTGTTTTCTAATGACCATCAACAAAAGCCAAAGTCAATCAGTATGAAAAACAGGAAATGATCTATGGCGTAAACATTTTACTCATGGGCAACTGTATGTAGCATATTCAAGAGCAAGGAGCTGTATGAACTAATAGTTTTTGACCTGGTAAAAAATAAATCATTCACAGAAAAGTGCTCAGTTAGTTATAAGGTAATTCTGATAAATCTGATTTACTGACGCCACTACAACCGTGGCCCATTGTCTTAGGAAATTCCCGCTGAATCCGAACACAGGGTCATGGGGGTCTGCTGGAGCCAATCCCAGCCAACACAGGGTGCAAGGCAGGAACCAATCCCAGGCAGCAGGACACACACACACACACACACACCCACACACCAATCACAAACTAGGGCCAATTTAGAACTACCAATCCACCTAACCTGCATGTCTCTGGACTGTGGCAGGAAACCGGAGCACCCGGAGGAAACCCGTGCAGACATGGGGAGAACATGCAAACTCCATGCAGGGAGGACCCAGGAAACGAACCTGGGTCTCCTTAGTGCAAGGCAGCAGCGCTACCATTGTGCCACCGTGCCGCCCATATATATATACTAGGGGGTTCGCCCCCTGCTCGCTTCGCTCGCCAACCCCGACGGCCTGCGCTACACGTCAGCCACTTGCATTGTGAAGAGGGGGGCTGAACACACCCCAAGGAAAACCGGTCGCTCCTCCAAAACCCCCTCTTAAGTGGTGATACAATGGGAAACAAATACAGTTTTTTTTTACCTCCTCTTTGCTCGATCAACTGCTGGCTTGCTGGTGCTGCCATGCCACGTGATCTGCATCTTGCACGGTGCTTTGTACATGTAAAAGCCTATACAGCAGCTGCTCTTTGTCTTTTATTTCCAGCCCCGGGCATGGTTAAATCTCTTGGCACAAAGTCTCGTCTCGCGAGATGTAAGTTCTTTATATTTTTTAGTTTATAATTTAAAAACGGAATAAGAATCTGAAAAATCTAACATCACATTAAAGTTCGATAAATTCTGAAAAGAATGATATCAAACATATATATACGTAGGTTTTAAAATAAGCCCGATTTAAAGCGTGACAAAAAAGTCACAAAATCGTTGCACAAAATCGTTACACTTTTAGGCTTAGGATTTTATATTATAGCGTTTATATATATATATATATATATATACAGAGAGAGAGAGTTAGTTCTTTTTTTTATTACCTTCATCTTAACAAAAACTCACAATATGAAAGCAAATGAAACTCAAAAGCTTGTATTTATTTTCTCATACCTGTTTATTCTGCTTTCCAGCACGTGATTGCCTTTGGAGAAGATGAAGATGCAGCTGGTCTTGTTGCTTCTTATAAAACTCCTGAAGTTGCTGCTGCAGGAAAATATCCACAAGACTATCTCACAAAATGAAATTTTTGGCATGCAGTAAATGCAACTTTACTCTCACACTTAGTCTTTTTTCATTTTCACCATTAGAAGCATACACCATCAACAGTTACAGTTACATCACAAAGCAAACAAGCTGAAAGTCATAAAATGTAATATATATATATGTAAATGTTACATTTTACAAATTCAAAGTTGCATAATATAATAGTAATGTATTTGTACATAAGCCGTGGAGAAAGGTGCAATACTCCAGTGGACTTTGGTGGCAAGTGAAAAGACCAGATTTGCCTGTACCTGCTGTATCATGAGTGTCTGCTGTTGCTGTAGTAAGACTTGGAGCTGCTGAGGGGTCAGCACTTGCTGTTGCAGAATTTGCTGCATTTGTTGAGGAGTTATTACTTGGGGTGTCATCATAGCCAGTAGTACTGAGACCTGCAATATAAAAAGAGATGCTTAATGCTCCATAGATTAAGAAACCTTGAAATCCAATGAAATACATTTACAGTTAAAATCCGAGTAAGCTCCTGTACATTTTAGGAGCTTCTACAATTTTTTGTTTTGAATTCATTTCCCTCAAAGAGCAGGACATCTTACAATTTTTGTCATTTAATTACAAACTAAAGAAAACACTGATTAAACTACTTTTGAAAAATTGATATAGCATATTTTGTTAGTAATTTTACATGCACATTTTATACACAATGCCAACATTTTAAGACCAAATATTTCTGATAAGGATTATTTTCTCCCTTTATACTTATTTTTCACCATAACTACTGTCTACTGATTGAGTGGTATTAGGATAGTAACAATGAACATAACCAACTGCTCATCCTTCCCCTAATTGCCTACCTTTCATTCTACAGACAGCTACGTACAATACAGATGCTGCCAATTTTTCACATTATGTAAAGCACTATTATAGGTCCTTTTCTGTGACATTTAAGTGACAAACAGTTATAGTGATGAACCAGATAGCATTTCACATTTGCAGATGTTAACATGACTCAGTGTACAGATATCCAGTACCTGATATCTGAAAGGATGGTGTCTTCTTCTGATAACAAAGATACCATTAAAATGACAGTATGTATTTTAGCCAAGGTCAAACAAATTGCAGCTACATTTATATTAATGAAACCTATTTGAATTTGAAATGCAATATATATGTAATTAAGATGACTATGTATATTAATAACAAGAACTATAATAAATGCTGACTATTCTAATACTTTATTAAGAAAATATATTCAGGTTTAAGTTAAATCAGTATAATCAGTTTAATTGCCAATTAAAAACAAGAAGCACTGAACTGTCGGTCTTAAATTACTGTAATGTGATGGCATCACTGTCTGAAATGTATCCATTTCTTGATCATATTTTCTAAATTATACTTTTTCCTATATTGCAGCAATGCTGTGTTCGATATTAAATTTTATCACTTAACTGGCCTCATTTACATGATGCGGCAGGGCTTGGAATGAAAATCCAGCATTAATTCTATCTGGCATTATGTCTTAATATGAAGTCCATCTTCCCTTTTTCACATGGTTTGTCCTGTCATTTGCATAGACGACTCTCATTCCTAATTTCACACTCATTATGCGCTGATGTCCTGATTTCTCAGCTTCACTAATTTTGATGAACTAAAATGTTTTCTGAAGGTCAACTATGCAGTAAATCTGCCACTGAGAACTATACACTGTACAGGAAAATATACAGAAGAATTTAAAACCAAAGTTTACATTATATACTTGGTTCAGCAAATTGCCTCAAGCATTGTTCTAAACTGCATACCTAAAGGAATTAATATATGGAAACATAATTCAGTATATTTTTATTACTCATCTCGACAACCACTATTAAAAGTAGAACTAATATCTTATTTATTTTTCTTATCATTCGCAATAAACTGATGGTGCATGTAAAATATGTATTTTTTAATCTATGCCTTCAAATATTTCTAACAGTGACTCCACATGACCTTCTATGCACTGCTTTTTTTCTACAGCTGTCTGAGGAGAAATGATATACTTTAGTTACATTGCCCCCTTATGTTGTAACTAATACTAGGCATCAAAGATTATGCAGCCCCAGCAATAGGCTATTATTGCAAGCACTTTATTGGCTATTACTACCGAGGTCATTAGCAGCAAGAGTGATTGTACTGTTCTTAACCTATTGATCACTGTAACTACTACCACTTAATCCTCTGTTAAATGACTGGAAATCTTCTGGAATGGATCTTGGGGAGCAGTTTGTATCTAAAAGTAAGCAATAATTTTACTAAATCACGGAAAAGAATCTGTTAAATTGACAACAATGTATTACTAGATGACTGAAAATATATAAATACAGGAAGAACTGTAGATTGTTATAAAAAGGCAAATGGGCTACACATACTTTAAATGCTATCAGTCTTTTCTGAGGAAAGATGTACATGTTTTATTTTAATTCAAATTACAGTGTACCACACAATACAAATGTATTTATGGTATTGTGAAAAAATATGTCAGGTGCAATTTAAGGTTAAGGATACAAGGAAAAATAAACAGTATGAGTATATTTTAAACTTCAGACTTTTCAGACAATTAAAAAATATACAAGATGAAGCTTTCATTAACTTCAGATTCCCTGTGAGACATTCCAAAGACAATTACAATTATGAAATATTCCTGAGTTTTATTGAAGGAATTGAATGAAAAAGAAAAAAGGATTAGCAATTTGTAAACGAATGTGACAAAGAGGTTCACAGTAAGATAAGAATAATAATTTTGATGTAATAGAGTAAAGTAAGCTAGTGTAATGGGTACAGTAGGGGTGTGTACTACAACCACAGAGGTCACATTTGCTTTTTATACCATTGAAATGCTGAATGGACAGAAATTTTAGCGATGCATGCATTCAACATCTGCCAAATTATTTTTCTTTAATAAAAATAAATTTGTTTCTAATTCATCAAAACTTACTCATGTCTTTTAAAATGCCTACTTCTTATTGTGTTGACAAATAATAAAATGAACTAACCCTACAAATAAAAAGTAATGCTCTCACAATCACAAATATTTTATAAACATTTTTTGGCTGTTTGTTTCAATCTTAAAGTAAAAATATTCTTAAGATACTGAAATCAGGAAATATATGATAACTGGAATATAAAAATCATACCCTGTACATGTAGAAAGAGCAGTTCATTTTACACATTATCAATAGTTATGTTTTTTACAAAACATCACATTTTCATGCAATATGAGAAGTAAAGAAACAATTGCATACATTCTTTAGTATGTCATATGCTTACAGCCTTCTTTAATTCTGAGCATGTTGTAGCCTTAACATTATTAAAGAAAAGACATTTTTGCACATTGAAATATTTTCTACTTACAGGTGGTTGAACCATTTACTGCATTGATGATTGATTAATTAAAATAAAGGCAGTATATGAGGTATCAAAAATATTACAATATCATTGCACAAGAATTTAATCTGCAGCCATTTACAGTCAGTCATCTAACCTGCTTAGTCCTGAACAGGGTCATGAGAGGAAACTGTAGACACAGGGAGAACATGTAAATTCCTCCATGTGCTCTGGTTTCCTCACACTGTCCAAAGACATGCAGGTTTGGTAAATTGGAGATGCTAAATTGACACTAGTGTGTGTGTGTGTCTGTGTGTGTGTGTGTGTGTGTGTGGGTGCGTGTGCGTGTGTGTGTGTGTGTGTGTGTGTAAGTTTTCCTTACAATGGCCTGGCACCCTGTCCAGGGTTTGTTCCTGCATTGCACCCTGATATTTGGGAAATGTTTCTGACTCCACCAACCCAGGTTTGGATTAAGTGGATTAGAATAAAAGATACATGGTTTCAATTGTATACAAAAAAATATTTTTATATTTTACTGACAATGCCCATAATGCAAGAAAGTATACACATTGAAATTACAGTAGTATTTGTTTTTTAATTATTATTTTTTAATATCATATTTATTTCAATTACAGCATTTCTTATTCCTTTTTTCAAAATAGATGATGTTAACAATTACAGATTTTGAGTACTTCATTATGTAAAAAATAATTGCAGATAATTGGTTACTTAGAAATAGTTTTATGAAGCATCATATGTACTGTCTGATGAAAAGAGGTAATGCAATACATGCTTTTCCAAAAATCGAGTTTAAAGACACAGACTTAACAAACAATTTACATTTATCACACCCATAATACAAGTTAATATATATTAAATAATAAACTTTGCATTCAGAAGTATGAGTAATAAGATTTAAACTTAAAGTGTTGCATGTCATTTGAATTTGTTTCAATTCTGAGTAGAAATTATTAGCTGCATTTTTGACAACTGTCAGATTCACTGATTCGGCTTAATGAGGACTCACTCCAACCAATGTGCTTTCTAAAGGCACAGGTCAAACCATACTGAAAAACGCAAAAAAAAAAAAAAAAAAAAATTAAGTCAAATAGAGGCCTTTAAAATAAACCTTTAGTCAGAGCACTATGGCAATTAGAGTAATGAGACTCCTCTGAATGTATAGAGAAATTAAGCTACTAGCATTGGAAAAGGTTAGCTAAACTAGTCATAGATTTTAATGTATGCTGCTCTGTGTCATCTTCTTTTGTCAAGACATCAAATTTAATATAAAAGTACAACTAACAAGCCCTTGTGAATATGGAGAAGTGTACATATTTGATGTTGTTGGTTTAACTTGTTCACAGCTAAATTTAAAATTTCATATTTTCTTCTTTAATAATAGATGACAAAGCTTACAAATATCTTGCAATTAGAGCAACGCTGTGAGAAAATTGTATATACAGGTCATAATTGGTTTTAAACTTAGACAATAAGATGCTGCAGATGTTCTATCAGACGGTTGTGGCGAGCGCACTCTTCTACGCGGCGGTGTGCTGGGGAGGCAGCATAAAGAAGAGGGACGCCTCACGCCTGGACAAACTGGTGAGGAAGGCAGGCTCTATTGTAGGCACAGAACTGGACAGTTTGACATCCGTGGCAGAGCGACGGGCACTGAGCAGGCTCCTGTCAATAATGCAGAATCCACTGCATCCACTAAACAGTATCATCTCCAGACAGAGGAGCAGCTTCCGCGACAGACTGCTGTCACTGCCCTGCTCCACTGACAGACTGAGGAGATCGTTCCTCCCCCACATTACTGCATTGTTATCACTGTTTAATTTAATATTGTTCTTTATCAGTATGCTGCTACTGGAGTATGTGAGTTTCCCCATGGGATTAATAAAGTATCTATCTATCTATCTATCTATCTATCTATCTATCTATCTATCTATCTATCTATCTATCTATCTATCTATCTATCTATCTATCTATCTATCAAAAGCTTTCTTTATTCTTAAGTTCATATTCTTGTATTAATTTGTCATATTTTATAAGATATTCAAATTTCCTTCATTAAATGTAATATTTTATATCAGATGGCTCAACAGACCATGAGAAAATATTAATGTAAATCCAGATTCTGAAATGTGCAGTTTGTTTACAGCTTTATGATGGGAGTGACCAGTGAGAGCAACTGTAAAAACAAAAGTCAGACTGAAATTTAATTAAGTTTCAGACCACAAACAAACAGGCTTCCAGTAAAGCCAGGCTTGTTTTGTATAAAGTAAACAAATGAACAGCAGCTTTTCACTTACTATAACAATACAATCTGGCTGAGTCAGAGCTTTCCCACACTTACAGAACTGGCCACTCCTGCAGGTGTTTGAAATGCAATTGTACTTAATAAACAGTATTTTCCAAGTATGAAAACAATAAAGCTCAGTTCTAATCTTTTGATGCTTCTTATTGTTTGTTTTGCCTAAATAAACATTGCTGAATTAATATGAATCATTTGTTATTTAGTGATGGCTGAAAGGAAACACATTTTCATAGGTCTTTTTCAAATGACATTCTTGCCTTTGCTATTCCGTTCTCTTTTACACTTAAAATGACAGCTTGAAAATTTCAGTCATGGTATCCACCACGTCATTTCACAAAAATACTGTTTGTTGGAAAGGTTAATATCTGACACCAGATGACAGATCTTCCTTCCTGTGGTTGATATGATCCTGAACACAGACTGTGAGGGAAATGCCCAGAGTCACTATCTTGCAGAGCATTAGAAATTTCACATAGATTTTATATATATTCAAACGCCTAAATCTAGAAGTCTGATTTTTATGCCTGATGCTTATGTCAAATATCATACCTGGTACTTGACCATTCATACATTTTATACTCAAACCTTCGACAAAGTTATGACATGTGAAACTGTTAATAATATTAGAAGACAATAAATAGTCAATATATGTTCTTTATATAAAGCTCATGAATAACTAATATAAATTGGTGCACACAAATGCTTACACATTAATGTGCATTCTATCATTCTGCTAGCTGATGATTTATGGTTTACCAGCTCAGCAAGGTTATGCAACACTGCATGCCTTAAGATGCATTATTTGAGTTAGTTGAGATTTAATTAAGATCGCAGTCTCTAATATTCCAGTCAAATGAAAACTTATAAAAGACAATGGCTAGCATGTCCTTATGCAGATTGTTTCCATCCCAAGCAGTGGAACAGCACAATTCTAATCCTTGTTTCCATGACGGCAGACATGAGTTCACAAATTTTGTTTTCTTTTTATGTTTCTATTTTTGTTGCCTTTTGAGTGTCATAAAAACCATGATCCTAATTAATCTGAAAAGGTCAAAGGCAGAATTATGTCAGTAGCAGTGCAGGGAATGGGCTTAAAAACAAAATGTAAGTTCCTTAAAGACAGTAAAATATGAAGACCTTACTAAAGTAGTTTTTTATATGATTTTGAAGTCTGTTACAGAAAACGTTAGAAATGGATTGGTCTTTTAAAGGAAAAGGTAGATGCGTTCCTAAAGGTCTCATGTTGTTCAGTGAACTAGTGTTTTAAAGTCACTGAAAATTCACTAGAAAAACACATACGAGTACCATTTATATGTCTGATGTGAGTTGTGCTGTGCAAGTTCATTTTTAGTAATTAATATGAACTTGTACAAGCTGTAACCTTCAATAATTTACAGCAAGGAAATGTGTATACATTACTAAGATTGTTTTTGTCTTGTACTAAAGAATCCAGTCCTGCCTTAAGAAAACGTTTAAGTTTACTTCAGAATGATGACAGCGTTTACACAAAAAAGCATTCTATGTACATATTGCCATTGTTTTCTATAAAATCTAATTTTTAGTTGCTTGGAATATACTTTAGAAATGTCAGGTGCTTGCAGCTTTTCTGCTTGACAAGTTATTGCACAAATAACTGCTTTCTATGAAAGAGCTAATGCACTACTAATGAGCAATAAATCAATTTTGATTATAAACTGACAGACGAATCACTTCTCACAAATGTGAGTTTAAACCAGCTACAGAATATTGTAGTTCTACACATGAGCTCATGATTCACAATAAATTCACTTTTTCATTCCTTACACTTGATCAAAAACATCAGCTGGCTTGTTGGCAAAGACAAATATAGCTAATGTTTATTAATGCTAATCCTAAAATTTGTTCTCAGGTGATAATTTGATATTGTCTCCAAAGGGTTAAAAAAAGTTCATACAGAATTTTCACATTCCTGACACCCATTTCCTTTGACTACCCCAACACGAAAATCTTGATATTTTTTTCTTCATAAATTACTACTGACATTTAAAAGAAAGAAAATTTCATACAGAAGTTTGCAAGACACAAATCATCTTGCACCATAAAGCTATATCTTACATTTGTGTTGTTTATAATACCTGTAAAAGACTGCATTTACAACAGTGTCTATTAAAACATATCATGCTCATCAAGTAATAATAAAATAACAAAAGAAAAGTCAGTAAAGCAAAATTTTCCCTGTTTCCTAAACATAGAGATTGTTCATTTGTAACAATTATCAGCAAACTCTTGCACTGAAAGGCTACAAAAACAATAAAGCACTAATCTTTCTTTTTTATTTACAAAGAGTGTATTTTAAACATGTAAAGATAAAGTCTGTATGTCTTGCTGAAAAATAAGCATGTCAATGAAAGCCAAGATCTAGCTTGAAAGTAAATTTTGTTCTCCTTTTAAACAGAATTCACTCACTCTAACCCTAGAAAAAGCTGACAACAAATCCAACAAAAATACTAAAATTCTATACAAAGGACAATGTATATCCTTTCCTCTCTTTTAGGCAAATTAAATTGTCAGGTTTTACAGAAGAAAGGTACTAGAATTGCAGAATCAATCATATTGACAAACCTGACAAACTCCATTTAGCTGCAACGGTAAATAGACTGCTGGGCCATGAAGCTGTAATAAGCCTTGCTGTAGTGTCTTTAGCTTCCTCAGGATACAGACAGATTACACGCGCACGGGTGCTCCCAAGCTGACAAGATGCAAAACTATCCAATCAACCACGCCCTTCTCCACCAATCACAACCAGCCCCTAAACATAATCAATTCAAATATCCCTCACAATGGGCCTCCTCTTCTCAGTAACTGCAGGTAAAATAATGTCTTTGTGTGGGGCTTTAAAGGAACTACTGATGACTGCTGTTAACCCTTTGACCCCTGCAGAGCTGGATACTAAGGAAAACAATAGTAAAAGGGAAAACACACACATACACATCACAGTTATTTTCATTTAGCAAGAAATAAAGGAAGCCAAAGCAGGATAAAAATGAGCACATACTTGTAAAGCATTTAAACATTACTTTGGGAAGAATATGGCTTACAAAAAACAGCTTCACTGTGCAGACTGTTTATTTCACCAATGTGACTTTATAAAATGTTGCCATTTTCCATAGATGAGAAATAAATTATTTCATTTTTGTCTATGCAAATAATCTATTCATAAGCAGAATATTGACATTTCTTCTTTCATTATTTAAAATTGAAAAGATTAACAATATTTCTAAAAAATGTATCCTTATTTTGGATTGTAGTTTAATAATTTATACATTTTGCATTTTATGTTTTTAATTAAACAGTAATATGTATTTAAAGATATAAAAACTACTGTACCATGTTAGTGTATATACACAGTACACTATGCAAAAGGTATCATTAAAAATTTTGTTAAATTTACAATTATTACCTTATTTCAGCATTATGTACAAATTTAAAACTAACAACTACAAAACCATAATACAAATAACTGCTAATTATATAATATTTCAAAAAGAAATTTCATAGGAAAAAATATAATTAGTTACATATTTCTAACTCTAAAATGGATTTGGCATATTATCCAGGATTGCTTCTGTCCTTGGACTTCAAGCTGCTGAGGAAAGTGTCTAGACCAATGAAGAATGATGATATTCTAATCTTATCCAATCAGTAAATACAAGGATAGATTTAAGTATATTTTTTTCAGATTATTTCAGACATACTTTTACATTAAAAATCTTCTATGATTGATTTTGAATAAGTGGAAACGGTTACATCAGTAATGAAATAAATATTAATAACATATTCTAAAGATTCATCATCTTAATTAAAAATGCTTAGAGGATTTTCTACTTGATTCCAATTTGAATGTGTTAATTTCTGTGCTTAAGGAAAAAATAAATAAATAAAGTCTTGTCTTCTTTTGTGTAACCCACAAAAGAGGATTTATTACTCCCAATCTATGTATCTTTGCTTGTCTCATAAAACAATCTGGATTACAGTTAAACATCTTGACTCCTGTAACTCATTGCCCCACAGGAAATGTATTGGCAGGTTTTCAATAAAACACCTTCTTAGAAAATTACTGACCACTGTTCTCATTTCAGGGAATTCTTTTGAGATGTCTTAAAGCATCATGTTATATTAATTAGAAATTTTCTGTTATTATTTTAAATAGTATTCTTACTGTATACACTTTTATTTGTACTTGTTCATTCATTAATTTTCTAATCATGCTTTTCCAATCCTGGTAGCAATGTGCCCAAACCAGTAACCAGCCCTTGTCTGACACAACTGCATTTCAGATCTTTTATCATATATAAACTACGAGACTTTTTAAAAATGTTTTCTAATAGCCTGTACCTACAGTATATAGTAAGTAGTGTAGTAAATCACAGTTTTGAATAAATATTGAAAGAAGATCTGCAGATGAATCAAAAATGTAATGTGTATTATTTGTCCTTAAAGACTAAACTATACAACTAATTCAATTTTGGTAATGTGTAAACATCAGAGTAAAACCTTTTACTGTTTATAAAGTTTACTCAGACATAATGTGACTGATGAGCTATTTTGCGCTGAATGGCCTTTTCTCATCAAAACATTTTTGATGAGAAATAAATACAAATAAATAATAAATGATGAAAAATAAAAACATAAGTATGTTTTTATTACTTATGTTTCAGTTCTATGTTCTTTCACAGAATGTACATGACCAAGGCAGAAAAAACAGTCCTAAACATTTTAACCATGAAAATATTACTTTTTTGTAAAACAAAAGAGTTGAAGCAGTAAGTACAGTATAATATCACAAATCAACTGATGTAATTTGCAAACATAAAATAGCAAACTGCATAACATTCAAGTGTCAGATCACATACTAAATCATAAATGTGTGATACATTATAAAAACTTGGAGCAAAGTTAAAAACAATCCTGAGTATGATACCTGTTCAACACAAGGTAAACAAATGCAAACACCTGCACTCATTCACACATGGGGCAATTTACACATGCATATAAACCTAACATGAATATCCTTAGGGATATCAGAGGATAACCGGAGTATTCAGTGGAAAACCCCTGCACATACATGGAAATTAAAAACTCCATGTAACATTTAGAAATATATAAAACAACAGATTTTTATAGTGATATTATGACACGTCTCCATTATTAACATTTTAGTAGTATTATGTACTATTATAAATATTTCCCCAAGTTTTTAAAATAATTAAATATGACATGAATGTTTGCACTGATTCAGTACTTTCAACAGCCACTGACAGGGATCAAAAATTTAAAAGAGCAGTTTGCCATCAGTTTTCTATATCAAATAAAAGTACAGATGGTGAACTCACATCACGTTTTCTTCTAATTCATTGGTTTCATAACAGTAGTTGAACATCACATTTACTGGAACACCACCAATAATCTACATATATGTCATCCTATACAAAATTCAAAATACCATACACATTTCAGACTAAAGTATATATTTTATTAAATGTAAGTTCATAATCACATGATTTACCAAGTAAATTGTCAAAAGAAGTTCCCTTATTTTAAAGTTTTTCTTTCATAATATTTGTCCTGTATGTGGAAGGTCATAAGAATTAAATGAAGTAAAATAACAACAAGAATATTTAACTAATTCAAAGGTTTCCTGTTGAAATATCTTGTGAAATGTGTTAAGCTTAGCTTCTTGTGAAGTTCTGTGGTTTTAGCAGTTAGTCAAAACAGGATACCATTTACATTTAAATCCATTAATTTAACACAAATTGTGGGTGGGGGATTTTATAAAAATATATATGACTTAGATATGATGCTATGTTTATTTACATAGAATGTATAAATTCATTTTGAGTAGTTATAATGTAAGGAATTGTAATGTAGAGACAATGTAGTTTACAGCAAAGCACAGTACCATGCAATTTGCACAGAACCATCCAATATTTACAAAACATGTTAAAACCAAATCAAATTAAAATTAAAGTAAGAAATATTCAGGACAATATTTTTCAAGAAAAATACAAATGACAAATGTTTATTTTCTCATGTAAATTACACAAACATCTCTGAAAAACATTAACAAACATTTAGTGTTAAATATTTATCCATTACATTTCTGAATTTGATTTTTCCAGGTTAGCATGAAGATAGGTTTTAAATAGATAGTACTGGACACAAGACAGGAACAAAAAATTGGGATAGCAGAGTACTAAATATTACATTATTTTCAAGTAATGTAATTCTTCTCACATTAAAACAGGTTTTGTCCAAAAATTATTTTTTTTGTGGCTTCCTTATGTTCTGATTTCCGAAGAAAACATGAAATTGTTCATAACATAAGACAGAAAAAGAAAATGCATAAATGTCATTTAAACTAAAGATACAAATATACATCTAAATTCTTAAGTGAAAACATAAGACTTTGCTGTCTGCATTAAATATATATTTTTAACTTGTTGGCTAAAGTAAAAAGAGAAACTAAAAACATAATGCCTGTTTTTTATCAACTTAATGATTCATCTGAATTGATAAATTTCCATAATTTAGATCAATTCTAACAAAACGTATTCCAACTCAATTGATCTGCAGTGGTGAATTTTTAACGTGCAATAATGCAAGTTGTATAAATTGACAATTTAATTGCTTATAACAGTCAGTAATAAAATTTAGAATGGAGTGAAGTGAAAAATGGTCATGCCCTGTATATTAAATCCTTTCAAAATTAAACAAGGTGTTCTTTCATCAGTGTACCTATAAACTCACTACATTAAAACATGTAAAAGTTACTGTATTTTGCCTAAACCTCTAAATTAAAATAACTCAAACTGCATCATATGAATAATTTTGTCTAATAAATACAATACACATTAGAAAATAAGAGTCATTCGATCTATAAATACTCTAACATTGAAACAGTGTGCAAATCATGCCTTCATTGTGATAAAATTGTGAAAATATGTTTTTAATAGATTTCACTGTATGTCATCCACTTCTATAAAATGACTTAACATTAATCTTGTTATGTGAAAGCATGATTATTATATCTGCTATAGGCATGGTGTGAAACAAGGTTTTCACAGCACAGAAGCTAAGTAAGAAAGGACTTAAAAAATATTATTTAAGAAAATTCTTCATTATTTTATCACAGAAGACTAGAGCTAAAGTCACATTTGTTTTATGTTAAACCTTTTACTTATATGGTTATCGTTTTACCTTTATATTATTTCTACTAGTTGTTCTGAAATGAAGACAGATGTTATTTAAAACTTTTTATGTTGGCTAATAAACCAAAAGAGCAGTACACATCAAGCTGTAACTGTTTTCTTAAAACACTAAAAATCTACCCTTCAAACACTGATCACAAAAGTCTGCTTTAAAGTGAATCTGCCTTCTGTACATAATCAGTTTTGTACGCAATACACACCTTTATTTTATACTCTGTGAATTGTGGGGAATGGAATTCTTGTTGTTGTATGGGAATTGTGCCTGACACATTGGGTCACTCCTCTTTATCACTTCTCTGGAATGCTGCATACAGTACATACACTAACAGCTGTTGTTTTGGCTTTTTTCTAACAATTGGGTAAGGTCCAATGCTTTGCAATAATCAATTGCTGTGATGTAAAACTGAAATGGTAGTTCAAAATATTCAAACACATACAAACCACTAGTCATTAAAAAACATTTCCTACCCACATTGGAGACAAAAACACACAAAACTGTGTCTAGATCATATCTACATTATTTAAAATGCAAAAAAATCTAAATAAAGGATGCCATTGCATTTCCTTTGTAATATACTACACATTCATAAAAATAGTCACAGATTTAAACATACCAATTGAAATTCTGATTAAAAGCTAAACTATATTAAAATTAACATAAAATAGTAAATAAAAAGCACAAAGATAACGTTGTTCAGACTTTACACATATCTACATCTGCTCACCGAAAATTCTTTACTTTTATATCTCTGATTGGGTATGGATGCATCATGCAGTAAATGTGATAATACTAACTGTACATTGGTCTATAACAAAAACATTTCTTTATAATCCACCTTATTATTTTGCTTGAAAAATATGAACTTGAAAATGTAATAAATCTACAAGTTTTATTGCTACAATATTTTTAAAAAATATGTAAATTGGGTGAATATTTTACATTAATTTAATAAAACAACTACACCTTAATGCTTATTTCATATATATTAGGCATGTAAATGTCATATCTGCAAATAGTGCATTAGTAAGATTCTATAGAATGCTACAGTGAGAATCTTTACATTTGTCTGAAAAGAATAATTCTTAGATTGTTTTATAAAGGCTCGTATTCCAAAGCTCACATTCATTCATACAGAGACAATTTAAAATCACTGCTAAGATGAACATCTTTGGTAGGCACAGATAAACCTCACTATCTTGGGAAAACCTACAGATTCCACATATACATTTCTTATGCCAGGATTTGAAACTAGGACGCTGCAGCTGTTAGGGAGCAACAATAGCAGCTTGGACAATATGCGGGCAATCATGTGAATTATCAAATTGGTATTGTAGTAGTTAAATACTGTCCCTTATAAGATTGGTATGTGTATTGCGTCTGAAGTCTCAGGGACCATTAACACTAAATTTGAAAAAAAGTAAATAAAATGAATAGATTGTTTACTAAAGATAGGTTGACTTTGCATTTGAAGTAATACTACACTATACATTATCATCAAATACTTTCATTTATAGTGAAAAAAGAGGTTCTATCCAAAGCAAGATTAAATATAAAGTATTAATGGAAACAATACACAAAATAGTTAATTTCCAGATTTTATGCACTGAAACAGAGCTATTTGGAAATAAAGTGTTTTGTTTGTACTGCATAAACTGAAATATCTGATTTTGAAATCACTTTCTGAATAAAGACCGTGTAGGCAGGATATCATCCAAGAGAAGCTATAGAAACCTAAGTGATTCAACTCAAATAAAGTGGCAGATTTAACCAAAATACTATTTTGTTACAAAAAACATGTTTTGTCATTTTCCTCATTTTTACTTTGTGTTTTACTGTGTATATATATAAAGTCTAAAATTTGAGAAAAGACTAATTATTTTAATATCTTATGTGCTGCCCACTTAAAGATAATTATATTTTCATTAAATATGAAAATCAAGAAGTGTTACACAATAGAAATAGCAAAGGATTGGAACAATTAGATTCTTTCTTCAAATTTAAAGTGTTATTAAAATATAAAAATGTTCTATTTTATCTTAACTTTACTTTCTCAACATACTACAATCACTAAGAGCATTAATTAATTTAACACTGTAGAGAAAATTTAGATAAACTTATAAAGTAGCCATTCCACCTGTGTAAACCTTGGTAACTGCTCAAAACTCACCATCCACAGTGTTTGTCCTTTGCAAAAATGAGCCGCCTTTAGTTTAAACTAAAGGAGACTATGGATTTTCTTGTCTTCTCAGCACAGCTGAAGCTCATGAAGGATTACAGAGGGTGGTGCATACTGTGAAGATGTTTACTGGCAAATCAGCTTCCTTCTGTTTAGGACATAAACACTCACTACCTTAGAAGGCAAACCATATTATTAAAAGAGCTATCCTGCCTATTCACTCTTCTCACTCCTTCGTTCTGGCAAACAGTATGGGACCATTGGCACTATCACCAGTAGATTAAGGGACAGTTTCTACCCCAGATCATAAAGTTACTGATATGGCAATCATAACAACAAATATAGAAACATAAAAGCGCAGTTTATGTGTATATAAATGTATATGCAAACAATTTCCAGCAAATATATATTTTACTATAATTACATACCTATAAGGTGGAATGGTGGCTTTGAGGCTAGGGCTCTGCACTGGCATGTGGAAGGCTGCAGGTTCAAATCCATAAATGCCAGGAGTGATTCTACTCTGTTGGGCCCTTGAGCAAGGCCCTTAACGTGCAATCATGAGTATGACGTTAATCTGAATCCAGACCTACAAGCAGGTCCTCCAAGTTGTAAGGAAAACTTAGGGGTTGGTAGCAGGATTGGCACACATTGTTCCATTCCATTCGAACTAGTGTAGTGCTGAGGTGTCACCCGTTGCATGGCTGCACTCGTGTCCTAATTTGTGATCCTGATGTGGTTCGTTGTCAAGTAATACAAACATGTATACACTAAAAAAGATCAAGTGAAAGGTGTAACAAACTGTAAAAAATCAAAATGCAAAAAAAGTAGAAAAACAATCTCACCTCTACATTCAACAAATGTATTTTATTCTCTCCCTTTATTTAGCAAGTAGAGTAGCTTACCAGTTTCATCACCTTTGAAGCAGTCTGATTTCTCATTAAACTACATCTCTGTTTGAATATGAATCACTGATATGTCATATATTGCAATGTGTATAGAAATAATGAAATCTCACCTGGATATAATATAGAAATGAAAACAGCTTCATGGTTGAAAATGAAAAAAAGAATCACTGTCTCTCTGTAATTTCAACCAAATATTTGTAAAATGGAAAAAACACAAATAAAAAAATCATTCAAAATTTGATGCCACATGTTTTAAATATTATACTAGCAAATTTTCTACAAACAAGAAGGTCAAGCAAAGTAATAAAGATGAAATTATATCACTTTCATTGCATATCTGCATTATCTTCTACTCCTGAATTATACTGAAATAATACTTCTCTCTCCCCATCCCCATCTCACTGACTTCTATTATAAAAGAAGTGAGAAAAGTGATTAAAGTCTAAAATGTGAGTTTCAATTACTGTTTTGTCTTGCAGGACCCTATGGTGACCTTATTTTTCCCTTGATTGTGTAGACCTTAATAAAATGTCCTAAATCCCATACACTTACTACACAGTAGTCAGGTACTCGAGCACTTCTTACTCCTTCCCTTCTACATCTGTATCCTCAGGCAATCAAGACAGAGCAAAGGAACAGGCACGAGTTAAGTCACACAATTAATTATGTATCACTGTTAATATACCTAAAACTATTAATGAAGTAGAGTAGAATGTGAAATTTGGCAAATCATACCATTACAGCCTAAGTAGCAGTGCATCTTGAGTGTACAGGCGGCTCTTGTTTATCTTCAGTTGAGCTTGCTTTGCTACCACATGGTCTTTGAATGGAGTATTGAAACAGGCTACATGCCTGTCTCAATATGGCTTCCAATATAGAGCTGTCTTCATCATGGTCTTCTCTTCATGGCCAGATGGTGTGGGGGTAAATACATAGTAAGGAACTTTATACCATTCTTATCTCAAACCATAAGCCACTGTAGCATTGTGGTGCAGAAAGATCTCTGATTCAAAACCAATTATAAACAGCCATACTTCAGACCAATACAATTCGTGTACTTGTCCTTTCCTGGGCCATTTACCAATGAAAGCGGTCAGGTACAACTCATTACTCCAGTTGCTTTGTTTAAACAGTTTATTGCCTTTCTGTGGGGGATAGCTTGTAGATTCCTGTAGGTCCAAATACAGTCACTCTTGTTAAACAGGTTTAATACATGCTCAATCCCCCCCCATGCCATAAATTTAACATCCTGCATCAGTCCTAAAGACTTGGGTTGGCATTTGTTAGGCAAACATTAAAGCACTGCTGCTCTTATCAATAAAGAAAAATATGCCTCCTGAAACACTAACATTATGTTTGGTTTGCCTAGCTTACAAATAAAGACATACAAAATATTTATCAATTAATATACTAAATAAACTTTGCACTACAATTGCTTATACTTATGATTCAGTTTCTCATTTGCAGTTATAAACATTAAACACAGGGCAGTGAATAACTTTAAGTAGTTAATCTGAACATTAAGGTGATGATTGTGGAGCCATGTTGACTTAACATCTTCAACCCAGCTGCATATCACATAATCCACATAGGAGGCAGGAACATTCCTATGATTTTCAGAACAGTTACATAGTTAGGCACACTAGCCTCTCAGCAATGCAGCTGAAAAGATTAATTTCTGCTGCAGTACTACTGGACTATCAGCATGGGTCCGACAGCATTGTTCCTAATTACCTATTCCTTCACTTTTGATCCTGTTGCTCTCATAATTAGTTACCTGGGGCGGCAATCCAATTTGAAGTGATGACAAGAAAGTGATCCATGAAAAAGTAATAAGTTAAATCCAATTTCAGTCTGCCTCTAATTAAATGTGCATGGAACTAATGACTCAAACCCTACAATTTCAGTGATAATGGTAATTAACAAGGTGGGAGTCTCTCTCTGTTTTTCACATAGTAGGTGTAGACTACATGGTAAAGTGGCAGGGACACTCTTAATTATGTGTGTCATTCTGTCAGCTATTTACTCACTTTTGACCAGTAATATATATTTATCTTTTTTCCACTAGAGCAGCAGCTGCTAAATTAACTTGGTAATTTTAAACACTCAGAGCTTTCAAATTAACAATTGCGTGCAGAAATCCCATTGCTAAAACCTCTGTTAGAAAGTAAATCCATATCACATTTAAACAGCAACCGCATAATTAGTAGTACATTCTTGTATTTCAGAATTACTTTTGTATTTATACTTTTCTTTACCATTAAATTTATGAGATATATTTCTTACATAATGATGCCTGATCCTTTAACAGGCAAGCAAACTATGTGCATTGTGTTTATTAAGAGATCATCCCTAGAAAGGCAAGCCAAAGGTCCTGCCAACAAAAAAAATAATTTAACAACAAATACACTGCATATACAGTAAAGAGGATATAGACAGCCACCTTATGGTAGTGGAGGGGTTTGCGTGTCCCAGTGATCCTAGTAGCTCTGTTGTCCGGGGCTTTATGTCCCTGGTAGGGCCACCCAAGGCAAACTGGTCCTAGGTGAGGGATGAGACAAAGTGCGGCTCAACATAACCACCTATGATGAATAAAAAATTTGGACACCGTTTTCCCTCGCCCGGATGCGGGTCACCGGGGCCCCCCTCTGGAGCCAGGCCTGGAGGTGGGGCTCGATGGCGAGCGCCTGGTGGCCGAGCTTGCACCCATGGGGCTCGGCCGGACCTATGGGAGGGGCCAAGGAGGTCGGGTGCAGTGTGAGTTGGGTGGTGGCCGAAGGCGGGGACCTTGCCAGTCCGATCCTCGGCTACAGAAGCTGGCTCTTGGGATGTGGAATGTCACCTCTCTGAAGGGGAAGGAGCCTGAGCTAGTGCGCGAGGTTGAGAGGTTCCGGCTAGATATAGTCGGGCTCACCTCAACGCACAGCTTGGACTCTGGAATCAATCTCCTTGAGAGGGGCTGGACACTCTACCACTCTGGAGTTGCCCCCGGTGAGAGGCGCCGAGCGGGTGTGGGCATACTTATTGCCCCCCGACTTGGAGCCTATACATTGGGGTTTACCCCAGTGGACGAGAGGGTAGCCTCCCTCTGCCTTTGGGTGGGGGGACGGGTCCTAACTGTTGTTTGTGAGTATGCACCGAACAGCAGTTTGGAGTACCCACCCTTTTTGGAGTCCCTGGAGGGGGTGCTAGAGGGCATACCTTCTGGGGACTCCCTCATACTGCTGGGAAACTTCAATGCTCACGTGGGCAATGACAGTGAGACCTGGAAGGGTGTGATTGGGAGGAATGGCCCCCCCGATCTGAACCCGAGTGGTGTTTTGTTATTGGACTTCTGTGCTCGTCACGGATTGTCCATAACGAACACCATGTTCAAGCATAGGGGTGTTCATATGTGCACTTGGCACCAGGACACCCTAGGCCTCAGTTTGATGATCGACTTTGTGGTCGTGTCGTCGGACTTGCGGCCACATGTCTTGGACACTCGGGTGAAGAGAGGGGCGGAGCTATCAACTGATCACCACCTGGTGGTGAGTTGGCTTCGATGGTGGGGGAGGATGCTGGTCAGGCGTGGTAGGCCCAAACGTGTTGTGAGGGTCTGCTGGGAACGTCTGGCAGAGCCCCCTGTCAGAAGTAGCTTCAACTCCCACATCCGGCAGAACTTCGACCACGTCCCGAGGGAGGTGGGGGACATTGAGTCCGAATGGGCCATGTTCTGTGCCTCTATTGTTGAGGCGGCTGACCGGAGCTGTGGCCGTAAGGTGATCGGTGCCTGTCGTGGCGGCAATACCCGAACCCGTTGGTGGACACTGGCAGTGAGGGATGCTGTCAAGCTGAAGAAGGAGTCCTACCGGTCCCTTTTGTCCTGTGGGTCTCTGGAGGCAGCTAATAGGTACCGGCAGGCCAAGCGGAATGTGGCTTCGGTGGTTGCTGAGGCAAAAACTCGGGCATGGGAGGAGTTTGGGGAGGCCATGGATAACAACTTTCGGACGGCTTCGAGGAGATTCTGGTCCACCGTCTGGCCTCTCAGGAGGGGGAAGCAGTGCAGTGTCAACACTGTATATGGTGGGGATGGTGCACTGCTGACCTCGACTCAGGATGTGGTGGGTCGGTGGGGGGAGTACTTCGAAGACCTCCTCAATCTCACTAACATGCCTTCCAATGAGGAAGCAGAGCCTGGTGACTCGGAGGTGGGCTGCCCCATCTCTGGGACTGAGGTCACCGAGGTGGTCAAAAAACTCCTTGGTGGCAGGGCCCCGGAGGGGGATGAGATACGCCCGGAGTTCCTCAAGGCTCTGGATATTGTAGGGCTGTCTTGGTTGACACGTCTCTGCAACATCGCATGGACATCAGGGACAGTGCCTCTGGATTGGCAGACCGGGGTGGTGATCCCCCTCTTTAAGAAGGGGGACCGGAGGGTGTGTTCCAACTACAGAGGGATCACACTCCTCAGCCTCCCTGGAAAAGTCTATTTGGGGGTTCTGGAGAGGAGGGTATGTCGGATAGTCGAACCTCGGATTCAGGAGGAACAGTGTGGTTTTCGTCCTGGTCGCGGAACAGTGGACCAGCTCTACACCCTTAGCAGAGTCCTGGAGGATGCATGGGAGTTCGCCCAACCAGTCTACATGTGTCTTGTGGACTTGGAAAAGGAGTTTGACCGTGTCCCTCTGGGAATCCTGTGGGAGGTGCTCCGGGAGTATAGGGTACTGGACCCCCTGATAAGGGCTGTTCGGTTCCTGTACAACCGGTGTCAGAGCTTAGTCCGCATTGCCGGCAGTAAGTCAAACCCGTTTCCAGTGAGAGTTGGACTCTGCCAGTGGTTGCCCTTTGTCACCGATTCTGTTCATAACTTTTATGGACAGAATTTCTAGGCGCAGCCAGGGTGTTGAGGGGGTCCAGTTTGGTGGATTCAGGATTGGGTCACTGCTTTTTGCAGATGATGTTGTCCTGTTTGCTTCATCAGGCTGCGATTTTCAGTTCTCTCTGGATCGGTTCGCAGCTGAGTGTGAAGCGGCTGGGATGGGAATCAGCACCTCCATATCCAAGACCATGGTCCTCAGCCGGAAAAGGGTGGAGTGCCCTCTCAGGGTTGGGAGCGAGATCCTGCCTCAAGTGGAGGAATGCAAGTATCTCGGAGTCTTGTTCACGAGTGAGGGAAGAATAGAACGTGAGATCGACAGGCGGATCGGTGCAGTGTCCACAGTGATGCGGGCTCTGCATTGGTATGTCGTGGTGAAAAAGGAGCTGAGCCGTAAGGCAAAGCTCTCAATTTACCAGTTGATCTATGTTCCTACCCTCACCTATGGTCATGAGCTATGGGTAGTGACCGAAAGAATGAGATCGCGAATACAAGAGGCTAAAATGAGTTTCCTCCGCAGGGTGTCTGGGCTCTCCCTTAAAGATAGGGTGAGAAGCCCAGTCATCCGGGAGGGGCTCAGAGTATAGCCGCTGCTCCTCCGCATCGAGAGGAGTCAGATGAGGTGGCTCGGGCATCTGATCAGGATGCCTCCTGGACGCCTCCCTGGTGAGGTGTTCCGGGTACGTCCAACCAGGAGGAGGCCCCGGGGAAGACCCAGGACACGCTGGAGGGACTATGTCTCCCAGCTGGCCTGGGAATGCCTCGGGATTCTCCCGGAAGATCTAAAAGAAGTGGCTGGGGAGAGGGAAGTCTGGGTATCTCTGCTCAAGCTGCTGCCCCCACAACCCGACCTCGGATAAGCGGAAGAGGATGGATGGATGGATGGATGTAGACAGATGATTAACTTAGTATTCAAGTAGATGATTCAGAAATGTACCTATTTAAAATGAAAATGAACAGTTAATTGAAAGACAATGAAACATATAATATTCATACTAAGATCTGGTGGGTTTTAAAAACTCTGCAACTTAATCTACCTGTAATTAACTTGAAATCAGTGAAAATATAAAAAGTACAATTAAGCAACTCAGGAGATCAAAAAGTAGAAGTATAAAACAAGTCAGAAAAGATAAATGTATTCTTTAAAAACAAAGTTAAAATATGGAATGCAATAACGCGTATTACTTTAATTTTTTATCATCAATGGGCAGAACTACAGAATTTGTGGTGCGCTCTCCTTTGTTGACCTTTGCAACATACTTCTCAGGCTATGAGAACCATTTGATTTTTTCAACTTTTTTGAATCCAGATGTAAAAGTTCAAAACTACAGTGTCAGCAAAGTCATTTGAAACACTCAAGCATCCTTATGATATCCGCACAGTAAAGTAGATAAAGTATTGATGTATTTAAAAAAAGTATAGCTCATTGATTCCAGAAGATTCATTGAAACTGAAAATGGCCTTACCTTCCGTGTTGTCAACTACTCCTCTCGAGCCAGGAACATTGACTTTAAATGGACTTGCCACTTCACCCGCGGAGCACGAAGAAGACCAAAACGATCTGTCCGAACTGAAGGTAATGATTGCTGCCCATCGCTCAAGACATAAAGGAGCTCAACAATGACTTAAAGAAAGATATAAATAAAGAAATAATTAATATAAGGAAAGAAATAAAGGACATACACAAGACAAATGAGAAGCTGCTTCAGGATATTAAAGACTAGGAAAAACATTTAAATAATCAGTTTGAGGCAAACTTTAAAGGTATTCTAGAAAATATTTAGGAACTAATATAGGGAAATGCATCTAAGTTTGAGAATAAACTGAGAACACTTGGCGCTCAGTTGGAAGACGTTTTAGCAAACATTTACGACTTTAGTTGAAATAGCTGAACAATTGGCATCTACTGCTGACGGAAAAGCAATAGCTGCAAATTCCGAATGCAAAGTACTCAGAGACAGACTTGCTGCACTGGAAGATGGATGCAGAAGAAATAAAATTAGAATCAAGGGTCTCCCTGAGAATTGGGAAAGTCCAAACCCAGTGAAATTCATAGCTGAACTATTGTCTAAAATAATTGGAGACGACTTCAAATCAGACACAAAGAAAGCAGCAGCTTACCGCATACGGGGATCAAATACTTCTAAACCTATGACTCTTATTGTGCGTTTTGAAAAATTACAGTTTAAATTACATATGATGTTACTTCTCAGACAGAAACAAGAGATTATATTTGAAATTAACTACATTTCTATATTCCCTGATTTCTCCCTCAACAGCTGCTAAACGTGCCTCATTTTACAACATTAAACAGCGCTTACGGAAAGCTGAGATCAGATACAGCTTCTTGTATCCTGCCAAACTGAAAGAGGACATTCAAGGTATGCTCTACATTTTTACTTCTACAGAGGAAGCAGAAAAAAAGCTAAGAAAACTGATCTTGATCATTTTGAAATATGATCGTGAGTCACATCCTGTCCTGGCATGGCAAAGAAAATCTTACCAGCTGTTTGATCTGTTTGCAATGATACTGGTATCGTAATTATACATCCTATTTCCTTCTCGGCCACTTTTTGTTTATGTTTTAATTACAATTACATGCGTATATGTATGTATGTGTACGTTTTCTTTTATTAAGGAGACTGTTTAACATCATACCCTTGGTTTATTGTATTAGGGCTTACTATGCTTATCTAGGGCTACTGTTTAACATTATTCCTTGGGTTTACTCTCTCACGACACTTTAAGATTATATTTTATGCTTATACTATTTGGACTGTATTGTCAATAGATATCTTTATTTTAATCCTTATACCCTGCTGCTGGGGGGCTTGTTTTGTTTTGGACGTGCTCTGTTTCTAGTTATGTCAGAGGACTGGGACTTTGTGAAGTATGGTCTGGCCTCGCGTGAGGAGGCAAAATGGGGGAGACTAGGGAAGAAGAGAAAGAAAGCAAGTTATCTCTAATGTATCCTTTAAATCCTTATAAGTGCCAACGTAACAATAGGCTTCATGGCAATAACTCCTGGGAAAACTTGAAATTAATGTCAAAGCTATCTTATCTGGGAACCGGAAGTGAACGCTGGCATTTCTGTCTGCTGCTGCTTGCCGGTTCTCTGTTTGTGTACTTTTACTAGCTCTTTTTATTTACTTGTTTTTTGCCTTTTGCTTCGGATCTTCCTTCGCCTTTGCATTGGTTTAAAAACTTAACACAAGCCCTCGTAGAACTGTTCTTTGCTGGCTGCAACCTGTGTGGGTAAGTGGAAACTTTCTCACTGATTCTCTGTTCAAGTAACTACCTTTGATGAACAGGTGGTTGAAACTGCCCCTTGTCAATCGCTGAGTACTTGTGGAAATCCCAGTGGTGACGGTCTACTGGCTAACATGTTATTTTAATTGGGCCGAATAGGTACACAAGGGGTACATTGCTTTGCTTCCAATCTGGAATTTGCTTGGGTGATTTCTGGAAATCTACTATGATAAACCTCAATTGGTTGTCATGGATTACTATGTCTACTTTGCTATATAATGCAGTCACATCTGCAAAACTAAAATATTCACCAGATGAATTGTATTGACTTTGAACAAACTATGAATTGCCTGCTGATCTCCTGCTGCACCATGGCATTCTCCGACGACCAAAGTACGTTCACTGGAGCTCTCGTCATCGTTTTTGTCTCAGCAGCAGTAGCAGTGGGTCTATTCCTTCACTTTGGTCTGAAGGACGGACTTGTCTATGTATTTTTGTGCTACGTCTTGATAATAACTTGCTGATTCCTTTGGTAAAATCACCGGAATATATGTCCATAGACGCTTGAAGTGTGGATTATTTAATACTCGATCTATCTTCAACAAAGCTCTGCTGATTGGTGATTTTATCATTGACACTAGAATGAACTGTTTATGTCTTACGGAGACTTGGCAGCAACTGGGTGATTATTTTCATCTAAATCAAGTGCTCCCTCTAGAGTTAGTCTGCATCTCTAAATCCCGTTCTTTGGGGAGGGGAGGTGGTCTCGCAATAATACACCGTAAAGACCTAAAATTATCACCAATACCTCTTCCAGTGTATCCATCCTTTGAACTGTTAGCTGGCAAACTTTGCGGACCTTCACCTATTATAATTGCTGTTTTATGTACCTTCTAAACTATCAAGTGTTTTTATTGCAGAACTTTTTACTGTTTTAACAACTTTGTGAGCAATGTCTACTAATGTCATCCTCATGGGTGATTTTAACATACACTTTGACGTGCCAACTGATGCACTGACAAATTATTTTAATGAAATCCTTGACTTCTTTAATGTAATTCAATATGTCAACTTTTTGACTCATAACAAGGGTCATATTTAAGACTTAGTTTGCTGCTCTGGTATAACACCTCACAATCTTATTCCTATTGAATTACCTATCTCAGATCACAAAATGATCACATTTGATGTTAGCTTACCTTTCAATAAATTAAAGGTTCAGCGTGTAATTTCATTTCGTAATGTCAAGCATGTAAACCCAGAGACCCATATAAATTTATTACAATCCCAGCCTGTTTCTCCTTCTGTTACCACACCATCAGAATTAGTAGACCATTACAATGCTGCTCTGTCTTCTGCCTTTGATACACTAGCTCCCTTAAAAACATGGACTGTTTCATTTATTCGCACTGCTCCCTGGTTTACATATGAACCCCGTCAGCTCAAAGCCATGGGCCAACAGTTGGAGGGTCTTGTTATACACAAGGAAATGTATTCAGATCATGTTAATATACAAAAATGCTCTCTCTGCTGCCAAAACTGTATACTATTCATAACATTATCAGTACAGGAGGGGAAAAATACTAGAGCTCTTTTTTCTACAATGAAAAGGCTAATTACACCACCAGCAAATGTCACTTACCATAACCTCTCTGTTAAATACTGCTGCACTTTTTTGATTTCTTCAACTCAAAAATTGAAAAAATCCTGTTAATTACCTAATACAATACAAAATACTGCTCTTAACATTTAAAGCTCTCCACAACCTTGCTCCCCCCTACCTCACTGATCTCCTACAGACTTACACTCCCTCTCGCTCACTCAGATCCTCATCTGCAGGTCTTCTTTCTGTACCACACATCAAACTCTGTTCTATGGGAGCTCGAGCATTCTCTCATAGTGCTCCTTAACTCTGAAATTCTCTTCCCTCTCATATTCGTCAGCTTGATTAAATAGATAGATAGATAGATAGATAGATAGATAGATAGATAGATAGATAGATAGATAGATAGATAGATAGATAGATAGATAGATAGATAGATATAACACATTTTAAAATGTCCTCAAAACTTATCTTTTTAAACTGGCATACCAATTGTGAATTTTGCACTGTTACTACCTGTATGTTTGTTTGTTTGCTAATTATTGCTTTTTGATTTATCATTCTCTTTGTTTTTATTTTACTTATGTTAATTTCATTGTAAGGTGACCTTGACTGCTAAGAAAGGTACCTATTAAATAAAATGTGTTATTATCTTAAGTTAAGACTGCAAAATGACAACAAAAGTTCAGAAGCAATGCCTCCATTACCAAAGTTAACTTTGCGAGCTGGAATGTTAAAGGTCTGAATCACGAATTAAAGAGAAAGAAAATATTCTCTCTCCTAACAGGTCTAAATGTTAAAACAGAATTTTTACAGGAGACCCAGTTATTAAGCAAGGATCAGTTTCGGCTGCAGAGACTGGGCTGCCCAAATATTCTATGCCAGCTTTACAAAGACAACTAGAGGTATGGGAATTCTTATACATAGAACAATCTCATTTGTAGTATCAAATATAGTACCTGATCCTGAAGAGAGATATGTGATCATCATGGGTAATTTATTTAACTGTAAAGTGAATTTGATAAATATCTACACACCCAATGTGGATGATAGGGTCTTCATCCAAAACATATTTGCATCCATTCCCAATTAGAACACTCATAAAATTATAATGGCTGGGAACTTTAATTGGTTTTTAAGTCCAGACCTAGAAAGGTCTCCTGGCACAGGGGCGATGATGTCTAACACTGAAAAAACAATTACACAGTTTGTAACTGATCACAACTTATCAGACCCCTGGAGATTTCAAAACCCAAACTCAAGACAAATACATCCTCGGAGGTTTCTACAGGAATACTCTGGGAAACTCTGAAGGCTTTCTTACGAGGACAGATTATCTTGTATCTTTTCCACAGACGTTAATTGGAAACCAAGGAGGTATCAGAGCTAATCAGTGAAATTACCAGAATAGATCAACAACATGCTCTGTGTCCAAATGAGGCACTTCATAGGAAAAGACAGGCTCTGTATCGAGAATTCAACCTCTTGACAACTAAAGAAACAGAACAACTCATTCTTAAATCAAGACATCATTACTATGAACATGGAGAGAAAGGTAATATGATCTTAGCTTAATAAATCCACAAGGAGGATGTTTGCAGAACAATCCCAGCAGTCACCAGCACAGACAGAGACAAAATCATTGACCATAAAAAATATAATGCACACATTTAGAGACTACTATAAGTCCTTATATTTGTAGCCCGTCTACTCTAACTGTGTGTAGAAAGGGGCCCTGAGTTCTTTACTCCAATGCCTAATTTACTGTAATGCTAATTACTTTAATATTTTAAGTCTCGGGTCACTATAAATAAAACCTTATTACTTAAGTATAGCAATACACTGGTCAGGTAATAACAAAAAAATAAAGGTAGTTACCCGTTAATATTTGTTCCCAAACCAATAGTTTATGCTACACATAAAAATATAATAAAACACCAAGAAACTGGGTTATAAAAAAATGATAAACTCCCCGTTTAAATATAAACCAACAAAACACAATTAATAGAACTGGAAATAATCAGGAATTCTCTTTTACCCAAACAAATAATCATAAATTATATTACACCGTTATATTAAAATAAAAACACATTCAGTCTTTTCAAACTTGTATTAAAACAAAACTTAGTGGTCGATTCACTCCACCAGGAGCAACAAATAAAATGAAAGTGGTACCTTACTTTGCAATTGTGGTATCAGTCCAACAAATCCTCCTAATCCCTCTGTCTCTGTCTGTGAGCCGGGAATCGCTGCTGAGCGAATCCCAAAGCATCTCCGTCTCCAAATAAGCGAGCTTCCATTAGAAGCGCATTGAGCTGAGTTAGCTGCTGCCTCTGTCGGTTCACGTTGCTATTTCCCCTAGCTGAATTAATGAGTGGTGCTTCGCCGGATAGACACTGCGAAAATCTGATTGAAATTCTCAGTCTATATCAGCATTTCGTACTCCTGTAAATTATCTTACTGATAATTTACAATTTACCTCCCAAACTTTTCGCTACACCACCTCGGCATCACGCTTTTTTCTCTCTCCTCCGTTCTCTCCTACAGCCCGTTCTTCCACTCACTTCCGTTTCTTTACAACATCCGGTTATCATAATAAAAGTCTGCATAACCACATAAAATAACAACTACTCTAAAATTAACAGTTTAAAACACAAACATTTCACATTTTTACATCAGTAACTTATTTACATCAATCACTTAGTATTGCAAATTTCTACCTGGGCTACATATTCTACTGAGTTTAATAAAGACAAGACACAACCTAATGCATTTCTGGTTGCATTACAGATACCACAACTAGATACTAGAATTGGATAAACCTCTGGCATTATCAGAATTACTAGATGCCATAAACTCACTTCAGAGTGGGAAAGCAGCAGGCCTAGATGGCTACCCTGCTGAATTTTATAAAAATATTCTCAGTCTTCGATGTCTGTTTAATGTAATATATTCACCCACAAAGTCTAACACCCTAGAGATATTATTATCGTTGGATGCAGAAAAAGCATTTGATATGGTTGAATGGAACTACTTTTCACTACATTGGAGAAATTTGGGTTTAGCCCGAACATTTGTGCATAGATCAAAATACTGTATACCAGCCCAACAGCTTCAGTTTGTATTAGCAACATTAATTCAGACTACTTTAAACTAGAAAGTGGTACTAGACAAGGATGTCACTACTGCTTTTTGAAATCACCATTGAGCCACTGGCAGTTCACTGTCGAAATGCCTATGAGATAAAGGGGATTATAAGAGAAGGACTGGAACAGAAAATTTCTCTATATGCAGATGATATGGTACTGTATATATCAGATCCACAAAATACTGTGCCTGCAGTCCTAACAGCACTAACAGAATTTCAAAAGATTTCTGGTCTCAGAATTAATTTGGAAAAAAGTGTGCTCTTTCCAGTGAATTCTCAAGCACACAATATTAGATTGGACACCTTCCCTTTTATCATTACAGATCAGTTTAAATACCTAGGGGTAAACATCACAAGTAAACAAAAAGTTCTATGAACTAAAATTTACTATCTGTAAGGGAAAAATTAAGCAAGACTTGTATAGATGGGCTTCCCTTCATCTAACTTTATCTAGAAGAATTAACATTGTCAAGATGAATATTCTTCCTAAGCTTCTTTTTCTATTTCAAAACGTTTCAATATACATCAATAAATCATTTTTAAGGAATCAGATTCAATGATAACTTCATTTATTTGGAATTTAAAACATCCACGTATCCAAAGGGCGGCCCTACAAAGACCTAAGGCAGAAGGTGGCATGGCTCTACCTTTTAATTTTATTACTGGGCGGCCCTACAAAGACCTAAGGCAGAAGGTGGCATGGCTCTACCTTTTAATTTTATTACTGGGAGGCCAATATACAAGCTAAAACAACCTGGACATTGACACAAATAGATGAACATACACAGGCATGGTCCGCAATGGAAATAAAATCCTGCAGTACTTCTTTACATTCCTTGCTTTGTACACCAATATACTAACAGCCCAATTGTGCTTCACTCACTCAGAATATGGAACCTGTCACATATGTGCGCATGAGAGGGAGCTAAAGGGCTTGAGTAAGGGCAATTCTGAGTCAGATTGGGTTGTGGCAGAGTGTACTGATTCTTTTTCTCACTTTCCTGCAGACCATCAACGGGAGATTCCACTTGGCCCTGTTGATGTCACTTCTGAGTCCGAGCCTATGGAGGAAGACCTTGTCGACTCCAGCCACTTTGATGTCACGTCCGGGCTCGAGCCTATGGCTGAAGACCCTTCTGAGCCCGACACCTCTGACTTCACTTCCTGTCTTTTCCTTTAAAAGCCTCCACCTTTTCCTTATTCCCTTAGTTCTGTTTTGGACTCGGTTTTGTGCACATCAGTGCTATCATTTACTTACAATTTGCAGCCAGGAAGCCAAATATACGGGCGGCTGTCCCAAACCTTACTATGGCTCTTTGTGGAGTTTGTGACAAACCAATGTAGGAAGTATTTTAAGATAGAGAAGCTTTTATCTGTAGCACCTCTGCATGAGAACCACCTTTTTCCACCCTCTCAAACGTTCGCAGTTTTTAATGTCTGGAAAACATTCAGGATTAAATCACTTAGAGATCTGTACACAGACAACGTCTTTGCATCCTATGAACGAGTATACTCCAAATTTAACTTTCCAGCAACACATTTCTTTCACTACCTTTAAATTAGAAACTTTGTTAAACAAAACCTATCCAATTTTCCTCAACTCCCACCTACCACTATTCTGGAAAAAATATTCATCAAATATTTTTAATATTTTTTAAAAATATTCATCAAAATCTCCATAATATATAAAAATATTTTAAAGTCCCTCTCGCTTTCAAAGATCCCAGAGTACAGTGAGAAAAGGATATCTCACTCAACTTCTCAGTAAAGGAGTGGAAAGTAGCATTGCACAGAAGTCACTCAAGCTCCATATGCGCAAAGCATACAATTATTCAACTTAAAATTATATATTGAACGCATCTGTCTTTTTTTAAATTGTCCAAAATGCAAGATCCAACCTGTGAATGTTACAATCAGGTTCCAGCCTCATTGGGCCATTTGTTTTGGGCCTGCACCAAATTAACATCATTCTAGACCAGAATCTTTAGATTCCTTTCACACAGTCTTGGTGTCACAATCCCTCCTAATCCATTAACAGCTGTGTTTGGTGAACTTCCAGATGGCCTTAAAGTGGAGAAGGACATACAAACTGTAATTACCTTTACTACACTATTGGTACATAGACTTATCTTGTTCAACTGCAAGAATCCTAACTCACATATATATTTTAAGTCAGTGGGTAACTGATGTTATCTGAAATTGTGAAAATCAAATTCTCACTTAGAGGATCTGTACAAAACTTTTTCAAAACCTGGCAGGATCTAATCAACAACATTTTAGAATAAGCATTTAAACTGAGGAAGCGGATTCTCTCCCCTGTTTTTTATTCTATTTATTTTTATTCATTTATTAATTTATCTATTTAATTTTTTTTTACTAGTTTAAAGTTTTACTCTTTTGGCCTAGCTCTATTTCTGATCAGTGGGAGTTGATTTGTTTCAAACCCAGTTTTGTTAAATTTGACTTGCTTGTATGGAATGTTATTTGATTTTAAAAAAATCAATAAAATGCTTAAAAAAATTAAATATAATATATATGTACAGTACACAAGCCATACAATTCATTAACGTTAAAATTAAATTATAAGAAAGCTTGGTCACACCTACAGAATTATGGTCATACTGGTTTCATTAAACATTTCAGAAAAAATTGCATTTTATTATTAGAGATATATATTCCTTTTTTTCAATATAATTTATACAATAAATATGACTGTTTTGTCTTCTAAATATTTTGAAAATCAGTACTTGATGATTGCTCATACAAAGAATCTGACTTTCACACAGGTAATAATTAATCACATTACATTCTCTGTACCACTCGTATTCTGATCTCAAGACATAGTAAAGCACATTTAGAAATAGAGCAAATTAATTTATAGATATCTGTTGAAAACTGTAGTGATTAGAGTTTTCAAGGCTCACCACTTAAAATTATTGTCTAAGAATTATCCCAATACATTTAAAATGGAAGAGAACAGACAAGCCACAATAAACAGCTGCGGTACCACCCTGGTATCCATCCATCCATCCATCCATCCATTGTCTCCCGCTTATCCGAGGTCGGGTCGCGGGGGCAGCAGCTTGAGCAGAGATGCCCAGACTTCCCTCTCCCCGGCCACTTCTTCTAGCTCTTCCGGGAGAATCCCAAGGCGTTCCCAGGCCAGTCGAGAGACATAGTCCCCTCCAGCGTGTCCTGGGTCTTCCCCGGGGCCTCCTCCCGGTTGGACGTGCCCGGAACACCTC
Source organism: Erpetoichthys calabaricus (assembly GCF_900747795.2). NCBI lineage: Eukaryota > Metazoa > Chordata > Cladistia > Polypteriformes > Polypteridae > Erpetoichthys > Erpetoichthys calabaricus. Next base: position 53,574,037 of record NC_041411.2, read on the forward strand.
ACCAGGGAGGCGTCCAGGAGGCATCCTGATCAGATGCCCGAGCCACCTCATCTGACTCCTCTCGATGCGGAGGAGCAGCGGCTCTACTCTGAGCCCCTCCCGGATGACTGAGCTTCTCACCCTATCTTTAAGGGAAAGCCCAGACACCCTGCGGAGGAAACTCATTTCAGCCGCTTGTATTCGCGATCTCGTTCTTTCGGTCACTACCCATAGCTCATGACCATAGGTGAGGGTAGGAACATAGATCGACTGGTAAATTGAGAGCTTCGCCTTGCGGCTCAGCTCCTTTTTCACCACGACAGACCGATGCAACGCCCGCATTACTGCGGATGCCGCACCGATCCGCCTGTCGATCTCACGCTCCATTCTTCCCTCACTCGTGAACAAGACCCCGAAATACTTGAACTCCTCCACTTGGGGCAGGATCTTGCTACCAACCCTGAGAGGGCACTCCACCCTTTTCGGCTGAGGACCATGGTCTCGGATTTGGAGGTGCTGATTCTCATCCCAGCCGCTTCACACTTGGCTGCGAACCGATCCAGAGAGAGCTGAAGATCACGGCCTGATGAAGCAAACAGGACAACATCATCTGCAAAAAGCAGTGACCCAATCCTGAGCCCACCAAACCGGACCCCCTCAACGCCCTGGCTGCGCCTAGAAATTCTGTCCATAAAAGTTATGAACAGAATCGGTGACAAAGGGCAGCCCTGGCGGAGTCCAACTCTCACTGGAAACGGGTTCGACTTACTGCCGGCAATGCGGACCAGGCTCTGGCAACGATCGTACAGGGACTGAACAGCCCTTATCAAGGGGGCCGGTACCCCATACTCTCGGAGTACCCCCCACAGGATTCCCCGAGGGACACGGTCAAACTCCTTTTCCAAGTCCACAAGACACATGTAGACTGGTTGGGCGAACTCCCATGCATCCTCCAGGACTCTGCTAAGGGTGTAGAGCTGGTCCACTGTTCCGCGACCAGGACGAAAACCACACTGTTCCTCCTGAATCCGAGGTTCGACTATCCGACATACCCTCCTCTCCAGAACCCCCAAATAGACTTTTCCAGGGAGGCTGAGGAGTGTGATCCCTCTGTAGTTGGAACACACCCTCCGGTCCCCCTTCTTAAAGAGGGGGATCACCACCCCGGTCTGCCAATCCAGAGGCACTGTCCCTGATGTCCATGCGATGTTGCAGAGGCGTGTCAACCAAGACAGTCCTACAACATCCAGAGCCTTGAGGAACTCCGGGCGTATCTCATCCACCCCCGGAGCCCTGCCACCAAAGAGTTTTTTGACCACCTCGGTGACCTCAGTCCCAGAGATGGGGGAGCCCACCTCTGAGTCCCCAGGCTCTGCTTCCTCATTGGAAGGCATGTTAATGGGATTGAGGAGGTCTTCGAAGTATTCCCCCCACCGACCCACAACGTCCCGAGTCGAGGTCAGCAGCGCACCATCCCCACCATATACAGTGTTGACACTGCACTGCTTCCCCTTCCTGAGACGCCGGATGGTGGACCAGAATCTCCTCGAAGCCTTCCGAAAGTCGTTCTCCATGGCCTCCCCAAACTCCTCCCATGCCCGAGTTTTTGCCTCAGCAACCACCAAAGCCGCATTCCGCTTGGCCTGCCGGTACCTATCAGCTGCCTCCAGGGTCCCACAGGACAAAAGGGACCGGTAGGACTCCTTCTTCAGCTTGACGGCATCCTTCACCGCCGGTGTCCACCAACGGGTTCGGGGATTCCCGCCACAACAGGCACCGACCACCTTATGGCCACAGCTCCGGTCAGCTGCTTCAACAATAGAGGCACGGAACATGGCCCATTCGGACTCAATGTCCCCCACCTCCCTCGGGATGTGGTCGAAGTTCTGCCGGAGTTGGGAGTTGAAGCTACTTCTGACAGGGGGCTCTGCCAGACGTTCCCAGCAGACCCTCACAACACGTTTGGGCCTACCACGCCTGACCGGCATCCTCCCCCACCATCGAAGCCAACTCACCACCAGGTGGTGATCAGTTGACAGCTCCGCCCCTCTCTTCACCCGAGTGTCCAAGACATGTGGCCGCAAGTCCGACGACATGACCACAAAGTCGATCATCGTACTGAGGCCTAGGGTGTCCTGGTGCCAAGTGCACATATGAACACCCCTATGCTTGAACATGGTGTTCGTTATGGACAATCCGTGATGAGCACAGAAGTCCAATAACAAAACACCGCTCGGGTTCAGATCGGGGGGGCCATTCCTTCCAATCACGCCCTTCCAGGTCTCACTGTCATTGCCCATGTGAGCATTGAAGTCTCCCAGCAGAACGAGGGAGTCCCCAGAAGGTATGCCCTCTAGCACCCCCTCCAGGGACTCCAAAAAGGGTGGGTACTCCGAACTGCTGTTCGGTGCATACGCACAAACAACAGTTAGGACCCGTCCCCCCACCCGAAGGCGAAGGGAGGCTACCCTCTCGTCCATCGGGGTAAACCCCAATGTACAGGCTCCAAGTCGGGGGGCAATAAGTATACTCACACCCGCTCGGCGCCTCTCACCGGGGGCAACTCCAGAGTGGTACAGAGTCCAGCCCCTCTCAAGGAGATTGGTTCCAGAGTCCAAGCTGTGCGTCGAGGTGAGTCCGACTATATCTAGCCGGAACCTCTCAACTTCGCGCACTAGCTCAGGCTCCTTCCCCTTCAGAGAGGTGACATTCCAAGTCCCAAGAGCCAGCTTCTGTAGCCGAGGATCGGACCTCCAAGGTCCCCGCCTTCGGCCACCACCCAACTCACACTGCACCCGACCTCCTTGGCCCCTCCCATAGGTGGTGAGTCCATGGGAAGGGGGACCCACGTTGCCTCTTCGGGCTGTGCCCGGCCGAGCCCCATGGGTGCAGGCCCGGCCACCAGACGCTCGCCATCGAGCCCCACCTCCAGGCCTGGCTCCAGAGTGGGGCCCCGGTGACCCGCGTCCGGGCAAGGGAAAACGTCATCCAAAATTGTTTTCCATCATTTAGCCAAATCCCCGTGCTTCGCAGCGGCGAAGTACTGCTTTTAAATTTTTATTAAGAAGAAAAGAAAACCTTTTTAAATTGAGGGAAAATATACCAATAACAATTTGTTAAGGATCTGTTTTTTTGTGAAGCTGCCTTTACACAGCCTCTCCGCTGTTTTATAAACAAACGCCATATAAGGCCGTCCTTTCTCCTTGCTTAGCGGTTCTGTATTGTTTTATTGTTCGTTTATTACGATTGTTATAGTTATTGTGTAGCTATTTGAGACTCACTTTTCTGTTCAGGTACCCATTTCCTTTATGTAATCTGCGGATTCTCCGCTATTTTTTGTTTGTTTATTACGATTATAGTTATTTATTGATTCCCTTCTTTAGCTGACTGCCTGCTCATATAAGGCGATAAGGCGCTCTGCTGTTTTTTTGTGAAGCAGCCTTTACACATTTTCTCCGCTGTTTTATAAACGAACGCCATATAAGGCCATCCTTTTTCCTTGCTTCGCCAAGGAAGCAGCCTTTTTATTTAATCCACGGGTTCTCTGCTGTTTTATTATTCGTTTATTACGATTGTCATAGTTCTCTTTGTATACCACGTTGTCAGTTCAGCACTCCGGTTGTAATATGACCAAGCTGTGCAAGCTTACTGTTGAGAATGCAACGTTTAGTTGTACAGGAGAAAAGCAATCTTGCCTCAAATCAATGGCAACCTTTTGTAGGTCTATGAACTTAATTTAAACTTTAGGTTTACACGGTGCTTTGTTTCCGAAGTACCTGCACTCATGAATATGTCTGTATGCGTCAGTCGCTTCATATTCTTTTCCTACATTATCAATTGTGTAATGTGTTTTTTGAACAGGTTTGATTCATCGAAGTGATCACTCGTGCTGCGTTCAGTCAGTTCACGTGAGCCTCTCTCTTGTGTGATGTTGCGATGTCCACGGCTTTATTTAATGTTAGCTAAGACCCGGCACTTAAAAGTTTCTCGCTACAGCAATTTTAACTCTGTTAGAAAGTGATCCAAAGTGTCGTTTATACCTCGTGTCTTCTCATTAAACTTGTATGTCGCAAATATGGTATTGCAAATGGCAGTGGGAGCGTTTCTATAAACTTAATTTAAACTTACAGTTTACACCGTGCTTTGTCTCCGCAGTAGCTGCACTTATGAATATGCTTGTATGCGTCACTCGCTTGCTTCTTATTGTTTCGCTGCCTTCTCAATTGTGTAATGAATGTTTTCTTCAGCGCTCTTTGGGGCTTTTCCTTGTTTTCTACGTACTGCGTTCACAGTCAGTTCACGTGATTACGTGGGAGGCGTGATGACGCGATACGCAACTCCGCCTCCCACGGCAATCGAGCTGCAGTCTATTACAGTATATGGACAAAAAAGAGGTTCCAGTTATGACCATTACGCGTAGAATTTCGAAATGAAACCTGCCTAACTTTTGTAAGTAATCTGTAAGGAATGAGTCTGCCAAATTTCAGCCTTCCACCTACATGGGAAGTTGGAGAATTAGTAATGAGTGAGTGAGTCAGTCAGTGAGTGAGTGAGTGAGTTAGTGAGGGCTTTGCCTTTTATTAGTATAGATTAATAATTAAAAAAGAAACAGGTATGGTCAGATGGCTGGGAGTGCAGAAAATACAAAGAAAAACTATTTTAGCTTTTTAAGGTGATAAAGGATAAAGACGGAAACGTGTGTTGAGCAGATGGAAAAAGTACTTTGAGAGGCTAATGAATGAAGAGAACGAGAGAGAGAAGAGGTTGGATGATGTGGAGATAGTGAATCAGGAAGTGCAATGGATTAGCAAGGAGGAAGTAAGGACAGCTATGAAGAGGATGAAAAATGGAAAGGCCATTGGTCCAGATGACATACCTGTGGAAGCATGAAGGTGTTTAGGGGAGATGGCAGTGGAGTTTTTAACCAGATTGTTTAATGGAATCTTGGAAAGTGAGAGGATGCCTGAGGAGTGGAGAAGAAGTGTACTGGTGCCGATAGTTAAGAATAAGGGGGATGCGTAGGACTGTAGTAACTACAGGGGGATAAAACTGATGAGCCACAGCATGAACTTATAGGAAAGAGTAGTGGAAGCTAGGTTAATAAGTGAGGTGATGATTAGTGAGCAGCAGTATGATTTCAAGCCAAGAAAGAGCACCACAGATGTGATGTTTGCTCTGCGGATGTTGATGGAGAAGTATAGAGAAGAACAGAAGGAGTTGTATTGCGTCTTTGTGGACCTGGAGAAAGCATATGACAGGGTCCCTTGAGAGGAGCTGTGGTATTGTATGAAGAAGTCAGAAGTGGCAGAGAAGTACATAACAGTTGTACAGGATATGTATGAGGGAAGTGTAACAGTGGTGAGGTCTGCGGTAGGAGTCGGTAGGAGTGATGCATTCAAGGTGGAGGTGGGATTACATCAGGGATCAGCTCCATGCCCTTTCTTATTTGCAATGGTGATGGACAGGTTGACTGATGAGATTGGACTGGAGTCCCCATGGACTATGATGTTTGCTGATGACATTGTAATCTGAGCAGGGAGCAGGTTGAGGAGACTCTGGAGAGGTGGAAATATGCTCTAGAGAGGAGAGGAATGAAGGTCAGTAGGAACAAGACAGAATACATGTGTGTAAATGAGAGGGGGGTCAGTGGAATTGTGAGGATGCTATAAGTAGAGTTGGCGAAGGTGAGTTTAAATACTTAGGATCAACAGTACAGCATAATGGGGATTGTGGAAGAGAGGTGAAAAAGTGAGTGCAGGCAGGGTGGAATGGGTGGAGAAGAGTGTCAGGAGTAATTTGTGACAGATGGGTTTTAGCAAAAGCGAAAGGGAAGGTCTACAGGATGGTATTGAGACCAGCTATTTTATATGGGTTGGAGACGGTGGCACTAACCAGAAAGCAGGAGACAGAGCTGGAGGTAGTAGAGTTGCTAAGATCTGCAATGGGCTGACGAAGATGGATGAGATTAGAAATGAGTACATTAGATGTTCAACTCAAGTTGGACAGTTGGGAGAGAAAGTCAGAGAGGCGAGATTGTGTTGGTTTGAATATGTGCAGAGGAGAGATGCTGAGTATATTGGGAGAAGGATGCTAAGGATAGAGCTGCCAAGGAAGAGTAAATGAGGAAGGCCTAAGAGAAGGTTTATGGATGTGGTGTGAGAGGACATGCCGGTGGTGGGTGTAACAGAGCAAGGACAAGCGAGGACAGAAAGATATGGAAGAAGATGATCCGCTGTGGCAACCCCTAGCAAGAGCACCCGAAAGAAGAAGAAGAAGATATCCTGCCAGTTGTTAAAAAATAAATAAAAATAAATAAGTAATATTTAAACCAAAGTTAACCTTATATCTTCACATCTCACTTAGGAGTAAAAATTAACCTAAGCTTGACAGAAGTATTGATTTGTATGGACATTGTAGTTCCAGTAAGAACTGTACGTTGCTATGCTAACAACAAGCCATGGATTACAAGTGACATCAAGGGCCTTTTGAACCAGAAGAAAAGGGCTTTTAAAGGCGGTGATCAGCATGAGCTCAAGCGTGTGCAGAAGGAACTCCGAGTCCAGCTCAGGGCGGCGAAGGAGCAGTACAGGAGAAAGCCGGAGCAGATGTTGCAGAATAACAGCATGAAGGAAGTGTGGGATGGGATGAAGATCATCACTGGCTGCAGTTCGAAGCGGGGTGCCACCATCGAGGGAGACGTGAAGAGAGCAAACCAAATGAACAACTTCTTTAACAGGTTTGACCACCCTAACCCACTCTCACTCTCACCTCGGAGTACTGCACCCTCCACACATCCTTCTGCTGATACCAGCATAGGAGAGACATCCCCACCTACAATTAATACAACTCAGAGTCCTGCCACGTGTAAAAGTTCGCTGACGACATTGCTATCGTGGGCTGCATCAGGATTGGGCAGGAGGAGGAATATAGGGACCTAATCAATGACTTTGTTAAATGGTGCGACTCAAACTACCTACAGCTGAACACCAGCAAAACCAAGGAGCTGGTGGTGGATTTTAGGAGACCCAGACCCCTCATGGACCTCGTGATCATCAGAGGTGACTGTGTGCAGATGGTGCAGACCTATAAATACCTGGGAGTGCAGCTGGATGATAAATTAGACTGGACTGCCAATACTGATGCTCTGTGTAAGAAAGGACAGAGCCGGTTATACTTCCTTAGAAGGCTGGCATCCTTCAACATCTGCAATAAGATGCTGCAGATGTTCTATCAGATGGTTGTGGCGAGCGCCCTCTACTACGCTGTGGTGTGCTGGGGAGGCAGCATTAAGAAGAAAGACGCCTCACGCCTGGACAAACTGGTGAGGAAGGAAGGCTCTATTGTTGGCATGGAGCTGGACAGTTTGACATCTGTGGCAGAGCGACTGGCGCTAAACAGGCTCCTATCAATTATGGAGAATCCACTGCATCCACTAAACAGTGTCATCTCCAGACAGAAGAGCAACTTCAGCGACAGACTGCTGTCACTGTCCTGCTCCATTTACAGACTGAGAAGATGCTGCTGCTGGAGTATGTGAATTTCCCCTTGGGATTAATAAAGTATCTATCTATCTATCTATCTATCTATCTATCTATCTATCTATCTATCTATCTATCTATCTATCTATCTATCTATCTATCTCGCCATATATATTGATATATCAATATTGACCGATATGAAAATAATTCTCGTGATAAACTTTTTTTTCCATATTGCCCAGCCCTAACTGAAACAAAGACACTGCCGGAGAGGCCAACCTACTGTCTAAGGCGATTTATAAGATTACTGTGGTCTATGGTGTCAAATGTTGCACTCCAGTCTAAGAGTAAAAGAGAACAGATATATGGCCACTGTCCACATTAATTTACAAATCATTTACTACTTTAACCAGTGCATGTTATGTACTATGATTTGTTCTAAAACCTGACTGAAACTTGTCAAGAATAGAATGTTGAATTTGTAATCAGGTAGCTGCTTAATAACTGCCTTTTCTAGAATTTTACTTTAGAAAGGCAGATTAACTTTGGGGGCATGTACTATATTATTTCTAATATCAGTTATTTTGTGTTTTAAACTATAGCAAAATCAGAAGTTTCACTAGTAGTTTTTAGGAAGCATTCCATTGAGTGAGCAGGGCTTAGAAGACAATCGAGTTGAGAATGAAACTCTTAGATTACCAGCATTTGTAATTTTAGAGAAGTAGGACTGCCTCTCAAGTCAGACTATGTTGTCATATTGCTATTTTAGCCTTCAATATTTCATAGTGAACTATCAGTTTAGTTTTTCTCCATTTACTCTCAGCTCTCCCGCATGTTCTCTTGAAATCAGAGATTTTTTGTGTCTTCCAAGGTATGATAAAGGTGGAGGATTTCTTAACAGTCTTCTCAGGAGCCACTGTGTCAGCTGAAGCTCTTACCTTAGCATTAAAGTTTTCTAGGTTACTGTTAATGCTCTTAGCACTATTGAGGTAAGCACAGCAACTGATTGTTGAGAATATTAGCAAACAGTGAAGCTGCAGATGTATCAGAATCATGTTTTTTAACAATATGCTTAAAATTAGTTGTAGTTATCAGTATTTCTACATTAAATAACTACCTGTCCCCCGCGACTTCACCCATGTAGTAGTGAAACAGGACAAACTTTAGAAATCAATAAAAAAAATTAATTCTGGCCAAGCGGAAGGTAGGCACACTCCAATGTGAAACTTTGGCACTGTATCTGATTGTGTTCAGCACTGAGGGGAGACCGTCCCCAGCGTGGGGAGAAAAGCACATGGCTGTGATATCTCTGGCAATCAGCAGCTACTCTAAAACACACGTAGCTCTGATCTCTCTCAAAAACATCAAACATTATCATCTACAGATTATTAAGGAGTAATGAGCTATCAGGTATCGCTAGCTAAGCAGAGGGAAGGTACACTCCAACATGTGGCGACAGGTAGACTGACTCGAACAGAGGCTAGCGCATGAGTGAGGAGGGCCCAGTTCCCCTCCCTTCAGCAAACAGTGTCTCTCTTGGGATCGTACAAATAAATCCGTATGCAAGCAACTATGATACTTAGACAGAAGTCGCAAAATCAACTGGAATGTTAAGCAAATTATTGAAAAAAAACCCAATCTAAATCCGTTAAGTAGTTCTCTTGTGAAAAGTGGGCAGACATACAGTATAACAAGCGTTACCTGGTAGGTAACCACCCATACAATCAGATTGTGACACAGACTACGAATGCCGTGAATGTAATTACCCCGATCTACATGCTGTCAAATAAACGAACCACACGCCGTGGCGCAACGTTAGGGGCATCACCTCTGGCGCTGACGTCCGAGGTTCGATTCCAGAGAGGGAGTGCAGTGGAGTGTGTACGCCTGATGAGCCCAGAATGGGGGCGAAACACGTGTCGCGTACTCTTTGCATTTATTTGACAGTAAAACTATTTCAACCATTCTATGATCTGCTCCTCACAAACTGAGGGCACCGTGGTGGATGTTAGCAGATTGCTGGCCAACCACAAGCGTTACCTGGTAGGTAACCACCCATACAATCAGATTGTGACACAGACTACGAATGCCGTGAATATATATATATAAATATAAAATATTGTGAGCAGGGGGGCTGATCGCACCCCTAGAGGATACGGACGCTCCTCTAAAAAACGCTGAAAGACTACCTTCACATTGCTCCCTTACTTGCTAGGCTTACTTGTGGCTGCCCTGTCACGCAATATGCTTCCCACGTGGTACTTTGCATACTTAAAAGCCCGAACAGCACCTATTGGTTTTGGATTGATTGCTTTTCTCTCTCTCTCTCTCTCACATTCTCTGCTCCCCTGACATGCACTCCTTTGAAGAGGAAGACATGTTTGCATTCTTTTAATTGTGAGACGGAACTGTCATCTCTGTCTTGTCATGGAGCACATTTAAACTTTTGAAAAAGAGACAAATGTTCATTTGCAGTATTTGAATAAAGTTCCTGTCTCTACAGCCTCCTGTGTTTCTGTGCAAATCTGAGACCCAAGCATGATATATATATATATATATATATATATATATAATAAAACTACTTACGATTCGTGATTCATTTTTCTCCCTTTGTGGATCTCCAGCTGCAAATATGCAAACCGTATCACAGACCATATATATATATATATATATATATATACATAGAGAGAGAGAGAGAGAGAGAGATGCAAAAATGTTCTGATATACTGATATCCACAACCTGCCTTGAAAGTAGAATTCATCTGACCTCCTAGCCAGAGGCAGGGGACCTGAAATGATGATTCTCAATGCCTTTGTCTTCCCCTTTATGGGTTGAATTTTTGCTGTGAAGGCTGCCTTTAGAACCTCTGACTTTCGATATTGAATGTCATTTATGCCTGCGTGTGGTATGATAGCCCCAACAACCCTGTCCTTGTGATTCTCGAGGACTATCTACACTCTTCTAGCAATATCTCATACATGTGCACTGGGAAAACAAGAAACAAAACATTTCTCTGTAGGGCAAGAAATATTGAGGTTGCATACAATTGAATCCTCAAAAACAAATATATCAACAAAGACTGCTGGCACGGTGGGAGAGTGGAAAGTGTCGAAGCAGTTCTCGATGGTGATTCTTGTGTGAGCTGACAGAGGTAATTAAATCTTGATCCACTGCCTGCATTGCTGAAACAGCCATATTCTCCCTTTGTTGTCATTTTAAGTAGGTGCAGGGTAAAACTCACTTGGCCCAGTGAGCAAGAGGCATGGTTTGGAGTCGATGTTGCCAATCAGGACCAGTTGTGATGAACAAAACAAGCAGTACCTTGTCGCTGATATAATGTAAAACTATACATTATTATGAAGAAAGTAAGCTTCCAGTGTCAAATTTTCTTCCTTTTAATTTTCCTAAATTTATACTGAATAACATTATCATAGTTTACATCTTACCTGAAGAAATGGCCTGGGATGCCTTAAAAGCTTGCATATTGTAATCTTTCTAGTTAGCCAATAAAAGAGATAGATAGATAGATAGATAGATAGATAGATAGATAGATAGATAGATAGATAGATAGATAGATAGATAGATAGATAGATAGATAGATAGATAGATAGATAGATAGATAGATACTTTATTAATCCCAAGGGGAAATTCACATACTCCAGCAGCAGCATACTGATAAAGAACAATATTAAATTAAAGAGTAATAACAATGCAGGTATACAGACAGACAATAACTTTGTATAATTTTAACGTTTACCCCCCCGGGTGGAATTGAAGAGTCACATAGTGTGGGGGAGGAACGATCTCCTCAGTCTGTCAGTGGAGCAGGACATTGACAGCAGTCTGTCGTTGAAGCTCCTCCTCTGTCTGGAGATGATACTGTTTAGTGGATGCAGTGCATTCTCCATTATTGCTCAGTGCCCGTCGCTCTGCCACGGATGTCAAACTGTCCAGCTCCGTGCCTACAATAGAGCCTGCCTTCCTCACCAGTTTGTCCAGGCGTGAGGAGTCTCTCTACTTTATGCTGCTTCCCCAGCACACCACTGCGTAGAAGAGGGTGCTCGCCACAACCGTCTGATTGAACATCTGCAGCATCTTATTGCAGATGTTGAAGGACGCCAGCCTTCTAAGGAAGTATAGTCGTCTCTGTCCTTTCTTGCACAGAGCATCAGTATTGGCAGTCCAGTCCAATTTATCATCCAGCTGCACTCCCAGATATTTATAGGTTTGCACCCTCTGCACACAGTCACCTCTGATGATCACGGGATCCATGAGGGGCCTGGTCCTCCTAAAATCCACCACCAGCTCCTTGGTTTTGCTGGTGTTCAGTTGTAGGTGGTTTGAGTCGCACCATTTAACAAAGTCCTTGATTAGGTCCCTATACTCCTCCTCCTGCCCACTCCTGATGCAGCCCACGATAGCAGTGTCGTCAGCAAACTTTTGCACGTGGCAGGACTCCGAGTTGTATCAGAAGTCTGATGTACTGTATATAGGTTGAACAGGACCGGAGAAAGTACAGTCCTGTGTAGTGCTCCTGTGTTGCTGACCACAATGTCAGACCTGCAGTTCCCATGACACACATACTGAGGTCTGTCTGTAAGATAGTCCACGATCCATGCCACCAGGTATGAATCTACTCCCATCTCTGTCAGCTTGTCCCTAAGGAACATAGGTTGGATGGTGTTGAAGGCGCTAGAGAAGTCTAGAAACATAATTCTTACAGCACCACTGCCTCTGTCCAAGTGGGAGAGGGATCGGTGTAGCATGTAGATGATGGCAACCTTCTCCTGGTATGCGAACTGCAGAGGGTCGAGGGCGTGGCGGACCTGTGGCCTTAGGTGGTGAGGCAGCAGCCGCTCCATGGTCTTCATCACATGTGACATCAGAGCGACAGGCCGGAAGTCGTTCAGCTCACTAGGACGTGATATCTTTGGGACGGGGGTGATGCAAGATGCTTCAAAAGGTGTCAATTCTCACTATATCCATATTGGCTAACACTGTACAACACCAAAGTACTATTGAATAGAAAAAAATGAATCAGATTGCAATTTTACATTTATATATATCACATAATTTAGATGGACACTCCTCTTTATATCAGTAAGGTGAAAAAGTCACTCAGGTAAATGCATTCCAATCAAAACCCTTTCCAACTGACCAAAGAAAAGAAAATGTGCATTACTCATCATCTTTTCTTTAACAAGGCAAAATATTCTAAATGGGAAATATAAAAGTTACCTGCTGGTTGAATCAGCAACTCCTTCTTTTCAATACTCAATCAAAGGTACCAGAAGACAAAAAAACCAACCAGAGAGCAATGGAAAGATATTTGTTATTAAAACAAAGCATGCACTTAAAAATGGTTCCCATGGCAAGCTATAAATCAGTACACCTACAACATCTGAGCGAATAGCTGTAGTCAGTTTTTCCATGTTCCACTAGTGATTACTCCCACAACTAAAGAAATAAAGTAGTGGAAAATAAAATGACTGTGATAAGCTAAGACTTTATATCGCTCATACTGTATATACTGGTGACATATAAACTAAACATTAGGAAATGTTGAATCTGAACAGTCTGGTGCTATATAGTTGCACTGAATAATTTGCCACACAGTATCATATCCTGTTCATAATTGAGGGTCAGTGAATAAATGACTGGAATAAAGGTGCATGGGTATCTCCTTTAATACTCAATTCAAGATGCAAGATCAAAGATCACACTGGTTCAGCAATAGCTTCTACACCTTGACTGTCCAGACTCTAAAACTGTGTGCTACTCTGTGATTTATGGGTTGCTTTTGTGTTACAGAGAGTGTTTTTATTTACATATTTATATTTGTTATTGTTATTCTTGAATTATTTTTCATATATTTATGTAGTTTGTTATTTTTGTTTATTATTAAATATTTTTTAAATATACTTTATAATGTGGATGGCATGGTATTGCTGCTGCCTCACAGTATGGAGACCTGGGTTCGCTTCTCGGGTCCTCCCTGCATGGAGTTTGCATGTTCTCCCCGTGTCTGCGTGGGTTTCCTCCGGGTGCTCCAGTTTCCTCCCATGGTCCAAAGACATGCAGGTTAGGTGCATTGGCATTCCTAAATTGTCCCTAATGTGTGCTTGGTGTGTGTGTGTGCACCATGTGGTGGGCTGGCGCCCTGCCTGGGGTTTGTTCCTGCCTTGCGCCCTGTGCTGGCTGGGATTGGCTCCAGCAGACCCCCATGACCCTGTGTTAGGATATAGCAGGTTGGACAATGACTGACTGAGTGACTGACTTTATAATGTGCTGCCATTTCTTTTGCTCTTGTGCACACCACTCTACATCACTGCTGCTGAGTCCTCCTTCTGGTCTGCACTCCCTTGTAAGACATTTTTGATATGTCTTGGGACTTTTTTTATTTTTGAATGTCTAAAACTAACACCACATTTTTAGGCCTGTGTAGCCATCTTCTGGGCAGGCTAGTGAAGTTCCTGGCCTGTATTGTGGGTCTTTTGGAGGCCACTCAACATTTTTATCATCTTTGTGACTCCTATACATGAATATTGCCCTCTAAGCCTCTCGGTATTCAAATGTGGCACTTGGTGCCACGGCCCACCTGTCAAGTTGTTTTGCCTGTCTAAGGTAAAGTCATCCCTGATGGAGGATCGCAGGAATCGTGGGAAGGAGGGGTCCTTTCATCGGATTGGCTGGCCCAGCGCTGCTTCAGCCATGGAATGGCCAAATGGGGGAGGCAGCTTGATGGTATGTGGTCTCCAGGACTCAAAATATATCCAAATCTTCTTATGTGATATCATCTACTGTTAAATTCTGCTCCGTACTTCTAATTTTTTTATTTTTATACTGTATTGAGGATTTGTTCTGTTCTGTGTACTGCATTGTATTGCATTGACCCCCCTTCTTTTGACACCCACTGCACACCCAACCTACCTGGAAAGGGGTCTCTTCTTTGAACTGCCTTTCCCAAGGTTTCTTCCATTTTTCCCTACTAGGTTTTTTTTTGGGAGTTTTTCCTTGCCTTCGTAGAGAGTCAGGCTTGGGGGCTGTCAAGAGGCAGGGCCTGTTAAAGCCCATTGCGGCACTTCTTGTGTGATTTTGGGCTATACAAAAGTAAATTGTATTGTATTGTATTGTAAGCCCTTGTCAGCTTTTTGGGGGCAGCTACTGGTTTCACTTTACAATATGCCTAATTCTGCTAATTTGACCTCCCACCTTAACATCTTTTTTATTTAGGGTTTAATTTCCCAGTTACTCAAATAAGGTAATGAGCCCAACCAACTGCTTCAGTTTTTGGATGTTACAGTTAAAAAATTCTGGTGTAAAGCTTGTGAAAAAATAGTTTGCTCATCAGCTGTAGATGGTGATTTCTCTATTGATTAATTTTGATCAAACTGTCTTTATCAAGTCCCATCACACAACCAGCATTTACTACTTGTTGCATATTCTATATATTGCTCCTTTCCTCTCCATTTCTCTATCATCTTCTTCATAGATGTAGCAAAGACATTTAATAGAATGAATTGTTCCTTTTTGTGTGAGGTCATGGTTAGAGTGACTTTGGTCCTATTTTTATTACAGTTTTTCTCGATTGCTTTGATGCAGTTCTCACATCAAACATATCATTCTTGTTACTCTTAATGCAATTCTCAAATCAGTAGGGCATTTCCCCAGCCGCATTAGTATTTCTCATTGTGTGTGTACAAATGGCCATTGTGTCTACACACATTTCACTTCTAAAGACGTTTTGTCATTGTGTTGATGCATTTCTCATTTGACAACTCATCAAAACAGTTTATACTTTTCTCAATTAGAATTCTATATCTCTTACTCACCTTAATACTGACCAGCATTGCATTAGTGTTTTCAATCAAATCACTTTAAACTGTTTTCAAATATGCACGAAAGAGCAAAGCCAATTACATACTGTCAGTGTTAGTAGTAAATTGTGCTTCAATTGAAAGCAAATAAAAGTGCATGTTCTCAGAAGAGGTTTAGATGAAACAAATAGAAACACCTGCTCTCAATTTTGTATCACAGGTGCATGTCATGGCACTGTAGTAATTACACACAAGTATATATGATGCCCATGTTTCATCCAGTGAGTAGTACTGAAAATGAAGCAAGAAGAAGGTGTCATGCAGATAGAAGAACAAGGCTTTGTGAGAGGATGTGGTGTCCAAATATGTTGTATGGCAAGGGGGAGAGGAGCCCACAAAGGACAAGTAAGAGTCAGGGGCAGAAGTAGTGGAAGAGGAGTAAATCAATATCATAGGGTGTCTAATGAAATACGGGCAACAATTGTGGACTATGTTATCAACCATAGCCTAAGCTTGGTTGAAGCCAGGCATATGGGTGCATCCTCTGGTGCCACAGTCTATGGTGGCTTCTGTAATATGGACATTCAGGAATGAGAACAGGTATCTGATCCCATGTTTACTATATTTCTGTATCGTGTGTAACATTACATTTCTGCAGTTTACTGTAAATAGTAGAATCTGTATGACCTTTGTATTGTCAGAATAGTACCACTGCCTCATTCTGGTGGGAGAAGGCTGCTTTTGACACACAAGCAGCAGATGGCAATCGTGGACCTGGTGAGAGGAAACAATGTCAATAGGCTAAAAGAGATCCTGCGAGCTGTTGTGGAGGACAATGTGATTTTTCACAACATTGCCTCTGTGAGTCTCTCCACCTTAGACAGGGTCCTGAAAAGACATGTTGTTTTTACTAAACAGCTATACAGGGTTCCATTTGAGAGGAATAGTGACAAAGTAAAAGAGCTTAGACAACTTTATGTACAGGTAAAAATATACAGATGTTTTCTCTTTTTTCTAAGGTACACTATATCAAATGTGAACACTCTCTTTGGATTTTAAAGAGAACACTTGAGTTGGAGGCCAATGAGACACCACAGAATTTTGTGTATATGGATAAGGCAGATTTTGACCTGAATAAAGTAAGGAGATGCGGCAGGAACATCATTGGTCAGAGGGCCACAGTGGATGTCCCATGCCAGCATGGGGGCAACATCACAATATGTGGTGCTATTGCTGAACATGGGGTAATTAACCATGCTGCAGACATCAGGCCCTGCAACACAGACTGGCTTCTTCAGTTCTTAGATGGGCTCTACAATGCCCTTATTCCTGAAAATGAAAGGGTGATTGTGAGAGGACGTCAAACTATAGTTCTGGCGCCGCTGAGAGTGGCAGCCTTTTCAGCAGCTCCGTGTATGACTGTATGTGTATGACTTTATTTTTTCTACTTTTCTACTTTTATTTTTCTTTTTTTTTTTTTTATTGATCACTCCTATCACTTTATTTTATGTGGATTCGTTCCCTGGACACACTTAGTTTTACAATGTGGGCATGGATTTTTACACGCCGAGACTCGTCTATTCAAGTACTCAACTTTGAGCGCTGAGAGCAAATGCCAGTGCTGGTGTGGTTCCCTATTTACCCGACGAGGTAAGAAGGCGGTATCGTGGCAGCAGAGCCGGCACTAAGCTAAAAATGAAGCGGCTTGCATGAAAGTGGCGTTTTTAAGCCTTCGGTGCCTTCTGTGATTCTGGGAAATGTGAACTCAATCTCAAATAAGATCGACAAACTGGCTGCGCTGGTGAAAAATGTCAGAACCTACAGAGAATGCAGTTTGTTGTGCTTTTGCGAAATGTGGCTAACTACCACCATCCCAGATACTAACGTTGAGCTACCCGAGTTTAGCACAGTTAGAGCGGACAGAGATGCAAGTACCTGCGGGAAGCAAAAAGGAGGAGGACTCGCTCTCTATGTTAATACACGGTGGTGTCACTCTGGACATGTTAACGTCAAAGTCTCCACTTGCTGCAGGGACATCGAACTGTTGGCCGTAAGTTTGCGTCCCTATTACTTGCCCAGAGAGTTTGGACACGTCATTGTTGTCGTCGTGTACATTACTCCTCGGGCGGACGTGGAGACAGCGAGTGACATCATCCATTCTGCTGTTGCTAAGTTACAAACGCAGCACCCTGAGGCGCTTGTGCTAATCGCTGGAGACTTTAACCATGTGACGCTGGACAAAACATTACCTGCATTCTCCAAGTATGTGGACTGTAACACCCGGGGAAATAAGACTATTGATTTACTGTATGCAAACGTTAAAGACGCATACAGCGTCACCCCGCTGCCTACGCTTGGGAAAGCAGATCATAACCTGATTCTGCTTCAGCCTCACTATAAACCAAAAGTGAGAGTCCTACCTGTAATCACACGATCATTCAGGAAGTGGACCCCGGAGGCTGAGAATACTCTGAGAGAATGTTTTGGAACTACAGACTGGGATATCCTGCAGGGATCTCATAGTGAGAACATTGAGGAAGTTGTTGACTGCACGACTGACTACATCAACTTCTGTATGGACATTGTAGTTCCAGTAAGAACAGTACGCTGCTATGCTAACAACAAGCCATGGATTACAAGTGACACCAAGGGCCTTTTGAACCAGAAGAAAAGGGCTTTTAAAGACTGTGATCAGCATGAGCTCAAGCGCGTGCAGAAGGAACTCCGAGTCCAGCTCAGGGCGGCGAAGAAGCAGTACAAGAGAAAGCTGGAGCAGAAGTTGCAGAATAACAGCATGAAGGAAGTGTGGGATGGGATGAAGATCATCACTGGCTGCAGCTCGAAACGGGGTACCACCATCGAGAGAGACGTGAAGAGAGCAAACCAAATGAACAACTTCTTTAACAGGTTTGACCACCCTAACCCACTCTCACTCTCACCTCGGAGTATTGCACCCTCCACACGTCCTTCTGCTGTTACCAGTATAGGAAAGACATCCCCACCCATAATTACAACAGCGCAAGTGAGCAGAGAGCTGAGGAGACTTCGTGCCAGCAAAGCAGCGGTGCCAGATGGAGTATCGCCACGACTGCTGAAGGTCTGTGCATCAGAGCTGGGGGGTCCTCTACAGCGCATCTTCAACCTGAGCCTGGAACAGGGGAGAGTCCCGAGGCTTTGAGAAACATCTTGTATCACCCCAGTCCCAAAGGTATCACGTCCTAGTGAGCTGAATGACTTTCGGCCTGTTGCTCTGACATCACATGTGATGAAGACCATGGAGAGGCTGCTGCTTCACCACCTTAGGCCACAGGTTCAACACGCCCTTGACCCTCTGCAGTTTGCATATCAGGAGAAGGTGGGAGCGGAGGATGCCATCATCTATATGCTACACCGATCCCTCTCTCACTTGGACAGAGGCAGTGGTGCTGTAAGAATTATGTTTCTAGACTTCTCTAGCGCCTTCAACACAATCCAACCTCTGCTCCTTAGGGACAAGCTGACAGAGATGGGAGTAGATTCATACCTGGTGGCATGGATCGTGGACTATCTTAAAGACAGACCTCAGTATGTGCGTCTTGGAAACTGCACGTCTGACATCGTGGTCAGTAACACAGGCGTGCCACAAGGGACTGTACTTTCTCCGGTCCTGTTCAGCCTATATACATCGGACTTCCACTACAACTCGGAGTCCTGCCACGTGCAAAAGTTCACTGACGACACTGCTATCGTGGGCTGCATCAGGAGTGGGCAGGAGGAGGAGTATAGGGACCTAATCAAGGACTTTGTTAAATGGTGCGACTCAAACCACCTACAACTGAACACCAGCAAAACCAAGGAGCTGGTGGTGGATTTTAGGAGGACCAGGCCCCTCATGGACCCCGTGATCATCAGAGGTGACTGTGTGCAGAGGGTGCAAACCTATAAATATCTGGGAGTGCAGCTGGATGATAAATTGGACTGGACTGCCAATACTGATGCTCTGTGTAAGAAAGGACAGAGACGACTATACTTTCTTAGAAGGCTGGCATCCTTCAACATCTGCAATAAGATGCTGCAGATGTTCTATCAGACGGTTGTAGCGAGCACCCTCTTCTACACGGTGGTGTGCTAGGGAGGCAGCATTAAGAAGAAAGACTCCTCACGCCTGGACAAACTGGTGAGGAAGACAGGCTTTATTGTTGGCATGGAGCTGGACAGTTTGACATCTGTGGCAGAGCGACGGGCGCTCAGCAGGCTCCTATCAATTATGGAAAATCCACTGCATCCACTAAACAGTATCATCTCCAGACAGAGGAGCAGCTTCAGCGACAGACTGCTGTCACTGTCCTGCTCCACTGACAGACTGAGGAGATCTTTCCTCCCCCAAACTATGCGACTCTTCAATTCCACCCGGGGGTGTAAACATTAACATTATACAAAGTTATTGTCTGTTTTTACCTGCATTATTATCAATCTTTAATTTAATATTGTTTTTTGTATCAGTAAGGTGCTGCTGGAGTATGTGAATTTCCCCTTGGGATTAATAAAGTATCTATCTATCTATCTATCTATCTATCTATCTATCTATCTATCTATCTATCTATCTATCTATCTATCTATCTATCTATCTATCTATCTATCTATCTATCTATCTATCTATCTATCTATCTATCTATCTAGAGGCTTTTTAAGGCTGGGTGTGCCATGCAAAAAGATTTTACCCTCTGCGTCTCAGACGGGAAGACATCAGGTGTGGTGAGGACAATAATGCGGCCTAATAGAGAAAAGAGACTGGATACTCCTTAAGACATTTCATATTGTTCACTTTATAGTAATTATATATATATATATATATATATATATATATATATATATATATATATATATGTATATATTCATAGCATTCATAGTCTGAATCACAATCTGATTGTATGGGTGGTTACCTACCTGGTAACACTTGTGGTTGGTCAACAAGTCGGCTAACATCCGCCACGGTGCCCTCTTTCAGTTGCGAGAAGCAGATCATAGAATGGTTGAAACAGTTTTTACTGTCAAATAATGCAAAGAGTATTCAACACGTGTTTCGCTCTAATTCTGGGCTCATCAGGCGTACACACTCTACAGCACCCCCCCTTACCTGGTAGGTAACCACCCATACAATCAGATTGTGATTCAGACTACGAATGCTATGAATGTAATTACCCCGATCTACATGCTGTCAAATGAATGAACCACACGCCGTGGCGCAACGTAAGAGGCTTCGCCTCTAGTGCTGACGTCCAAATTTTCGATTCCCCGAGAGGGGGGTGCAGTAGAGTGTGTACGCCTGATGAGCACAGAATTAGGGCGAAACACATGTTGCGTACTCTGCATTATTTGACAGTAAAAATACTATTTCAACCGTTGCGCTCAGCCACTTCTAAAGCCATCGCACGGGAGCTACTAAAGGTCTTTGTGCGCGTGGGTATCCCCAAGGAAGTCTTGACGGACCAGGGGACACTTTTCACCCTCAGAGACGTTCAAGGAGACTGACAAGTTACTGAAAATAAAGCATTTAAAAACCGACGGTTTAGTGGAGAGGTTCAATCAGACTCTCAAACAAATGCTGCGTAAGGTGGTCACAGAGGATGGAAGGAACTGGGATCAGCTCCTCCCCCTATCGGGAAGTCCCACAAGCCTCCACGGGGTTCTCCCCTTTTGAATTATTGTATGGGCGACAACCCCGGGGCATATTAGATATCCTAAAAGAGGGATGGGAAGAAGAGGCTCTTCCCTCTACAAACATACTAAAGTATATCGCGCAATTACGCGATAGATTTGGAAAAATTCTGCCCCTCCTTAAAAGTCATATGGAAGAGGCCCAAGCACCACAGGTCCGTTATTACAACCACGGCACGTCTCTCCGGGAGTTCCGCCCGGGAGATCGTGTCATGGTCCTAGTGCCTACCTAAGTTGCTTGCCCATTGGCAAGGCCCCTACGAAGTTAAGGAGAGGAAGGGACTCATCGACTATTTGGTGAGTCAACCCAATCGTCAGCCGAGGGAGCGGGTTTTAGCAGAAAATCACATTGTCTGATTTTTGAAGAATTTATTTGCAAATTATGGTGGAAAAAAAGTATTTGGTCAATAACAAAAGTTCATCTCAATACTTTGCTATATACCCTTTGTTGGCAATGACAGAGATCAAACGTTTTCTGTAAGTCTTCACAAGGTTTTCACACACTGTTGCTGGTATTTTGGCCCATTCCTCCATGCAGATCTCCTCTAGGGCAGTGATGTAGATCGGGGTAATTACATTCATTGCATTCGTAGCCTGATGAGCCCAGAATTAGGGCGAAACACGTGTCACGTACTCTTTGCATTATTTGACAGTAAACTATTTCAACCATTCTATGATCTGCTTCTCGCAACTGAAATGAGGGCACCGTGGCGGATGTTAGCCGACTTGCTGACCAACCACAAGCGTTACCTGGTAGGTAACCACCCATACAATCAGATTGTGACACAGACTACGAATGCAATGAATATATATATATATATATATATACAGTATATATATGTATGTATGTACAGTGGAACCTCGGTTTGTGAGTAACTTGGTTTACGAGTGTTTTGTAAGGCGAGCTAAAATTTTTAATAAATTTTGACTTGATAAACGAGCGAGGTCTTGCAATACGAGTAGTATGTATACACTTGGTCTGCTGAGTGTCATGTGATCACAACTGAGCTAACGGATTTTCTCTCTCTCTCTCTCTCTCGCTGCGGGATTGTGGGCAATCGTCTCCTATTCTCCGTCTGAGTCGGCGTGCCTGACTCATATATTCAACAACCGTACGAGCATATACTGTTTACTACAGCATTGTGACTGTGTATGGGTGGGTGTATGTGTGTGTGTGCTGTGACGTGCGAGTCCCTGTCATGTGCCCCAAAACACAAGGCTGAGTCTCAGTACTTTAGCAACAGCAGCTTTATTCAGCTTGAAACAGCAACAGTGCGGTTATTTATTGTAGCGGGATCTGCCACTCTCCTATACACAGACACAGCAGTCAGGCAGGATTGTGGCCAAGTAGTACTGTGCCCTGCGCATTTATAATGTTCCTTGTATCACCCATCGACGGCAGGCGCTTATAGCATGTCCGCGATCTTTTCGGATTCGCTTTTACGGCGAACTGCTACAGCACTGGGAGACTGCGATTGCTTTGGGACGCTCTTCCACATTTTGTCTCGTTGGGTGGAATCCCACAAGAGTTTAGAAACTCACTCACACCAGCCATGATTCTTTTCAAATATAAAGTGCAGGTTAATTTGTTTTATGTATTTTTACTTTATATTTTGTATTAATCATTTTTATATGAATAGTTTTGGGTTGTGGAACGAATCATCTGAGTTTCCATTATTTCTTATATGGAAATTCACTTTGATATACAAGTGCTTTGGACTGTGAGCACGTTTCTGGAACAAATTATGCTCGCAAGCCGAGGTTCCACTGTATGTATGTATGTATGTATGTATGTATGTATGTATGTATGTATTGTGGCATATGGCCGGCATGTCATCCAGGCCAACACCCCCAGGCCGCCAGGTGGAGCCCTTCCTGCAGCATGGAGGTGCCCCGAATGCCAGCAGGGAATGCTGGACAATGTAGTTTTTATTCTCAGCCCTGTTGGATACCTTGGGGCCCGCCAGAGGACGCTGCAGGGAGGCACAGAGACTATTTGCCTTATGCCCAGGAAATATGTCAGAGTCACGTGGACATCCTGGGTGAAGAAAAGAAGGATTTTTTATCTGACCCGGAAATGTTCCAGGTCACATGGACAGAGAGGGTGAAACACTTCCGGGTCAAGGACTATAAAAAGGACAATGAAACACCAGAGCGTAGAGCTGAGCTGGGTGGAAGGGTGGCAATGCGTCTGGGAGTGGAGGATTGATTATTGATTAGTTATTGTGTAGTTTATGAGTATTGTGGAGAGAAGGGTGCTTTGTTCACTTATTTATAATAATAAATATTCATTTTGGACTTTTATCTGGTGTCTGACGTCTGGTCTAAAGGTTCAAGGGGTCGACAGGGCCTCTATCTTTCACAGTGGCATAGTCGCGGCAGGATTCTCTGGAAGTCGGTTTGGCAGAGGACAGAGAACCCCAAGAAGACAGCGTCAGGACACGCAGAGAAAACCACCATACTCAGTAGGCTGCGCTACATAATAGAAAGCCTTCGTAAACATCGGTACGTGATGGGGAAGAAGTCTGGGAAGAAGAATGGGGATCACTCAAAGTAGCAGACCCTAGATGATGCCGCGCGTCTATGGACATTCCTGACGGGAAGTGAAGAAGACAAGAGCAATGATTGATGCAGTGAGGACCCGGGCATTATGGCAGCGGGATGGCTGTTGGGCTTTGGACATACAGGACAACCTCTATAAACTAAGAGGACGCAATCGGAGTCCGGAGGTATGTGCCACAAAAATGTCCGATTCACCGGGAACTTATTTTAATTACTTTTCAGAGGCCTGTCTTCTCGTTTCTGACGACGAGTCGGAGATATACTTCCCACCTAGGCAAGATGGCCGAGATGACGAGGAGTCTAGCCCATCTAAGAGTTGAAAACTGGGGATCCTGTTCGACGAGAGTAGTCACGTGGACTATCCCGGAACAGGCTGGGAACACCTAAAGGACGACAATCGATCATATGACCATGAGGATTACCTTCCATTTGCTGAAACTGGGCATGTGATCTCCCCAGATGGATTATGGGAAGGAGAAGGTCAAACACAGTTCATAGGTAAGGTCATCGTTTCCCCGACGGAATCGAGATCCCTGAAGGGGAAAGGGGAGGCAAGCGAAGCAGCGCTAGCTTTAGATAAAGGTAATGAGGGACGGGGGATGACTGAACGGTCCGCCGCTAAATTAGAACAGACGGATTACAGTCGGCCGGTAGCGTTTCCCTGGCCCTCTAAAATGTGAGACTCCAATTCCCAAGAGCCTCCACGAAGCCTGTCAGAGCACGTGCCGACAGCGGACATGCTCCTTGGCTCCCGGCCGGTAGGTAAGGAGAAGGCAGAAGTTAACTTGCCTCCGGCCGAATTAAATAACTTTATGGACGTGCGGGTACTCAAAAAGCTAATCAAGCCCGTATGTAGTTTCTTACAGACACTGACGACGATTCAGAAGATCGTTGGGGAACTGGGAGAGACGGCTGAAGCACCCATCTGGAAAGTGGATGAATTCCTGCAGTGTATAGGACGACAGCCTCCCGTCTTATATGATTTGGTGGTACAGGTGGGTAATGCCGGAACCGTACATTATAAAGGGACACAGTGTGATCCGGGCCCGCGATTAATAAGTAGCGGGTGGCAAGTCACTGCGAACCCAACAAGGGAATGTGGTACGATGACAGAAGGGGCGGTGGAAGCGCCGATCGAACCAGAGCAGCTGAAAAGTGCTCTCTCTCAGAGCGATGTGGTGCTGAAGACGCCGCCTCTGATTAGTTTAAAGTCAAAGGGCGTGCAGACAGTGAAAGGGCTCTCTTTTTCTAATAGAGAGACCCAAACTGTACACAAGCCCCAGATTAAACAGGAGATCCCTAAAATAAAACGGGGGTCTCCTGACAAGTTGGATAAAGGGTTGGAAAACGTAAGAGCGGCTGATAAACCCGTCTCAGCAGAGAGAAGGATGGAGCCAGAAGTACCGAGATGCTTCCAGTCTCACGGAGGAAGGTGACCAGGAGAACGGCGGATCTGCTATAACTGTCGTCGGCCAGGCCACGTATGGCGATGTTGTCCTTTGAGGACAGGGGATCAGAGGGATTCCCATTATAACGTTCCCCCAAGGTTCTCCGGGGAGGCTAGACAACCTTGCCAAGGCCCGACTGGAGAAAGACGTCCCTCGCGGGGCTGGACGCTCAAAATCATAATTTTTCGCTGGGGGGGAAGTATTGTGGGATATGGCCGGCATGTCATCCCAGCCAACACCCCCAGGCCGCCAGGTGGAGCCCTTCCTGCAGCATGGAGGTGCCCCGAATGCCAGCAGGGAATACTGGACAATATAGTTTTTATTCTCAGCCCTGTTGGATACCTTGGGGCCCGCTAGAGGACGCTGCAGGGAGACACAGAGACTATTTGCCTTACGCCCAGGAAGTACGTCAGAGTCACGTGGACAAAGGGAACGATGTGCTTCCTGGGTGAAGAAAAGAAGGATTTTTTATCTGAACCGGAAGTGTTCCAGATCACATGGACAGAGAGGGTGAAACGCTTCCGGGTCAAGGACTATAAAAAGGACAGTGAAACACCAGAGCGTAGAGCTGAGCTGGGTGGAAGGGTGGCAACGTGTCTGGGAGTGGAGGATTGATTATTGATTAGTTATTGTGTAGTTTATGAGTATTGTGGAGAGAAGGGTGGTTTGTGCACTTATTTATAATAATAAATATTTATTTTTGACTTTTATCTGATGTCTGACGTCTGGTCTGAGGGTTCAAGGGGTCGACAGGGCCTCTATCGTTCACAGTATGTATGTATGTTTGTATGTGTGTATATATATATGTATGTATGTATGTATGTATGTATGTGTGTGTGTGTATATATATATATATATATATATATATATATATATATATATATGTGTGTGTGTGTGTATGTGTGCTAACCAATCTCTCTCTTGTTCTTTCCTAGGGCATGAAGCAGAAGCAGACAATGGCCGACAGTGAGATGAATTGCGTTACCGTCGTCGTAGAAGAACTCCAGGCACTCGACAAACAGATTCAGAAACTCCTGCCAGACAAAGGTACCTTAGGGATTTGAAGGCTCGGCTGCTGCATAAACCATCCTCGCCATCGGAAATCGACGTAACATCAACCCCGCGTTGTGCCGCTCAAGTAAGCTTCACCCCCGCACCTCGTTGGAGCGACGATGACACCGACGAAGACCTCGGTGTGTTTCAGCTATGCAGGCGGGGGTTCAAGGCTAGAACACCTCCATCGGCACAGGCGAGCATTTCGACCCAGAACCGGTTCGACCCTCTCTGCGTCCCCAGTTTGCCTTCATCCCCGGGTGATGTAATAGTGGTAGGTAATTTGATTGTTAGAAACCTCAATATTGCATGCCCTAATCGGAAATCTTTTGTTTCTTGTTTTCCCAGTGCTTGTGTCTGAGATGTGATGAGACGTGCGCTGACAATCTACAAGAAGCACAAGAAGAGGGCAGTTGGATCCATTGTATTACACGCCGGCATGAACAATGTAAGGCACCGACAGTCGGAAATTCTCAAGGCTGACTTCGCAGCACTAATTAAAGACACGAAGGAGAGGATCCCATTGGCAAAGATCTTAATTTCGGGTCCACTACCTCTCATAAGACGATCAAATGAATACTACAGTCGTCTACTAGGATTAAACAGCTGGCTGAAAGGCTGCTGCAAGAACCAAGACATCGGGTTCATTGACAACTGGGACCTCTTCTGGGAAAGGCCGCGTTTCTTCAAGCGGGATGGCCTGCATCTGAATAGATGGCCTGCATCTCCGAAAACATCACTAAGGTAATTTGTTTATCCTGACTTTCTGTTTCTACTCTTAACCCCTTCCGTAATGCTACTGCTGTGCTAGGACATGATAACTGCTTAACAAAATCTTCCGTAAAAGTGCACAACATTAATACTCTAGTAACCAATCTCAATGCACATAGAAAATCTAGTCAATACGGCATAAACACCAATAATTTAATTAAAATTACTACTTTAGATGAACAATGTATTAAAACTATAAAAACAGACTATAGATTAAATAAAAAATACACACAGAGCGGCGCTAACAAAAATAACTTAGTTCCTGTTCCAAATACCAATAACGCACATAGTATTCATCTCAGCCCCTCTGAAACCATTAAATATGGCACTATTAAATGTTAGAGCTTTAACTAACAAGACGTTTTTTATCAACGATCTTATTAGCGATAGAAAAATTGATTTTATTGCACTAAGTGAAACGTGGCTTGGCTCTGATGGCACGTCTGTTTTAATCGAATCTGCACCTCCGGATTACAGTTTTACTTGTGCGGATCGCCAAGGAAAAAGAGGCAGCGGCTTGGCAAACATTTACTCAAGCCGGTTAATGTGTAAAGATGTCAGTCTTGGTAAATTCAAGTCCTTTGAGTATCTCGCCGTTGTTATTCATGGAGATTCTCACGTTCTATTATTATCCGTGTATAGACCTCCTAAATTTAATGTGTCTTTCTTTGAGGAATTCTCTGACTTGGTGTCAATTTTAATTACGAGCTATGACACACTCTTAATAGTCGGCGACTTTAACTTTCATATAGATAATCAGTGTGACCAAAAAGTAAAAGAATTCATGAACCTCCTGGACTCTTTTGATTTGAGACAGCTAGTTAATCAGCCTACACATAAAGCAGGTCATACGTTAGACTTAGTAATTACTAAAGGACTAAAAGTTGATGTAAGGCAGGTCATTGATATTGGTCTATCAGACCATTTTCTTCTACTATTTAATGTAGAAATATTGACAGAAAACATTCATGAGAAGCATATTGTTAAAAAAAAACGCTTCTTTGACTCATCAGCAGCTTCAAAACTTACAAACATTCTAAGCAATCAGTCCTTTTGTAGTGCCAACTATAATAGCGAGGATAATGTAAGTAGTAAGTTGGAAAGATTTAATACTAAACTGAGAGCTGCTGTTGACATAGTTACACCTGAAAAGACAGTTAAAAAATCTTCTAGCATTGTTATACCATGGAAGACCCAAAAAGTGTCTGATCTAAAGAGAACATGACGTAGAGCTGAGCGTAAATGTAGGAAAATTAAACTAACTATCCACTATGAAATATTAAAGGCTAAAATAACAGAATACAATAACACAGTCCGTCTTGAGAGGCACTGCTATTTCTCTAAGATTATAAATAACAATGCTAGTAATCTCAGAGTCTTATTCTCGACGATTGATTGTCTGCTAAACCCAGGTAACTCAAAGGAATGCCTCCAAAGTACTTCCAGTAAAACCTGTGAAGCTATTGCTGTATTTTTCAATCAAAAAATTAATGATATTAGAAATAACATAGTATACCTCCCCAACACTGAGGATCCTCTTAAACCCCACTACTCCATTACAAACAAATTAAATTCTTTCACCAGGATAGATTTACCTGATTTACATAAAATAATTTCTCAACTGAAACCCTCCACCTGCGTCCTTGACCCAGTACCAACAAGTTTTTTCAAACAAGTATCGGGCGTGCTAATTGATAATATTCTTGACATAGTAAATTCGTCATTAGATACGGGGGTCTTCCCAGACTCTTAAGACTGCTGTATTTAAACCCCTGCTGAAGAAAAATAATCATGACCCCTCTGCTCTTGAAAATTTTAGACCCATCTCTAACCTGCCTTTCTTAAGTAAAATTCTAGAGAAGGCAGTCATTATGCAGTTAAATGACCACCTCAATAAACATGCTATTCTTGATCAATTTCAGTCAGGTTTTAGAACAAATCACAGCACAGAAACTGCACTCGTTAAAGTAGTAAATGACTTGCGGGTAAATGCAGACAGAGGCCATTTATCTGTTCTCATCCTTCTACTGTAGATCTGAGTGCCGCATTTGACACCATTGATCACAATATTCTTAGGAATCGCCTTAGTCAATGAGTAGGCCTCTCTGGCAGTGTCTTAAACTAGTTTGAATCCTACCTGGTAGGGAGAAAATTCTTTGTTAGTTGTGGTAATTACAACTCAAAGACACATGATATCCTATATGGTGTTCCACAAGGCTCTATTCTGGGTCTGCTTCTTTTCTCAATCTACATGCTTCAATTTAGGTCAGATTATCTCAGGGCACAACGTGAGCTACCACAGCTATGCTGATGACACACACCTGTATTTATCAATAGCACCTGATGACCCCAATTCTCTTGATTCATTAACACAATGTCTTACTTGTATTTCTGAATTGATGAATAGTAATTTTCTAAAGCTAAATAAAGAGAAAACTGAAATTTTAGTGATTGGCAATAATGGATACAATGTGGCTATTAGAAACAAACTGGATGCATTAGGATTAAAAGTCAAGACGGAGGTAAAAAACTTAGGGGTAACTGTTTACTGTAATCTGAATTTTAAATCGCATATTCATCAGACCACTAGGACAGCATTTTTTCACTTAAGAAACATAGCAAAAGTTAGACCTCGTATATCATTGAAAGATGCTGAGAAATTAGTTCACGCGTTTGTTTTCAGTCGACTAGATTACTGTAACGCACTCCTTTCAGGACTACCCTAAAAAGACATAAATCATTTGCAACTAGTGCAGAATGCAGCTGCTAGAATCCTAACTAGGAAAAGAAAATCCAAACACATTTCTCCAGTTTTGATGTCACTACACTGGTTACCTGTGTCATTCAGGATTGACTTTAAAATTCTGCTTATGGTTTATAAAGTCTTAAATAATCTCACTTCATCTTATATATCGGAATTTCTGACACCTTATATTCCAAATCGTAACCTTAGATCTTCAAATGAGTGTCTCCTTAGAATTCCAAGAGCAAAACTTAAAAGAAGTGGTGAGGCGGCCTTCTGCTGTTATGCACCTAAAATCTGGAATAGCCTGCCAATAGGAATTCGCCAGGCTAATACAGTGGAACATTTTAAAAAAAACTGCTAAAAACACATTATTTTAACATGGCTTTCTCATAACTTCACTTTAATTTAATCCTGAAACTCTGTATATCCAGTTCATTATAATAACTATTCATGGTGGCTCTAAAATCCATACTAACCACCATCTACTCAAAGCACCGTGATGTTCCAACATTGATGGATTAAAAGCCAGAAGTCTGCATGACCATCATCATCAAGTCTTTCCGTGAGAACCTTAAATACAAAGAGGACTATTTCATTTTTGTTAGGTAGAATGCCCACAGGGGACTGGGCAGTCTCGTGGCCTGGAATCCCTGCATATTTTATTTTTTTCTCCAGCCGTCTGGGGTTTTTTTTTTGGTTTTTCTGTCCTCC
The DNA here is from genome assembly GCF_900747795.2 of Erpetoichthys calabaricus. Lineage (NCBI taxonomy): Eukaryota > Metazoa > Chordata > Cladistia > Polypteriformes > Polypteridae > Erpetoichthys > Erpetoichthys calabaricus. Next base: position 53,604,300 of record NC_041411.2, read on the forward strand.
CTGACCATCGGACCTTACTCTTATTCTATGTTAACTAATGTTGTCTTATTTTAATTTTTTACTTTGTCTTTTATTTTTCTTTTCTCCATTATGTAATGCACTTTCAGCTACTTTTTTGTATGAAAATGTGCTATATAAATAAATGTTGTTGTTGTTGTATGTGTGTGTATATATATTGTAAGCTGGAGCGCTGATCACACCCTCAGAGGACACAGACGCACCTGGGAAAACCCCTGAAACAGCTGACAATCTACCTTAACATTGCTCCTTACCCTTCTTACTTGCGCTATAACGCGCGATAAACCTCTCATGCGGTACTCCGCTTACTTAAAAGTATTGTGCAGCGCCTCTCAGCTTTGGAATTGGTTGTTTTGTTTCTCTCTCTCTCTCTCTCAGACATTCTCTGCTCCTGGCAGAACTGTCATCTCTGACTTGTCATGGAGCACATTTAAACTTTTGAAAAGAGACAAAAAGTCATGGTCTGGTGGAGCCCACCGGAGCCAGGGTCCAGAAAGCGAACAGACCAGCAGAAACAGAAGATCATCAGCAGGTAGGGTGACTTCCCTGGTATATAGCCTGGATGAGAGAAGCAGGGGAGCTACCAGCAGAAGAAGGCACCTGGCTTTGTTTTAAAGGACTGCTTCCAGCCGTAGTATTTTAACCTTGTTGTTATGAATTTATTCATTGGAGTTTAACCTCCACCTGTTCACTGGTTTTTAATGGGTTATTTATTTAATGACTTTTAGAAGCACTGCACTATTTATTTTGAACACTGTTTTTTGGTTTCGCTGTTTTTAAATAAAAGTACTTTTGCACCATCCCCTTGCTTCGTTGTGATGTTTTCACTGTCCAGCTCACCCGGTGACATTACCGACAGTGTCGGGTTCAAGAGCTCTCAAAAGGAAGATGGGAGAATAGAGAAAAACCTGCATCGTCACATGGCCCCAAATGCATTTTTTGAGTATATTCCATGTTTATACTCCAGATACTGTTAAACTGATGATGAAGGGTACGGTGCCACTTAAAAGAGCCCTGAAAGTTCTTCCTTTCTGGTTCAAAAGAGCTTTCTTCTTTTTTAAGCATAGTTTTCTGTCACTTATTTTCCATAGAGATCCTTTATGCTTCCTGAGTTGTTTAAACTGCTTGGGTGAAAAAGGTATAGCTGCGTTTGTCCCAAATTACCAAAGTTCCGCAGCTTCACAAGATGATTCTGGTAATAGTGTGATACATGTTCAAATAATTCCACAGACCAAGTATCTTCATTTTAAACATTTTAGTAAAATTTCAAGGCAAAACAATTCACACAAAAATAAAGAAAAATTGATAATGAAGAAAGGAAGGGTTCTTGTCTAAGAAAGGTTCTGTTTAAAGCTTATTTATCTTATCATTTCTCTAGGTTTGGTCATACAGTCATATTATGTGTAGAAATTTCGGGTCTTGTTCAGATAGTGGACGGCCTTCCCCTCGCCCAAACACTAACCTTAAGGTCAATAAAATAGGTCCCTGTTAAGTCACTATTTTAAAGCTAAAATGATAACAGAAATGTGAAACCGACTTATATACCTAATCTTAATTATTGTGAAACAACCAAGTAGCGTCCGTGTGAAACAACCAAATGGCGTCCACTTTCTGAACAAGAGCCGAAAGTTCTTATCAGAACTCTCAAAAAACTGTATGCCAATATCCTATTTGAAAATATATCTAACAGTCCATGCTAACAGTAGGACTATATCCTAATTGGCTTAATTAACACTTAGTTTTACAAGTATAGTAAAAGAAATTCTATTTCATGTTAACCTATAGGGGTAAATGGCTATGAGGGGAACCCAAAAATAACAAGAATTTTAAAAAAATCATATATTTCTCTGAATATTTTCAAAATTTAATCACCCTCAAAATACTCTCCCTGAGACACAATACACTTGTCCCCCACTTTCTTCAGTTGTTCAAAACTGTTCTGAAACTCTTGCAAAGTGAAAGCCTTCAATACCTCCATTGTTTGCTTCTTGACCTCCTCTGCATCCTGAAAAGGCTTTCCTTTATGGTCCCTATTCCTTTCTTGGAAATAAGAAAAAATCTCAGGGTGCAAGGTACAGGGAGTAGTGGGTGGGAACTGTTGTTATCCTGTTTTTATGTGAGAAACTGCCACACACTCAATGCTGTGTGGACAGAGGAGTATAGATGTGATGCAGAAGCCACTTGCCTGATCGCCGCAATTCGGGTTGTTTTCTCCGCACAGCATCATGCAATCTGGTGAGCACTTTAAGGTAAAAAACCCTTGCCTGGCTCAAAGCTTCTTCTCTGAAAACCTTGTGAAGCATTGTGACAGCTTTTGCTGCTGTTTTCCCAAAAGGAATAAGAACTTGATGCAAACACGTTATTCTTTCAATTCTGCCATCACAAAATCGAAGAAGAGGGTTACAGAGGACCAAGAAAAAAATTACACTGACCTTATGAACCTTTCCCCAAGGACGCTGCTTGGCCAAATGATGCAGAGGGCAGTCTAGTACATGCACCTAGCGGCAAACATTGGAACTAATGCCTCTCCGGCCTCTAGAAAAAAATTCTTGTTATTTTTGGGTCCACCCTCGTATACCATAATCTAAGTGGCTATAAGAAAATTATATTCTTTTATGTTTTCATGGTTTTCATGACGAACCAATCAGGTGGAAACAGACCAGTTCTTAATTGAAGTTCATCAGGGGTCTTTCAAATCCACTAAGAGATCATCTCTCAAATCTACTAAGAGATAACAATAAAGTAACTTTGTAGCATCCTCAAAAGCTTCCAAAAAGAACTTAACACGCCCTAGGTACACTGTGACAGCCCATGGTAGTAATCTACATTTGTCCCTGGGGTTTTTAAAAACAGTAATATAATTGGCATTAAGATTAATCATCTATTTTTTTCCCCTGAAAGAATACATTTTGAACCAAGTAAATGATAGGCAGATTCCAGTGATGAGTGTATTTCATGAAAGCTTTATCTACCTCCTGACTTTCGCTAGCCGATTCCGTCAGATCATCTATAATGATCAATTTTTTTTCTCAAGAGTTCTCCCTCATAAATATTCATCATCTCATAAAAATTGTTGAAATTTAAATGACAGCTCGTCGTACATTTTCTTCCAGGAAACATAAAACCAAAATATGTTTTGTAAAAGAAAAGACTGGCATGATCTTGCTTGAGTTCAGAAAAGCACAGCTGCAAAAACACTTCCAAGGTTGCCCAGTAGAGGGGGGAAACACTGTCAAAATACCCTGACTAGGAACCCAATTGGCTGAGAGGAATGTTGATAAAATAAAAGGTTTATTTTAGTGAACAAAAGGCTGATCAAGCTCCAAAGCTCTGAAGAGCACAGAGGAGATACCTGAAAAGGCAAGGCAATACAAAATAAAAAAGCCCCAATACAGAATCCAAAAATTGTGATTGAAAAAAGAGCAGAGGTTCAAAAAATAACAAAAAACAGTCCCAAAATGAAATCCAAAGATGAAGCTGAAAAATAAAGCACAGTGTTGAAAATTCAGAAAACACAAGCAGTAGTAATAACACAGAAACTGACCAAACCTCTCCACTCCATTGCGTGTTCAATGAACCACAAGGAACTATGAGAAGGCCTCCCTTAAATAGAGTGAAGGGCCATTCCTGGTGGTGATCGGCAGGTGACCCCCAAAACAAGGGTTATAACCTAGGCAACATCCCTTTCCCAACATGCAAACAGTAACATGTACAAAAGAAACATTAATATAAATAAATGATACAAAATTAAACAAAACACACAAGAAACACAACTGTGAACACCAGCCAGGGGGGAAATGCTGGCTGAAACATGATAGAAACAGAACATGATTTGTGTGTTTCAGTAATTTTTTTACATAATAGAATTTACTAGAACAGGACTGACCTGAAATAATTTTAGCGATGGGATGTTGAAGTCAGATATCAAATGTTTTTTAGTATCCACAGCTGTGTAGTGTAGTCTTTGAGGAGAACCCACTTGTTATACACCACTCTGAATTTCTATCTAAGTGGTCTGTTTTCTAAAGTGAAGTGCTTTTTACTTCTACAGATCTGAATGCCATGAACCAATAACTCTTGAGGAAGAGCTTCATCAGATTTCACAAAATTCTGAACTAGTTTGGTTAGTGACTCGAAGTTTACAATTTTACCCATTTTGTGGTTAACGGTAATTCCTTTCGCCTTCATACATGTTTTGCACTGAGCTGTTTTATAACTGTAAGTCTTTGGGCCTCATGAAACAAATTCTGTAATACAGATGGCAGGATTTACCTCACTAATGAGCTCTCCTAAATAGTCACCCAGAGGAGGATTGTACTGGCCAGTAAAGTAAAAAAAAAAAAACATTGACTCCGCTTTGTGGTACAACATCCTTTCCTCCAATCTGTCCAGTACCTTGTTCAACCCTGACTGGGCATAGGCAGTTCTGCAAGTAGCAATAACAATATTAATGGTTCCAGGAAGGGTGTATTTTTCATTGGCATATCTTCACTGAATTTGAGCAATCTCATCTCATTCTTTGGAAAAAATATATTTCAAGAATTTTTCTCTATCCTTCACTAAGCTAGAGGTGAGATGGAGGAGCTTCTGTCGAAATTTTCCCCAAAGGGAATTTAAAAACAACTTTGAAATCTGTCTCTTAGCCCGACTTATGGCAATGTTATTGTGATCCAATTTTATGCCTTCTTTCTGATGATGTTCTTTGATTTACTGATCTTGGGAAGCTTCATCCATACACTAGGCAGGATAACCCATTGCCTCTTGTTTACCTTTTAGATGAAGCTTGATATAGTTCAAGAACAGGTCAGAAGTATGTTTGCGGTAATGCCAAATTTCATGAACTTTTAATACTTTATAACCTTTACCAAGGGGCATTGCTATTTCCACACTTCACCAAGTCCCAGTTAAATCTCTTTAATCCTCTGTGTGATGACAATCCACAGTCTCAGCGTCTGTCTCTGCTCAGATGCAACATAGGGTGAACATTAATTTCCTGCAAAACCTAAGAGGCAGGAGTAGGAAAACTGAGATCATGTGGCGGATGAACTGTGGCTTTAAGTAAGCAAAAATATATGGTAGGATGGCTGATCAAATACATTTTAGTTTTATTATCAAACGGATTCAGATTAGTAAAATTGTTATAGTCAATCTTTTCATCGCTCTTGTAATGTCATTTTATGGCATTAGTACGGCCACCAAACAAAGAATCCTGCAGGTTTATACAGTGAGGGTAATTGCAATGTTTGAAGAAAACTTCTGACCTGAAATTGTCTTTTTACATCATCTCCCATTCATGCTCCTAGATCATGCTAACATTGAGCTTAAATTTGATCCGACGTATTTCCAATTTATGCATTGTGGGAATATGGGTCCCTGTCGAACCCTGAACCCACATACAACACGCCCAAACTCCAGGTAAAAAGTCCCAATATTAAATTTATTACAATAATAATGTGCACAAAGCACCTCCACTCCCACAATACTCAATAATAAATCAATACAATTAATTATTAACACAATCCTCCACTCCACCCAGCAGCTCTGTCGCACTCCCTTCCAACTCCGGCTCAGTCTGCTTGGATTTCCCATAGTCCTTTTATATTCTTTGACCCAGGTCAGATGAAAATTTCTTTTCTTCAGAGCTATAATAAAAACCATTGTGCCTCCCTGCAGTGTCCTCTGGTGGCCTCCACGGTATCCAGCAGGGCTGTGCAGTAAACTCCATTGTCCATGATGCCCTGCTGGAATTCGGGGTACCTCCATGTTGCAGGGAGGACTCCATCTAGTGGTGTGGGGGTATTGGCCGGGATAAGCTGTCGGCCATATATCACAGCATAAACATTTGATACATAATCACACAAGTCACTCTAGTTAAAGGATGTGTAGTTTAAATCATAACATTCTGGGCAGCCATGGTAAAAGCAGCCAGCAAGCGCAAAGGCTGCTTGGAACATCACTATCACTGCAGAGCCATCAAGAGAAAAGGGACCTCCCTAAGGTTTAGAATGTTAAATTTTTCTGTTTCACATAGATAACGTCAGCCATTGAATAGAGCCGTTGGAGTAGCTTTTCTGACTACTGGTCAGAAAGAATTATGCTGATAGATTTTTCTCATACCAGACAAGAAAATCTTTCATCATCATACACCACACGCCATAGTATTCAGGCTCAGGATAGGAACCAATATAGTCCTAGTTTTCAGCCATATTGAAAAAATGAGGAAAATACCCCTTTTCAGTTTCAAACCCCATGGCTTTAGGCATGGCACTCAACTTCATAGGCAAAAAGTTGAGCAAGTTGACAAACAACTGATAACCTGAATCAGTGAAGCACATCAACTTATTTCACTGAGTGGTAACCTGAGGGTTCACTCCATTTTCAATCAAAAACTACATTAAAAAGTACCCATCGTAAGCTTTTGAATTTTGCACTATTGAAGGTATAGCCGTTGTACTTGGGCCGGCAGTATCTGGTGTATATAGTCTCCCCCTGCACATAACCAAAATTTCCCTACACAAGTACATTCAATATACATAATTTGCAATGTTTACTCCTGTTTCTTGCCGACTTTCAAAGTCATAAAACATATACTGTAGTTCTCACACAATTCCCCTGGCTTTAATGTTTCTAGAAAGCATTGATGCTTTTCTACCTCATTGTCAATTTTTGATTTACAAATGTCACATTCCTTAGGGCAGCAGCATTCACTGTATAAGATTTGTAACACCATTTTTGCAGGGTCACAAGCCTCTTCCATATAATTGGTCTTTTCATTAAATTTAGGAATGGCATGTTGTATAAAAACAACACTGGGTCCTACAGTAATGGTTGCAATCAAAACACTTGAGAATCTCTTCTGGGATCTGTCTGCAGTCAGGAGAAAAACAGATATTGCAGAGTCCTTCGCAGCGATGGCTAAAGGTTGAGAAGTAGCCTGCATAACAGTAGTCACACAAGTATTTTACACCCAGAAAACCCCTTAGATTCAAAATACAGTAATAATGGTTATCATGCAAAAACATAAAAAATGTTTTAGCATGTCCACTGCGTGAGCTTTCAAATTTAAAAAATTTCTCATTTCTTGGACATCTGTACCAAATAACAATTTTTAATATCTAGTAAGTTTTCAAATTTATGAATATCTGCAAAGGCCACTTTTTCATGCTCAGATAGCCCAGCTCTGTTCTGAATGTTGTAAGCTTTGTGTATTGTGAGATTTTTTAACTCTTTTGAGACCCTCCCCAACGGGGCGACACACCAAAATATGATTGACGCGTTTGTTGAGGGCTGCTTGTCCATCGCAGAGGCAACCACTGGTTCACAGAGCCACAGAGGCAATGGCAGGCTTACTGCCTCATTGCATAATACGTCTGTTGGGTGATGCGGGGAACACTATAACTTGGCCACTGACCTAGCCCCGGCCCTGCCCGTTTGCTGAGTCTGTGTGTAGTAGAGTGGTAGCTCCCGCTACAATAAATAACCTTGCTGTTCCTGTTTCAAGTTGAATTAAACAAATTTTCCTGAAATCCTTATACTCAACCTCGTTTTTTGGATGCAAGGCAGCGACTCATATGTCACATGTAGCCAGGAGTGGGGTCTTGCACAAATGGAACCCCAAAAGGCACATTACCTCCCAATACTGGTGGAAGAAGATGAGGCTCTTGTGGGCTCTCCTGTCTTTACTCTCCACAGCGATGTGCTGGTAAAGATGAGTCCCTCGGATGACCCAGACTGTTTCCTATTCTGCTTCAAGTGCACGGCAACACTGATATGCTGGGATAGGGGAGACTGGACAGCTATTTTGGCCTTGTTTTAAACAGGTCATTAAAAACCTCTCTCCCTATAGGCCTTGATGATTATGATTTCCTGAAGCAACAGATCCTCTTCTGCACTTAGTCTGGTTGCCAAGGGGCACCAGTTTCATCTGCAGCGCTTTAAGAAGGAGGATCGGGTATTGGTGTTGATCCCTTCGGACCCACATAAATTTCATGTGAAATGGTTTGGCCCAGAAGTATTAGAAGAGAGCATTAGTCCAGTGAATTATAAATTCAGAATTCCCGGTCATTGGAGCCCATGCAGGTTTTCCATATGAAACTATTGAAAGACTGGCATGACCTGCACAAGGCCCTGGTCACATCAGCAGCAGTTGCTCAAACTGAAGTTATTATTGATGATGATTTAATGGATGCTCAAAAGGCAGATTTGAAGAAACTAATCTGAAGGAACTTTTTTTTTTTGTCTTTTTGGCCTTGCCTGGCTGGACAGAAATTGCAGAACACAAGATTGTAACTGCCCCCGGTGTTACGCTACATGTTCTCCCATATCACCTGCCAGAGGCAACGAGGAAAGTGATACATGAGGAGGTGAAACAGATTCTCAAATTGTGAGTTATCCACAAAAGCAAAAGCAAGTGGTGGAGCCCAATTGTTTTAGTCTCAAAACCAGATGGCTCGGTCCAGTTTTGTATAGATTTCTGGGAAGTTTGATGCGTACCTGATGCTGTGTAAAGATGACTTGTTGGAGAAACTTGGGCAAGCCTTGTATATCTCCAACCCTGGATCTCACAAAAGGGTACTGGCAGGTGCCCTTAGAGAAATCTAGTTGCGAGAAAACTGCATGTCTCGACGATGTGGTCATTTTCAGTAATAACTGGAAATCTCACCTCAACAGCATTTTGCCAGTAATTAGTAGAACATGAAAACTGTTTCTCTTCTAGTTATGTGTTTCATTTCTTTTCTTCTAACATTTCTTGCCTCGCTCTTCATGTCATCCTACAAAGATTATTGTAGACACGGAACACACATGAAATGTATGCGTTCCAAATAACTATATATTATTTATCCTATACAAAGGCACCTAAACAGACCTGAGTTGGGAGAACTTTGTGCACAACTAAAGCTGCGTCGGTTGGGGATAGGATAGCAGGCTGCATGCTGCTGGTGCTGATCAACACATTTGAAAAACAAAAGATGCTGATGAGGAGGTGCAAGGGAATTTAAGGTGGCCTAGCATGATGAGTTTTTTGGTAGGTTTTAGGGATCTAGTGTTACTGACTTCACAAAGGGCAGAAAGAGCCATAGTATTGTCTGGACCGATGCCTGTGACAGAGCCTTTGCAGACTTAATGGGAGGACTGTCATTTACAATAGCAAGAGGTACAAACCAGACTGCACCAACCACCACGCAAACACAGCCTGGCACCCTGCTACGCATTCTGGCCGTCATACCACACATGAGCAACAACAGATGTTTTATGTTGATTTATGTGTGAAACCATTGTTTTATGTGTCTTTCAGAAAACTGAGTGTTTTGAAAAAATATTCAGCCATCAAAGAATGCCCTCATAGAATAATATGTGTATTTTAATATAATCAAAAAGGCATGACCAAAATAGTTTAAAATAAGCAACAAAGAGCTGGGGGCTTATTTTAATTGTGATGTTTTTTGTTTAAATATTTTATTTCTTATGATCTTTAAAAGATAAAAGCACAATTTCAGATTAAGTGAGATCTTAGAGCTTTAACATTTGCAGGATGTCTATTCGTTAGGAGATTATTTTAATCTAATATATCTATTTTATGATTTTTAAATATTGATGAGTATTTACCATTATTAAAAAAAAAGAACTTAATTTGTGAAAGGGTGTTTTTAACAGATGCAAAAACTTAGTTGCTGATTAAAATCATTGAGTTCTGGTGACTTGAAATTCCTGTGGCTTGAAACAGATGCATGCTGATTGATAAAGCCACAGGTTTCCTGTGGCTTGAAATTCGTGGCCGTATGTTTTTTTTACTGTTGCCTTCTTAGTTATTGATAAAACCACAGGTTTCCTGTGGCTTGAAATTCCGTAACAGCTGAATAATTAGTTTTTGATAAAGCAATTTGTGACACCATGTTTTTTAACTGAGGCCTGCTTAGTTAATGATAAAGACACGAACTTCCCGTGGCTTGAACAATTCGTGACAGCATAGTTTTATCTGATAAAGATGCAGGCTTCCTGTGGCTTGGTCAGCAAAAGGTAGATATTTTAGTTTAACAATAAAGGATGTCTATTCGATGGAGATTATTATTTTAATCTCACTATTAAGAAAAAAGGAGGTATGCATATTTTATTGTTTTCTCAATACTATTAGTTCTGAATTTTAAAAAGATACACACTTGCTTGTCTGTATATTACATGCAAGAGAAGTGTATATTTTAATGAGGCTCCTATAATTTTTTTATATTTTCTTAATATTACGGCAAAACAAAGCTCCTGTACTATCATTTAATTTACAGACTACACAACCATTATCGGCTGCATATATTATGGAAAAGAGTCTGCCTATAGAGCAGAGGTGTGGGGGTCTGACATTATGGACAACAACTTTCAACTCATTACTAAGAACAAGAAGTTCATCGTGTACTACACGAGATTTCAGGGTGGTGACCATGCCCCAAATTACACAGAGAGAACAGAGTTAAAGAGAGTCAGTTATTTCAGATTCCGGGGGATTGATATCAGTGAAGATCTAAGTTGGTCGCACCATATAGGTATAAGCACAAAAGCATCAAGACAGCACCCTGTCTTTCTGCGGCAGCTGATGAGGTTTGGCATGGACAGCAGAATACTCACCCATTTTTACAAATATACCATTGGCAGTATTCTAGCTGGTTGTATCACAATCTTGTATGACAGCTGTAATACTCTGGACTGCAAAGCTCTATAAAGGGTGGTCAGATGGGTGCAACTGAGCTACCAGCCATCCAGGCGACCTCTACAGACAGCACTGCAGGAGTAAGACACAGCGGATTCTTTCAGGTCCCAGCCATGCCTACCACATATTCTTCACGCTCCTGTCGTTCTGCAGGTGGTACCTGTGCATCGAGACCCACACCAGCAGGTTCAGGGACAGTTTCTACACGCAAGCTATCACACTACTGAACTGCTGAATACTGATCACTTTGAGAATAACAGTTATTTTAAAAATACTAGTCACTTTTAGATTTACCTTCTGTACATAGGCTATATTGACAATCAATTATATTACATTTAATCCTTGCACAGAAAGCCCTTATTCTTTGCCATGGTCCAGACCATTAGCTTTTTTACCTCCTTATCAGGACTGGTGTGGTGCTATTCCTATTTTGTCAGTTCACACCACACAATCATCTCTTTTATAATCATTTAGAACTTTGAACTCTTCAGGGCTGGTTTGAAGTTATTGGGTAAGGGAGAAAGCTGGTTGTTATTTTACTATTTATTAAAATGTGTCTTTTGTAAGATACTACAGTGATTACACTACGTCACATTTTTCATATCAAGCGTTCAATTTTTGAAGCAGCCAATTTAAAAATTTACCTGCAGATAAAAATAATGTGGAGTGTGTAGCATCACCTGTATCTAAATTACAATGCTAAAAGTAAGTAATGGAATGTATTCATTTAGCAGTTGTTTAATTTTTTTGTGGAGGCACTTACTTCTTTGTATCGTGCCACAAGCAGTTTAGAGTGGCAATTATTTAACACTAGAATTCTGTGTTAACACTTGGAATTCTCGGAAAGGAAAAGCCTTTGATTTCAGTCTGTAACAGCCGGTGTAAAGTTTGGCCGCATATACCGTCAGCACGACGCTGTCAGATCTAAAGACTACAGTGGCAAATCGCTCGCGTACTGAAGTGACTTTAGCTGCAGGTGGAAGTCCCATTTTACTTATGGTGCGAAGCAGAGTTGCATTGTGGTGCATAGCAGTCTATTGGCAAGAGAAAGTACTGTGAAGAAGCTGTCTGTTGCTACAGTCTTGTCTTTGTCCCGTTTGATAGCGGTCACGGGACATTGAATCTTTGATTGCTGTTACAACAAAGAGTTATGAGCAGGTATCAACCACAGCACTGCTCTTGTGAAAAGAATGGAGATAAATGCCATCAACTCAAAGAGGCAAGTTTGTTGTACCATGTGAACGAACATCACTGAGAGAATAAAACTGAATGATAAAAAAACAAGCACTAACTTTTAGAAGTAGCCAAAATTTACACTGGGTGTTAAAGACTTAACCCTATAACGCCGAGCGCGACGTTTTCGTAACATTTAATTAAAACGTATCTGGTACAGAAATTCTAAAGCTTTTGGAGCCGACGACGATGTCAACGAAATCGGCGCACTTTACTATTACAAATGCATACCGCTAGTCAGGCATTTTAGCGGCCAAATGCTTGAATAGTGGCACATGTTTCGACCGATTGTGCGTGTGTGGTTAGGTGCTCGTTGGCGTTCAGTGCATTTCACGATAATTTTCAATCTAGTGAAGTTTTAGTGTTGATATTTTTTGTATATGTTCATAAAACTGTAGTTTTTATGTCAAAGGTGTAATACTCATAAAAAACATTATATTTATTATATATTTCCGCTTTTTCAAAACGTAACGAATTCGTTACGTTCGTCTTTTGATTCGACGGTGACAAAAATTACCACAGCATGGATTGTGGTTTGTTTTATGGAAAACGGCGAATTTATGACCTAGATGGAAGCGGTACAGACTCAGACAAGGAACCAGATGCTAATACGGATGACACTGGTAAATAAAATGTGTATTATATTTAAAAATTTTCATTTTACAATATACAATTTGGGCAGCACGGTGGCACAGTGGGTAGCGCTGCTGCCTTGCAGTTGGGAGACCTGGGGACCTGGGTTTACTTCTCAGGTCCTCCCTGCGTGGAGTTTGCATGTTCTCCTCATGTCTGCTTGGGTTTCCTCCCACAGTCCAAAGACATGCAGGTTAGATGCATTGGCGATTCTAAATTGTCCCTAGTGTGTGCCCTGCGGTGGGCTGGCACCCTGCCCGGGGTTTGTTTCCTGCCTTGTGCCCTGTGTTGACTGGGATTGGCTCCAGCAGACCCCCGTGATCCTGTGTTCAGATTCAGCGGGTTGGAAAATGGATGGATGGATATAAAATTTTAATTATATTGCTATTCAAACTATTTTGATAACTATTTATTTTTTCCCATGATAGGAAGTGAATATGCGCCCGATTATTTTGATTTGGATGAATTAGAAGACCTCGTAGTTAGTAATGATAATACTAGTGAAGATGAGTTAGAAACTTCAGTTGTTGAAGTTGAAGAATCAATTCCAATAACTACAAGTTCAAAGCCATCTACATCAAGAAATTTCCAATCAAAAAGAATTCCTCTTTGGCGGCACATTTCTGGAGACGGTACAGCTAGACCTATGCCTGAATGGTTAGGACAAATAGATTCTTCTGGGGTAATAAAACGTCCTGTTGAATATTTTAGACATTTTTTCTCGAAGGATATCATTACTCATATTGTCGACCAATCAAATCTTTATGCAATCCAGCAAAATCCTAATAAACCTCTTGCACTGAGTAGGCAGGAACTTGAGCAATTTTTGGGTACACTGCTTGCTATGTCTATGGTGAAGCTCTCAAATTCACGTTTATATTGGAAGAGCAAACTAAACTGTCCTATTGTATCGGAAGTGATAAGTAGAGATAGATGGGAAGAAATAAAGTCCAAGATTCACTTCAATGATAATTCACAAATTCCCTTACCTAATGAGAAAACAGATAAATTATTCAAGATCCGGCCTTTGATAGACCATTTACAAAAAAAGTTTCGGGAAATACCAATGCCCCAAATGCTATGCGTGGATGAGCAGATAGTTCCATTCAAAGGTAGATCAAGCATGAAACAATATATACCCTGCAAACCACACAAGTGGGGATACAAATTGTTTGTTCTTTGCGATGACAAAGGCATCATGTATGATTTTTTCATATATTCAGAGAAAATTGAACCGGTATTAGGAGAACCCGACTTGGGAGCTAGTTCAAATGTAGTACTGAAATTGGCCCAATCAATTCCTGTTGGATTGAACCATTTATTATATTTTGATAACTGGTTTACGTCACTTCCTTTGATGACAACTTTAGCAAAGAAAAAAATATTTAGCTTGGGAACTGTTAGAATCAATCGTTTGCCTGGCATCAAACTAATCAAGGACAAAGATTTGATGAAAAGAGGCAAAGGGTCCCATCAAGAAGTGACTGCTCTAGTTGAAGATACTGAAGTACGTGTAGTGAAATGGGCAGATAATAGAGTTGTAAACCTTATGTCAACTTTTGCCTCGGCAGAACCAAAGGCCAACTGTAAGCAATATGACAAAAAGACAAAACAAACCATCACAATCGATTGCCCCGCTATTGTGAAAACCTACAATCAGTTTATGGGAGGTGTTGATTTGATGGACTCGCTAATTGCACTGTACAGAATTCACATCAGATCGAAAAAATATTATCACAAATTATTTTTTCATTTTATAGATGTGACTGTTGTGAACTCTTGGCTACTTTATCGTAGAGACTGTGAGAGCCTTCAGTTACCAAAAAAAAAGATCCAAAGTCTGCAAGAGTTCAAAATGAGCATCACCGAAGCTCTTCTTCTTGAAGAAAAAAGTAATAGACCAACAAAAAGAGGCAGACCTTCAACTAGTTCTACTGATGTTGAGTTTGCTAACAAAAAGAGAAGAGGTCCTGCCACCAAAAGTATCCCTGGAAGTGATATCCGTTTGGATGGTCTTCACCATTACCCTGAGGTCACAAACAGAGGAAGATGCAAAAATGTAAATTGCAAGAGTGCACCAGTATTTTTCTGCAGCAAATGCAAAGTTCATCTTTGTATCACAAAAGAAAAAAATTGTTTTGTTCAATTTCACACTAACTAAAATTATAAACAAATACATTTTGTATTATACTTTATAAATAAAATAAGCTTTCAGTTTGTTTTTTTTATTTAATAATAAAATAAGATGAAAAACAATATAGAAATGAAGGTGCATTTTTTATTCTTGTATTATAGATCCATGGACGAATGTGACAATTTGGTTACATTTAAAAAACATTGCAAATTTTATATTTTTTTAATATATTTTGGTTGTTTTATATATTGATAACTATGAAAGTAAAGAATAAAAACAAAAAAATTTTTTTTCCTGAAATTAAAAATTCAGGCGTTATAGGGTTAAATCAAACGTATCTTTTTATTATATTGTAGAAATAATAATTATAATAGCAGCTCACTAATCAAAACGCGGAGCACCTGGTTTTGATTGACATTTAAGCTTGAGTTTTTAACAAATTGACACATGTAAATTGAATGCTTTTTTTTCTCGTTGCTTATATTCTTGAATAAAAGCAAACGTGTTTATTTGATATTTGGACTAAAGTCTTTGCACATTATACACTTCTTGTCATTATTAGTATAAAATGGAAAAAGTTTCTGCTTTAGATATGTGTTAAGCATTTCTTGCATTTCTCACATTTCCTTTCATCCTACACTTACCCAGATCTTTGTAGACACAGAACACACATGAAATGCATGTATTCCAAATAACAATATACTGTATTATTTACCCTATACAACTCCAGGCACCTCACACGCAGATAAGGAGCCTTGGCTTGAGCTGGGAGACCTTTTTGCCTATGAGTTTAGCTCCATCAAGGCTGGGGATGGGACAGCAGGGTGCTTGCTGCTTGTTCTGATTGGTGCTTTTACAGAACAAAAGATGCTAATGGTAGAGGTGTGAAGAGATTTAAGGTGTTCCAGGATTACGAGTTTTTTCATAAACATCAGGAATTCTAGTGTTTAATTTTGCATTTGTGCATGTGCATAGCACCGTTCAAATCTGATTTCACCTGTGTGCACACAAAGGAAGCAGCAACTGATTTCAACAAATAATAAACGCTTTTATAATATATTATTTTTGACTTGGATTATGTTCTTTATTTACAAATTTTAAACTGTCAGCAATCAGTTAAAAATATTTTAACAGAGGATTTGTATTACATAGTTTGTTAATTACAATGTCAATAATTACAAATATTTCTTTTTGTATACTCTCTAGAAAATACAATGGGAGGGCTACATGTGGGTTGGATGTCTTGGCCAGTCAGTTAGGTTAAAAACCCTTAGATCATGTTTAGTGATTGTAAACCAGTTTATGAGGCTGGTTGCTTTCTTGGCAAGGTTTGCCAGTTTAGGCAGTTTAATGTTTTTATTGTTGTATTTATATACATTTCAAGAGTTATTACACTCTACATCTAGTACGGAGGATTTTTCATTTTCTAATTTGTTTTACTTTTGATTACCTTGAAATTATTTCAGTTCCAGATTTTCCTTTGATACCTGTACATGTTACACCTTCTTTTACATTGTTCTGTTTAATAAGATTGATTTCAAAATTTTGACCTTCTGATCTGCCAGGTAATTTTGACTAGAGACTCTAGTGAAGTTTTGCTCCCTTTTTTCAGATACAGATGAGGTATGATTAATCTATACTGTGTCAATAAGTGGACGCTTAATGGCACTGTTGCCCTGTGAAACCCAACAGACAGATGTAGATACTGGTTTAAAAGCACCCAGAAGTATTTTTATTTTCTTCTTCAAAGTGCCCCAAAGCATCTCCACCACCATAAACAAGTAATCTATACTAATAAAAGGCAAAGCCCTCACTGACTCACTGACTGACTGACTGACTGACTCATCACTAATTCTGCAACTTCCCGTGTAGGTGGAAGGCTGAAATTTGGCAGGCTGATTCCTTACAGCTTACTTACAAAAGTTAGGCAGGTTTCATTTCGAAATTCAATGCGTAATGGTCATAACTGGAACCTCTTTTTTCACAATATACTGTAATGGACGGCAGCTCGATGGCCGTGGGAGGAGGAGTTGAGTGTCACGTCATCACGCCTCCCATGTAATCACGTGAAAAGACTGTGAACGCAGTAGGGACAAATGAAGGAGGAGCCGCAAACAGCGAAGAACAAAAAATTCATTAAACAATTGAGAAGGGAGCGAGTGAAGCATACAAGCATGTTCATAAGGGAAACAAAGCACGGTGTAAAACGTAAGTTTAAATTAAGTTTATAGAAACGCTCCCGCTGCGGATTGCAATAACGTGAAAAGACTGTGAATGCAGTAGGGACAAATGAAGGAGGAGCCGCAAACAGCGAAGAACAAAAAATTCATTAAACAATTGAGAAGGGAGCGAGTGAAGCATACAAGCATGTTCATAAGGGAAACAAAGCACGGTGTAAAACGTAAGTTTAAATTAAGTTTATAGAAACGCTCCCGCTGCGGATTGCAATAACATATTCGCGAGATAAAAGTTTAATGAGAAGACACGAGGTATAAACGAACCACACGCCGTAGCGCAACGTTAGGGGCAACAGTTTTAACCATTCTATGATCTGCCTCTCGCAACTGAAAGACGGCACATGGCGGATGTTAGCCCACTTGCTGACCGCAACGTTAGGGGCTTCAACTCTGGCGCTGACGATATTCGATTCTCGAGAGGGGATGCAGTGAGTGTGTATGCCTGATGAGCCCAGAATTAAGGAGAAACACGTGTCGCATACTCTTTGCATTATTTGAAAGTAAACTATTAAAACCATTCTATGATCAGCTTCTGGGAACAGAAAGAGGGCACGTGGCGGATGTAAGGCGACTTCCTGACCAACCACAAGTGTAACCTGGCAGGTAACCATCCATACAGTCAGATTGTGATTCAGAAAACGAATGCCATGAATTTAATTACCACGATCTACATACTGTCAAATAAACGAAACACACGCCGTAGCGGGACAGCTGTGAAAAGCGAGGTTCACAAAAAAACAGAACCTTAACAAATTGTTATTGGTATATTTTCGATCCGTTTAAAAAGGTTTTACTTTCTTCTTAAAAAATTAAAAGCAGTACTTCGCCGCAACGAAGCGCGAGAATTTGGCTATATATATCTGCTTCTCACAATTAAAAGAGGGCACGTGGCTGATTTTAGACGACTTCATGACCAAACATAAGTGTTACCTGCCAGGTAGGGTTACCACTTTTAATACAAAAAAATAAGGGACGCATACTGCAGCGGGTGCCACATCCCAGTGCCAACAGTTTGCAGACTCTACTTAAAAGACCCGCCCTCCTCACTGGACAGTTAAAAAGACCAATCAAACTAACGATGGCATCAAGTATTACCCAATCAAAAGTAGGAAAGGAGGCATCTTCATAAAATGCGTGTGGGATGATTTGCATGAGACGCTGATTTAAAAAAAATGATAAAAAAAATACGG
This sequence comes from Erpetoichthys calabaricus, assembly GCF_900747795.2. Taxonomy (NCBI): domain Eukaryota; kingdom Metazoa; phylum Chordata; class Cladistia; order Polypteriformes; family Polypteridae; genus Erpetoichthys; species Erpetoichthys calabaricus. Next base: position 53,622,441 of record NC_041411.2, read on the forward strand.
GACAAATTCCGTCCCGTATTGATTCAAAACGGGACGCGCAATTTCATTTTCAAATACGGGACGATTCCGTATTTTAAAGGACGGGTAGCAACCCTACAGTGCCAGGTAACCACCCATACAATCGGATTGTGATTCAGACTAGGAATGCAATGAATGTAATTACCCCGATCTACATACAAGGCAAAAGTCTTGCAATATTCAAAGATGATGGCTTGGGATAAGTACACCATACAACATAAAAGAGCTTATGAAGCCTTGAACCGAAAAAAGCAAGATCTCAGAGATCGTAAAAAAAAAAAAAAAAAGGAGGTAATGTCGTTTTACTCGCTGTAGATTTTAGTCAAACATTACCAGTTATTTCACGAGGGAGACCAGCAGATGAACTCAACGCGTGTTTAAAATCCATGCTTCTCCCACGCTCGGTTATATGTCGCGTGTTCTCGGGTAGGTGCACCAAAAAATGTATACATTTAAGCATTTAATGAGCAAACAAAAAATGAGGTATACCCGAAGGCACTGCAGTAGTACTTAATGTAACTTTACGTCTTAAATGTTAATGTTTTACTGTTTAATAATTTATACGCTTCTTATATGTTGTTCAAATTCTTTTATCAAAATACCAGTGACAGCGCAATGCACGATAACGTGGAGTGAATACACCATACGCATCCGCCCATGGCCGCCCTGGTGTGCGCAGATAGGAGTTGATTCTACAATAAAATAAAATAAAGATAAAAACCCAGGATTGTTTCCTGCCTTGTGCCCTGTGTTGGCTGGGATTGGCTCCAGCAGACCATCGTGACCCTGTGTATATATATATATACTAGCAAAATCCCCGCACTTCGCAGCGGAGAAGTAGTGTGTTAAAGAGGTTATGAAAAAGTAAAGGAAACATTTTAAAAATAACGTAACATGATTGTCAATGTAATTGTGTTGTCATTGTTATAAGTGTTGCTGTCATATATATATATACATATACACATACACATATATTATAACACACTACTTCTCCGCTGCGAAGCGCGGGTATTTTGCTATATATATATATATATATACACACACATACATATATATATATATATATACACATACAGATATATATATATATATACACATACAGAGATATATATATATATATATATATATATATATATATATATTATATATATATCTGTATGTGTATATATATATATATATATATGTGTGTATATATATATATATATATATATATATATATATGAAAGGACGCACTATCTTTGATATATGCACATACTAAATCGACAGAACACACATTCAACTGGGACAACGTAAAAGTAAAATTTAAGGCCAGTACAAAAAGCGCCAGAGAGTTGGCCGAGTCTTGGCTATCAGATGAAAATGCCATCAACAGACACTTGGACATAAACCCAGCATATGCCAACTTAAGGAGGACATATGCACTTTAATTAAACGATACACCCCCCCCCCCCTTTGATCATACTGACTTAGTCACCTCCACCAACCCCCCACTGAATGTGTTGCTATATATTGCCTTTGATTCTTGTAAGTCTAAGCATTATCCTCTGATGAAGACCCCTGACAGGGGTTGAAAGCTCAGGAATAAAACTATTTTATGATACGTGATTCGTTTTTTCTCCCTTTGTGGATCTCCAACTGCAAATATGCAAACCGTATCACAGACCTTCTCTTCCATTCATATATATATATGAATATGTATGTGTGTGTGTATGTATGTGTATATATATATGTTGATATGTGTATATATATATATATATATATGTATATATATGTGGATGTGTATATGTATATATATATGTAGATATGTATATATATGTATATATGTATATATATGTTTATATGTGTGTGTGTGTATATTATATATATAAAAGGCAGCAACACTCATAACAATGACAACACAATTACATTGACAATCATATGTTATTTTTAAAATGTTTCCTTTTCTTTTTCATAACCTCTTTAACACACTACTTCTCCGCTGCGAAGCGCGGGTATTTTGCTGTTTATCTATATATATAAAGGAGAGTTGGGATCCGAGAGACTGTGTTTGTGTGTTTGTGGTGGGATGGAGAGTTAAGGCGGGTGTTGGGGTCACGTGATCATCTCCCCTCCCATTCACCTCATTTCATTCACTTCATTTCGCTCCAAGCTGAGCCCTGCAGCTGGCGCAGTCTTGCTGTTCTTGATTTGCTTTTCACATGGCCAAGTATACGTTGCATGCTCAAGAGTAAGCTCAGCACACAACTTGGTCATATTACAACCGGAGGGGCGAACTAACAACATGGTATACAAAGAGATCCTTAACAAATAATTATTGGTATAATTTCCCTCAGTTTATTATTTAAAATTTTAAAGCAGTACTTCGCCGCTGCGAAGCGTGGGTATATATATATATATGTGAATGTATGTATGTATGTATATATGTATGTCTATATTTATATATATATATATATATGTGCATATGTATATGTATGTGTATATATGTAGATATGTATATATTTATATGTATATATACAGTATGTACATATGTATATATATATGTAGATGTGTAAATTTGTATATATATATATATATATATATATGTATATGTGGATGTGTATATGTATGTATATATATGTATATGTAGATATGTGTATATATGTATATATGTATATGTATATAAATGTTTACATAACCTCTTTAACACACTACTTCTCCGCTGCGAAGCGCGGGTATTTTGCTATTACTATAATAAATGCAAACACAATAATTCTCCTCTCCTCCAGCAGCTCCATCACACTCCTTCCCAACTTCAGCTCGCTTGCTGGGTCTCCACCAGCCCTTTATATAGTTCTTGACCCGGAAGTGCTCCTGTCCTTCTTTCCATGTGATTCATTAACACTTCCGGGTCAGATGGAGACTTGTATTTTTTTCTTCAGCCCGGAAGTACTTCTGTTCTTCCGTCCCCGTGACTTGAGAGTACTTCTGGGCTATACGGGAAACAAAAATCCCCTCGTCTCCCTGCAGCGTCACACAGTGGCCCCCACAGTACCCAGCAGGGTTGTGAAGCCAAACTCCATCTTCCATGATGCCCTGCGGGAATCTCTAGGCTGCAAGAAAGATGCCATCTAACGTACTGGATGTGTCGGCCGGGATGAGCTGACGGCCGTCCATCACAGTTCCCCACCCTTAGCGGAGCACAGTGGGGCACAGCATCCAGTCCCGTGAGGGTTGTCTTCCTCCAGGAGGTGTCATTTGCTGTGGCCGGTCCATGGCTTTTTCCTGAAAAATAATCACAGGAGAACCGTGGGGAGACACTGCACAAATGTTATCTTTTAACCGCCTCCCCGGTTCTCTGTGGACAATTCCTCCACATATGGCCCAGCTGGCGGTATTCATAACACAGCCGCTTCCCTCTGGATATTCTGGCCCTGCGAGACTGCCGGGTCCGCCCCTCTGTCAGCAGAGGTTGTAATGTCTCTCTGCCCTCGGGGAGAGCACCCTTCAGATACACATGAGCTTGCAGCTCCATGGTCTGTACTATCAGGAGGTGCTTGCTTTTTTTCCAGGACCTCCTTTTTAATCTGGGGTTTACTTACAGTCTGGGTCTCTCTATGCATAAGAGAGAGACCCTTTGCTGTTTGCACTTGTAGAAGAAGGATGTTATGAACTGACAAAAATATATTGTGCAAGGGCTCAAGAAAATCCTTCTTTGCATGATTCAGGAACTTATGTCTTAGCCGCATACGCAACTGGTTCCGATCTCATGGGATTTTTTCAAATTAAGGTTACTAATAATTCCCATACTACTAATACTGGCCAGCTTTCTTCTACCCTTCCTCCTGATTCACAACAGACTCTTGTAAAAATAATGAATATTTCTACTCTTTCATCCACCTTTTCAATTGAAACTGGACATGGCGACCACAACCGTTGGTTGCAGTGGGTATTATACTCAGCTAAACAAGTAAATCATATGTTACACGAGGAGCGAATGCTCCAATTCTCTTCCTCCTCTACTTCTACTCCTTCCCCTTCTCCTATTCTTTCCTGTTCTGCTTCTATCTAACCTATATTTTTGTCTGTTCAAAAGGGGGGAGTGTAGAAGAAGGATGTTCTCCTGAACACCCCATACTCTGTGTATTTGGTGACTAAAAGTTTCATTTCAGCAATGCTTGTAAGCCCTGTTACAAAGGTTATGAACTGACAAAAATATATTGTGCAAGGGCTCAAGAAAATAAGTCTCTATATGATTCAAACTGTTTTCTTGGTTAACTTCCTCAAAGTAAATGACACAGGGTGAAGAAGTCACAAGGTTGCAGGGAGTATGTGACATTTGTCTTGTGGCCAGTATTGGAGACTATAAGAAAATGCTTAGTTGGGGATATATGAAAAAGCTTAGCTTTACTATATTGCTTTAAGGAACTAACCGTTGCTGTTGTTTTGCAATACTTGTGTAATTGCAATCATAAGACAAAGCCCTATAAAAACTTTGGGATACCTTTGCCTGGGGGCAGATGAAGGGCGGTGTCCTAGGACTGTGCTTCTCTGTCATTTAACCTTTGCCTGGTGTGTATGAATAAAAGATTTTTTACTAACTTTAATTATATCTCTCTGTCTTCAATCACGAGAAACGACACCATAGAAAAAGTGTCAACACACTCCTCTAGTTTTATGGCTGACCGGCGCCGATGTATCAAGGGTCGAAATAACCCAGAATTCAGCACTAACCAGGTGCTCCAACTTATCCGACCCTTCCACCCAACACTCGTCATCACCCCTTTATCATCTGTAGGATGCAAAGTTACTTGGCAGCCGATATGAGTCGATTGGACTGCCCTTGCACTCTACATCCCCTTATCCTGTCCGGTACTGGTAGAACTCACCTGTACTGCCAAATCAACCATCTCTGGAATCTCTTGACCTAATTGCCGCAGGTATTCCTCCACTTGTCTCAAAGGCGCTTCAGCCGTTGCTTCCAATTCCTCCACCCATTTCTTCCAGGTCCTATCAGCCATGAAGAAACTTTGTATGGGCTGGATTAGCTTTTCCAGCTCGTGTACATTAATTTTATTATTTGAACCGGCCGGGAGGTGGGGCTGATGATGGAAAGCATGCAATAAAGCATGCAATAAAGACTCATTGGCTATGTTTCTTTTTATTCATTTATTCATCTGTCTGTGTACTTTTTTATTTATTAATCATTTTGTATCATAGCATGTGTACTGTGCAACCACACAACACTTTCTAAGTAATTTAAAAAGCTAACACTTAATCTTTTTTAATCCTTCTGAGGATTACTTAGTTGAATATCAGATGAATATCAAAGATATTCAGAAAAAAAAAAAACATTTCTAAATCGATTTTAGTATTGTTTGACTTGTTTATACAGGCTTACTTTAGGGTTTCCAAATATGTATCATCTTGATGATTTCTCTAAAATATAAGCAAAAAAGATTTTTTTCCATACATCCTTAAATTGTAAAGGATGCAAAATCAAATTGTCAGACAATAAACTCTGTTTGTAACTATGTGAAGAAAACAGTAATGTGAACAATTGGTGTTTCTGTTTTTATTTCTTTAATCATTTAGTCTTCCACCTGTCCTTGCTTATTTTTTCCTAAATTGCTTCACTGCAAATGCCCATGTTGTTGTAACTCTGAAATTATATTCAGAAAATGTGATTGGTTATATGTTACTTAGGGGTAATAAACATTGGAGCTGCCTTTAAAAAGAAGTTTGTTTATACTAAAATAACTGAATAAACTAAGGATTAAAGTAAAATATTGGTTTTTCTCAATTATATTTTTATTCATTAACAGGATCACACTTACAATGTATAAAGTAAATTATATACTGTTCACATCTGTTAATTAGATTTTAGATATTTTGTTCAAAACAGATCGCCTCACATTATTGAGACAATGAAAAAAGAAAAAGTTGCTTTGTGAAGTAGGGTGTGCTAAATTAGCAAAAATAACCTTCCAAGTGCCTGTGATGATATTTTTAGCCATTATTACTATTATTATCATTTTACCTTATTATCTTTATTTAACATGTAACCTGCTGAATATTATTGTTTTCATTGCTATTAATTTTTGATAAAATTCCAATAATTTAATAGAAAAAAGATGTCTGTGACAATAGAAAACCCACAGCACTTAAGAGTTATATTCTCAGTTTTCACCAACAACAACAAAGCTTAGGGGTTTGGAAGCACAAGGAACTGTTAGTATTCATGAGATCTCATTTAACAATAACAAGTTTGGAAAAAAAAGGATTTCATCTTGCCAGACTGGTATTCAGTCCAAAGAAATTTCTTGGTGTCCAGCTGGAACAGACTTGTGCAGTTACTTTTACTGTAAATCAAGTAATGTATGACACAGCGTCCTGATCATTTGCAGAGCTTTATATTAAGCAGCTTTAAAATATAAAACCCCGTGACCATGTGTTCGGATTCAGCAGGTTGGAAAATGGATGGATGGATGGATGGATAAAATATAAAAATGTAATTACGTATACAGGTAAAATTCCATTACAACGAACTCACAGGGACCTAAAAAATATTTTGTTGTAACGAAAATTTCGTTGTAATGAGATTCTGCATTTGTTACTATAGTGCTTTCTCTAACTTGTATCCAGGCGTTTGCAATCATTTCAATAGCTTCTTTCACATTAATTTTAATCTCCTCCTGCCTACAAGTTATGCTGATGAGAATTTTTCTCAGCATTTCCTTGCAATAATACACTTTCAGGGTGCGAATGATGCCCAAAACCAATGGCTGAAGCGCTGCCGTGTAATTGGGTGGGAGGAATTCAACGCGAACATTATCTAAATGTGGAAGCATGTTGTGGGCACAGTTATCAATCAGGAGCTGAATCATTATTTCTTCTTCATATCGTGAGGTTTCCGAACTCTTTTGAGACCCCCCACTCCCCACCCAATGGGAACGACATGGTAAAGTGCGTCCTGAAGTGCGATTGCAGCGTCTGTGGAAGATTGTTTGTCCGTTGCTGGGGCAGGGCAATAGGAGGCACACAGCGCTGCAATGGAGCGCCACAGAAGCAAATCATAAAAGCTCAGGGTCGCGCTATAAGTCCCTGTCTTGCATCCCAAAACACGAAGCTTAGTCTCAGTACTTTAGCAAAAACAGCTTTATTCAGCTTGAAACAGGAGTGGCACAGTTATTTATTGTAGCGGGATCTGCCACTCTGCTATACACAGATACAGCAGTCAGGCAGAGTCGTGGCCAGGTCAGTGATCAAGTAATCCTGTTATAGTATCTGCATTTACAGTTTACGTGCTCCTAACCTTGCAACACCCCTTGAGATCTTTTCTGTTGTGAGCTGGGGGGCTGATCACACCCCTGCAGGTTAAAAAAAGACGCTGAAAGACTACCTTCACATTGCTCCCTTGCGGCTGATCTATCGCGTGATCCGCGCGGTACTTCGCAGACTTAAAAGTCCAAAAGCACTTGTCAGTTGTGGATTGTTTGTTTGCCTTTCTCTATCTCTGTCCTTCCCTGCTCCTGACGCGCACTTCTTTGAAGAGGAAGATATGTTCGCATTCTCTTAATAGTGAGACGGATTTGTCATAACAGTCTTGTCAAGGAGCACGTTTAAACTTTTGAAAAAGAGACATGTTTGTTTGCAGTGTTTGAATAAAGTTCCTGTCTCTACAATCTTCTGTGTTTCTGTGCAAATCTGTGACCCAAGCATGACTCTGTTTACTTTGGCGGAGAGACACAGCATATCTGCTATTGCCCCATACAGAAGCGGAGATCGCACTTCGGGACGCTCTTCGGCTTGCTCTCCAGTTGTGGGAGGTCCCAAGAGAGTTTACAAACCTCACATTTACCTTGAATGAGTGCCGCATTAATAGGAATGTTTCTTGAACGAGAATCACTGAACCACATAAAAACAGCTTTTTCGACGTCTTCAAATGCAGCAGTTCATACGTTTGCAACCCGAGATTTTTCTGCTTTTTTTGCTCTGTCTTTCAAGAAAGTTGACAGCGTCGATAGCGATAGCGAAATTCCGAATTCACTGGCAATGTCTTTTTTCTTTTTGCCGCAATCGAGAGCTGCAAAAAGTTAGTTTTTTTTTCTAATATGAACTGTTATCATTTTTTTGTGTCTGCCGTTTCTATAGGAGGGTGACAATGAATTAAATTCCAATGGATGTTTTGCAAATGTTGACGAGCAATAAGCAAAAGGTATCACTGAAAACCGCAGGAAACAAAAAAGGCAAAACAGTATGAGGAAAGTTCAAAGAAGAAAAAAAATGACAGTGTTTCTGTTTGGGGATCATTGTGCACAACGGAGTTGCAGCCACAGAACTAACTGCTCTGTGGATGATTCATTCAGGCATTTCAAAGTCTTTTGTGCACTTCGTTGTAATGAAAGTATCTGCTGAATGGACTTCGTAGTAACGAGATTTCTATAGACTGGTGTCATATGGGGAAACTGTCGGGACCATAAAAATACTTCGTTGTAAGGAAAATTTTGTTGTAAAGATATTCGTTGTAACGGAATTTTACCTGTATATTCTATTAAAAATACTCTTAAATTTAAAAAATAAAATTTAAAACTGATAATACCTTGCACCTATTCTTAACATTATTAATGGATCATTATTGCATGGCACAGTACCTGATGCACTGAAAGTGTCAGTCATCAAACTGTAACAGCCGATCCCTTACCCAGCCGGCAGCTACACCTCCAAGACCTGTGGCCTGGATAATTTACTGAGTATGAATCTAACTATCAAGCTGTACCTCTAACAAATTACACTTTTCCCCACAATCGACGGTGTAAATATAAACACACAAAAGCAGGTATGTAAAATCATACTTATTAAATGTATTAAATGAAACAACAAGACAAATGCAAAAATAGAAAGATAAACATACTGTATATAAATATAAATATCCCTCCACCACATCAACAACGAGACACCACTGGCAAATGGAGCAACCTCACCGCGATTCCTCGGCGTGTGGTGGATGACGTTCCGACCCCGGGGTCTCTGCAGATGAGGGATGGAAGACAGTCCAGCAAAATGAAACAACTCATTTATCTATAATTTAGTCATCTGTATTCAGGACAGTTATTATAACCTGACTCAAATTCACGAACCTTCATTCCGTATATCATTCATTCATTGTTGTTCGTTGTCTGTTATATGTTACAGGGGCAAGGGAGGGTTTTGTTGTATTTATATATTGTGGTGTCTCATTGTTGATGTGGTGGAGGGATATTTATATTTATATATGTTTATCTTTCTATTTTTGCATTTGTCTTGTTGTTTCATTTAATACATTTAATCAGTATAATTTTACATACCTGCTTTGGTGTGTTTATATTTACATCATCAATTGTGGGGAAAAGTGTAATTTGTTAGAGGTACAGCTTGATAGTTAGATTCATAAGCAGTAAATTATCCAGGCCACAGGTCTTGGAGGTGTAGCTGCCGGCTGGTTAAGGGGTCGGCCGTTACATAAGTGGTGCCCTCTCTGAGGAATCTTAATAAATACTATTGCTGTCTGCCTTTAAACATTTCCCCGATTAACATGTCTGTAGTGTGTGCCGAGCAGGACGACACCATTGCTTTGCTGCGGTGTGAGGAAGGAGTAGCCGGGGCGCGGCATGTCACGGTCAGAGTGTGTTCTGCGGTGCAGGAGGTGGTGGATTCATTGCAGTCGATGTATCTTGAAGATCACCATGGACCTGAGGAATGCCTGGAGGATGTCTCGCCTCCATGGGAAGATCTGGCGCAACAACTAACCCGGCTGGATGAGAAATTCCGCGAGGTTGCCGAAAGTGCGCTTGGGTGCGAAGATGCCTTTCGGGCTCGCAACAGCAGCTCCCAGGAGGAAATATAAGAATACATCAATGAGCAAGTTCAACTCAATGAGCAAGTTCAAGTCAGACCTAGACCCACCACACATACTAAATAATTATAGGCCTATTTCAAATTTACCGTTTCTCTCTAAAATACTAGAAAAAGTAGTCACCAGTCAGCTTCAGTCACACCTTACGCATTACAATTTATTTGAGAAATTCCAGTCTGGTATTCGCACTGGTCATAGTACAGAAACGGCACTAACACGGGTTGTAAATGACATTCTGATATCCTCTGATGAAGGAAACTCCACTGTAATTATGTTGTTGGACTTATGTGCAGCATTTGACACCATCGACAATTCTATTTTACTGCACAGGCTAGAAAATGATGTTGGGCTTACAGGCACCGTGCTCACTTGGTTTAGTTCTTACTTATCAAATCGATTCCAATATGTACAGAAATGTGCTGACAGTACTCCATCATTATACACAGAAGTTCAATATGGTGTCCCGCAGGGCTCAGTACTGGGACCTTTACTGTTTTCACTGTACTTGCTTCCACTGGGATCTTTCATTAGGAAACATAATGTTAATTTTCACTCGTATGCAGATGACACCCAGTTATACCTTTCATTTAAATCAAATGAAGTTTCTTCAATGTTGTCTTTAATTAGTTGTGTTAGTGAATTAAAGGAGTGGATGAATAAGAACTACTTGTCTTTAAATACAGATAAAACAGAGATATTAATTGTTGGAGGGAATGATGCTGATCACAACAATATTTTGTCATCATTTAACACAGTCAATTTTACTGAATCAGCCCGCAATCTAGGAGTTATCTTTGACTCTAGCATGCCATTTAAAGCGCATATTACAAAGCTGTCCAAAACATGTTTCTTCCATCTTAAAAATTTTAGGAAATTAAGGCGCTTTTTAAATAAACAGGATTCTGAGAAACTAATTCATGCATTTATCTCTAGTAGGATTGACTACTGCAATGCGGTGTTCACTGGATGTTCAAACTGTTCTTTATACAGCCTCCAGTTAATCCAAAATGCGGCTGCAAGAATTATTACAAGAACAAGAAAATACGAACACATAACTCCAGTTCTTAAATCCTTACACTGGCTCCCGGTTAAGTTTAGGGCAGATTTCAAAATCCTTCTTTTAACATATAAAGCATTAAATGGTCGAGGTCTGGCTTACTTGTCTGAACTTATCATGACTTACAAACCTGAGCGCACATTAAGATCTCATGATGCCGGTCTGCTTATGATTCCAAGGATTAATTAAATAACAGTGGGAGGTCGAGCTTTTAGTTACAGGGCCCCTAAACTGTGGAATGGTCTGCCTTCTACTATAAGAGATACCCCTTCGGTCTCAGCTTTTAAATCCCGGCTGAAGACTCACTACTTCAGTTTAGCATATCCTGACTAGAGCTGCTGATTAACTGTACAGACTGCATCTCTGTTGTTAGTCATTAGCACTTAAACATAAGTAACATGACAGTTATAATTGTATACTAACCCTCACTTATTCTGTTTTTCTTCTCGGTACTCAAATGTGGCACTTGGTGCCATGGCCCACCTTCCAAGTTGTTTTGCCTGCCTAAGGAAAAGTCATCCCAGATGGATGATCGCAGGAATCGTGGGAAAGAGGGGTCCTTTCATCGGATTGGCTGGCCCAGCACTGTTTCAGCCATGGAATGGCCAAATGGGGGAGGCAGCTTGAAGGATGAGGTCTCCAGGACTCTACACAAATCCAAATCTTATTATGGGATATATCATCTACTGTTAAATTCTGCTCTGTACTTCTAAATTTATATTTTTTATTTCTTACTATATTGAGAATTTGTTCTGCTCTGTGTACTGCATTGTATTGTATTGACCCCCTTCTTTTGACATCCACTGCACGCCCAACCTACCTGGAAAGGGGTCTCTCTTTGAACTGCCTTTCCCAAGGTTTCTTCTATTTTTCCCTACAAGGTTTTTTTGGGAGTTTTTCCTTGTCTTCTAAGAGAGTCAAGGCTGGGGGGCTGTCAAGAGGCAGGGCCTGTTAAAGCCCATTGCGGCACTTCCTGTGTGATTTTGGGCTATACAAAAATAAACTGTATTGTATTGTATTGTAACTCCTGGGGCGGGAAATCGTGTTGTGCCTCCAGAGGCAAGATCAACGCTGGCAAAAAACTCTTCAGGGGGAGGTCCGAAGGAGTCTCCAGCATTTGCATCAGTCATCCTGTCATTCAATGCCGTACGGGTCTCGTGGGGGGGGGTGAATGCATCAATCGGCCCTCTGTTCCTGGGGTGCACCTTTCCTTTCCCAAGTTGGGTGCTCCATATAACATCGATGATGTCCTCAGCTTGGTGGAAGAAGGGGAGGCGTATCTGGCTGTTAACCCTTTAACCCCAGAAGAGCTTATGGGGGTGATAGGGGCATCCCTCTCGGGGCCGGTGCGGAGCTGGTGGCTGACGGCCAAGAAGAAGATTAAAGACTGGGGATCCTTTCGTCGATCTTTCCTCGCGGCTTTTGTTCCGGAAGATTACGAATCCGACCTGGAGGACAAGCTGCGATCCATGGTGCAACTGCCTTCGCAATCCATCCGGGACTTCACCTATGAATATCAGGCTTTGTGTTTGAAGTGGCAGCCGGCTATGTCTGAAGAAGAGGTGGTCCGCCGCATCCTTAGTGCCTGTAACCCACGGTTAGCTGGGGGTCTCAGGGGGGTTGTGGGGTCGGTGGAAGACCTGGTAATAATAATAATAATAATTCATTACATTTATATAGCGCTTTTCTCAGTACTCAAAGCGCTATCCACACAGGGAGGAACCGGAAAGCGAACCCACAATCTTCCACAGTCTCCTTACTGCAAAGCAGCAGCACTACCACTGCGCCACCTGTGAGGACAGAGGTGGGTTCGCAAGTGGAACGGGACTGGGAAAACTCCAAAAACATACTACAACAAAGTAGAAGCCAGTACACGAGAAACCCAGCCCCTAAAACCCCAGCGACCCAAACCTTGCCGGTCGGAAGCCGATCTCGCCATCATGCAAGCAGTACATCCCTCCTGATCGTCCCAGTGAAACTGCGGGGGTGGCAGGTGGATGCGGTGGTGGATACAGGGAGCCATCACACCTTAATCCGTTCAAACATATGGAAGAAGATTAGCCGACCGGCAGACAACTTAACATCTGCCCCGTCTGTCCGATTTGTATTGGCAGATGGGAGTGAACACAGGGCCCTGGGCAAAGTCCCCTTGAGGTAAAGTGTACTGTCACCACCTGGGAAATGGATACGTATGTCCTGGATGACTGGCACCTGTCTGTCCCGTTACTCCTTGGGCTTGATTCTTTAACCACCACGAGGATGACCATCCATCTCAGTCCCAGGGGGTATACGGTGCCGGGGGAAGGGGTATGCAAATTCGTTCATAAATCAAAAGGAGATCTGGGCTCAGAATTCATTAGTTTCTATGCGGCAGTGAGGAGTGATGCAAGCACCTCTGCAGCAGCCCCTGTGGAGGAACAGCGCGAAGAGGTGAGGCTGGTGCTGAAGAAGTGGGCCGAGGTGTGGACTGAGAAATTAGGAGTCGCCTGTGGAGCTACCCATGTGATCCACACCTCGGACAAAATTCCAGTAAGGCACCGAGCATACCGTGTTTCTCCACTAAAGAAGGGCATAATTAAAGAACACCTGGATCGAATGCTCGCCGAGGGAATAATCGAACCATCTTCCTCCTCCTGGGTGTCCCCTGTGGTCCTCATGAAGAAGACGGATGACACCTATCATTTCTGTGTGGACTACAGGAGGGTTAACGGATAGACGAGCCTGGACGCATATCCCATGCCCCTGGTTCATGAGATTCTGGAGTCACTGCATGGAGCTGCAGTTTTCAGCACACTAGACCTCCGCAGTGGCTATTGGCAGGTGCCAATGGACGAGGGGAGTAAGAGGAAGATGGCAGTCATCACCCCCGAAGGCTTGTTCCAGTTTAAAGGTCATGCCTTTTGGGCTTAAAAATGCTGGGGGCCACCTTCCAGGCAGCTCATGGAACAAGTACTGAGGGGGTTGATAGGCAAGATCTGCTTTGTTTACATCGACGACGTCATTGTTTACTCCCCTTCTATTAAACAACATCTGCAGGACTTGGACACCATCTTCCAACGATTTCATCAAGCGTACCTCACGCTGAACATGAAGAAATGTACCTTCATTCAACCCCACATCCGCTTCCTCGGGCACATTCTTTCATCTGAGGGGGTCGCTGTAGACCCCGAGAAGACCTTAGCCATCCGAGACTACCCCACACCCACGGATTTGAAATCTTTACAACATTTCCTTGGTTTAGTGGGGTGGTATCACAAGTTCATTCCCCGGATGGCTGATATAGCGGCTCCCTTGAACTACTTAAGAAAAAAAGATGTCCCGTGGGAGTGGACAACGGAGTGCCAGGACGCGGTCGAGCAACTAAAATGCCATCTTCAAAAGCCGCCCGTTCTGGCCCAGCCAGATCCGCAGCTCACTTTCCAGGTTCAAACGGATGCCAGCAACCTGGGGCTTGGCACCGTGCTCACTCAGAAAATCCACCAGGCTGAACATGTCATCGCTTACGCCTCTCGAGCATTGCACGGCGCTGAGCTGAATTATTCGACGGCTGAAAAAGAGTGTTTGGCTGTCGTGTGGGCTGTGGAAAAATGGAGACACTATCTGGAGGGGGTTGAATTTGAAGTGTACACAGACCATCACGTTCTGACCTGGGTATTTAATCACCCAAAGACCTCCTCCCGTCTAACCAGGTGGGTACTCCGCCTCCAGAACTTTACGTTCAAGGTGACCTATCGGATGAGCTGTGGCAATATCGTGCCTGATGCTCTGTCCAGGGTGTCAGAGCCACTGGGGATGGTGTGTTTGGCAGAGGCAAAGAAGATGGTCCTCCCTCTGCCAAGAAGCCTTGAAGACCTGACTCAAACACAAGCCACCAGTCCATTCTGCCAGAACATCAGGGAGGGACTGGAGCAGCAGCGTACTGACTGGGTACACTTCGTGGACCTCCAGGGGGTTCTGTACAGGACCACTCCATCCTCCCTTGGGGGTCTGCAACACCAACTAGTGGTCCCGGAAGAGCTCATCCCCGACTTTCTGAATCATTATCATGACAGTCCTTTAGGTGGTCACCTTAGAAGGACAAAAACTTTATTGAAGATCCTGCCAGCCGTCTGTCCGGAAAGACGTTTGTCACCACGTGAAGAAGTGCTTAACCTGCCAGCAGCTCAAAAACCCTCCTGGTAAACCGGCAGGATTTTTGCAATCGACAATCGCTGATGAACCGGGTAGACTTTGGGAATCGACCTGATGGGGCCATTTCCTGTTACCACCTTGAGGAAAACCATCCTGATGGTGGTAATCGATTATTTTTCAAAGTGGGTGGAGCTGTTTGCATTAATGGATGCTAAAACCAACAAAATATGCTCCACCCTGAAGAATGAAATCTTCACCCGCTGTGGGGTGCCGAAGAACATCGTTTCAGACCGGGGTCCGCAGTTCACGAGCTCTGTATTGGATGAACTTTATACAGCCTGGGGAGTGAAGAAAAACCTTACAACAGCTTACCATCCCCAGGCCAACATGACAGAGCGAGTGAACCGGACCCTGAAGAACATGATCGCCTCCTATGTGGGTGAACCCCATCAGGATTGGGAAAAATAGCTCCCCAAGCTCCGGTTTGCCCTGAACACCACGGTGCATGAAGCCACAGGTGAGACACTTGCTTTGGTTGCGCTGGGCAGACAGCTAAAGGGCCCACTTGACCAACTCCTTCCCAGAGCCCCTAGTCCAGAAACCACCAGCTACAGTAATTTATTTAAACTTGAGGAATTACGGTGGAGAATCCAGCAGAGGTTGGTGAGTTCGACATCCAGACATGCCAAGTTGTACAATGCCCAGCGTAAGGAAGCGCACTTTCAGCCGGGTGATTTGGTCTGGATTAGAGCTCACCATCTATTGGATGCCAGCAAAAGGTTCTCCGCCAAGCTAGCGCCTAAATGGCTAGGTCCAGCCAAAATCATTTCTCAAACAGGTCCAGCCAATTTCCAGATTCAAAGGGCTATCGGCACTAACTCCAAGCTAGACACTATCCATGTGGTCAATCTCAAGCCCTCCCTTGTCCAAGGTTGGGGAGGGGGGGGGGGGGGGGATGTAGCGGGGCTACATAGTTAGTGTTGTCAAATGTCAGTACTGAATGCGTCTTGTTTCCATTGTCCCGTTTGCTGTTTTTGTGTGTATCAGTGAATGCCGTCCCCGTAAAGGGGGACGGATGATGGAAGAAGACCACAGCCTCAAACCTGGAAAACACCTATTCACTATTAATCAATTACAGCCGTCAGAGGACTATTTAAGCAATCAGGAGGGAATAGCCGGGAGAAGAGAAAGGAAGGAGAAGGAGAGAGGCGACCATTTTTTCAACCACGGATTCACCTTACCTTCTGTTTTTTCACATCGCGCCTTCGCACCAGTTTGTTTTTCATTTTGCCAGACTGTCTTCCATCTCTCATCTGCAGAGACCCCGGGGTCGGAACATCATCCACCACACGCCGAGGAATCACGGTGAGGTTGCTCCATTTGCCGGGAAAATCAAACAACTCATTTATCTATAATTTAGTCATCTGTATTCAGGACAGTTTTTATAACCGGATTCAAATTCATGAACATTCATTCCGTATATCATTCATTCATTGTTGTTCATTGTCTGTTATATGTTACAGGGGCAAGGGAGGGTTTTGTTGTATTTATATATGGTGGTGTCTTGTTGTTGATGTGGTGGAGGGATATTTATATTTATATATGTTTATCTTTCTATTTTTGCATTTGTCTTGTTGTTTCATTTAATACATTTAATCAGTATAATTTTACATACCTGCTTTGGTGTGTTTATATTTACACCGTTGATTGTGGGGAAAAGTGTAATTTGTTAGAGGTACGGCTTGATAGTTAGATTCATACTCAGTAAATTATCTAGGCCACAGGTCTTGGAGGTGTAGCTGCCGGCTGGGTAAGGGGTCGGCCGTTACAAAACCATTACTTAAAAAATCAGACCTAGACCCACAAATACTTAATAATTAAAGGCCCATATTAAATTTACCCCTTCTCTGTAAAGTAATTGAAAAAGTAGTCGCCAATCCGCTTCAGTCACACCTTATGCATCACAATTTATTTGAGAAATTTAAGACCGGCTTGTCACGTGTTGTAAATAACATTCTGATATCCTCTGATGAAGAAAACTCCACTGTAATTATGGAAAATGACATGGGCAGTGTCTTTGTCTGGTTTAGTTCTTATTTATCAAATCGATTCCAGTACGTACAGAAATGTGCTGACAGTACTCATTATACACAGAAGGGAGATATAGTGTCCCACAAGGCTCAGAACTGGGACCTTTACTGTTTTCACTTTACATGCTTCCAGTAAACATAACATTAATTTTCACACGTACACAGATGACACCTAGTTATACCTTTCTTTTAGACCAAATGAAGTTTCTCCAATTTTGTCTTTAATTAGTTGTGTTAGTGAATTAAACAAGTGAATGGATGAGACCTACTTGTCTTTAAACACGGAAAAAACAGAGATGTTAATTAATGGAGGGAATGATGCTGATCGCAACAGTATTTTGTTATCATTTAACTCAGTTGGAATCACCATTAATTTTACTGAATCAGCCTGCAGTCTCTGCGTTAACTTTGACTCTAGCATGTCATTTAAAGTGCAAAAGTTGACTGTCTCTCTTTCCGTGTCTGTCAAAGGCCCAACGAGGAGGGACAAGAAGCATTGTGGCAGGGTGGCACAGGTGTCTGGGTGCCCGGAGTTGGCCTCCCCCCCACACCGGCTGGGGAGAGGAGGCATACCAGGTCATTAAACCCTGTCACTGAAGCATACAGGCAGGTGCTTGGTTTAACCTCGCCGGCCATCAAGGGTGGTTTAGGCAACTTGGTGATTGTCCAAGCTAATTTGGGACGAGAGGTCTGGGCAGGTGCCCAGGAGGGTAGCTTCTGCCACCCAGGCCTCACCAGGTCACTCATCAGGCTATGCCCCAGGGTCGGGTGTGGAAACTCGACGGGGAAGGGAGGGTGACCTTAGCGGATAACCTGTCCACCCCCCGGCCTCCGTCTACGGAAACCTTGTTACAATTTTTACTTCCTCTATATAGTCAAGATTGATCATCTTCTGGATGCTCCACCATAGGCTGCAAGCGACCACAGCAGGGTCGATCAGAAGACCTCACCAAACCATCCATCAGTGGTAGCAACGGGTGGTGTGTACAAAGGGCAGGGACTTAATTAGTGCAAGCTTATGAACAGCACTTACTGGGAATTCCTCGTTCATGGGGAACAATTGCAAGCCACGGTCTTCATCACAAATGTGGTTCAACGGCTTACCCATGCCTCTTGGCACCAGGTAGGCACACATTGATCCATTCAGTGTAGCATGCACGCAATCCCAGACATTTAAGGACATCACAGACCTATTATTGCTCAGTCTCATGTTGCTGAAAGTTGGACTTGGACCGCTCGGGGGTCACATAACTATTTAGCAGGAGGGAATCTCGTTCGTTATCGGAATTAACCAGACAAATTGCTGGAAATAACGGTGCCAGATCGCCAGTTGGCATTGTTTATGGTCGGAACTATGACAGTGTCTGATCATCTTCGAACCTCCAATTTTCGTTCTTGATTAATGAAAACATTCTTGGCAAATGCTTTTTGCCTCTAGAGGCACAAAACAAATGCCCCTGGCAGACCCTCTTAATCATGGCCCTGGTTCAGGAAACCCACAAAACAGAACCGGAGTCCTATTCCATTTTTCCCAGTTGCAATATTCAGGTGGGGGAGCCTTCTTGGAACACTCTAATTTTTTCAAAGTAAACACTTCGGACCCAAGGGACACTCAGTCAAGGCAGGCAGACAGGGGCTGGGACAGGCGGTAGCTCACCTCATGGCAGACTGCCAGCTCGATCCCAAGATCCAACTTTTTAACTGCAGCAACTTTTATATATGCTATTGGAGCTGGAATTACCGCATACCAGACTTGTCCTCCAACGGATCCACGTGCAAGGATTTAAAGTACGCTCATTCCAATTACAGGGTCTGAACAGGCCTGCATTGTTATTTTTCGTCACTACCTCCCTGAGCCAGGAGTGGGTAATTTGAGTGCCTGCTACCTTCTTTGGATGTGGTAGCCATTTCTCGGGTTCCCTTTCCAGAACTGAACTCTGATTCCTCGATACCCATGGTCACCATGGTGGACACAGAAAGTACCATCGACAGTTTATAAGGCAGACATTCGAATGAGTTGTCCCTGCCATGGGGGGTTGGGGGGATGGTACATGATCGGCCTGAGGTTATCTACAGTCACCAAAGCTGGCCGGGCGTGGGGACCTGAGTAGGTTTTTGTTCTGATAAATGCATGCATCCTCCCCGGAGCAGAAGTCAGTGCTTGTTTGCATGTATTAGCTCTAGAATTACCACAACTTCCAAGTAATGTGAAGCAGTCAAAGGGACTATAACTGTTGTAACGAGCCATTCACAGTTTCACTGTCACTTCCATTTGCCCTTAGGCATGCATAGCTTAATCTCTGAGACAAGCATATGTTACTGGCAGGATCAACCTGTAGGCAGTCTTAACACACCTCCATTGGATGGTGCGTGGGCCATTGTGGGTCCAGCTGGGTTCCCTCCAGGCCGCTGTCACCCGTCGTCATCAGAACTCCCAGGTGGGAGGTTCCGAGACCAGGCCTGTTGCTAGGAAAGGCAGCACTCAGGCACCCCACAGTGTTTCCGGGCCCATATAGGCAGAAGGGGTTCAGCCAACCCCCTCACCATGGCCCGTCACCGTGTGAGGAATACCCACCGATCAGCGGGCTGATTGGTCTTGCCCTCATGAAGAGGTAGGGATGCCCACCAGCACAGACCCCATCTTAGGCTTGGCCGGACGTTGGACACTCGGATGCCTACGTTGAAGCAGGGCCACATAGGGGGTTTTATTTGTATGCAAGTATGTCCTGTTGAGTAATTGTTAAATGTGAATAACAACACTGGTTGCACTGATTCCTGTTTGTAAAATTGGGTCAGTGAATTTAAAGGGGTTTGCACTGATGTGGAGGGGCTTGTAAAATTTGTGGTTTGTATGCACTCCACCAATAATACTGGAAGAGAAAGATTTGGTGGTAATTTTTGATTGTGCCATTTTCCAATCATCATCTGCAGCAGCTCCTAAACCTTTTAGTTACTGGATATTCGTAATGGAGAAGGATGATGCTCGGCCACCGTATTTAAGGTCGGTGGTGGGTTCTTTTTCCTTCCATACCAGTCAATTGATGCTCTTGGAGAAGAGGGACGCCTCTGAAGACTATTCTTCCATGTTCTGGGAAGCAGTTTATTGAATAGCAGTGTTCGGCACTCTTTTCCATCATTTAACCATAGTTTCCATTTCCAGAATCGTGTGGGGCTTTGTTCGTAAGGGTTTGTTTAGTACTTTTTGTGTTTGTAAGTAGTTATTTTATCAAATAAGGAATATTTTATATATTTGTGTGACATATCAGCTGGGAACAGACTTCCATGAAGTCTACCAGGACGTCCTTCTGATTTAGCAGGTGGCAGGTGAGGGGACGCTGGCGCACGGATGTTGTTGCCACTCCTCCCTGTTAACAACACTTTTCACAAAATTCGCCTTAATTCTACACTTTTTTACACTTGTTTTATTTCTTTTATTGTACGTATAGTTTGTGGATACAGCTGACTCGAATTGTATGGATTTGGCTTAATATTTACAGATTTTATGGACTCTACTTTGACTGGGAACAGCTGAGTCTGTGGATCACAGGACGAGAACCTACGAACATTTCTTTGTACCTGGCAATCTAGGACCTCGGGATGATCTGTCTCCGTGATTATATTAAATTCTCTATGCTGATCTGCTCCCGTTTCATCTTACAGTACTCTACAACTGGAAACTGATCTGATGTTCATACTAATCTGGCTTTTGGCTCCGGGGCGATCATGCTTGAAATTACCAAGCGTTACTGCTTGTGGCTGAACCTCCAAATCCTGCTACCTCCTCCTGCTATGCTTTCTGCTGCTTGCTATCGCCGCTCACCTATGCTGCCACACCCGCCTGTCCTACCGGTTCTGCTGTGCTGTGCTGCTTCTCCACTGGTATTCAGATAAGTATTGCCCAGTATCATGCTAAAATAGTCTCATGACGAACTCCTTCTTATTAAACAGTTTGTCCAGAGCAATTGGTCTGACTGGAACATCCTAAAGGACGCCGGTATTTTGCAGCGCCCGAAATATATACATCGCGGGTCAGGTCGCCGCCACCTCCGGGCTGCGAATGAAAAGACCACCAGCAGCATTTGCTCAGGAATACGCCGTCCTTCTCATGACTCTGGAAATAGAAGTGTCAGTGTGCCAAATTTACATTATGTGGAAATAAGCCCTGATCGCGGCTCTGTGCAAAAAGAAGCCTCATTAACTAATATTACACTGTTTAACTCGAGGTCTCTAATGGCAAAGCATTGGTGCTGTCAGAACTCATCACTGACACCAAACTTGATATTCTGTGTTTAACGGAGACCTGGGCAAAAACCAAAACGAATTTGTGTCTCTCACAGAGGCGACTCCAATTGGTTTCACTTTCCACACAGAGCCTCGCAGCTCAAGACAAGGCGGTGGGCTTGCAGTAATTGTCAGAGCTGACTTAAACATTAAGCGAATCCCGATTGACTGTCCATTGTCTTTTGAGTGCCTGGCTCTTAAACTAATAACGAAATCAGGTTCTGTCTCACTCATTGTTCTTTATCGTCCCCCAAAATACAATGCATCCTTCTTATCCGACCTGATTGAACTTTTGACCCACCTAAGCTCTTACTCTCAGAGAATTATCCTTCTTGGTGATTTCAACATCCATATTGACACCCCCACATCTAAACTGAGGAATGAATTCCTATCCTTACTGGAATGTTTTGACTTGACACAACATGTTGATTTTCCCACCCACTCTGGTGGTCATATATTGGATCTGATCTGCACTTCTGGACTATCTGTTGCCAACATTTACAGCACTGATTTGGGACTCTCTGACCATAAAGCAGTATTTTTCACTGTTTCACTGCCTTTCCCTCCTCTTACCTGTAAACGACAATTTCTTACAGAAACCTTAAAAATATCTGTCCTCTATCCTTTCTGGATCCATTTCTGATCTTTTACTGTCTTCACCTATTCCATCAACATAGATAGTCCTTGTTGACCACTATAACTCAGCCTTCATTCAGCATTAGATAAAACAGCTCCTTTAAAACATAAGGAGGTTTCCTTTAAACGTTCAGCTCCTTGGTATAACTCAGAATTGCGATCTATGAAAGCAGCTGTCCAACGCCTTGAGAGAATGTCACGTAAGACTGGCCTCACCGTGCACATCCAGGCTTTCTCTGACCACCAAAGAGCTTACAGAGAAGCATTAACTTCTGCCAAGAGCACCCATTACGGCAGAATAATAGAAAGTGGCCATGATAACCCAAGGGTTCTGTTCTCTGTAGTTAATAAACTACTTGAACCCGCATCTTACCCAACTACCTCTTCTACTGAAGTCTGTGGAGGAATTCCTCCACTTTTTCCGTAACAAAATTAACGATCTAAATAATTCAACTAACATAAATACATCATACTGTTTATATCTCTCCCTGTTTTCCCACTCCATCCAGCTCCTTCTCTAAGTTCTCACCAGTCACATCTGCGTTTGTTAATAACCTGCTTTGTAAGATGAGGCCGACTACTTGTGTACTGGACCCCATCCCCACCACACTACTTAAATCCTGCTTCATGCCATAATCCCGACTGCTACAACAATAATAAACTCATCCCTTGACACTGGCTCTGTGCCGCTCACTTTTAAAATTGCTTCTGTAACCCCAATGTTAAAAAAGTCTGGTCTTGATGCTGACAATCTTAACAATTTCCAGCCTATTTCCCACTTACCTTTCCTGTCAAAAGTTCTTGAGTGTGTTGTAGCTTCCGAACTCATCTTTTACCTAACCTCTAATAATTTGATGGAACCCTTTCAGTCTGGCTTCAGGGCGTGGCACAGCTGTGAAACTGCTCTGCTACGGGTAACCAATGATTTGCTTATGGCAGCAGACTCTGGACAAACCAGCATATTAATTCTGTTAGACCTCAGTGCAGCATTTGACACTGTCAGACATGACATCCTACTGTCCAGAATGGAGAACATGCTGGGTATATCTGGCACTGCCCTCCAGTGGTTCAAGTCCTATCTGACTGATAGGCAAGAGTTTGTTAGTCTTGGCAAGAGCAGATCCAGCTCAGCACCAGTCACACAAGGAGTCCCTCAAGGCTCTGTCCTCGGTCCTCTGCTTTTCTGTATTTACATGCTTCCCCTTGGCCATATTATCTGTAGCTATGGACTGGGTTACCATTTTTATGCAGATGATACTCAACTCTACTTCAATGTTAACAGTGGAACTTCATCAGAGCTTTCTCAGCTCACAACCTGCCTTAGTGAAATTAAAACCTGGATGGAGCAAAACTCTTTAAAATTAAATTGCAATAAAACTGAACTCCTGCAAATTAGGACTAAAATGGAACTTAATAAAATGAGCTCCTTCCCAGTCCATCTTGGTGGTGATCTCATCAGACCTGCCTCTACTGTAAAAAATCTTGGTGTCATTTTTGATTCCTCCCTGTCTTATTCCGCCCACATAAATCACATTAAGAAACTTTCTTACTTTCACCTCCGTAACATATCCCGTGTTCGCTCCTTCCTCTCCTTCTCTAATGCTAAGAAACTTGTCCATGCTTTTATCACATCCCGCATCGATTATTGTAATTCCCTACTGGCAGGGGCCCCTTCTAATCTTATATCACAGCTCCAGCTTATTCAAAACTCAGCTGCAAGAGTCCTTACTCGAACCAGCAGCAGCGAGCACATCACACCCATCCTGCTCCGTCTTCACTGGCTCCCTGTGTCTTACAGAATCGAATATAAAATTCCTACTAATAACCTACAAAGCCTTAAATAACCTCGCGCCAAACTACATCAGTGACCTTCTCCATCACTATGTGCCTGCCCACCCACTAAGGTCCTCTGATTCTGGCAATCTTGTTGTACCCCACACTAATCTACACTCCATGGGTGACAGGGCCTTCAGCTGTATAGCGCCCAGACTCTGGAATGACCTACCAAAATTAATCAGGTCAGCTGACTCCTTGAATTGTTTTAAAAAACAACTCAAAACTCATCTGTTCAGGAAGGCTTTTAGCTCTACTTGACTTTATTACCCTTCTCTCAGTTTACTTCTCTGTCAAGATGCTAATGTAACCTGTGTGTGTGTGTTAGACCATCAATTATGTTGTCTGGTTTTTTTTAATCTTCTTTATTTATTTATATGGTTTGTACAATGCTATACACTGTATACGCTGCCATTCTTTATTATATTCTGTAAGTGCCTTGAGCATGGGAAAGGTGCTATATAAATAAAATATATTATTATTATTATTATTATTAGCAGAGCAGGGGGAGGCAAAGGTCTGCCGCCAGGGCCCTCAATGACTCCCTTGGAGGAACAAGGAGAATGAACCCCCACCAAGGGTTAGGGAGAGAAATTTCTATGGTCGGAGATTTGCCCAGGCCTCTCGGTTCTCCACCTTCCCAGGGCGAGGCCTGATAAGGGGGTCGCTGGGGGTCCTCAGTTCCCTGAGCTGGATTCAAGACTCAGGTTGGGGCTAGCCTCAGTGTTAGAAGAATGGAGCTGACAAGGCAAGGTCAGATATGCACGTGCCCACATGAAGTGTTTTCAGCCTAAACAGTAAAAACACGTTAGAAGTCTTCTACGCATGAAACAGCGAAGGTTCGAGAATCCTGTATGGTGAATGGACTTTAAACAATTAGAATAAAGGAGATAAAGAGTACAGTATGTGATTTTGTGGTTTAATCAAACAGTTAAGCCTTATTCTGTGTGAGCGAGGTGCCTTGAATGCAAATCAGTATGATATAGTGGGTCCATGGCTTTTTTTAAATAAATAATCGCCGCACTCACAGCTTAAAGAGGGTGTGTGGTACTGTGGCCAGAGCAGTTCCCAGTGGGATAAAGGGCTTGGCCGTTTTTGCACTGAAGCACACAGATGTGGGATCACCTGTGTTCGTAATTGATGTCGGGAGCTGCTAACTTGTGCCACATCCCCATTATAAATAAGAGGAGTGCGAGTGCGGAGGGGAGAAACAAGAAGAAAGAAAGAATGGAGGTTAAGTCAAGTCAAGTCAACTTTATTTATAAAGCACTTTACATACAACAGCCGCTGACCAAAGTGCTGAACATAGGCTAAAATAAATTTTAAACAAAAACAAAATAATAAATAAGTAAAATAAAATACAATAAATGAAACTAATTAAAACATAGTAAACACAACTAAACAGAGTTAGGCTGAAAGCCATAAGGATGAGCGAGCAAGAGCAGACTGATTGGTGGATGCAGGCAGCTGGTAGGAGAGCCCCTGAGGAGGAACGTTAGGCCAACATTTGGGGGCAAAAAGAAGTGGCCACTCCAGCTGAGCAGTTTGGAGGAGCTGGAGTGACTGGTAGAGTGGACGACTTGCCGTGGAAGGCAGCAGCAGTCAGGGAGGCTTGGGAAAGTTTAGCCCCAGCATGAGAACCCTGGCCACTGGGGAACCCAAGTCTTGGTCTGGCTGGAGCTCTATGTAACCGGGGAACGGAAGGCTACCGGACCAGAGTAGAAGGCAGCTGAACTTACAGATGTTGCAGGGCCCGTATGGGAGCAGGGGAACCACCAGGTAGAAGGAAGAAGACACGAGGCTTTTAAAAGGGGACTGTTTCCAGCCATAACCTCGTTTTAATTGGATGTATTTATTATTATTATTTTAATCTCCACATTTTCACCCAATTTTATGGATTATTTATTTATGGACATTTTGATGCAATGCACTGTATTTGGACACTGTTTTTGATTTTGACTGTTTTTAATACAATCACTTTTGCACTTTTCACCTTCCCCTTGCTTTGTTTGGTGTCCTCTTTGTCCAGCTCATCCAGTTACATTACCAATGGTGTTTGGTTGAGAGGCTCCCAGAAGAGTGGTGGAAGCATGGAGCAGAACCTGCATCGTCACATTCAGTTATGAAAGCCAACTGTATAACTAAGAGCTGCACTTTTTTTTCAGTTAGTATGCCTTCTGTTAATCCAGTAGCTGTGGGGATCTCCATTTTTACAAACAGAAATAAAAAGAGATGACAAGTTTCCTCATGCCTATGTCTTTTAGGTGAGTATTTCTTCTTCTTCTTCTTGTTATTATTTCGTATCCTTAATTATGATTTTTCTTTTAGGTGATGATGGCTGGTAATTTAACCAACAATCAACAAAAGTGGATATTTAAACAATACTATAAGACAGAGAATGCTGAGAAGGTTCAAACAGAAATGGGCTGAACAATGTGAGACACCTCCACCAAGTAGGCAAACAATTTACAGAATACGCGGTAAATTCAACAAAACTGGGTCCATCTTTAATGCTCCAAAAAGTGGTCAACTGGTGAATGTTAACAACCAGGAAAAGTGATTCTGGCATTTACAGAATGCCCCAGACAATCAAAAAAGTGCTTTGTTTGAATTATGCATTTTA
This sequence comes from Erpetoichthys calabaricus, assembly GCF_900747795.2. Classification (NCBI taxonomy): domain Eukaryota; kingdom Metazoa; phylum Chordata; class Cladistia; order Polypteriformes; family Polypteridae; genus Erpetoichthys; species Erpetoichthys calabaricus. The sequence continues at coordinate 53,648,981 of NC_041411.2, forward strand.
TGCATAGATCTTTGTGTCATCTAAAGAGACCTTTATGTTTGAAAGTGTATCCACCAAGATTGATTCAGGGGTTATTAGAGGATTATCTAGATCACTGTTTACAATTCTGTGAGTTGGTTATAAATGAAGAAAGACAAGGCAATGGCATCACTGATAAACTTACATGGTCCAAGGAAGCTCAATTTAAAGTTTCAGGTGTTGTAAATCACCACAGCTGTATCTACTATTGCACATAAAATCTCCATGTAACAATAGAAAAACAGTTGAATCAGCCAGGGGTTACAGTTTGGGTTGGTCTTTCATATAAAGGGGTACTTGGACCTGTTTTTTCCATACAACTCTTAAACATGACTAGCTGTGTAAAAAAATATCGATATACCTGAGTATTGCAATATTATGTTTGTTGATAGTGCATCGAGTCTCAAAATCATAGTATCGATTTTTAATTACTAGTTTACATTCAAAGATTCAAGGCACACAGTTCATTTTGCGTTGTGTTTAAACCCCCGATTGCAAGATAGCAGCTAACATAACAACATAAATTGAGATAGGAAATAGCGTAAGGGTTGATGTATGTAGGTGTAGCTGCGTTTTTCGAAAATTGTCAAAGTTCAGCAGCTCTAACTTAAAAATGGGATTCAGCAAAAGCCTAATGCTAGAAATGATTCCACAGACAAAATATCTTCGTTTTTAAAAGTTTTAGTTAAAATTCAAGGTAAAACAGTTCACACAAAAAAGAAAATGAAAATAGTAAAAAACGGGGAAAAATTCTTGTTAAGAAAAGTTCTGTTCAAAGCTTAAATCTTGTTGCATTTCAAATTGTTACTAATCACTTAACGTTTCTGAACCATTTCTAAACGATGGTCAGAAAACTGTATGCCTACCCCATTTCTGAGTTGAAAATGGATCTTTCAAGTCCCTGTTTACTGGGACCTGTTCTAAACACAACTGACTCAATTATCACACTATTTATGAGTTATAACAAGAAGGTTCTGTCTCTTATTAACTTATAGGAGGAAAAGAATATACCGTTGTCTATGACTATGGAAGAAATTTATATTCTATTCAAATTAAGCAAACATTAATGTGAGTTTAACTCAAAACTTTAACTTTCTAAGATTGGCTCTTACAGTAGGCTTTCAATACTCAGGCGAGCGGATCTGGCAGACAACGTGGATCGTGAAGTGACAAACTGAGGTAACTAGTAACACAACAACCGATGGCTGAATCCAGAGGAGTTAGACTGGCTCCCGCGGTCGTACAGAGCGGAAGTGTGGGCTCATTTAGGCTTTCACAATAAAGAAGGCACTAAGGAGATTGACAAGAACCATGCCGTCTGCAAATTGTGCCATGCCAAAATCAAATATTCCTGGAACACAACGAATCAGAGAGCACACTTAGCAAGACACCATTCTGATGTACTGATAAAGGAGCAGCAAACAGCAAGTGTTAAAAAAAGTGGGTCCCCCTTAACTCACTAATGAAACAAGTTCAAATTCCGAAGTTAGCACAGACCTCAACATGTGCAAACAAAATAACTTGCTCAATACTCAATATTTTGTTTGCAAAGATATGCGCCCTCTGAGTGTTGTAGAGAGTGAAGGCTACCGAAATATGGTGAATGCAATGGAGCCTCGTTACACCATACCCTCCAAACAACACATCACTGGCATCGCTGTGCCCAAGTTGTATGAGGAGGTAAAAATGAAGGTACTGGAATCTCTCAGCTCCACCGCAGGAGACATTGTTACCACAGAGAATTGTTCTGAAAGCTGGTTGTGTTGACAAGCTCATCTTCCCCCACAAAAACATTGACATTAAAAAATAAGCACTGACATAGATACAAACTGTAATAACATGTGCAAGCCAAGTTTAAGATCTAAAAATGTTCACTATCAGTATATACATATTTTCTTACACCTGTTTAATATTTTCTTTAGGAATCCTGCAAGCAGTTTTCATTTTCACGGATATAGGCAGGGGCGGCACGGTGGCGCAGTGGGTAGCGCTGCTGCCTCGCAGTTGAGAGATCTGGGGACCCGGGTTCACTTCCCGGGTCCTCCCTGCGTGGAGTTTGCATGTTCTCCCCGTGTCTGCGTGGGTTTCCTCCGGGCGCTCTGGTTTCCTCCCACAGTCCAAAGACATGCAGGTTAGGTGGATTGGCGATTCTAAATTGGCCCTAGTGTGTGCTTGGTGTGTGGGTGTGTTTGTGTGTGTCCTGCGGTGGGTTGGCACCCTGCCCGGGATTGGTTCCCTGCCTTGTGCCCTGTGTTGGCTGGGATTGGCTCCAGCAGACCCCCGTGACCCTGTGTTCGGATTCAGCGGGTTGGAAAATGGATGGATGGATGGATATAGGCAGATGTAGTTCCTTTTTCCAGATTGCAGAAAATACTGTATATTTTTATGAAGTTGGATGTTACAGGGACAATGCATTTTCTTTTATTTACCACTTCAGATTGAAAAATTAAAAAATGGCCTACATACTACAATAGAATGTGAACATTTAAAGCATAATTTAATATATACACTATCTGAATTTATATGTAACACTGTTTGATTTTTTTTTAATTTTCTCAATTTGTTTACCTAAAGAATCCTGTAAGCACTTTTATTTTTTACTGATATACTGTAAACAAATGTTAATTCCTTTGTTCACATTATAGTGCTATGATGTTATGCATTTTCTTATAAACTACTTTAAACACAGTGTGGCATACTGTGAACCTTTAAAGCACGATCAAAAAGTACAGTGATTTTTTAGTGATATAGGAACATATTAATTCCTTTCCTCAGATTGTACAAAAGGTATTGCTTTGATGTCTGAAGTTATAGGGACTGTGATAAATGCAGTTGCAGATCCCACTGTTCTTATTGCATAAAAAGTAATCTTTTTTTTACTCAGATTTTATGCATATAGTGGTGTGTTCTTTACACTATGATAGTTTTCCTAAAATTAGATTTAAAACAAATTGTAATATATCACCTTGCTTCCATTATTGCAATATCTCGCAATATATTAAATCGTAACCCCTGTATCGTATCATACAATTCTTGCCAATACACAGCCCTACACATGACCAAAATCTTAACATGCTGTGGGGCACTGTTTTACCACAATTACAGAGACAGCATGAAAATGAAGACTTCCTCTTGGCGTGAAAGTGCGTGAGTTTCTTGATGAACAATTACTTAACAGGTGGATAGGTTGACAAGGGCCAGTGGAATGGCCAGCAAAATTACCAGACCTCACACCAATGGACTTTTTCTTTTTGGGTGTTGTCAAAGATAATGTCTTTTCATGACAATCAAGTACTGTGGATGAAATGATTGGCTACATAAGAGAAGCATATCAAGAAATTGATGACAATAAAGAACTCTGTGCCAAAGTGTGCTTGAGTGTAGCAAGTAGACTACAAGAATGTGTAATTAATAAAGGCCAACAATTTGAGCACTTATGAGATTGTACCTAAGGGCACTGTGCCATTATGGCATTCTTTTGAGTTAACAAAGTTAATAAAGGTGGCGCTGCTGCCTTGCAGTTAGGAGACCTGGGTTCGCTTCCCGGGTCCTCCCTGCATGAAGTTTGCATGTTCTCCCCGTGTCTGTGTGGGTTTCCTCCGGGTGCTCAGGTTTCCTCGCACAGTCCAAAGACATGTAGTTTAGGTGCATTGGTGATCCTAAATTGTCCCTAGTGTGTGCTTGGTGTGTGTATGTGTGTGCGCCCTGTGGTGGGATGGCGTCCTGCCTGGGGCTTGTCTCCTGCCTTGTGCCCTGTGTTGGCTGGGATTGGCTCCAGTAGACCCCCATGACCCTGTAGTTAGGATATAGCGGGTTGGATAATGGATGGATGGAAGTTAATAAATCTATTATGTTAATAAAGCTATTGGAATAATCATAACTTGCATGTCTTTTTCCATATAAACAACTGTAAACCTACTTTTGCCCACCCCTGTATATATATTGTCAAACACATGCATATTGGAGGCACCTTAAGGTCTTCAATGAGAGAAATTCCATACTGGGCCGGGGGAAGGTGGAGTGCAATAACCCTTTCTCTTTTTCTCTTGCAGACCACTCCCTGGAAATTCCGCCTGGCCCCGACATTGTTACTTCCAGTTTCGACCCTGATGACCTCATTTCTTCTGCCTCACTTTAAAACCTCCATTTTCCACCTATGCATTAGTTCCGTTTTGAACTCAGTGAAATTAGTTCCTTTGCCTTGCTTGCAATCAACCTCAATATACGGGGTTGCTACCCCAAACCTTTTTGTGACTCTTTTCGTGTTATTGTTGTGACAATGGCATAGTTGGCAGGATGTTTGGCTCCCAGATGTTCCAGGAGCAGGACTGGAAACATTGCAGGGAAGGAGCAACATCCATAAATAACCAGGTGGAAGAGCACCGTACCCAAGTTGCCAAGGGTAGGACACATGTCATGATTTGGAAAGACTAGGTGCAAGCCCTGCCTGTCATCGCCTGGAGCAAGCACCTAAGTCCCCAGATTCGCAGCAGCATTTGCTTCTTGGCTGCAAGGGGAAATGCAGGGAGATCGGGGAGGAAGGGTGTTGTGCACTTACGAACCCTCTGGCTCCTCCATATGAAGAAGTGGTAATTATCAATGGCCAAAAAAACACAGTATTGTTTGATTCCAGGAGCAACATTTCCATTGTTGCTTGCCAATTCGTGTTGACGTGACAGTGGATCAAGGGTAAGACCAGTCGAACCTGCATTCATGCGCAAACCCGCTGGTACAGGTCTGCCTCATGTTTCATCAGTTACAAAGGATTGCTAAAAAATCTGACCAAAGCGGTCCTTCCCAATCCTTCATACCAAGTGATTCTGGGGTGAGACTGGTCTAAAAGTAAAAGCGGTTCAACACCTTTCAGTCCAAAACCGATTTTGGGCCTAGTAAAATAGGCCAAGGAAAATACATCCCCAGCTACCTCCACGCCATGTATACCGTCGGTGGAGAAAGAAGATGTGGCCACTCATTCATCACACCATGAAACTTCATCTGCAGTCACAGCGGCGGTACAGGTCGAAACTACGCCCATTGAGGTTGGCACAGACCCTTTCTCCCAATTACACTTCCAATTTAGAGAAACACCGGCTTCTTTTAAAAGGGAACAATGGAATGACGATTCCCTTAAATTTGCAAAAATGCAGTCGTTCTTGTCAATGGCCAAGGCACGCTTCATCCCATGCCTCAGGGCTCTCACTTTGTCTTAGAAAATTACCTTTTGTATCAGGTAGCGGAGCATGAGAGGGAGGTGCGGAAGCTGCTGTTAGTCCTACAGACCTTCTGGCGATAGGTCTGTGAATTAGCGAATTAGCACATGCCTGCCTCCTAGGAGGCCACTTGGGCACTAAAAAAACTCTGGAACAGATTAAGGTCCAATTTTATTGGCCAGGAATTAATGAGGTAGTTAGTCGATTTTGCACATCCTGTCCGGTGTGTCAGTTGTGTCAAATTCCTAGGAGGGACCATGCTCCTCTAGTTCTCATTCCCCTTATTGATGTCCAGTTTGAAGGAATCGGGGTCGATATAGTAGGACCCCTGGAACACTCAGCTAGAGGACACAAGTATATCTTAATCCTATTCAATTATGCTACCCGACATTCCTTTGTGCTCAGCCACTTCTAAAGCCATTACACAGAAACTGGTGGGGGTCTTTGTGCGAGTCAGCATCCCTAAAGAAGTCTTTATGGACTAAGGGATGCCTTTTACCTTGGAGACATTCAGGGAAACAACCAAGTTACTTAATATAAAGCATTTAAAGACTGCGGTGTATCACCCTCAAACCGATGGTATAGTGGAGAGGTTTACTCAGACTCTCAAGCAAACACTTCTCAAGGTGGTCAGCGAGGATGGGAGGAACTGGGATCATCTCCTCACCCTTGTCCTTTTTGCCTATCGAAAAGTGCCAGAAGCCTCCATGGGTTTCTCACCTTTTGAATTGTTATAAGGACAACAACCCATATTGCATATTGGACATATTGGATATCCTAAAAGAAGGCTGGGAGGAAAAGGCCCTCCCCTCCACAAGTTTATTAGAATATATCGCAAAATTACGCAACAGATTTGGAAAAATTCGTCCTATTCTAAAAATTCACATGGAAGAAGCACAAGCAGCAGAGGCCTGATATTATGACCGTGGCATGTGTCTGCGAGAGTACCGCTCAGGAGATCATATCATGGTCCTGATCCTTACCTCACACTCCAAATTTCTGGCCCATTGGCAAGGCCCTTATGAAGCTGAAGAGAGGGAAGGGCTTGTTGATTATTTGGTGAAACAACCCAATCGTTGACAAAGCAAGCAAGTTTATCATGTGAACCTGCTTAAACCATGGAAGGACATGGAGCCCGATCCCTCCTCTAGTCAGCCCCGCTCACTCTTTGCTCACAAAAATAACCTTAACTTCAAACCCAATGTGAGCCCCAAACAACAAGTGGAGCTGGTGTCAGTTATCCTGTCTGTCCCAGAGGTAGTGACAGAAAAACCTGGATGGACCTCTCTGATTGCTCATGATATTGTGACAGAGCCTGGGGTTATAGTTTGAGAATGCCCATATCATCTTCCCGAGGCAAAAAGAGCCAAAGTTGAACTTGAGATCAAGCGAATGTTGGAACTAGGAGTAATAGAGGAAAGTCATAGTCCCTGGTCCAGTCTTGTCGTCTTGGTTGCTAAGTCTAATGGAAGTTGGAGGTTTTGCAATGACTTCCGTCGAGTTAATCAAGCCTCCCAATTTGATGCCTATCAGATGCCACAAGTGGACGACCTACTCGAGAGGCTAGGACACTTGACATAATGAAGGGGTACTGGCAGGTTCCTTTAATGGACTCCGCAAAGGCTGACTGCATTTAGCACCCTTAGCGGTCACTGCCAGTACCGTGTCTTTCCAATTGGGTTACATGGGGCACCTGCAAACTTCCTACGTCTGGTGGATAAAGTGCTCCATCCTCACAACTCATATAGTTCTGCCTACTTGGATGATGTGGTCATCTATTCCAGCACATGGGAGGAACACCTACAGCAGGTCCAAGTGGTATTATAGGCACTAGATGAGGCCGGACTTAAAATTAATCCAAAGAAATGTTTCTTTGGATTAAACAAAGCCAAATATTGAGGCTATCAAGTGGGCTGGGGTACTGTGAGGTCACAGTGTTCCAAAATTGATGCCATATTGAAATGGCCCCATCAGATGACCAACCAGCAGATCCAAGCCTTTCTCAGCTTAGTTGGCTACTACCACTGGTTCGTACCCTGGTTTTCTGAGAGAGCAGCACCCTTCACTGATTTTACAAAGAAGAGGGCCCCAAACAATGTGGTATGGAATGATAAGGCAGAAGCTACATTTAGTGACTTAAAGCAGGCCCTTACATCAGCACCTGTCTTGAAAGCTCCTAACTTTTCTTTACCTTTCATACTCCAGATGGACGCTTCGGACACAGGTCTTGGTGTCATGCTGAGCCAGAGTGTCAATGGTGTTGAACATCCCAGCATGTTCCTGAGCCAGAAACTGCTGGAACGGGAAAACAGGTATGCAGCAGTGTAACGGGAATCCTTGGAGATCAGATGGGCTGAGGTACTACCTTTTGGACCGTAAGTTCACCCTTATCACAGATCATGCACCTTTATAATGGATGGCCTTACACAAGGAGTTGAACCCGTGAGTCACTAGGTGGTTTCTTGACCTACAGCCTTATAAATTATTGCTCATTCATTGCCAAGGCTTTCTCCACGCCAATGCCGATACTCTTTCTTGGGCTCACAACCTCTTGGTCAGGAACACCTCACCCGAAGGGTCTGGGGTGAGGGGAGTGCTGCGTCACACACATGCACATAGGAGGCAGCTAAAGGGCTTGAATGAGGGAAATTTCACGCTGGACCAGGGGAGGGTGGAGTGCATTAACCCTTTCTTCTGCAGACTACTCTCAGGAAATTCCGCCTGGCACCGACAACGTCACGTGTGGTTCTGGCCCTGACAATGTCACTTTCAGTTCTGGCCCTGATGACCTAATTTCCTCTGCCTCACATTAAAACCAGCATTTTCCACCTATGCATCAGTTTCATTTTGAGCTCAGTGAAATTTGTTGCTTTGCCTTGCTTGTGGCTTAACCAAACCTTTTTCTGACTCTTTTCATGTTATTATTGTGATAATATATATATTTTTTAATTGGGTAATTTACGCTTTCTATTAATCATTATATTATTATTAACCAGCTTCATCCTGTTCAGGGTGGAGGAGGCTGGAGCCTATGCTGACAGCACGGGGTGCAGGGCTGGTAACAACTTTGGACTTGGCACCAAGACTCACATATTCAAACATAACATTTTATAATAGGTTGAGGTTTTATTTTTCTACAAACCAAAACGGGCTCTTGTGTCAGTGAAAGAACAGTAGCTAACCAACCTGCAGGTCCCAGCATTGTATGCAAATAAGCTCAGGTACATGGCTATATATATATATATATACATATATATATATATATATATATATACACACACACTCTGTGAATATGTATTTCTGTTCCCCTGAGGTGAAAAGCAAATGACCGGTTTTGGCTTTAGATTTCAATTTTGCCAGTATCATTTGGGCTCTGTTAGGTCACAATATTTCAGTTTTGGGCTTTCATTTAATGCCCATGCAGACTTCTGTTTATGAATTATAATAACTTTGAAGTTATATCCAAACTGTTAATTAAAAAAACAAAACAAAAATAGCAATAAAACAAAGAAATAATATGTAATTGGTCCCAAATTTGTATCTGTGATACTCTAATCTAATGTATTGTAATGTAATGTAATGCAGGGCTCAGTACTGGGACCTTTACTGTTTTCACTTTACATGCTTCCACTGGGATCTATCATTAGGAAACATAATGTTCATTTTCACTCATATGCAGATGACACCCAGTTATACATTTCATTTAGATCAAATGAAGTTTCTCCAATGATGTCTTTAATTAGTTGTGTTAGTGAATTAAAGGAGTGGATGGATGAGAACTACTTGTCTTTAGACACCGATAAAACAGAAATGTTAATTGTTGGAGGGAATGATGCTGATCACAACAAATATTTTGTCATCATTTAACTCAGTTGGAATCACCATTAATTTTACTGATTCAGCCCACAATCTAGGAGTTATCTTTGACTCTAGCATGTCGTTTAAACTGCGGTGGGCTGGCGCCCTGCCTGGGGTTTGTTTCCTGCCTTGCACCATGTGTTGGCTGGGATTGGCTCCAGCAGACCCCTGTAACCCTGTGTTAGGATATAGCGGGTTGGATAATGGATGGATGGATGGATGTCATTTAAAGCGCATATTACAAAGTTGTCCAAATCATGTTTATTCCATCTTAAAATGTTGGGAAATTAAGTCGCTTTCTAAATAAACAGGATTCTGAGAAATTAATTCATGCATTTATTTCTAGTAGGATTGACTACTGCAATGTGGTGTTCACTGGATGTTCAAACTGTTCTTTATACAGCCTCCAGTTAATCCAAAATGCTAGTGCAACAATTATTACAAGAACAAGAAAATATGAACACATAACTCCAGTTCTTAAATCTTTACACTGGCTCCCGGTTAAGTTGAGGGCAGATTTCAAAATCCTCCTTTTAACATATAAAGCATTAAATGGCCAAGGTCCGGCTTACTTGTCTGAACTTATCATGACTTACAAACCAGAACGCACATTAAGATCTCATGATGCCGGTCTGCTTATGATTCCAAGGATTAATAAAATAACAGTGGGAGGTCGAGCTTTTAGTTCTTTCAGACCTAATGGTCTGCCTGCTACTATAAGAGATGCCCCTTCTGTCTCAGCTTTTAAATCCCGGCTGAAGACTCACTACTTCAGTTTAGCATATCCTGACTAGAGCTGCTGATTAACTGTACAGACTGTATTTCTGTTGTTTGTCATTAGCACTAAAACATAAGTAACATGATAGTTATAATTTGTTACTAACCCTCACCTATTCTGTTTCTCTTCTCAGTACTCAAATGTGACACTTGGTGCCACGGCCCACCTGCCAGATTGTTTTGCCTGCGTAAGGTAAAGTCATCCCTGATGGAGGATCGCAGGAATCGTGGGGTAGAGGGGTCCTTTCATCGGATTGGCTGGCCCAACACTGTTTCAGCTGTGGACTGGCCAAATGGGGGAGGCAGCTTGATGGCTGAGGTCTCCAGGACTCTAAGCAAATCCAAATCATATTATGTGATATCATCTACTGTTAAAATTCTACTCCGTACTTGTAAAATTTTTATTTTTATACTGTATTGAGGATTTGTTCTGTTCTGTGCATTGTATTGTATTGTACTGACCCTCTTCTTTTTGACACCTACTGCACGCCCAACCTACCTGGAAAGGGGTCTCTTTTTGAACTACCTTTCCCAAGGTTTCTTCCATTTTTTCCCTACAAGGTTTTTTTTGGGGAGTTTTTCCTTGTCTTCTTAGAGAGTCAAGGTTGGGGGGCTGACAAGAGGCAGGGCCTGTTAAAGCAAATTGTGGCACTTCTTGTGTGATTTTGGGCTATACAAAAATAAATTGTATTGTATTAAACTCTGCCTCCTAAAAAGTGCCCTTTCTCAACTTTTGAGTCAAAGGCCAAAAAAGGTATGTGTATGTCTCTGTGTGCTACTTCAGGCTAGGCTTTACTTGTACATCTGTGACCCTTTCTTCAAAATATACATTTAGAATTCACATACTTTTGTACACGATGGAATTTTATTTAGGCAGGTTTATGATATTTGCATTCCCAAGTGCCATCTGCTGGTGAAAGTAGTGTAAGTACAATAAAACAACAGAAAACAACTTGTGTCTTATAAACTGTGACAAGGGGAAAATGATCCCCTCTATAAATCCCCACAGCTTAATGAGCAGCCAATGCTGTAATTGAGATATTTCCTGCTGATAATATAATAGTGAAAAACAAAACTCTATGCACAGTTTTAACTGCCAAAGTCACAGTCAAAGTCAGTCAGAGTGACATTTCCAGAGCATTTTATATTATATTTGTTTTTTATGGTATTTGGTATATGTTCTGGTCAATGTAATGTGAAGATTAAATCCTTACATCTTTGGATCTCTCTGTCATTTCCTCGAGACAAAAGCAACTGGGCAATATGCCAATAGAAGTAAATGTTATAGAAATACTGAGATACTGAGAGGAGAAAAAGAATAGTCATGTCAGTAAAAGTTCATAATGATTGTCACATTTATATTTTTGTGAAAACAACTAACATACTGAAGCAATATAAAGAGCTAATGAGCTAGACTAACGTAATGGGTCTCATAGTTAAAAGCTCAATCAGTTAATGTTGTTTTATTAATCCTTGGAATCTTTATTAAATTGGCATGAACAGTATATATTGACACGTTCAGAAAAGTAAATATGCCTCATAATTTTCTGTATGTAAGAATATGAATTTTGAAATCAATTGTAGATTTAATTGATTGCAACACCGTTTAGAATTAATTACTGGCTAGAAAAAGAATGATTTGAACAACCTATGATACTGCGGTAGTCATTTCTACTAGAAACATGCATTAATACCATTTCCTGGATCCTTCAGAGTTATAAAACTAATTAATTTCCTATATGTGTAAGCTGGAAAAAGTGGACAGCAGGCAGTGTGTTGGGTAAAAGATAGATTAGAGCCCTAGATAACATCTAAATAGTCAGGATAGAATTCAGGATACAGAGGTGAACAAACCACTAGGATCAAATGACCATAGTATAATCTAATTCTGAGTGTTTTGCAAGATGGCAGATGCAATGACTAATACTGTTAAGTTTAACTTTGATAGTTCAAATTTTGCACAGATGAGGCAAAATCTAAAAGGGATAGACTTGGATAAGGTTTTAAGTGTAGTCAAGGAGCAATTTCAAAAACATTTTACATATAATACAGGACATATACATACTAAAATTTGCATTTGGTAAGAAATTTGTAAAAATTCTGCATAGGTTAATAAGGATATGAAAAAGAAGTTTTAATGGAAAGACAGCTGTGTAAGGTGTATAGATAGATAGATAGATAGATAGATAGATAGATAGATAGATAGATAGATAGATAGATAGATAGATAGATAGATAGATAGATAGATAGATAGATAGATAGATAGATAGATGGGAAATATTGCAGATAAGGTGAAAAATGACTCAAAGAGATTCTTTCAGTGCTATAGCAGTCAGGGCCGGATTTATATGAAAAGAAGCCCTAGGCTATTCCACTTATGAGGCCCTTTCACCTTCCATTTTTAAGTTTGTAAATTACATGAGAGATAATAAAATACATCATTACTGTGATATATATCAATATGTTAAATGAAACATGTTGTGATTGGTACTAACCTGTGTGGAAAATTAACGCGTTGATCTTAACCAATACATTTTTATGTTTGTTTATTAGTCATATGCGTAGAATTTCTCCTTATTTTCGGGTTCAGTGTTTTAGTGTTCACTGTTTTTAGAATAGTGTAATTTTAATTTTGCTAAAAATTTGAATGTAGGCCCCTCTTGATCTTGAGGCCCTAGGCTGAAGCCTAGTTAGCCTATAGGAAAATCCGGCCCTGATAGCAGTAAATGAACAGTCAAGGAAGAGGTACAATACTGTATATCAGTCATTTTAATGGGGGGGGGGGGGGGGGGTTAAAATACACAGAGTGAAATTGCAGATTGCATTTTTCTGATGTTTTCATAAGTGAGTAAGTGGATAAACTGCCACCAGGAATAGGGACTACTAAGGAATTACTGAGTGATTTGGAAATTGTAGTGGGACAAGTATTGCTTAGATTAAATAGGCTGAAAACTAACAAATCACCAGAACCAGATAGCATTTATCCTTGAGTGGTTAAGGAGGTTAGTGAGTGAATATATAAACCCATGAAACATATTTTTTAGAATGTCACTGCACACGGGGGAAGTTGCTAAGGACTGTAAAAAGGAAATAATGCTCCATTATATAAAAAAAGGTGATCAGGAAGATTCAATTAACACTTAATTAACACTACATTATATATTCCTACTTAATCACCACTTAATAACTATTACTTAATTAACAATTATTTAATACTTGGGAAGATCCTCATTAACAATTACACCAATAAGCCTAAGGTATGATTCAAATAAGTTTTAAGGAACAGTTGACATGAGTTCCAATGCTGGAATTCTATGGCCAGGTTCATACTTCACGCGAAGCAATGCATGCTCCAGCAGATGCTACTGCTACACAAGCATTTTACTGTTTATACTTGTGCTCATACTTTATGTAAATTTGGAAGATTTCACCAGGTGGTAGTGCGAGATATCATCACGGTGAGAAAACGTTCGGCTTCGCTGTGTTGTGAACTGCCTGAAAGCTCCATTAAATTCAGAGGACACCTTGCCACAATATTTCTGAAAAGGATGTTTAATGATTACATCCATCAATCCAGGGATGCTCCCTGTTGTATCAGAAATAGCAGTTCACACACGTGTGATCCTTAGCTATCTTTCCTTTATTTAACATCCACACCAACAACCAATACTTCAGTTTTTCTCCTACAACCCCCCACATCTGCTTCTGCACCGACATCACATCTGCCCTCCCCTTTTTTTAAAAAATGAAGGCCTACTTGGTAGTATAGTCCTTAAGCCAGGAGGGAGGTCTTCTGTGCCTGAATGAACGTGAAATCTCATTGGAAACCTGTGGGAATGACTGAGGAGCAGCCAGTCCATTTCCAGCCACTGTTTGGGGCTCCCATGCCATCAGGCTATGCATCTTTGGGCCCTGATGAAGCTGACTTGGTGATGTGACTTTTTTCAGGCTATTTGTGTGACGCCTAAAACCATCTTGCAGAAGAAAAGTAGCTGGTCCAAGCTGCCGAGTAATTTTCAATGGATCTGACCAACGGGGTCTCATCTTGTTGATATGGCGAGGAAGCCACACATGCACCCAGTCTTGTTCCTTTAATAATGGCAGTTTTGATTTTCTGACCTGACTGAAATGCTGCTGCATACACTGCTGTTAAGAGGTAACATGGGCCTGTGTCTGTGAGAGTGTTGGTATAGGTAACAATTTACCCAAAGAAAACGGTCCAAAGGAAGTGTCAGCTCTCTACCAAACATTAAGGAAGCAGGTGATGCCCCTGTTGTGGTATGTTTGTTGCTTGAAAATGTAACAGGGTCTGGAGGAGAGCTGCCTCAAACTGCCAACCTTCTGTCAGGTATACCCGGATTCCATTTTTTATCGTGCGGTTGAGGCGTTCGACCCCGCCATTCGATTCTGGGTGATACACAGCAGTTCTAATGTGCCTAATGGCCTTTTCTTCCAAATAGTCATGAAATTCACCAGAAGTGAACTGGGGCCCATTATCAGTAGTTATCATGTCTGGCAAGCCCCACCGAGTGAAGAGGTAATCCAGGCTCCTAATAATGGAGTGGGTAGTCACAGTTGCAAGAGGCAGGGCTTCTGGCCATTTGGAATGGAGATCATACACCACCAAGAGATAGCGAGCATGGTGTGGAGCACCAAGCAATTCACCATAAATGTCGACTTGAATGTGTTTCCAAGGAGCAAGTGGCCATTGTACAGGAGTGAGAGTAGTTGGTGGACTAGGTGGGGATTTGCCACTGAGGAGACAGGCAGTGTAGTCCTTTACCAGTATCTCAACATCACGGTCTCTATTAGGCCACCACACTATATCCCTACAATGCTGTTTCAGCTTAACAATGCCCAAATGGCCCTCATGTGCCATTCGAAAAACTCATGTTTGTAGCAGTGCTGGTATGAGAGTATGATGGCCTCGAGCAATACAGACATCTTCCCAACAAAATAAATCGTCCTTAACCCTATAGTATGGAATCAGTTTGTGTTCTATTGTGGTGGGCCATCCATCCCTAATAAAACAGCGACGTTTGGAAAAAATAGGGTCATCCCTAGATGCTTGGCGCAGCTGGTCCAAAGAGATAACAGAAGAGAGGGGAGCATGCAACGTAAACACCAGGTCTGGCTCCAGGTCACAAATCTGCTCTACTGCAGTTGGCACAACTGCTCGGGATAAGAGGTGTGCTACTGCATTGTGCCTACTCGGTGTGAATTCAATCTTAAAATTGTACTGGTGCAAACAGTCTGCCCAACGCAGCAACCTGAGGGGCTTATGACCAGATCCATTTGTGTGTAACAGTGTTGTAAGTGCCTGGTGGTCAGTACTGAGAATAAAAGACCTGCCATAGAAGTAGAAGGTGCCAGTGTTCACAAGTCCATATACAAACCAAAGCTACTCTTTCCCCAACAGAATACTTCTGTTCAGAGGGAGACAGTGCCCATGAAGCATATACAACAGGCCTTTCTATGCCATTGTGTACTTGGGAAAGAACTGCTCCCAAAGCTGCAACAGAAGCATCACATGTCACAATAGTGGGAGCTGTAAGACTAAAGTTAGCTAAAGTAGGAGAACTGGTGAGCTGCTGCTGAAGTGTCTCCATTGCCTTCTGACAGTCTGCTGTCCAATGCCAGGGAACATCCTTCTTAAGGAGATGGAGTAGAGGTGCTGATGTTGAGGTAAACTGTGGGAGGAAGCGAGAGATAATATGTAGCCATTCCCAAAAAGGATGCCAGTTGTGAGGATGTTTGAGGTTCAGGAAGAGAGTGGATGGCATCCACGTGCGACATTATAGGCATGATGCCTTGCCCAGAGAGCCTATACCCCACAAATTCAATTTCTTACACCCCAAAAATACACTTTTCCAAGTTAAGAGTGACATGGTAACGTGAGAGTTGGTGGAGCACCTGAGAAAGGCGTTCATCATGTTGGCCCAGGGTGGTACCATGCACTACGATGTCATCCAAATAAATGGCCACACCTGGAATTCCTGCAAGCATGAAAGACATGACCTTCTTAAAACAGCTAGGTGCTGAGCTGAGGCCAAAAGGCATCCTCTTGTAACGGAAGACACCGAGGTGTGTCACAAAAGCTGTTAGATCTCTGCTTACTGAACACTGTAGACCCATGAGTAGTAAAGGAGCGTCACTTTTATACATCATAATTTTGACAGGTGTTTGTCCCGCCCCCCTGGCATTTCCGGTACTCACAGTCTGCCACTTGAGTTAATTTGGGTGTTTCCCTGCGCGCTGATCTCTGCCTGTTGTCGGGTGCGCTGTTTGACCGGCATCAGCCCTTTTGTCAGTCGTGCGTATGGAAAAATGGTCGGCTGCTCTTAGCCTTGATCCTAAAAACTGGGTCTGTTCATCTTTGTGATCCGAACCGGTCCTTCGGGGCCCCCCTGTAAGGCGTCAAAAGGTAAGTCAGTGATTTTGGGGCGGAGCAGGCATCCTGCTCGTGGCTGCGCACAGCGCCGGGGTGTGTACAGAGCGTACAGAGAGGTTGAGTGAGCCTGCTCTTATCTGTTTACAGCGCCCGGGTGTGTACAGAGATTACAGAGAGCTTGAGTGACAGACCCCTGCAAGAGGATGGAAAGGAAAACTTTAGAGAGGCTCTATTACACACCCAAGGAGCCTGGCAGTGCATCCCAAACACGTCCAGAGCATACCGTTACCTTGACAGCCATGTAAAACCATGCCCTTTATAAAGCAAGGCGTAATGTAGATACCAAAGTGATTTAAAACAACAAGTTTTATTGAATGAATCAAAAAGATACCAAAAAAAAAAAAAAAAAGTGGTTTAAACAATTTTTATTGAAGCAAAATTCCAAACATAGCAAAATAACATGTTGTCTTCACTTTCCGGGTTACACACTGTTATACATTAATTGCTTAAAAGTCTGAATAAAAGCAGGTTATACAGTTGTAAAATAGCCACAGAAGCTTGTTTGAATATAGATTAGCAATTCAATTTAAAAAGTAGCAAAAATACAAGAATTGTATACACTGTTGAAAACACAAAATCAAATTGCAAACCAGGTCCCAACCCATCAGTGAGCCGGTAATACATCTAAATAAAATGTTTAAGCCAACACATGTTTAATATATTTGTATTTCACTAAATTATGTAAGCCTATTTTCTCTGTTTGGAACAGAGCCGACCACATAAAGCTGGTCTTCACAGGCTGAATTAGTTGTGCGTAAGCATCAATGGGTATCTCGCCCTTCTCAAACTCTGCTATAATATCATCCACATCATTCTTGATAGCTTTACGAAAACAAGGCAAGTTATACATTTTTAGCAGAGCACGCACACAGGACACAAGTCTATCCTTTCTAGCCCTTTCGAGCATAAATAAGCTCTGTTTATATGCAATAAATGGTTTAGTGAACCAGATATTACAAATGTGTCCATCTGGTATGCATTTGTTCTCTTGACATTCATCACATTTTTCCCCTAAATGTTCAACAGAGCTAAAAACATAAGCCCAGACGACTGAGCGACCGATTATGGTCATAATGAATCTTTTTTCTAGCGGATATAATATAAGGAGAATATGTTCTATAGGTATTACGTGTCACGATGGGTTGGGACCAGGTTTTCCTTGTTCTAGCTGCCGAGTCTTGGATCCTCTGACAACAAAACAAAACAAAATACAACAGTTAGTCAACAGAAAATATAACACATACAGGTCTTGTTTAGCATGGATAAGGCCTTTTGATTAGATTTCTGTAAATCGATGTTGGTTTTAAAAAATAACTGTAATGGTGATTAGAGACAAGTTGAAAAGCAGCTGCCCGAATCTTGGGTTTTGTTGCATGATGCATCTTTTGTATAAGCTGAAAACTGTTTACTACGGCAACAAACTGTTTCAGACAGTTAAGAATATAAATTTTAGTCGGTTGCACAATTCTTAATCCACACAGGGGTTTAACCATAGAAAACACCGTTTGAATTAATCTTTTAATACTGATCTGTTGACAGATGTTGGAAACACAAGGGTACATTTCCTCAGAATCAGATTCTAGTAAAAGGCAAGTGTAACCATCCTGAGATTCGTCACCCAAACGGCATGCTAAACAAGACCCCATTAATACACCTCTTACACAGGTGCTAACCACGGAAGCTACAACAGCGTTCACACAATGTTTCATTAAAATCAATCCGGCTCTGTGACTGCAATGGCTGTCAGGTGTTTGGGAAATTACACACAGGTCTTGAGACTTCAGACTTGATGTTGAACAATCTTTTAAAACGTGTTTAAAGACCTCACCGGCCATCTTAAAGTCACTCTAGGGAAAAAGAAAAGTTATATCCCCACACGAAAAACGCATACACCTAACGGGCTATCAGTAAAACATAACAGAATTCTGGACAAGATATCAGAAGCTATCTGGATAGCCTTCTCAACACAATCGTCTGCCGTGTTGGAACAGATACGGGCTATGCGGCTTAAAAGACACAAAAATGTATCACGTGTCATTACAGGAACGGTATTCCCTATTGATCTATAGATACATCTAGTCACACGTGAAATAGCCGGTATGCTTTTTACATCGGCCCTTCTATCTGAAAAAAGGAAACACTCCACCAAGCCAGGCATTCTTTCAGTAAGCCTTTCAATGTCACGCATTAATTCTTTAACATCAGGGTTTAAATCATCTTTCTTTTTAGCGATAAGACCTTTCAATGTTGCAGAAATTACTTCTTTTGCATAATACTTGGGCTCCGCACATGCAATCTGTCAAGTTAAAATAAAATAAAATGAGAACCTATTATTGTACCGCCCTGTAGATAGGGTTAACGGAAAATTTCTTAAACCCAGACTCCAGACTCACCATGTCCAAGGTCTTGTCGTCTAGGACAGGTGCATCAGTCTTTTTCACGCCAGATGTCGTCGGGCCTCCAGCCAGCCAGCAATCGCTCGGTCAGAAGAATGGTTTAGCTGTAAACAAGTGTTAGTGCCTCCATTCTGACCTTAATAGCGGCGGACGATGCCAGCCTGCTAAGTATCAGTCATAACGGAGTGGACACCTTAGCTCATCACAACATACCCAATTCTTGTTATTGAGGAGGCCTGAGGTTTTCGATGCAAAAATCGTTCTTTAAATATGCTTTTGGGCGAAGCTTTTTACAACGCTCGGCCAATCAAAGCCTTTAAAGATAAGATTTTTTTAAGATAACCCGCCAGCATATTTTTAACCAATCAATAAACACAAGCCTCATGTTAAGCTAGCCAATGGCATTACACCGGTCTGGTTCGGGCATGCGCTGACTGCAACGAGCCCGTCCCATGTTCATGCCCGCCAATCAGGATACAGACC
The DNA here is from genome assembly GCF_900747795.2 of Erpetoichthys calabaricus. Taxonomy (NCBI): domain Eukaryota; kingdom Metazoa; phylum Chordata; class Cladistia; order Polypteriformes; family Polypteridae; genus Erpetoichthys; species Erpetoichthys calabaricus. The sequence goes on from NC_041411.2 coordinate 53,668,174, forward strand.
TGTTGGCGGGAGTGTGAAATGTGTATGGATTGAAGGCAACATGGCGTTGCTGTCAAAAAAGTACGAACGACTCTGTCTATGGAAAATGTATTAGCATATGGATTAAACAGCAACAGACAAAAATATTGTAATACATACATTGATGGTTCGGGTATTCGGGCTGTTGTTTTTCTAAACCAGGAGATTTCACGGCGCATCCGAGCAGAAGTGCAAAAGTAAGACCTTTACCCTACTTTTAAAGTGTGCATATTATCATGATTGTGCATTACGTTGTGATATGCTATTATAGAGCCATAATTTAAAGGTAAAATGAAATGCTCTTGTTGTCATTTTTAATACGTGCCATTTAATTTATGATAGGCCTATAAATTGGTGAGACAGGCCAGGGCAGGCGGTCTTGTATGATAAATAATAAAAAATAAAAAAACCGATAAAGCGTTAATATTTATGTATATACAAGTCATGATGGTGTGTACACGTTTCATTAGTCTTTTTAACCCATGGTATGATGAACTTGTGCCTTAAAATAAGAAAAAAAAAAAAAAAAATCGTCACATTTTGGTACGTATGTTGACCTTGTAGCGCTGCACGCAGAGCTGTCATTTTCTAAGCCATCAGATCAGGGTTCGCATCGGAGCCGAAGAGCAAAATTGGGACATGTACTTTTAAATTCTGTATATTATTATGATATGATATGTCATAAATGAAATGGTAAAATGGAATTCTAGGTTTCTTTACAAAATTAACATCTGTTGCCGATCGTTGAGATAAGACGTGTGTACTTGACCCCGCGGGCCTTCTTGGAACATTCTAGAGCCACCCATAGAATAAAATTTGATAAAAAAATTCATTGGAATATACGTTTCACCGGCTGTCTATAAGTGATAACGATGTAACGATGGAACATTCTAGAGGTACCCTGATACATGACATAAAATGATAAAATTCCATGGAATATTTTTATTTACGTTTTCACCGTGTGTTTATAAACGATAATATTTGATTAATGTTAGATGGTTATCGGCCTAATATATAACTGACTTGAGCCGAATTACACATTAAAATATTTTAATGCATTCTGCATTCCTGGAACATTATGGCTCGCTTCTTAGATTCGGTTGAATTTGATGCTCAGCTTTCCGATCGACATAGAATTAGTACCGAATCGTCCGGTAAGATTTGTATAATATATATACACGTATAATTAGTGAAAAAAAACAAACAAAAAAAAAAAAAACCTATTGGTTTACACCTTAAAGGTTATAAGGATGTTTATACACTGTTAATAATAAAAATACATCCACCACCTTATTATTATTTTTAACAATATTTCAGCACGTGAGAAATTGCTTGAATCTCGATTAACGACAGTCTCACCGAGAAAAGCCACCACAAAACCGCCAAGACGTGTTGCAACCACCTTATTAGGAAATGTGACGGCACCTCGGCAACCTACAGGTATGAAAATAAGAAAAAATAAAATTTTGTTGTTAATATCAAAATCTAGAGTGTGTATGTATTTGGCATTCACATCACAGACAATAAGGACCTGTGATCTTCAGGGGTCAGCCTGTATGTGTTTGTGCTTTATTTATTTATATTTTCTTTCTTTATTTATTTATGACGTTATGATCTGCTTCTTATATCCTGTAAGTGCCTTGTGCATGGAATAGACTCTATATAAATAGAATGTATTATTATTATTATTATTATTATTATTATTATTATTATTATTATAGCGCTCAATGTACCCTAGCGTTAGGCAAGAGCAACACATGGATAGGGGGCCCGGCGTGCATAACCCAGTGTGCAAGCCATTGATAAGAACTTTGCTGACCAACGCCCGGACGTGGACTGCTAACATTGCTTAGCCCTGTGTGCACCCGACTGATAAGAACTTTGCTGACCAAAGGTCTCAGAAAATGAGCAAAACTGTATAGATGAAAAGATTGGGTGTGTGTCGCTATTTTGCGGGGCCCTTTTGGGTCGGCGAGCTTAATGAATTGCTGTACGTATCCATATTTATATTATATAGCTAATAAGATTGTGGTTGATTTAATTTTTTTTTTTCAGATTTTGGGCAATCCGTTGGTAGCATTTCCAAAGGAAAGAAAACAGAGAAAGCAACAACCAAGTCTGGAAAAACCATTCATTCAGATGATAAAGTTGATAGCCGTGTGCATCATTTAATCGAGAAATGGCTGATGTGTGCTATTAGAATTATTAATTCATTTAGCAATAGACGTAAAGGTATACAGTTTTTATCAGCCTTTATCGAGGAGATATTATGTCCTCAGAGTAATATTTTAAAGAAATATCTTCTGACCTGTATCTCAGGCATTTTTGATTCTGAGCACATACCGGTAGTTGAACTTCAGACAGCTTACCAAAGGCTGCATAGACTGGAAAGCGTGATCTTAAAAGATTGCACAAGTCTGGGCACCGGTTCTGGTACAAATTCTATATGACTAAGGCAAGCTAAAATGAAAGCTAGTAACACATTTTTAAATATGATCAGAAAGATCAAAAATAAATACAAACGGCTGTCTGCTTATCAGAAAAGGCGACTGAAATGTACCCGGGGTCCTAGGGCTAATAGAACAAGAGACCAAACAGATTCTTCGGCTCTTAACGCACATGTTGAAATTGTAAGGGAATCCGAAAGACAGATGAAAAGGTTTAGAGCTACAGAGCATAACTATGAATTCCGTTTTATCGATTTGGATAGGATTAAGTCCTATACACAGGCCATAAACATTGTCCATCAAAGTATTCAGGGTCTTTTAGATGCATTATCCCCGAATATTGCACCTTGCGATTTTGTTCAATTGCGACTTATTTCCCCGAGTTTGCAAAACAATCTTTATTCCCAAAAAAAGAATCTAGACAGCTTTGACGCCACAGGCTTTTTAAATTACGTGTCTCAGATGCTGCAAAATAATACAGAAATTATTACAGATTCTTCTCTCCGATTTGTAGTAACCATTGTGAAAAACATGCGTGGTGGTGCAAGACTTAGAATTAACACATTACTCTTCAGTAAAATTATTAATACTAAACGACGTCTATTAGTAGATTTCTCACATCGGGGTAATTTATGTTTTGCAGGCGCTGTCATCCGCTTACTCAGTCGGAAAGGTAAACCGGATAGCTGCATTCTGCAAAAAGCTAGACAAATGCATAAACAATTGGGGTTTTCGGGTGACAAGAAAATATCTTTTTCAGATGTAGAAAAATTTGAGCGTCTATTAGATGTTTCTATAAAGGTACTATACATGCATGAGAGTACGTGGAAATACTTCACAACGGGTCCTATGCCTCCAAACTCTAAAGTGATTTTCCTACTCTTACACAATGAGCATTATTATGGGATTTTAAACGTGAAGAAATTTATCGGGGCTAATTATTTTTGCGAAATTTGTCATGCTGCTTATTCTCACAAAGATCGCCATGTTTGTGCCAATACATGCAGGGCCTGCCATGATGCTTCCTGCATTGAAGTAACAGGCTGTTTAACCAGATGCCGGATATGCAAAATCATCTGTCAATCAAACGATTGCCATGAGAGGCACCAAAACAAACAAGCATGCCAGTGGAAAGAATACTGTACTTACTGTCAGTGTTATACAGAGCTTACCCACCGTTGCAAACCGAGGCTATGTCCTCATTGTAAAGAAACAATCACAAGCTGCGACAATCACTTATGTTATATGCAACCGTTATTAAAGAGTCCTGTGTCAAAAAAATATATATTTTATGATTTTGAATGTCGGCAAGACACGGGTATACACGAACCGAATTACATATACGCTTTACACATGGATGGTAACACAAGCTGGGAATTTGCCGGAAACGAATGTGTTGAAAGATTTATATCAACTTTTATAGATAGTAAGTTTAAGAATTACACTTTTATTGCACACAATGCAAAATCCTATGACAGTTATTTTGTAATTAGTCAATTAATAAAAGAAAAAATGAAAATGGATTTGTTAACGATCGGTGGAAAAATCATGTCGATAACGGTGAAAGGTTTAAACATCAGATTCATAGACTCTTTGAACTTTTTAGCATCAAAATTGTCTAAATTACCGCAGGCTTTGGGTTTTAAAGGGGCTAAAGGATACTTTCCTCATTTTTTTAACACGATTGAGAACCAAAATTATGTCGGGCCTAGACCGGCTGTAGAATTTTATGGTGTGGAAAGTATGATGCCAGACGAAAAGAAAGAATTTCTTTTATGGTATTCTAATCACAAGAATGACGCATTTGATTTTCAAAAGGAATTAAAAATGTACTGTCGCTTAGATGTAGAGATTCTAAGGTCGGCTTGTATTTTGTTCAGACAAGAGGTTATGGAGATCACCAAAACGTCAAAGGTGTATTTAGACGAGCAGTTTCAGATCAAATACAAAATATTATCGATTGATCCTTTTCAATATGTTACTTTAGCGAGTGTTTGTATGGCAATGTTTAGACTTAAATTTTTGCGTGAGCAAACCATAGCTTTGCCGTTACAAGACAGTTATCACAGAATACAGAAGCGCTACTCTACACCGGCCATTCAATGGATCATGTATTTAGAGGCCCAAGATAAACTAGATATTCGGCACGCGCTAAAACCCGGAGGTGAAATGCGTATTGGAAAATATTATCTAGACGGCTATGCCGAAAATAACGGCATAAAGATGGCATTTGAATTTAACGGTTGTTTTTTTCACGGGTGTAATATCTGTTATAATGAAAAATCATGGAATAGTGTTACAAACACGTCATTCGGTTCGCTTTATTCAAGAACTATGGAAAAAGTTTACTACTTAAAAATGCAGGGTTTTCAGGTGCATCAAATCTGGGAACATAATTGGCGACAAATGGTTCGTGAAAACACCAGTGTGCAGAATTTCCTGAAAACCGCACAACTCCCAGAGGCTTTGAACCCTCGGGAATCTCTCTTTGGTGGACGAACAAATGCAGCACGTTTATATTACAAGGTTTGCGCTGGTGAAAAAATCCATTACTATGATTTTACGAGTTTATATCCATATGTGAATAAAACCAAAAGATATCCAATCGGTCATCCAAAAATTATTTATAAGGACTTTGGACCGTTAGAAACGTATTTTGGATTAGCCTGGGTGAGGGTGTATCCACCCAGAAATCTTCTATTCCCTGTTTTGCCATGCAAAATAAACAAAAAATTATATTTTACGCTTTGTTATACTTGTGCTGTGTCACAACAGCAGCGTCCCTGCACACACTCTCACGAGGAACGAGCGATAACCGGTTGCTGGACAACACCGGAATTGTTTGCAGCCGTACAGCAGGGTTACAGAATTGAAAGCATTTATGAGATATGGCACTTTGAACAAAGCTCTACTGAACTTTTTTCAGAGTATATTAATGCCCATTTAAAAGCTAAGCAAGAATCGTCGGGTTATCCTGAGAGCTGTCTAAACACAGAACAGTGTAAACTGTATGTGTCCATGTTTTATGAAAAGGAAGGTGTACAATTAAGTGAGAACCTGATTAAAAAAAATCCGGCCCGAAGACAAATTGCAAAACTTTTTTTAAATTCCTTGTGGGGTAAGTTTGCACAAAGACCTAATTTGCCACGGACATCTGTAGTTACGGACCCAGAAAAACTGTTTGAATTACTTTTCGCCCCAAACTATGAGGTATCTACTTGTGATTTTATTGATGATGAATGTGCGTGTGTGACTTGGACATATGATAAAGATCGTTACAGTACACCTTCCAATGTTAACATTTTTATTGCGAGTTTTACTACAGCTTATGCAAGATTAGAATTGTATAATCTTTTAAACAAACTGAACGAAAGAATACTATACTATGACACGGATTCAATTCTTTATATTTCCAGAGCAAACGAGTGGGACCCAGAAACCGGTTGCTATTTAGGAGAATTGACGAGCGAGCTTCCAACAAATGAATACATCACAGAATTTGTAAGCAGTGGCCCGAAAAGTTATGCTTGCAAGTTATCAAACGGTGAAACCTGTCTAAAAGTTAAAGGTATAACATTGAATGTTAAGAACTGTGAAAAGGTGAATTTTGAAAGCTTGAAAGAACTGGTTTTTGAGTATGCAGAAAATATAAATGGGTGTTCACAACATAAAAATATTAAAATCGAAGATATTGGCATTGTCAGGGTGAAACGCAACTGGCATATAGAAACCAGAAAAATAAAAAAAACACAGCAAGTTGTATATGACAAGCGTGTATTAACTAAACATTTTACGTCGTTACCTTTTGGCTATTGATACTGAGAAAAACAAAATAATAATAGTAAAATAAAATAATAATGGACATTCGTTTACAACACCCATTTTCCTGTATCTTAAGCGGGCCGAGCAACTGTGGGAAATCTTTTTTTGTGAAAACATTGTTAGAATCCGGGGCGGAGATGATGTCACACAAACCTCAAAATATCCTGTATTGTTATTCCGTTTGGCAACCTCTCTATACAGAATTAATGAAAAAATTCAGATGTATAAAATTTGTCGAAGGTCTCCCGGACTCTCTAAATGACGACACGTTGTTGCCCCGTGCTAAGATAAACTTGGTGGTTGTCGATGACCTCATGCAATCAGCCTGTAAAAGTAATGAGCTGGAATTGGCATTCACAAAGTATGTTCATCATAGAAATCTGAGCGTAATCTATATTGTGCAGAATCTTTTTTGCCAGGGAAAACAGAGCCGTACTATAGCTTTAAATGCAAAATACATTGTTTTGTTTAAGAACCCCAGAGACAGGCAACAGATATCAATATTGGCCCGACAGATGTACCCCAGAAGGTGGCGCTACTTCCTGGAAGCTTATGAGGATGCAACTAAGTCAGCCTTTGGCTTTCTACTGGTAGATTTAAATACTAATATGCCCGACGAGTTTCGTCTCAGAGCATCCATATACCCATCGCAGCGCCCGGTGGCTTACGTGTTTAAAAACCCAAAGGATAAAAAAATGTGATTTTAGTGGCCCCTGTGTCATTTTATAAAAGACGTCTTCCCGAACACCATGTCCTCCAGGATTAAACGAAATTTACAACTCATGCGATTGCTTATAAAGGCAAAACCAAAGCAGAGAAAGTCCATTTTGTGTGCAGCTTCTGATGATTTAATTCTGGCTATTTGTGAAATTGCGCTAAATGCAATTAAGGGTAGCCTACCATTAAATTCCAGACAGATCGGCATTCTTAAAAAGAAACGCATTATTATAAAAAATCTGAGCAATAAAAAAGTTGCCATTAAACGAAAGAAACGTATTATAAATCAGTCTGGTGGATTTATCGGCCAACTACTTGGCATAGCGATTCCTTTACTCACCGGTCTAATTGCAAATCGGTAAAAATGGAGCACGCTGAGAAAATGTACCTTGTACCAGAAAAACAACTGGAGCAGATCAAAACATATGCCGGTGAAGAAACAGATATGACAAAAAACACTATGCAAACGCTTGACCATGAGATGAGAAGTATTTTACAAAATAGTGCCCTATTACCGAATGAAAAACTGGAACTGTATTTTCACACTTTGCAGCGCTATCTGAGTCTATTGAGACAACGGGAATCACAGAAGTCTACATTGACTCTGATCCTACCAGAAACTGAAGCGCCACACCAGACCCCCGCATTGCAACCGACCACAGACAGGGTTGATGTTGTCATAAGAGACGTTTTGGATGCCGTCTCTCAGAGACACCGTAAAAATACGGAAATGCTAATTCGGAAAATGACACAAAACTCGACCACAACGTCCTGGAATGAAAGAGGAGAATTTTTATATAAAGGCACACCCGTTATCGGCACAAATATGATTGATCTGATCAAGTTCGCCATGCAGACAGGGACACTAAATAAGAGTGGAAAACCAAAAGGTTGGGATTTATTCTTTAACGCTATGGCCGAAATTAATGTGCCCGGGTCCATTTTTCCGAACTTGGGTGTTCGGGCTTTATTTCAAGAGATTAAAAATGACCCCAATGCGCTTCAAGCCAGCCGTAAACAGCTTCGTCCTCCTGTATCACATGATTTTCCAACAAGGCCGGACAGGGCCTCGGCCTCTGTAGCTGAAACACCCAGGCTGGTTAGACAGATCAGAAAACGCCCAGTCTTTAGAAAAAGTCAACTATTAAAAAAACACACATGGCTCACAGTATGAATAAAAGTGTTTTAAAAATAAATGTAGAAAAATAGTGTTTTAATATGGCTGTTTATTAGTATGTACTATTGCTATTATTGTTATTATCATTTTAGATCATTTTGTTTGTTTGATTGTATCATGAAGCTGTGAAAATACTTTTACACCCTGTGTTAAGGCTTTGAAAAATAAGTAAGCTGCATATATTATATACAGTTTATTAGTGTGTATTATTACTATTATTTTCATTTAGATGATTTCGTTTGTTTGATTGTATCATGATTCTGTTAACTGTGTGAAAAATGCTTTTACACTGTGTGTTATCACCATGTGAACATTTACAAATAAATAAAAAATATAATATTTATACAAACAGACCCTATTATTTTTTTATCTGTCTGATTATTGGATTATTCACTATAATGACCACAGACACGTTTTATGTTGGTTAATATCTCATTTATTTATGTATTTTCAAATAAGGGGATACAGATAGTTGCAACATCTTTTTTTTTTTCTGCATATAATATTTTGCATATAATATTCAGCAAAAGCAAACACATGACTGACTTATTTCTGATTTCTGGGTAAACATATCCAGTTTCATATTTTCAGTTTGTCCCTTTTTTATTTGATGAAAATATCTAACAACCATCTGGTCATTTAGACGAACATCTCCTGGGTACAAGTCCAATATTTGGTTCATGGTAAGTCCTTTGCTTTTTTGATTCAGATAAAAAACACAGTGGTGACCACAACTGGTTGAGAAAAACTCCTGTAACTGAATACTGTTATAAGTGATGCATTTAGCATTAATCTTCAAAAATTTCATAATAACTTTGGGAAATATTTCAGAATCTGGGGGGATTCCATACGAGTCAAAAAATTCAGCTTTTCCATGATTTGCAAGGTAAATGGAAATCCAGTGCTTTCCGGGTTTATCATGGGGATCTGTGTTTACGATCATAAACAGAGGTCTGGCAACCAACTTCTCCTTGGGCAGTTGATCTGAAGGGAATACATCCAGAAAATGGATGCGTGTCAGCGGCCCAGATGTAAGGGCGGTCCTGAGCTGCACAGTGTCCAGAGGCTGCATGTCTGAACATGTCTACGGCTTAACTGTAGTCGTAAATAACTTGCCGACGCATGTTAATTTCAATGATGTTGTCAAAAACTGCATACACAATCATATTCACTGTATCTTGCAGCGGTTGAGCAAATCTTATTTCGGCCCTGAGGTTGCCTGTTTTGATGAGTGAATAGTGTCCTGTTGATTCCATATCAGGGCTTAGGTTGAATGCAAAAAGTGAATAGCCTTTAGCAAACTCTTCACGATCAACTAACAGGGCCTTATCTTTCATCCTCTTGTCAGCGGTCTCCACCAGTTGAAAATATTCTCTGACACAGTGTCCATTAGCAAAATCAGGCTGCAGAGGCTTGCTGGGTATCTGCTCTCCATCCAGGTAAAGAGCCATGAAGTTGATGTTGTTATGTTTAAAATTAAAGGGGTTGTGTGTAAAGTTGCCACTGAAAGCTGCATTGTCAACAAATCCCAAAACAACCAATTTTGGCAGCTGTCCCAGAAACAGGTTTTCCTGGTTGCAGACACGGCTACCGGTAGGTATGCTGAACACTTTCATTTGAACCCGGTCGATTGGGTATTTTGCGTTGCTGGTCATCAAGGCCTCAGCATGACCCAGTCTGACTGCCGGGTTGACTTGAACTCTTTTCACAAATAATGATGCTGATAATATGCGGACCTTAAATTCATCACCATTGCTCATCAGACAAAAGTCATCCTTATTTCGCACCAACTTTAGTTTTACATCAACCCCATTAATTAATAATTTCTCTTGAAAGAAGAGATCTGCATGGATGTGACCCAATAAATCAACCCTGTGGCTTCTGGACGTGTAAGCAGCCCTTTTATTGAACCCCAAATTTGTGCCATCCAGTGCAGTGGCTTCGTGGTGACCGGGTGTGTCTTTATAGAACAGTCCAGCTGAAAATTGTGTTTTCAGGGTCTCGTCTCCGTAATTTAGTACGGTTTCGATAAACGCTCGATATGGGTAACAGTTATTGCTCTGACTGATCAATCTGTCCCCGATGGTGATGTCCACCTGACTGAACAAAGAAGCAATCGGGTAGTTTACAAGGGCAACACGTGAATCGGCGGCCAGATTTGTTCCATCATTTTTATGTATTTTACAGCTTAAGTAGAGGAGTGTGTTGTTGAGGTCCAGGTATTGATCATTTCCGGCAATGGAAAACTCAAGTGGGGCATTTTCTGACAATGCTGTGAGAGGCGGCACTTCGGCATAGTAGCTTTTTTCAATGCTGGTTTGTGTTGGTGACAGCTGGAATATGTCCAGTTCCGATTTTGCACATTCATCTGACGCACAGTGTACAAAAGCCATGTTTAGAATATATCACTAGAATTTTGCTTAGTTCTGGATCTTCTCTTGGTTGACTTTCTTTTTTTAGCAGAGTGTCGAGCTTTTTTCCTCTTTGCTGTCTTCCTGGGCCGTGCAGGTGGCCCGAGCAGTGCTAGATGGGGTGTGTGTCTTTTTCTTTTAACACCTCTCTTTATAACAATCATACCAGAACCTTCTTGTTGGGGTGTTGCAACTTTATTCATTACAGCACCTGCCACGTGACTCATGACATCATTAGCAATGCTTTTCGCTGCTGCCTTGACATGAGGTTTAGCAATTTCTAGCCCTCGCCTAAACAGAGGCACTGCTTTTCTGAAGAGAGCTTTAAAAATACCACCAATACCACCACCGTACTGGACAGGGAGACCATGAAACCCTGGTAGACCATTGCCAGCTTGTATCTTGTAATAAGATGCGTAGGTGCGTGGATCTCCATAGTTTTTTGTTACAAGCATGTTTAAAAATTGATAGATCTTGCTGGACGAAAATGCAACTTGATTATTACTTTACCATACTGGAACGGAACTGGTTTATTCTGGTCCGTCTTAATTTCAATCCTTATAGTATTGAAGCTTTGCACGGTGAGTGGTAGGTAGTGTGGCTTTTCAAAAAATATGGTGACATTTGCACCGTCTTCGCCTTTTATGTTTACACATCTCAGTAATGGCGCATGCGTATCTCCAACAAGTTGTGGTTCGATAATATCTGTATACACGAACATGGTGGAAAAACCACCTGTGATATCTGCCGAGTTGGGTGACTTGTGAGACGGCTTATCATGATCAAACCCGAGAATGTAAGACAGCTCCCCGGACACTTGGAGCAAAATGCTTTTATCACTAATCAGGCGAACGGTTCTACTGGCAGGATTGTATTTAAGTATTGCCTTAGGTGATGACGGGTTGGTATTAATGACATGATTCATTTCCGACAACAATGCTTCAATATTCCTGAAATAGCCTTTGTTTAAAGTGTATGTCCATTTTGTTGATCTTGTTTCCTCATTCATTAGCGTAAATTGTGTTGGTTGAGTGATGGAATTGAACGTTTTTGGGTATGTCAGTTCCACCAATGCCACTTCCCAGTCTCTGGACAGTTCTATTGTCTTGGCTAGCTGAACGGTGAATGATGCTATTGTGTTGTTGGGAAAAGTCCAGGCCGATGAATTACTCGGCAGGGTCACATAAAAGCCATTTCTGAATGTAGACATTTTTTTTTTTTTTTTTTTTTTTTTTCTTGCTTTCTCAACTTCTTATGTCTTTCACTTCTGAAGCCTTGACCCAACTGTTAAATTTCTTGTCCCAGCCAAGCCATTTTACCAATACATGCTTGTTTCTACCACGCCCACGACTGGCTAGAATTTTCTGGATGCGGTACACCTGGTTAGCATCGGGGTTTATTATTTGTAACTCTTCTGCATAAAACGTCCCTTGAATTTCATCACCTGCATAATCTTTTAGTTTGTAGACAGGTTTGATCCGTTTTAAGCAGTCCACGATAATAAATATTTCATCTGTAAACGACTGCTCATAGCCTTTTTCGAATACACCTTTTAATTTTGAAACACGGACATGATCCCCTATTTTCAAAGTGCACGGTGTAGATTTTCTTTGCCCTGACCTGCCATAGACTGTTTTCCAAACACTCAGAGCATTTTCAGGAGTCACATCTACTGGGCTTGTTTTAATCGTGGAGTGAAAACTGTGGTTATAACTCTGCAGAAAGTCTGACAGGACATCTATATACCGAAAAGTATTGGCATATGTAAAATATTTCCACATTTTGGACTTTAAGGTTCTATTGAACCGTTCTACTATGCTGGCCTTTACATCGCTGTTCGTGACAAAATGTACAATATTGTTCTGTCTGAGTAGTTTTTGGACCAATGTGTTATGAAATTCTTTGCCTTGATCTGTCTGTAGCTTCTTAGGAACTCGACCCTGTCTAAAGATCAAACTAAAACCCCGAGAAACTTCTTTCCCTGTCTTGGCCTTTAATGGCACAGCCCAAGCATATTTTGACAGCACATCGATACACGTGAGGATAAATTTATATCCATCATTGAATCTTGAGTAATAAGACATCTCTACCAAATCGGCTTGCCACTGGTCATCGACCGTTGAAACAATGGTTCTGTTTCTCTTGAATCTCAGCCGTGCTGGTCTGTGCACGCTGCAAGTGTATTGCCCAATCAGCCATTCCAGCACATTTTTTCGCTTAACATTTTTCCGACGACTTGATACATTTCTCAAGAAGCTGTTAATACCACCGAAACTGCCAGGCTCCTTGGGTGTGTAATAGAGCCTCTCTAAAGTTTTCCTTTCCATCCTCTTGCAGGGGTCTGTCACTCAAGCTCTCTGTAATCTCTGTACACACCTGGGCGCTGTAAACAGATAAGAGCAGGCTCACTCAACCTCTCTGTACGCTCTGTACACACCCCGGCGCTGTGCGCAGCCACGAGCAGGATGCCTGCTCCGCCCCAAAATCACTGACTTACCTTTTGACGCCTTACAGGGGGGCCCCGAAGGACCGGTTCGGATCACAAAGATGAACAGACCCAAGTTTTTAGGATCAAGGCTAAGAGCAGCCGACCATTTTCCATACGCACGACTGACAAAAGGGCTGATGCCGGTCAAACAGCGCACCCGACAACAGGCAGAGATCAGCGCGCAGGGAAACACCCAAATTAACTCAAGTGGCAGACTGTGAGTACCGGAAATGCCAGGGGGGCGGGACAAACACCTGTCAAAATTATGATGTATAAAAGTGACGCTCCTTTACTACTCCCATGAAAATGTGTGGTCAGCTCCTCTGAAGTTGGCTAAGGGTATTTATCGGGAATAATTGCTTTATTTACAGAACGCAGATCAATGCAAATACGCAAACCTCCTGATTTTTTCTTCGCCACAACTAAATTTGAAATCCATGGGGAAGCATCCATTGGTTCAATAATGTCCTCTTCCAGGAGGTGGCGGAGCTCTGTCGAAACTTGGTCTCTTAATGATAATGGCACTGTACGCAGCGGTTAGATAACTGGAGAAATTGTTTTATCCACTGTGGGTCGATGGATGAACCCAGTAATGCAGCCCAACCCAGTAAATAACATTGGGAAAGCCTGTTGCCATTGTAATGTCACCTGCTTAATGTCAGTGCCACTTGAATCACACAAATGAAATTGTAATCTGTGGAGTAGATCCAAACCCATTAGATCTGCACACATTGAGGTCACAAAAAATGTAAAGTCAAAAGGCCCTTGGTCCTTATACTGAACTGCAAGACAAACAGTGCCAAGAACTGGTATGTTTGAATTACCATATCCTGCAAGTGGTACTGAGGTGTGTTGGAGTGGGACATGAAAGAAGTGTCTCTCATATGTCTGTTTATTCAACAAAGAAACCTTGGCTCCTGTATCAATGAGTAAAGGGAGAAGAATGTTGTTTACATAACAGGCACACATTTTGAAAGGGTTGCCTGGTCTGGACACCGAGTTAATTATTGCTGAAGATGAAGGGGTCTCAGAAGGGGGTGGATTTGGAGCAGAGTGACAACACCGAGCAAAATGGTTAATTTTTTGACAATTTCTACAGCACTGGCCGAGAGCAGGACAGTCTCATGCTTTGGTAAAATGTCTGAGAGAGCCACAGTTTCCACAACGCCATTGGCAGGCCTGCGGGGCATTCTTTACAGACTGCACTGGCATTGGCAATGATGTGTCAGTAGGTGTTGTTGTTGCTGTGCCTGACAATTTAGATGCAGCCACTATCGCTGCTTCGACTTGTTTTCCAATCTCTACGGCTTTACTTAACGTTAAAGTATCCGATTCCAATAATAAACGCACTCTTAGCTGTTCACAAGACGTTTTCTCAATCAGTTGGTCCCTTATTAACTCGTCTTGTAGTGTCCCGAACTTACAGTGTTGCACAAGCTCACGCAATGCTGAAAAAAACTGTGTGATTGACTCACCCAGCTGCTGAGCATGCTGACGAAACTGAAAACGGCTCAGAAGGACGCTTTGGCTTGGGCCGAAATGGCCATCCAGTGCTGCCACCGTGGCTGCAAAAGACTTGTCAGTTGGTTGCAAGGTAGAAAAAATGCTCTGTCTTTCCGTTCCCAAACAGTGTAACAGAAGCGCCCTTTTTCTTGCTGTCTCAACCTTTTCCAACCCAGCCGCCAACAGGTACTTCTTGAACGAACGATACCAGTGTCTCCAGGGAACTAGCGGTTCACCAGGTACTAACAAGAAAGAAGCTGGAGGAGGTAAACCAAACTCTGCCATCCTCGTCGCCAAACTGTTGTATCAGAATTAGCAGTTCACACACGTGTGATGCTTAACTATCTTTTCTTTATTTAACATCCACACCAACAACCAATACTTCTATTTTTCTCCTACAACCCCCCACATCCGCTTCTGCACAGACGTCACACACCCATTCCAGCAAGCATCGGGTGCGAGAAAGAAACAAAATCCCTGGATGGGGCATCAGCATCGCAAGGTGAACACAAGCATACAAATACACTAGCATAATTTTAGCGTCACCAAATCCCCAAAACGTCATGTCTTTGGAAGGAAACCGGAACTCCAGGCAGGAACACGACTCCCTGCGAGGCAGCAGCGCTACCGCTCTTCCACCCCCGTGCTGCCACAACATGTGTAATTATTATCAGTATTAATTATTTAAATGAAGTTAACAACTTATATAACCCTAACCCTAAAATGGATGTGTTTCTTTCTGCACTGACTCCAGTTGGTCCAATAGCTTTACAAAAAGCTATTCTTTTTGCTAGAAACAGGTACAAGAAAAAACTAATTTCCTCTTCTTTAATATTATTTAATAGTTTAGTCTGTCAACATTCTGCTCAAGGTTCAGAACAATTAGACCAACCACCCTCTGTTATTTCACAGCCTATTCAAGAACCAATTGTATCAGCCACGGCAGATTCTTGAAGCTGAAAAGGTATGTCTAACACCATCATGTTTTCCACAGCCCTTGATTGTCAATCCTAATGATCATCAGAATCATGATGTATTCTGCTCCACAGATTTTGGGGTGCCGGATGTTGGGCGTGGGGAAACACAGACGCTTAAAACAACAAAAAGGTTATGACTCCTGTGGAAATGCTCAGACCAGACACACACAGGCAGACACAGAACGTCTTAAAACACATGCTTTTAATTTCAATCCCCATTTACAAACCCAACCCCCAGTGCAGTAATCACCAACACACAGTCCTTTATACTTTCCTTCTTCTTCTTCTTCTCTCTATCGCCTCCAACTCCTCCCAGGCATGCTCTGTCCACTTCCACCCGACTCCATCCCCCTTGCTGGAGTGAGGCGGCCTCTTTTATACCTCCCCCATATGTGCTTTAGGTTCTTCCTGATCTTCTCCCAGCAGCACTTTCTGGTGTGGCGGAAGCACTGCTCTTGCACCCAGAAGCACTCCGGGCGTACCTGGAATCTCCAGGGCTCCATAAGTATCCGGGTGCCCCCTGCTAGTGACCACTGGCCCCAACCAGGATGAGCTTCCAAGCTCTGCTCCTGTGGCCCCCACGCAGACCAGGACGGCTGCCCTCTCATGGCCCAGGGAAGGCATTGCTCCTCTCCTGGACCCTCTAGATGACCTGGCCGGGCAGGACCCCCAGCCATCCACCACACTCCAAAAAAACAAGGAGATGATGAACGACACAGTCTCTAAAACTGTTTCGGTAGACTGATTTGATCCTGATATTTCTCTCTTTAAAAGAAATAGTAGAAAGTTTTTTGTGTCCTACTGACTGTCCCAGTTTTCAGAACCCTGCTTGATTTTGGGGGATGATAATCTTATGGCGTTAGAAAACATTAAATACTGGAAAGATGTACAGATTCAAATGACTTCTGGTTTAACTATGTATAATTTAATAGAATAGTTGGAAGATATGCAACCTCAGCTAAAAGTTAAAAGATTGATTGTGGCTGTAGGTGTAGAAGACTATGATGGTGAGAACTTTAAAAGATTATATTACCCAGCTCTATACAAATTATTACTAAAGGTTTTTCCAAAAGCAGTAATCAAATTTTCACCGATTCCAGTAGTTGATCAACTGGGACCTAATTCAGTAAATAATGCATATGTGATAAATAACATCATTTCAAAATTGCCTATCTTCTATCTGTATCCAAACCTTACTTTAAATCAGATGAACGAATTTAATAGGTAGTTCAAGTCTGAATCTGCCGTGAAGTTGATAGATTGGTGGTTGACAAATTTTTAATAATTTTATATTTTTATATCCTTCCCTGCCCAACCCTTATCTTAACCCCCAGTGACAGGGGCTCCAATGTTAACATTTATATTTTAATGCCTAATCTTAAGATTTTAACTTTTAGCCCAAATCTTAATTTTTTGGTTTCTATGTCACTGTCATATGTTCTACCCTATCCCCATTCTAAACTTAATTTTAGTGTTTTTTAGCCCTAATCTTAATAGTTTTACGATTTTATGCATAATCTTAAGACATAGATTGGGACCCTAATCTTAATATACACTTTTATTATTGTTTAGATGGTCTACACCTACCCCAACCCTGAACTTAACCCCTGGTCACAAGGGCACCATTGTTACAATGAATGCCTAATCGTAAAACACTCACATTGGTATCCCTAATGTTAAGATTCCCAGTTTTTAGCTTAGATTTTAACCCTAATATTAATAAGTTTAGTCCCTCAGGTTAAAATCAGTTCCTGGGTGGAGATACAGTATATACATAAATATGGATCAGTTTTATAATTAATTATTTATTTATTGATTTATAGAAATACCGTTTTAAATAATAATTATTCCCTTTTATTTATTTCTAGTGTAAGAATATTTTAAGGTTTTTTAGGAAGTATATTTAAAAGGATACGAGTAGGTTTTTTAAGGGGTGGGTATTTATCCATCCATCCATCCATTTTCCAACCCGCTGAATCCAAACACAGGGTCACGGGGGTCTGCTGGAGCCAATCCCAGCCAACACAGGGCACAAGGCAGGGAACCAATCCTGGGCAGGGTGCCAACCCACCGCAGGACACACACAAACACTCCCACACACCAAGCACACACTAGGGCCAATTCAGAATCACCAATCCACCTAACCTGCATGTCTTTGGACTGTGGGAGGAAACCAGAGCGCCCGGAGGAAACCCACGCAGACACGGGGAGAACATGCAAACTCCACGCAGGGAGAACCCGGGTCTCCTAACTGCGAGGCAGCAGCGCTACCACTGCACCACCGTGCCGCCAGTGGGTATTTAAAATATTTTTTTACAATCTCTTTATAGACCTTTACATTTTACTTTTAAGACTCTTTTTAAAAGACCTATTTATTATTTTAGTATAGGGATAATTTTAATGGGGAATATTAAATTATAAATCGGGGGTGATTTTAATAGTGTGGTGGCATGTATTTAATTAAACTATTTTTTACGGGAGGAGTGTGCCAGTGCCTCAGTCCTATGTGACTGTCATCCTCCTGTAACCCTAAACTAACCCTAAAATTTAACATATAGTATATACTTTAATACTAGAATTCCTGAAGCCTACAAGTTTTTTTGTAACCCCAGCACACCTTAAATCCCTTCACACCTCTCCATCAGCATCTTGCTCACAAAGTGTGTACTGAAGTGACTTTAGCTGCAGGTAGAACCTCTACGCAATTGTTGTTATGGTTCTGCCTTTGTCCATAAACGACTTCATAAGCTTTATGACCTTAGTCTCGGAAAGTCTTTCTCCCGTCGGGCGACTAGAATCTTTTCCTGAACAAGATCAAACACAGTTGAGTAGGGTGTGACAGGAGCTTCTACCTGCAGCTAAAGTCATTTCAGTGCACATGTACTTTACTTTGTGAGCGTACCCATGTTAATCAAACAGAGGAAGCTCCAGAGTTTACTTGTGACTTTACGCTGTAGGAGATACGTAAATAAATCAAGGTAAATAACATTTGAGCTGGCTTTTATATAAGTAACATATAAATGTTTTTTATATAAAGACCATCACAAACCATAATCACAAACTGTACTTTGCACAATACCTTGGCAAGCTCTGTAAGCCATGCTGTTTCTTTGAAGGACACATGTGGGGCAGACTGACTGGCAGGATGACGTCTGACCTGTTGCTGTATTCAAACGGTGCCATCTTTCACCTTTATGCCTGGTGCAGCTGCGTTGTTCTTATATGTGAGTGGATGTTTCTTGCAGGGAGGGCTTCTATTCTCTTTCTCCAATGTAGAACCCTTCATCCTTATCTGAGTTAACTCAGTTATAGCATGTCTTTATTTGAAAATAGCAGTGTCAGATCAGGGGGAGGGTGAACCCAACTGAGAGAATAAAACTGAATAAAAAAAAAACACTAACCTTTACAAGTACCATACATTTACGCTGGCTGTTACAGACTCAAATCAAATGTATGTTTTTATTGTATAATAGTAACAATAAGAGCAGCTCACCACTCAAAACATTTATTTTGGGAAGCAGTCAGCATTGAACCCACAATCTGTTGATTATAAGTCAGTAGTTCTTACCACTGTACTACCAAAGCAGTCATATCAATGATGTACACTAACCCAATTTCTTTTTCTTCAGTTATATTCTTGACTAAAAGAACACTTGTTTTTTATACTTGTACCTTTTGTGAAAGTGCTTATTTGATATTTGGACTTCAGTCTTCATACATTATACAGTTCATGTCAAAATTTTGTCATTAGTACTAAAATATGAAACAAGTTTGTCTTTTAGGTATGGGTTCAACATTTCTTGCGTTTCCTGTCATCCTACACTTACATAGATCTTTGTAGACAAAGAACACACATGAAATGCATGTGTTCCAAATAGGGAATCCATTCAGGAGCCTGGGATTCCCGGACATTTTTCATTCCCACATTCCCGGGAATGAAATGCATATATAGCGTGTAAAAGTGTAAAAATCGATCAAGAAATAACAAAGTTATAGTAGAAATAATTAAGGTGGTGCCATTGCTGCAGCTTGCACTTCATCAGACAACAGCTTTGAACAGCAACTTGAAATTGCAATGCGTCAGTCTGTTGCATCCGCATTATCTATGCCAAGAAACTTGCTATCACAGAATGATGATAAGAAACTGGATGCATCAGTAAAAGCTGAAATGGCAGTGTTTCAGAGCAACGGCAAGTGCGGGTGTTGTTTAGAACAAGTGTATCAGTATCTGATGATTGTGCCGCCTACTTCAGTGGAGGCAGAGCGTGCTTTCTCAGCGGCTGGTGTACTTCTGCACGAAGGTGTGCTCTTGCCTGGACGACCGCATGCTGGACATGTTAATAATAATAATTCATTACATTTATATAGTGCTTTTCTCAGTACTCAAAGCACTATCCACACAGGGAGGAACCAGGAAGCAAACCCACAGTCTTCCACAGTCACCTTACTGCAAAGCA
Source organism: Erpetoichthys calabaricus (assembly GCF_900747795.2). Lineage (NCBI taxonomy): Eukaryota > Metazoa > Chordata > Cladistia > Polypteriformes > Polypteridae > Erpetoichthys > Erpetoichthys calabaricus. Next base: position 53,688,191 of record NC_041411.2, read on the forward strand.
GCAGCACTACCACTGTGCCAACACTCAATGAAAGACACAACAGTAATTTCAGAAAAAGCAACAGTAAGTTCTATTACACAAGACAATATAAAGTACATTAAGAAGATAAATGAACATAACAAAATCTAAACATATCAGGAACAAATTTCCTTTTCTTAAAAGGAAAACACATAGTCCATACTCTAAAAGTCCGTTAACAACGAGAATCGGAGGATACAACCTTTAGTGGTGCAGAGTCCAGTTTGCGCACTGTGTTACCCCAACACTCAATTGTTCAACCGTCCACGGATGCACTCTGTTCACCGGACACTCGTTTCCCAACAGAAGTTGTGCCAAATCGTTGAATCCCTGCCAGCGTCTCTTCGTCATTCCTTTTTTTCCACTTTGGCTCCTTGTGTTGCTGTGACCTAGGCACGCCTCATTTCTCGTCTGCCAGCTTTGCTTGGTCCTTTCATGTGGCTTCCCTCTCTCGCTGGACCCACAACTGGCGTCCCCTTGTGGAGCTGTCTCTTCCTCCCTGGAAGTAAGTGTTGCTGTCCTTGTGCCTCATGTCGTGCCAGCCGGGTACCCTCGTCTGCCTACGAGCTCCTGTGCTCTGTCCGAGTGTCTTGGCAGCGTTCTCAGTGGACCGTCCCTGCTCTCCTTTTCCTTCTCCTGCCCAGAAGTTTAAATCTCCTTCAGTCCCTACCATTATCAGTTTTGGACAATCGGATTAAACAATGGCACATCTAAATTTCCTGGCTTTAACAATTAATGAAAACACAAATTAACAAAATGTATTGTTACCAATCATGAATAAGTAGAGATATGCTGATTAGAAACCAATAGCGTCAGACATGTAATCTCCAAGTCAGGTAAATACACACATCCTCCAAGGAAGAAGCAGGTCTGTTATCACAACTTGGTATTGTTTGTATACTCAACCGGCCAGACTTCAAAGCGGTGACTCCTTTGCAAGACAGCAAATACCTACATCCTGCAGACAACCCTGACACAATCAGTAACTGGATTATCCAGGAAATCAAAAAACAAGGTCCCCTTCTGACAATTGTGTCATTACATTGGGGAAAATGAGATTGAATATTATATATATTGAATATATATTCAATATATATATATTGAATATAAAGGCACCACGAATGTATTTGTATGTCGGTATTTTGCTTCACCACATCGAACCATTCATCAAACATCGAAGCATGCTCATCCTGGAGGACCTGCACAGCGGCTTTCTGTAGATAGTAAACAGAGACTCTGACGTCACATTCTGACTTTTATCACACTGCACCCCCAGACTTTTTGCTGGTACTGTAATTTCTGAGGACGTACTCACAGGATGTGTCAAAAGAACGCTGGGAATGCGTGGCAGCCATGATGCATGCGCGTGAAGTGTGAAGTATAAAGTGTGAAGTATAAACGAGCCATATGAGGAAGCAACAGTATGGTATAATCAGAGTGATGCATAACATATTATTTATCTTGATTTTTAGAAAGCATTTGAGGTCCCACATAAAATGTTGGGCATTAAGCTAAAACAAGTGGGAATTTAGTGTATAGCATGCAGGTGGGTACAAAATTGGTTAAAACACAGGAAGCATAGGGTTATGGTGCAAGGACCCTTATCAGAATTGTGTGATGTTAAGAGTGGTGTCCCTCAAGTATCAGTGCGAAGGCTGCTACTGTTTTTAATATACATAAATGATCTGGATAGGAATATAAACAGAAACTGGTTAAATTACCAAGCTGGGTGTGTTGGCAGATAATCTAGAATCCATTGAACCATCACAAAGGGACTTGGACAGCATACAGGTTTGGACCGCTGAAATTTAATGGAAATAAATGTAAAGTATTACAAGTAGGAAGTAATGATGTTAGATTTGAATACAAAATGGGAAGTCTAAAACTTGAAAGAACCCCTTATGAAAATGACCTAGGCATCACAGTGGACTCATCAGGATAAAATGGGTTCAGAAACTGGATTGACCATCTGCATACTATTAAAAAAACAGATCTTATACTTTCTAACTACGTCTCCCAATGTCAGTATGTATAGATGCATCTATTCACTATGTGAGATGAATGCTGCATTATTTAAATTCACACAACCACTAAGAGAAGTGGTGAAATCTTGAAGTGTGGTATGGAGCATTTCAGCATCTATCATAAAACTACATACTGTATTTGAACCTCAATCAAGGATCAACAAAAATATTTTTTCCACCTATAGACTTTATTATTATTAATATAAACTGCCTGCGGTGTGTTGGCACCCTGGCCGGGATTGGTTCCTGCCTTGTGCCCTGTGTTGGCTGGGATTGGCTCCAGCAGACCCCGTGACCCTGTGTTCGGATTCAGCGGGTTGGGTTGGAAAATGGATGGATTAATATAAACTGTGTGAATTGGGCGACCCGGACACAGACAGGCAGACATGATCAAAGGAATCACCACACGTTTATTTACACTAATATGTACAATAAGTCTATAAGTGCACCGCCACACAAACCCCAACAGTCTCCCAAAGTCCAGGCTTCTCAAATAGCCATCTCTCTTTCTCTCTCCAGGCCTCTCCTTGCCACCTCCTCTCCGTCCTCATCCTTCTCCTCACCCGACTCCAGCCTTGATTGAAGGGAGGCGGCTCCTTAAATAGGCAGGCGGCTGATGACCACACCCGGCCACCTGCCTCAACTGCTACTACACTGCTGTTTGTGAATGTCATATGTGTTTTTCAGGTTTACATTCACCAAATAAAATTTTACATTTAAAACTAAAAATTTCACTAATGATAATAAATACAATTATAAATACAGCCTGCTTGCTGCCAGTATAATTATGCATGCTCCCTGTGAGCTTAAACTGGGCAGATTAAATCAACTATTCAGCACATGTAGTAATAATAAATGTACTCTACTGTATATGACTACTATGTCTGCTTAGTTCATGTCATCTTGTCTGCATGCTACACATGTGTTGAATCTCTCTTTCTTACTAGCTTTCACTATACAACCGAAGCATACACATGTATGACAATGCATATACCTATGGGAAATAAAGTATTTTTTTTCATTGAGTGACAGTAATGAGCTTTTGTACTGAAGAACAAATTACAAAACAAAACCATAAACTACATAATAATAACCATCATATTAATATGAAGTCATGTATCTTCACACCTAAAATATATCATAAGTGGCTTTCCTAGAATAATTTTGACATGCTTTTCCTTATGCTCTTTTAAGGCTGATCAAAGAAATACTTTTGTTTTCTTTCATGCATGCCTGCAAATCAATTACACAGCAGACATAATGGAAATTGAAAAGGACACCGGTCAGTATGGATGCATTCATATCCTCTCAGTGATCATTGTCTGTCTGGAATTTGCATATTTAATGCATGTATAAGTGTTTTACTTTCATTTCTACAAAGACATGTATAAAATAAATTATTGGTTTCTTCCATCTGCATGGTGTTATTGTAAATACTTGTTTAAAAAAGTTGAATTTCCACTGCCGATGTTCATTGTGGTTTTAGTGAAACTCATACTGCATAGGAGAAAAACAGTTTTAGTTTCAGAGAATGCTGCTGGGATAGGCTTTGCCTTTTGCATCCTCGTTCTGGACTTAAATATACTGCTCATAAAAATTAAAGGAACACTTTTTAATCAGAGTATAGCATCAAGTCAATGAAAATTCTGGTCAGTTAAGTAGAAGAGGGGGTTGTTAATCAGTTTCAGCTGCTTTGGTGTTAATGAAATTAACAACAGGTGCACTAGAGGGGCAACAATGTGATGGCCCCCAAAACAAGAATAGTTTAACAGGTGGAGACCAGTGACATTTTTCCCTTCTCAACTTTTCTGTCTGTTTTTTCACTAGTTTGGCATTTGGCTATGGTCAGTGTTACTACTGGTAGCATGAGTCGATACCTGGACCCTACAGAGATTGCACAGGTAGTCCAGGATGTCATATCGATACATGTCATTGCCAGAAGGTTTGCTGAGTCCCTCAGCACAGTCTCAAGGGCATGGAGAAGATTCCAGGAGACAGGCAGTTATTCCAGGAGAGCAGGGCAGGGCAGTAGAAGGTCCTTAACCCATCAGCAGGGCATGGAGGAACAGGATCAGAAACAGACTTCATGAGGGTGGCATTTTCACTTTGATTTTCGGGGTCTCTTTGAATTCATCCCTTTGTAAGTTGATAATTTTCATTTGCATCAAACGATGTGGCATCCTTTCATTTCTAACACATTGCACAGTTCATATCAGTATAGATATCCAGCAGGATTTTTTCCCATTGAGATCTGATGTGTTTTCAAAGTGTTCCTTTAATTTTGTTGAGCAGTTTAGCTCCAGAAAACAGAATTAAAAAAAAAACACTTGTTGAAACACTTTGTTAATTATTGCATATTGTCAGGATTAATTAAGTACACAAAAATAAAGTAGGTACAGCACTGGAAACAAGGTAATAACAATAAGTGTCCTGTAAACCCACAGGTGCCAGACTGTTATCATAGCTCAGTGGCAGGAATCAAGCAAGACTGTGCTATGTAGTTTTAAGTAAAGACTACAGCACAGGAGATGATCAGAAAGTAGTGGAAAGCTACAAACACCTTTATGTGAAAGGTTGGTTTAGTTTAAGTTAGTGTGAGTTAGTAAAAATATATTAGCTGTTATTCCATAGGAGTTCTCTTCTGATGTTTAATAGATGTTACATTGCTTTTTATCTAATAGTAGTTGTTCAGTCATGTTTATTTAATTTATCCTGCATGAAGATATCTTTCAATCATTAAATATACCTTGCCACTGGATGTCTAAGAAATGTTATCACTAAGACATTAGACACTAAATGACTTCACTCAGAACACCACCCAGACCCCCCCCCCCAACACCCCCCCCCCCTATAAAATTTGCAAAAATGCTCATTCTGTCCCTTCATTTTTTGAGCTCCTCCCAGTGGTGAGGTGTAATGCTGGACACTGGAGTGCCCCCACTCCGTTTATATAAAAAATCTACTTAAATTAATTAGGTAATATGAAATATATATATATGTTTGCAGAACAAGTCAGTGCATGTCAACATCTGTTAAAACTTGGTTCCAATTTAAATTTGTTTAATTTCTGTGTGAAAAATTTTTTGTGTGTGAATACCTTTATTTTTGGAGTGAAAGATGCTGACCAAATGGGAGTCTATGTACAGTAAGTCTGTTTTGTCCTACTTTCCCATTTTGTATTATTAATATGTAGCCTTTGTCAGGATGCCTCAAATCTCACAGACTTACCACTGTTTATAAGTTATTGTACCATATAACTTCTCCCCACCTTCTCTTCTACATCTACAACCTCAGGCAATTAGGTGTAGTAAAAGACAAGCAGGAGTTAAGTTACACTTTAAAAAATGTATTACTGATAATATTCATAAATAATAACAATATGCAAAGTACATTTGAATATTGGCAACCATACAACCTGATAAATGGTGATGTGTAGTTTCAGGCTTAAGTCTTAAGTCCTCATTTTTGGTCAGCTTTCTTCAGAACAGGCCACATGCCTGTCTCAATATGGCTGCCGAGCTGTGCTCTTCATTGTGTTGTCCTTTTCAGTTCATGGTGTGTGAGATGGTCTTTCATTAGTTGGTCAGAGAGAGAGAGGGGTAAAGCAAGCAAATTTATACATTTTCTGTCTAACCCCTACAGCCAATAGGGCGTCATGGTACATAAAGACTTTCCAGAAAGCAGCTGTGAGGAAAAGGAAGAAATGTCACAGGAGGACATTAAATTCATGTGCATAGCTTCTGATTCGGCCAGATTAGTGGAAAGACACTATTGCATTAACCAGCCTTTTAAAGTGAGACTCTTAAAGTGCCAAAGAATTGTTGTGATGCAGAACAACGTGCTATTGGACTTAAAAGGAAACTTACAAAGTATCCAACATTCCATGAGGATTACAAAATTTTCACGAAAGACATTTTAGACAGGGGCAGCAAAGGGGCGCAGTGGTAGCGCTGCTGCCTTGCAGTTTGGAGACCTGGGTTCGCTTCCTGGGTCCTCCCTGCATGGAGTTTGCATGTTCTCCCCGTATCTGCATGGGTGTACAGTGATCCCTCGCTATATCGCGCTTCGCCTTTCGCGGCTTCACTCCATCGCGGATTTTATATGTAAGCATATTTAAATATATATCGCGGATTTTTCGCTGCTTCGCGGGTTTCTGCGGACAATAGGTCTTTTAATTTCTGGTACATGCTTCCTCAGTTGGTTTGCCCAGTTGATTTCATACAAGGGACGCTATTGGCAGATGGCTGAGAAGCTATCCAGCTTACTTTCTCTCTCTCTTTCTCTCTCTTGCGCTGACATAGGGGGGTGTGAGCAGGGGGGCTGTGTGCAGCTGCTTCCTGAAGGACATGCTGCACGGAGCTTCGCATACTTAAAAGCTCAAAGGGCACGTATTGATTTTTTTTATCTGTGTCTCTCTATCTCTCTCTCTCTCTCTCTCTTCCTGATCCTGACAGAGGGGGTGTGAGCTGCCGCCTTCAACAGCTTTGTACCGGCGGTGCTTCGCATACTTAAAAGCCCTATTGATTTTTTTTTTGACTGCTTGCTTTGCACTCCTTTGAAAAGGAAGATATGTTTGCATTCTTTTAATTGTGAGACAGAACTGTCATCTCTGTCTTGTCATGGAGCACAGTTTAAACTTTTGAAAAAGAGACAAATGTTTGTTTGCAGTGTTTGAATAATGTTCCTGTCTCTCTACAACCTCCTGTGTTTCTGCGCAAATCTGTGACCCAAGCATGACATTCTAAAAATAACCATATAAACATATGGTTTCTACTTCGCGGATTTTCCTATTTCGCGGGTGGCTCTGGAACGCAACCCCCGCGATGGAGGAGGGATTACTGTACTCTGGTTTCCTCTCACAGTCCAAAGACATGCAGGTTAGGTGCATTGGCGATTCTCAATTGTCCCTAGTGTGTGCTTGGTGTGTGTGTCCTGTGGTGGGCTGGTGCCCTGCCCGGGATTTGTTCCCTGCCTTGCGCTCTGTGTTGGCTGGGATTGGCTCCAACAGACCCCCGTGACCCTGTAGTTAGGATATAATGGATGGATGGATGGACATTTTAGACAAAGGATATGCCATCAAGGTACCCACTGAACAGCAGACCCTTGAAAAAGGGAGAGTGTGGTGCATACCACACCATGGAGTATATCATCCAAAGAAAAATAAAATCAGAGTGGTTTTTGACTGTACAGCCACTTACCAAAGTTTTTCTCTAAATGAACAGTTGCTGAAAGGACCTGATTTAACTAATACACTCATTGGATTTCTTACAAGATTCAGAGAGGAGCCAATAGCTCACATGGCAGTCATTAAATCAATGTTCTATCAAGTGAAAGTTCCAGAAGAAGACACAGATCTTCTTCGTTTCCTGTGGTGGTCTGAAGGTAATCTAAACAATGGACTTGAGGAATACAAAATGACAGTGCATCTTTTTGGTGCATCTTCATCACTGAGTTGTGCCTCTTATGCCTTACGAAGAACAGCAGAGGATACAAGAGACACAGCTCCAGAGGAAGCAGTTAACACTGTGTTGCATAATTCCTGTGTTGATGACTGTCCAAAGTCAGTTACTACAGAAGAACAAGTCATACAATTGGCCAAAGATCTTCAAGCTCTTTGCTTAAAGGGATGACTTTATCTTGCAAAATGGATAAGTAATAGCAGAACAGTCTTGTTGTCCATTCCTGAAGAAGACAGGGTAATAGATCAAAAGGACCTAGACTTAAGCCATGATTTGCTACCAGTTGAAAGAGCCTTAGGTGTCCAATGGTGCACACAGACTGACAGTTTCAAGTTCCAGGTTAAGCTACAAGATAAGCCTGCTACAAGACATGGTATTCTGTCAGTGGTCAGTTCAATACATGACCCACTTGGATTTTTAGCACCAGTCATATTGCCTGCTAAGCTTATTTTAAGAGAAATGTGTAAAGAAAAATATGCTTGGGGTCAAGAAGTAGAGGTTAAGTAAGTCCGGCAATGGAAAAAAAGGATGGACGATTTGCAACTACTTGTGGATTACAATGTAAACAGGTGCATTAAAATGCCTGGATTTGGTCAAATAATGACTGCACAAATGCATAATTTTGGAGATGCTTCAGAAAATGGGTATGGCACTGTTTCGCACCTCCTTCTGACTAATAAATAAAATAAGAGACATTGTTCATTTATAATGGGGAAATCAAGAGTGGCACCACTAAAACCTGTCATTATACCAAGGTTAGAACTTACAGCAGCAGTGGTTGCAGTCAAAATAGACAAAATGTTAAAACAAGAAGTACAGATTCTCCTGCAAGAGTCAATCTTTTGGACTAACAGCACTACAGTACTAAGGTACATTGCAAATGAAAGTGCAAGCTGCAAAACCTTTGTTGCCAACAGAATTGCAGTGATAAGAGAGCACTCACAGCCCTCACAATGGAGGTATGTTGCAACTGCATAAAATCCTGCGGATCAGGCATCAAGAGGATTAACAATAGAAAGCTTCATCAAAAGTAAGACTTGGATACAAAGCCCAAACTTCCTGCTGCAGACAGAGCACGAATGGCCTAAGAGACTGGATTAAGTGGACCTGTCTACTAGCGATGATCCGGAAATCAAAAGGTGTGTAGTTAATTTTGTAAGTGTAGAAGAAAAAATTGAACCAGTAAAAAGACTTGTAGAGTACTACTCAAAATGGTTCAATTTAAAGAAAGCAATAGCTTGGTTCCTTAGGTTCAAAGAAGTACTTCTGAAAGAAGAGAGAAAGGCGATTCAATATACAGTCAGTCAATCTGGATAAGCCCAGAAAGACAAAAAACACTAATCACAGAACATATGAAGGAATACAAATCAACAATGAGACTAAAGCCACTGTCTCTAAATGACTTGTCTAAAGCAGAAGACAAACTTATTTGCCTCAGTCAACTACAAGCTTACCCAGAGGAAGTTAAAGCTTTACTTAAAAACCAATGTGTAAAGAAAAGTAGTAAATTCAACAAACTGGACCCAGTCCTGCAAGAACGAATACTGAGAGCTGGAGGAAGACTCAGCAAATCTGCTATGCCAGAAGAAGCAAAACACCCTGCAATTATACAGAAGAATTCACATATTGCTACACTCATTATGCAACAAGTTCATAAAGAAATTGTGGGAGTAATTACAAGATGCTACACCCTGTAACTCCTGGGTAATGAGTCAATTCATCAAGACAATACCAGATGCAAAGGGGGCAGTCAGAAGAGTTTGTGTGCAGACCAAGACCAGCACACTGGACAGACCTGTGAACAAACTGTGCCTGCTCCAGGAAGCTGCAAATGATTGAAAGGATTAATTTTTTTTTGCATGCTTAATTTTAATTGTGTTTGTGTTTTTACAGTAGAATTTTAGTTTTAAGTTTCTTAATTTAGGTTTAAGTTCAGTAAAGTAGTGAAGGCTCTTATTAAGTAACGTTAAAGTAATTGATTTCTATCCTAGCATAAACAATTAGGGGCCGGATGTGTAAAAGCCATTTCCTAGTTATATAAGACTCATAAATATTTTACAAGATGACAATGCATAATCTATGGGAGGTTCCTATAAGCCCCATAAGTAGAATCGTATTGGTATATTCTTGCCATTTCTATCTGCTTTGACTAAACATTATTCTTCAGTTAGTGACCAGCCTTGCCATGTGTAAGGCGTAGAGGGCATAAGGTTTTAAACTGTGTCCGTGCCTCTCATGCCTACGGACCTTTTGAGTGTGTGAAGTAACACGTAAAACAGTACTTATTTAAGTGCAAAGCTGTACGTTTAAAGCGTACAGAAGAAGAAACTAAGAATCTTTAAGTATAGAAGTTAACAATCTTTAAGTATAGAAAGAAGAAGTAAAGAACTTTTAAGTACAGAAATAACTAAAGTTTCTCAAGAAAAGCTAAGTTTAAAGAAGACATTTTTTCCTTTTTTTTGCCTTTTATTCTAGCTGTGCAACTACTTTTTCCTTTATTCTTGTGTGGATTATTTGCTTTTAACTTTCACTAAATATTTTTAAAACAAACTTTTTTACTGAGAGATTTCTTTCGGGACGCGTTTTACCCGTGCTTGATCTCGCCTTATACTCCAGCAGCTACAAGTGTGCTGCTTTCCAAACAACAAGCAGTAGATTACTAATGAGTGAAAAGGTCATCTGAATGAGAAAAAGAGAGCATTCAAATTTGGTAACAAGAAGTACAGTGTGTGCTAAAGAAAAAGATGAGTTAATGAAAGAAAGCTAAAATAGAAAACAAACCTCTTTGAAGAACATGAAGGATGTCTGGAATGGAGTGAGTATAATTACGGGAATTCAGAGTTAAGGTCCTAGAAGGGGATTTGGACAAAGCTAACACCCTGAACCAATTGTAATTGATATTCCATCCCTCTGCCAACTTCTTCCAATGACCAGTCTCCCCACACCATCCCTATTACATCAGCAACTCTTACCACATAAGCAGAAATGACCAGTGACAAGTTCATGTCTGTTCATGAGTGTGGACTGTTCATAAAGGAAGACAAAGTAAGGAGACAACTGAGGAAGCTACACACAGGAATAACTGCGGGACCAGATGGAGTTCTTAAGGCCTGTGCTGACCAACTTTCCTTATGGCGACTGTGTTCCTATAATGTGGAAAGTGATGGCCTGTGCAGTTTTCTATGCTGTAGTGTGCTGGGCGTTTAACATGACTTCAAGACAGGCCCACCGAATCAACAAGGGCAAGCTCAGTTTTAGGACTCTGGACCTCTGCACTCTGGACCCCCCGGAGGTAGTAGCAAAGGAGAGAGTTAAATCAAAACTGAGTGCCATTATTAACAATGCTGCACATCCTCTCTCTGACTACTAAGGAGGTACTGAGTGATTTGAAAATTGTAGAGGGAGAAGTCTTCTCAGATTAAATAGGCTGAAATGAAGCAAATCACCAGGACCAGATAATATTTACCCTTGAGTTCTTAAGGTAGTTAGCGAGTACATATATAAAACCATGCTGCATATTTTTAAGAAGTCACTGCGCATTGGAGAAATTCATAAGGACTGGAAAATGATAAATAATATCCTGTTATATAAAAAGGGTGACCTGGCAGTAAGTAAGTAAGGCAGGCTAGTAAGCTTAAAATGCATCACAGGTAATTAATAGAATAGAAACTATTAAGGATAAAATTTGAGCATCACATGTCAAGAACAGGAGTTTAAAAGTCAGTATGGGTTCAGAAGAGGGAGGTCATGTTTTACCAACATGCTGGAATTCTATTAGGAAGCATTTGATAAGGTGCCACATGAAAGGTTGGGCATCAAATTAAAAGAAGTAGGAGTTCAGGGTGTGGTGTGTAGATGGTTGCAGAATTGGCCTAGACACAGCAAGATAAGAGTTATGGTGCAAAGAAACGTATTAGAATTGGCTGATCAGTGGGTCAGTGCTAGGGCTACTGCTATTTTAAATATATATAAATGATTTGGATAGGAATATAAGTAAAAAGCTGGTTAAGTTTGCAGAAGATACCAGGCTATGTGGATTAGCAGATAACCTAGAATCAGAGGTACATGGACAGCATACAAGTTTGGGCATATATGTAGCAGATCAAATTTAATATCAGTAAATGTGAAGTACTAAATGTAGGAAGTGAAAAATGTTAGGTTTGAATACACAATAGGAGGTCTGAAAATCAAAAGAACCCATTATGAGAAATATTTTGGAGTCATCACTATCAACTGTCAGACAGTGTTCAGAAGCCATTTTGAAGGCTAATAAAATGTTAGGTTCTGTAATATGACGTGTAAAATAGATGTCCAAGATGGGTATGCTGATGCTTTATAATGCACTGGTGAGGCCTCATCTGGAGTACTGTGTGCAGTATTTGGTCTCCAGGCTACAAAAAGGACACAGCAGTGTTAGAAAAAGTCCAGAGAACAGCAACTAGGCTGATTCTAGAACTACAGGGAATGAATTATGAGGATAGATTAAAAGTGCTGAACCTTTTCAGTTTAAGCAAGATAAGAGTATGAGGAGATTGAAGTGTTTAAATTTATGAAGGGTAGAGGTGGGCGGTATGACCAAAATTCTATATCACGGTATTTTTCTAAATTCTGCCGGTTTCACGGTATTAGACGGTATTTTTTTCCCCATGCACGAGTGGATGTTAACCACATTTTCCACTGCAATTACTGCAGTAGACTGGCTAAGAATAACCTATTAGACTGTTATGGGAATTGTACATCGTACAAAAAGACATTTTAATGTGCACACAAGTATTAATCCAGGTTTGCATGGCCCCATAAAGTGATAGTTTTCAAGGGGGTGGCACTAAAGAGAAGGAATCACATTGCATGACAGATGCAATCAAAATATAGAACCTTTAATTGAACAAATTTTGTAAAAGCTTAAACTATGATTTTGACAACATATTTTCAACCATCCAAAGAGGCATTTAGACTTAGTAAAATATCCAGAGGTGTTTGTCAAAAGTTGGATTGCACTGAACACGTCTTAGAAAAGGAATAAATAGTAAATATTTTTTGTAAACCAACTACACTTTCTGTTAATGTTAACAATCTCTGTCCACTGACACGTTTGAGTGACATTTTAAACAATTTTACCATCATTATGCATAATATTTAAACTAATAAATAACAACAATAAAATACATAATAGTATTACTGATAGCTGCACCATTACTACAAGGCTTCAAGCCCAGGTGCATTACACAGTATTCACCAAATTAAAATAAAATAAAACAAGTGCAACTTGGTGACGACATCTTACCAACTGTACCATCATTTAGGCAAACTGCATTAATATGGACCTTGCTTCAAGCTAAGCTACATACATAAATAATAAAAACTGCAACTTGCATTTAATGCTGTTTGTGGTATAGCCCTATGGAAGCGCATTAGGGTCACTGTGAAGAAAAAAAAATATGGACACGGAAGAAAAAAACAAACTACAGTAATCCCTCCTCCATCGCGGGGGTTGCGTTCCAGAGCCACCCGCGAAATAAGAAAATCCGCGAAGTAGAAACCATATGTTTATATGGTTATTTTTATATTGTCATGCTTGGGTCACAGATTTGCGCAGAAACACAGGAGGTTGTAGAGAGACAGGAACGTTATTCAAACACTGCAAACAAACATTTGTCTCTTTTTCAAAAGTTTAAACTCTGCTCCATGACAAGACAGAGATGACAGTTCAGTCTCACAATTAAAAGAATGCAAACATATCTTCCTCTTCAAAGGAGCAAACAAATCAATAGTGCTGTTTGGCTTTTAAGTATGCGAAGCACCACGGCACAAAGCTGTTGAAGGCGGCAGCTCACACCCCCTCCGTCAGGAGCAGAGAGAGAGAGAGATAGAGAGAGAGACAGATAAAAAAATCAATACGTGCCCTTCGTGCTTTTAAGTATGCTAAGCACTGTTCAGCATGTCGTTTCAGGAAGCAGCTGCACAAAAGATTGCAACGTGAAGATAATCTTTCAGCATTTTTAGACGAGCGTCCGTATCGTCTAGGTGTGCGAACAGCCCCCCTGCTCACACCCCCCTACGTCAGCGCAAAAGAGAGAGAGAAAGTAAGTTGGGTAGCTTCTCAGCCATCTGCCAATAGCGTCCCTTGTATGAAATCAACTGGGCAAACCAACTGAGGAAGCATGTACCAGAAATTAAAAGACCCATTGTCCGCAGAAACCCGCGAAGCAGCGAAAAATCCGCGATATATATTTAAACATGCTTACATATAAAATCCGCGATGGAGTGAAGCCGCGAAAGGCGAAGCGCGATATAGCGAGGGATTACTGTATATGTCAAGAATAAATTCGACATGTTGACTATGTCAAGATTAAAGTCGACATTTCCACTTTATTCTCATAGTTTATTTTATAATTAAAGTAGAATGTTGTAAACTAAACTTCATCCTAAAATCAATGTTTAATTTACTTTTTCTCAAACCCCGTCACAAGTTAATGCAGCACATCAAATACTTTGTGTTAAGTGTTCCTCGACCCAGTCGTTAATCACTACGCTTCTTAAACTGACTTCCTCCGCACTAACAGCAGGCGCCTGCAGCAATCACCGCACAGATAAACGTTTTTGTGAAATTAAAACTAGTTATTAACTTAGCCGACGGAGTGTTCAGAACTTTAAAAATATCTTCGTTATGCATGTTTAATTATGCCATCAATTCAGAGTTGTGCCCATTTCTGAACGAGTCGCCAGCACATCGCAGGATCAATACAAGTAAAACATACACAAACAAGTACAACTTGGCTTGCAGTGTTATCCAGTAGTATAGAAACAGTATTTACACATCTGACCTTTTAAAAGCAAAGTATCTCCAGGAAACGGACGTGATTCCTTTTTTTTCGCCAAAACTTCTTCTGTGTCATTATGTTTAACTTTATCGTCAGCTTCAGTTTCAGAATACTCTCTGTCCATTTTCACCGCGCGGCATACCTATGCTACCGCCCACTATTTGGTGGTGTAGCAGTGAAAAAGAGCCCTAGTGCAACAAATCTGTGTTTAGCGGTGTAGCAGTGAAAAAGGTCCCCACGTGAACAGTTTCCCGCTGCGCCATGTTCCGAACGTCGTTTAGGCAATTTAAACCGGTGTTGCGGTATAAGAAAAATCCATATCATAAAAAAAATAAAAAACGGTTTTCGGTATGAACCGGTATACCGCCCAGCACTAATGAAAGGTATTAATTAATACAGTAGATCTTGACTGTTATTTTAAAATGAGATCATCAAGAACACGGGGGCCCAGTTGAAAACTTGTTAAGGGTAAACACATATTTAGAAGTTTTTCTTTACACAAAGAACCATAGACACATGGAATAAACTAACAAGTAGTGCGGTAGATAGTAGGACTTTAGGGTCTTTCAAAATTAGACTTGATATTGTTTTAGAAGAATTAAGTGGATAGGACTGGCAAGCTTTATTGGGCTGAATGGCCTGTTCTCGTCCAAATTGTTCTAATGTTCTGACACAACAACACTGAGTACTTTCAGTCAACAAATTATTCAGCAGACATGTGTGAAGAAACACTACTGGGAATCCTTTCTACCAACAGCAATATGTCTGCATAATTTCTCACTGTGACTGTGACAGCCAAGTCAGAACTTTTCTTTCCTTTTAATTTTTTTTTCTTTATGGTCATTCTGGTGTGTGTTCAGACCAAAGTGTGTGTATATATTTATTTATTTACTTACTTACTTATCTACCAATTTATTCATTTATTAAAAGAGCTTCTGTAAAAAGACAAATATCCCACTGGGGACAAATAAACTTCTATCTGTCTAATCTAATTTGTGAGTTATTTTTAACATCCTTGAAACTTTCCTTGCATTTTGAATTAAAAAAAAATGTTCCTCATTTTTGCCATTTGGTCTGGCGCAAACCCTCCCAAATGTCTAGAGTTCGGCTTGCCTAGTTTAGGCCTATATTGAGGCAGACCAGTGAGGTTTCTGGCCTGCGTTTTGTGGGTGTTTTTAAATGTCTCACATAGTTTTGTTATTTTTTGGTACCAGAATCATGACAACCTTATTTTGTAAATTCTTTATTTATAAAGGTTAATAGTTTACCATGTCTATCAATCCAGAGATTTTAAAGTGTTTTCTCTTTTTGAATGGCATTTTTTGTGCATTTTCAACCTTTAAAGTATTTTTTTAACTTTTAAAACCCTGTGCACCATTTTTGAGCATGAGAAATGAGACTGAATGGGTCAAAGCCCGCCTGTTAAGTTTGGGATCAGGTTTCCTGAAATGAGGTTTATCTCCAGACAGACCAGTGAAGGTCTTAGTCTAGTTTGTGGGTGTTTTTGGAGGTGTTTCACTCTTTTTGCCATGTCACAATAAAATTAACTTCTCATAAAAAAGTATAAAAATAAGGCAACCATTACAACGAGAAACTCAAGAGATGGACTTACAAAAACAACAATCAACAATAGTAGTACAATTGTAGTGAGGTGAATATATGATTGCAGGACAAAAAAGGGTGTTTGGGGTGCCAACTGAGCAACAAAACCCCTCTTAATTCAGTCAAAACAGAAAATAGCAGAAAGTTAGACACTTAACTATGTAGGTTGCTAAATAACTAATAGACATCTTGTTTGGACGGTCATGAAGTAAAATGAGCTTCAGTTAACACAAGCCAGGTCCACATCAAACTGTGATGCCATCCTCTGTGGATGGTCTGCTTTTACATGCTGGAGACCAGAAGGCGCAGGACCTCTTTCGATTTGGTGCCCTCAATGGGCGATTTCTCCATGCTGTGAGAGAAGAAGGCAAGTCTGGGAACATATTACTTCCTGTGCACATATGTGACACAGTCAATAAATCTCTGCTGAGACCATCTCTTCCATCTGAATATAAAGGTGGAGGGTGGTCTCTGCAGTAACATCAGTGTGGCCTTGCCTGTTGGGGAACCACCCACAAAATACAAGGAACATACAAAAACGCAAAATACATTAATACTAAAAAATAAATAAACATACCAACATAAACAGTTGACATAATATCAAATAATTGGAGAAATAACAATTCCAAAACAACAAAGTAACCATTCTGGTAAGAGATGTCCGCTGATCTGGCATATTTGAACAGTTCTTAATGGTCAGGAAAGTAGAGCAATTAATAGGGTGACAAAGTAAGGGTTCTTTCATACAAAGGATTACAAACAGTGTGAGTGGAGAGAGTAAGGAATAAGAGGGATACAAAGTTAGGAGAACAGAGAGAGAAAAGTAACATATAGGGCACTAATTGAAATACTCGAAAATGAAAGATTTCAACCCTAGAGTGTTATTAGAGCATATTACAAGACATTTTTACTATTGTGACTTTTTTCACATTTTTTTCATTTTTATGCGGTTAATCATGGTTAATAACATTCCCATTGTTCCTCACTGGTCAAGTCAAGTCAAGTTGGGAAGCATGCACTGGTACAGTGCATTGCTGTACCCAACACACAACGAAACAGCTTGGGATCCCGGTTGGCAACCCCCCAGGCAGACACGCAGCCCAGTCTCACCCTCGGGAAATTACTTTCTCCCTGCTACATGGGTGACCCCTTGGCCTGGTCCAGCCACTCGGGTCCCCAACAATGAGAATCTTATGAGCTGGATCACCCTTGGGGAATCACACCACATCGCCATAGTGCCGTATCTGACGCGCCTTCACAATGCAGGTAATGTGCCTCATCCGGGACTCCATGAGCAACCCAATGGTACCCAAGGATTTTCTGGAGAGACACAGTACCAAAGGAGTCCAGTCTTCGTCTCAGGACACTGGATAGTGTCCATGTCTCACAACCATATAGCAAGACAGGAAGCACCAGGACTTTAAAGTCTTGGACCTTCGTCCTTTTGCATAGATATCGGGAGCGCCACACACCCCTTTCCAGCGACCTCATGACTATCATGCTCTCCCAATCCATCTTCTGACTTCATAGGAAGAGTCACCAGGGACATGAATGTCACTGCCAAGGTAAGTAAACCTCTCAATAAGGTTGACACTCCCTCTGACCTAAGAGGTCATTAAAGGCCTGGATCTTGATTTTTATCCAGGACACTCGCAAGCCCAGACACTCAGACTTCTCGATCAGTCTCTTGAAAGCCCCGATCAGAGCCTCCATTGACTCTGCGAAGATCACAGCATCATCAGCAAAGTCAAAATCCGTGAATCTTTTTTCACCAACAGATGCCCCACAGCTGCTGCACCCCACGGCCTTGCCCAACACCCAGCCCATACAAGCATTGAACAGAGTAGAAGCAAGAACACACCCCTGACAAACCTCAGAATCAACTGGGAAAAACACAGACTCTGCACAGCACTCACAATACCAGCGTACAGGCCACTCATGATATCCAGCAACCTTGAGAGGATCCCGCGAACCCTCAGGATGTGCCACAGGCAGCTTGATCAACTGAGCCGAACCCTTTATGAAAAATGACAAAGGCTGCAAAGAAACTCTGCCGATATTCGCGTTTGCACTCCATTAGAACCCACAGTGCCAGGATGCGGTCGATGGTAGACTTCTTAGGCGTAAAACCAGACCATTCCGGTCGTTGGTAGGTGAGCAAGTGATCATGGATCCTATTGAGGACGACCCTACCAAGGACCTTATCTAGCATCGAGAGCAGTGTTATCCCCCTGCAGTTGCCACAATCCAGGCGATCACGCTTCCCTTTCCATATAGGGACGACAAGTCCCATTTTCCAGTCATTTGGGATGATGACAGTCTCCCAAATGGAAGCAAAGATTGCTTGCAATGCCAGGAGGACAGTCTTACCACCAGGCTGGAGAAGTTCACCCCGGATACCACAGATTCCTGCATATAAATTGTAAGTATATAATATGATTGACATATAACTTGTAAATACATAATAGGAAGTGAAAAATAGCATTATAAGTACTGATGCTATTACTTATTTTTTATTTTAATTCAATAATTAAATAAATAAAATTTTAATATTTCTACAAAATACATAATAAGCATATTGAATTCATGACACGAGAAAATTGTTTACAATTACCAAAAAATAAATAAATCACTTTTCATATTTTTACTAACCCCAATCTTTATAAATATTGTCAGGAATAAAGAGGATGTTTTTCCAGTCATAGTACCATCAGAAAGGAACTGTCACAGGAGGTGTTATAAATGATATTGACCTTAAGCCCCGCCCCCAAATATGATTGATGACTTTAAGCCCCGCCCCCAAAATATCCATCCATCCATCGATCGATTATCCAACCCGCTATATCCTAACTACAGGGTCACGGGGGTCTGCTGGAGCCAATCCCAGCCAACACAGGGCGCAAGGCAGGAAACAAACCCCGGGCAGGGCCGAAAATATGAAATATGAAAATATGAAATCTGAAAATATAAAATATGAAAATATGAAATATGAAAATATTATTATGAAAATATAATTTATGGAAATATGAAAATATAGTTTATTATAATATGATTTATAAATTATAAACTCATGACACGTTGCTTCATTTTATAAACACTAGATTCAAAACTAATATTAAGAAATGAAATAAACACTTATCTTGCCCATAATACATAGCCATATATAGGTGTAACTTTCTAAAAACGATATAAAATATTCACTCCCCCGCTCTGTTATAAACTCATGACACGTGGGTTCATTTTTTATAAACAATAGATTCAAAACAAGCAATTAAAAAATATACACTCCTGTTTTGCGCCAAAAGACAGGTCTTGACTCCATTTTGACTAAAAAGCCTTAACCATATGATCGTTACGCCTTGTTTTCATGATGAGTCCCCGGCATACTTAATATAATTTGAAAATGTTCTATTTTTATTTTTATATCACAAGATTTTAACGTAAATTAGATGAACTATTTCCTATTAACGAATCTCTCTTATATACCAAAATACACAATGAACTTTAAAAGCTCGCAAGAAAAGTTATTAAAAACTTCTGTGTTTAGCACAAAACTCAACGGATGCTCGATGTCTATGGCACTTGATAAAAAGTTGTTTATATTCCGAATACAAACTTGGTTCTTATCGATACTGTATTTTAGCCTCGTTAATCAGGTAAATGTCAAAATAGACTTTGTTTCATAGGGTTTGAATGTACCCCCCATTTATATCAACTTTAAAATACACATGCCAATCTAAGAAACGGTTTCACATATAAAACGTCTGCGTTTAGCATAACGACTTCTGGGTAAAGCATAACGGGGCACTTTTTCCTATTGCTTAGATGTTACACTTACAGATGTGAGCATTTGAATGAGGCTTCTTTGCCTCTACAAAGGGTCACCGCCCCTTAGAGGAGGAACATCAACAACTTGGAACCTATGAGCTTTCTTCCAAACGTACAAGGTGTTTCGCTCCGCCCTTCCAAGGTGGGACAGAGCACGAGTTTCTGCATAAAGAGCTTTGCTTGGACCTCTATCGCCACGCAAACTTTTTCAGCATACAAGTGCCTCGGAGAGCTTTCCATAAGGTAGGCTGTTTCAATTTTTCTTATGCAATGGCAGACAAGGGAAAAAATACTTTTGTGATTGATGGTAAGTGTAGATTATCGAAATATATGATGTTAACGAACATCTCTCTTCAAACTGCTGAAATGATTTTCTTTTATAAATCCGATTTCAAATCAGAAGAGCAATCTCGAAGATACCTCTCACCAGGAGGTGGGTTTTCTGATTTTTAAATGAAAAAACTGTACCTATTTGTAATGCTCCGAGTTTATAAATTAAGTATTTTTCTTATTCAGAAGGTTGCAGTTTCTGGCCCGTTGGTTGCTCAAAAAGTGAGTCAGTTCTTCTTTCGGACATACTTTTAAATCGAAATGTTGTTTATAAGACCGCACAGATTTAATACTTTTAATGGAAATGTGTTTAAGTATGTACAAAATTATTACTTTAAAAGTACGTTCAGACTGATTACTTTTAATGGAAATGCACAAACGTATAACTTTATAAGCACGTTCAGGCTGATTACTTTTTAATGGAAATGTCTTTAAGTACGTACAAATTTAGTACTTTATATTTTAATTGTAGAAGAATCTGAGGCTGACCTGTATTCTTCTTTATACCTAACAAGCATGCAATTGAAGGATTTAATAGCTACCACAGATTGTCTTTTTGAGATTAAAAATCCTGCATCAGACAAAGAGTCCCTAGAAACCCGTAAGTACTACTTTTCAACTAAGGGTTCGGGTGTGTGGAAAAATAATGCGTTGGGGGTTGAATATATAATTTTTAACAGAAAACTCAATGCATCCAAAGAGTGGTTATTCTTCTGAAGGTTCCAGTCAGCCTCTAGAATTGGCGCAAAGGCCCTCGGACAGTCTATTATTGAACATCTCTTTCACGCAGCCCGGTAAATTGAACTAATTGTGCAAGTGCGCCGCAAATATTTATTTTTAAAGAAAACTTAGTCTTGTTTGTTTTTTCCAGAGCCAGGGTTACTGACTCAGATATTCAGGGATTCACCGCCGTTTGTATCATCACCTGTACTTCTCAACCAAATAGTCGGTGAATTCGAAAGAATTGACCTCGGGGCTAAGGCTGCTGAGCTGAAGGCTGAAATCGAACGAGTGCTGTTGGATTTTCAAAGTGCATTACTGGAACTTTTACACCTTTCTCCAGATTTACGTGAAAAGGTTATTTTATTGTACGCTATTTTAGAAAACTTGTTCCCCAAATAATGTCAGGCAATATGAGTGGCGATGGTAAAAACAGGAAAAGGCGCGCAAGTTAGGACTTAGACGCTGGGAGCAGTTCTCAAAATGCTGGTTTATTGCATGCCATGGTGAATGAACTTAGTTACTCTATTAACTAATAGAGGCCCCCAAAAATGCCTACTCCACCACCCCAATATTTTATGAATTGGAATATATTAATTGGAAAAATCAAAACATGACACAAATGAATAATATAATAACTACCATGAGAGTTCCTTCACCTGTTACCACTCCCATTGACTTTGACCAGCTTGACTGCCTTTTAGAAACCCTGTGTCCAGTACCCACCCCCGATGAAATGCTTACATTAAATAACTTGTTAGAAAGGTTTCAGCGGTCTTTGAATGAAAATTTGAATGCTCAAACGGGTCATGGTTTAACAAACACCGTGGGTTCTGCAAATGCTCAGCCTTTTGGGCTACCCACCCAGAACACTGCCCCCTCTCACAGTATGGTTACATTAGTCTCAGCTACCCCTTTGGTTACATCTGTTTCAGTTATACCTTTTGTACCCTCTGCTCCAGTCTCCTCGGTCTCGGTTACTTCAGCTATAGCTAACCCTTCTGGGCCCTCTGCTTCAGTCTTGCCCCCTGTTTCTATCCCTTCTGGGCCCTCTGCTTTAGTCCCAGTAGCTAACACCTCTGCTTCAGTCTTGTACCCTGTTTCAATCCCTGTAGCTAGCACCTCTGTAGCTATCTCTTCTGGGTCCTCTGCTTTAGTCCCAGTAGCTAACACTTCTTCTTCAGTCTTGTCCCCTGCTTCTATCCCTTCTAGGCCCTCTGCTTTAGTCTCAGTAGCTAACACCTCTGTGGCTATCTCTTCTGGGTCCTCTGCTTTAGTCCCAGTAGCTAACACCTCTGCTTCAGTCTTGTCCCCTGCTTCTATCCCTTCTAGGCCCTCTGCTTTAGTCTCAGTAGCTAACACCTCTACTTCAGTATGCCCCTCTGTCCCCTCTGCTTCAGCTCCTGTTTCCTCAGCCACTGTTGCACAGCCATTTGTGGCTGACCCTTCAACCTCTTTAGTTGCACCAGTTATGTCCAGTGGTTTTGTCGTGTCTAAACTTTCAACCGCTTCTACTTCAGGTGTAACAGTTATAACCGGTCCCTCTGCTGTCTCTAGTGCTGACAATCGGAGCATTTTTCAGCAGATCGACAGACCGTCTTTTAATCATACAGAAATAAGACACCCCTTAAATTTCGCCGATGCCTATGAACTAGAGTCTTACGAGGAGGTGTTTAACAGTACTCATGAGACGCTGCAAAGAATTCTGGATAGTTTTTCAAGTACTTTAAATCCCCAAGATGTTTTACAGTTAGAATTGCGTGCTGATTCCTTTACCTTTCAGCGTTTTTATACAGATGACTGGGTTTAATATTAATGTAGACGGTTTTCTTCAACAGATAGAGAATCTTCTACAGAGTCACGCGAGTGTATTAGCGGACGAGTCTCTGATGCTAGTCATACAGATTGTTCGGTCACCTAGCGGGGGCACCAACAGCACTCGCAATGCGTCCACTCTACTCAATCATAAAATAGTTAGAAAGAAAATGAGGCATTTAATTATTTCTTACAATTACGGGAATCAGCTCTGTTTTGCCTTTTGTCTGCTTAACCCAATGGAAGACCGGTACAGACAAAATCCGCAGTTATGCATGCGTGAAGCGTACAAACTTCAGAGCAGGGCTGGATTATCCGAGAATGAAAAAATGTCCTTTGTGAACGTTCATAAATTTGAAAACTTGCTGGATCTTAAAATTGTCATCTGGTACAGATGCCCGAGAAATGAAAAATTTTTAAAATTTGAAAGCTCCCACGGTAGAAACCCTAAAACCTATTTTATGTTCTTGCATGACAACCATTACTACGGCATTTTGAATTTAAAGGGTTTTCTGGGTGTGAAATACTTGTGTGACTACTGTTACACAAGCTACAACTAAATCTTTAGCCATCGCTGTGAAGGCCACTACAATGTCTGTTTCTCCCCCAATTGCAGGCCGATGCCTGAAGAGCTAATCAAGTGTGTTGACTGCAACCATTACTGTCGGTCCCAATTTTGTTTTATTCAGCATACGATTCCTAAATTTAATGACAAGACTAATGACATGGAAGCGGCCTGCGACACTGCAAAAATGTGTCCCCTGTGTTACAAAACTTACACAGTGAATGCCGTCTCAAAACTCCACAAATGTCGGCTCAAGGAATGCCGTGTTTGTAAAGCAAAAATTGAAAATGATGCAGAAAACCATCAATGCTTTATAGAAACCTTGAAGTCTGGGGATTGGTGTGAGAAATACGTATTTTAGATTTTGAAAGTTGGCAAGAAACGAGTGTGCACATTCCGAATTATGTATATAGTAAGTCTTTGCGGGGGAAATCCTGGTTTTGGGCCAGTGAAGATTGTGTACACCAGTTCTTTGCCAGATACCGTCGTCCCAAGTATCAAGGCTATACCTTCATAGCACACAATTCAAAAGGTTACGATGGGTACTTTTTAATGAAGTATTTGCTTGAAAATGGTGTGAACCCTCGTGTTACCACTCAAGGAAATAAGCTGATGTGTTTCACAGATGATGGTTATCAATTACGTTTTATAGATTCTTTGAATATTTTAAAAATGAAATTGAGTGTCATGCCTAAAGCCATGGGGTTTGAAGCCACAAAAGTGTATTTCCCCCATTTCTTCAATACGGCTGAAAATCAGAATTATATCGGCCCCTACCCTGAGCCTGAATGCTACAGCATCCAGAGCATGATGACCAAAGAAAAAGAAGAATTTTTTACCTGGTGTGAGAGTGTCAAACATGGCATTTTTAATTTTAAAGAGGAGATGGCTTTTTATTGTAAAAATGATGTCAAAATTCTTAGAACCGCATGCATCAAATTCAGAGACAAGGTCATCAAAATTGGCAATATTGATCCATTTCAATGCATGACCCCAGCCTCTCTATGTATGGCCATGTACCTCCAAAATCTATCGGTATAATTCCTTCTGACCATTACATTAGTAGTCAGAAAAACTATTCGAACACATCTATTCAATGGTTATTGTATCTCTGTGAAACAGAAAAGTTGAACATTCAGCACGCTCTAAACCTTGGGGAAGTAAAGAAGGGTTCCTTTTTTCTTGACGGCTATGCCAAAGTTAAAGGTATTCTGACCGCCTTTGAATTTGCCAGCTGTTTTTATCACGGCTGTCCAGAATATTATGATTTAAACAGTACCCATCCTTTAACCGGCATGACTTGTGCGGTTATGTACCAAAAGTTTATGCGAAAATTGGAAATACATAGGGCAAAATTTAATCTAGATGTGCATGTGCTCTGGGAGCATTCTTGGGAGACGATGAAAAAACACGACCTCAGATTACAAACTTTCTTAAAACACTGCGATTTCCCTCAATGTATAAAACCGAGGGACTCGTTGTTTGGCGGTCGTACCAATGCCATAAAATTGTAACACAAGGCCGTGGGCACCGAGCAGATTCACTATTATGATTTCACTAGTTTGTACCCATGTGAAACATAACAAAAATGTACCCGATCGGTCACCCCACCATCATTTTTCAGCAGTTTGGTGATCTCGGCCAGTATTTTGGATTAATTAAAGCCACCGTTCAGCCTCCATGTTGTCTCAATTTTCCAGTCCTGCCACTCAGGTTTTGCAGGAAATTAATGTTCACCCTCTGTCGCACCTGTGCGGAGACAGAATCTCAGACTGTGGACTGCTGTCACACAGAGGATGAGAGAGCTTTAACCAGGACTTGGTGTAGTGTGGAAATAGCAAAGGCCATTGACAAAGGTTATAAAGTTTCAAATTTGGCATTACCCCGAACGTACTTCTGAGTTATTCTCGGACTACTGTATATCAAGCTTCATCTAAAAGGCAAGCAGGAGGCATCGGGTTTCCTGCCTGCTGTACAGATGAGGCTTCCCGAGACCGGTATATTTTAGAGTATTATCAGAAGGAAGGTGTACAAATGGACCGCGATAACATCGCCATAAATCCTGCTAAGAGACAGATTTCAAAGTTGTTTTTTAATTCTTTTTGGGGTAAATTTGGGCAAAAACCTCTCCATCTCACTACTAGCTTAGTTAAGGAGGGTGAGGAATTCTTGCAATATATTTTCTCCAAACGGTATAATGTTTCTTATTTTGAATTTATCGGCGATGAGATTGCAAATGAGATTGTACAATGGAACTATGCCGATGAAAAGTATACCCTACCTGGTAGCGTTAATGTTGTCATTGCTGCTTTCACCACTGCATGTGCCCGGTTAGAGTTGTACGATTTACTGGACAGTCTGGGAGAAAGGGTGTTGTACCACGACACTGACTCGGTCAGTTTTACTTCTCAACCTGGTCAGTACAATCTTCCTCTGGGTGACTATTTATGCGAGCTCACCAGTGAGTTAAATCCTGGTGACTATATTACAGAATTTGCATCAGGCGGTCCAAAGACGTATGGGTATAAAACGGCACAAGACAAAACATTTATGAAGGTAAAAGGCATCACCATTAACCACGAAACTGGTAAAATTGTAAACCTCGAATCATTAACCAATCTAGTTCAGAATTTTGTGATGTCTCATGAAGCACCTCCTCAAGAGTTACTGGTTCACGGTAAGCAGATCCGTAGAAATAAAAAACACTTCACTTTAGAAAACAGACCACTCAGGAAGAAATTCAGAGTGGTGTATAACAAGAGGGTTCTCCTAAAAGATTACACTACAAGACCTTATGGCTACTAAAAGAAATTTTGATACACGCCTTCAACACCCCTTCGCTAAAGTTATCTTGGGTCCCTCTTGTTCCGGTAAATCCTATTATGTAAAAAAATTACTGGAACAATCGAATCACATTGTTTCTCATGCAGAACTTGACCCGGACACAGACAGGCAGACACATTAGTATTACCCCACACACCTTTATGCCTCTGGAGGAGAGAAGGAGGTGGTCTGAAGAAGAGAGAGAGAAGGCATTGTGTTGGCCTGGACTGAGGGGTATTGGGGTCTGTGAGTGATTGATTGTATTATGGAGCACCAAAATAAAGGTGTGTGGGGTAATACTGACATGTCTGCCTGTCTGTGTCCGGGTCAAGTTCCACATCAACCTTTTCAAAATATAATTTGGTTTTATAGTTGCTGGCAGAAAATGTACGACGACCTATTGGCTAAATTTCAGCAGTTAAAATTTATTAAGGGGCACCCAAAGTCTTTATGCGATGACGAACTTCTCCCTCCTGAGAAAATAAATGTGGTCATTATAGATGATCTGATGGAATCGGCTAGCGAAAGTCAGGAAATAGAAAAAGCTTTCACAAAATATACTCATCACTAGAATCTGTCTATCATTTACTTGGTTCAAAATTTATTCTTTCAAGGAAAGAAAAGCCGAACGATTAATCTTAACACCAATTATATTACTCTTTTTAAAAACCCCAGGGACAAATTGCAGATTACTACTTTGGCCCGCCAGATGTATCCGGGGCATGTTAAGTTCTTTTTGGAAGCTTTCGAAGATGCTACAAAATTACCGTACGGCTATCTCTTAGTGGATCTGAAGGCACAGACCCCCGATTAAGAACAGGTCTGTTTCCGCCCAATTGGCCGGTCGTGTACACCGTGAAAAGATAAAAGAAGCTGTTCTGAGTCAAAGTTACATATTCTGTCAGTATGTCGGTCAGAATAAGCAGAAACCTACAGCCTCTCAAAGCCTTACTCCGTTGCTCTTGTAGTCGCCGTAAAATTCTTATAAATGCCTCTTCTGACGATTTAATTAATGCTTTGTCCGAAATAGCCTGTAATACTTTAAAAGGTAATATACCTCTTTCGCCCAAACAGTTTAAACAACTCAAGAAGCATAAAACATCCGTCAGAAAAATAAGTGACAGAAAACTGACCTTAAAAAAGAAAAAAACTATTTTGAACCAGAAAGGAGGTTTTTTGGGGGCTCTTTTAAGTGTCGCCGTGGCCTTCATAACCAGTTTATTAGCTTCTAGAGCATAAACATGGAATACGCTCAAAAAATGTATTTGCTACCGCAGCAACAAATGTCTCTTTTTCAGCAAAAGAGCACTAATCCGAACGATCTCTTGAGCACCACAGAAACTGAACTGGACAAGGAAATGAGAAACGTCCTGCAAGGCTGTGATATAGGGTTGACGAGAAGGTGAAGCTTTACACATCTATCTTGCAGAGATAACTGACGCTAGTTAAAAAGGCCGATAAAGAAACTAACAGTCTGACCCTTGTGTTACCAAAAGAGGAAAATGTCGAGGGGGACGTTAAAACAATCAATGTGTCTGAGGACAGGGTTTGGCAAGAGGTTTTGAGAAGTGCGTCTATAAAGGCAAAAAAAAATGTTGACTTTGTTTTACATAAAATGTCTGTCAATCCCAATCACGCATTTTGGAATAATCGTGGAGAGCTGCTGTTAGAAGGCAAACCTTTGGTTGGCTCCAACATGGTGGATCTGGTATGTAATTTGACAGCATCTCATACAATACCTGAGCATAGGCGATCGCGTGGTTGTAAGGAATTTGTAAACGCCATGGCTGGTTTGAACATTCCATTTTCTGTCGTGCCTAATGACAAGGCGAGAGAACTCCTTGAGTTTTAAGTTTTAAGCCGCCCGCCACCCTCTCCCTGTTCATCAACCTGAAGTTAGCCCCTACTGGCGGAAACTGAGAAAAAAAAGACTGGAATGGATTGCTTATTAATTTGTAAATTGTTTGTTTATTAAATACAATTTTATGTCATTACAGAGTGTTGTCATCCTTTAACCGTCTATTGCAATATTTATAGGTCTCTGATTTCTGCATGTACCGATAAAAACAACGCCCCAGTGAAGGAATCCAGGAACGAACAAATTTAGAGACCATAGCATCGTTATTGTTCATGTCCTCAGAATACTTTTTTATTACAGAGGTGTACAGGATTCCTTTTCCTCTCTGATGCAGATAGAAGAGGCAGTGTTGGCCACATTTGTCCGAGATCCAACTTTGAAGCTGCCTGTTGTTGTAAATGATTTGTTTACAGTTTTTGCTTAAGAAACGGTAAATGTCATTCGGGAAGTAGATAAAGTCCAGAGGATTTCCATAGGAATCAAAAAACTCCCCATTTCCGTCTTCTGTGAGGTAAATCCCCAGCCAGTGTTCTCCAGGTTGGGTTTGACGGTGAGTATTCACTACAAACATGGCAGGCACGCCTTTATTTTTTTCCGGAAGTTGATCACACGCCAGCACCCCGCGGAAATATCTTTCGGTGTAGGGATCTTGGGACACTAGTTCTGTCAATTGTTTTGTATTCATGGTGTTTATTAGTAGTCATACAGAACATTACGTCTCTGGTTGATTTCAATGATTTTGTCAAACACTGCATATACTACTGTATTAGATTGACGGTCCGAGGGAGAGGGACACGGAAGCGTAATTCAAATCTCATGTTACCAGTTTTAACTAATGAAAAATGATCGCCGCATTCTTGATCGGGGGTTAGATCAAAAGCGAAAAGAGTACATCCTTGCGAGAACTCTGAGAGGGTGATAGACAGAGCTTGATCCTTCAGATGCTTACCAGTGGCCAATACCAGGTTATAGTATGGCACTGTTGCCGTTTGCAAAGTCTGGCAGAAAAGGTTTGGCAGGAATCTGTTCACCATGTACAGAGCGAGGAACTCTACATCATTATGTTTGAAACTGAATGGATTCCTTGTATAAGAACCTGAAAAGGCCTCATTATCCACCATGTCAATCACCAAATACTTTGGTAGTTGACCCAGAAAAAGGTTTTCGTGATTGCATACTCGGATTCCCGCAGGCATACTAAATACTTTTATATTCACCCTTTCCAAAGGGTATTTAGCATTGGCGGATGTAAGGGCATGAGCGTGTCCTAATTTCATGGCCGGTGAAACTTTTACTTTTTTTACAAACAGGGAGGCTGATGTTATGATTACTTTGTAACGTTCGGCATCACCAGACATTAAGCTGAATTCATCTTTGTTCCGAACCATTTTAATCATCACGTCTATTCCATTCAATATTAGTTTTTCCTGGAAAAAGAGATCTGTATGTATGTGCCCCAGAAGTTCAACAGTCCTGCTACCGGCCGTATAGGCGCTTCTGTTATTAAAACCAATGTTTTCTCCATCAGGATCTGTCACTTCCATTTTGTTAAGTGTATCTTTGTAAAAAAGTCCCATAATGAAGAATCTCCTGGCTGTAATTTAGCATGTCTTCTAAAACAGCTCTGTAAGGATAACAGTTTGAACTCTGCGATATTAGGCAGTCCCCCAGGGTAACATCAACTTGCAAAAACAGACTGGCTGTAGGGTAGTTGACAAATCCAACCTTTGCACCGGCAGCTATGTTAGTCCCGTCAGCGTTCACTATTTTACCCCTTAGGTGTAGAAGAGTGTTATTTAAGTCAAGGTAATCTTCCCCATTTCCAGCTATGGGAAATTACTTCAGAGAGGGCTGAGAGAGGTGGGACTTCAACGTATATACTTTTATCTACCATAAACAGGTCCAGTTCAGATTTGACACACTCTTCGGACATTCTGTGTATGAAAGCCATCTTCTCTTAAAAAATGTCTCTCTTCTTCTTTTTGCTTGCTTTAGTATTGTTCTTCTTCTGACTACGTTTAGAAAATGCTGTAAAAAAAGTGCACCTCGCCTTTTTAACTGGTGGGGCCTCACGTGACCCTGGAGGTCTCTTGCGCTTTGTCTTTCTCATTACCATCAACTGCCTCCTGCTTTTCTCGGACTCCACCAGCCGCACTTGTTATAGCCCTGGTGATCACATCTTTTACAATATTTTTAGCCGCGTATTTGATATGTGGTTTTGCAATATCAAAACCTTTTTTTAGGAGAGGTAAAGCTCTTCTAAACAACCCTCGAAATATACCTCCAATCCCCCCACCATACATTACATGGGATCCAATGAATCCCGGTAACCCGTTACCCGTTACCCGCTTGGGTCTGATAATATTGTATGTATGGTGTCGGGTCCTGGTAAGACCTCATTGTTTCAGTCGTGCATACAATGCCTGAGGGGTCTGAAATGCAACTTCACTATCACCTTACCAAACTGAAATGGGATGTTTTTGTTCTGGTCCATCTTTATTTCAATAGTCACTGTGTCAAAATGATTCTTGCTGACTGGGGCATAATGAGGTTTGTCATATGTGATGGTAGTAATTTTATTCGCTTGATCCTCTATATGAACGCACCTCAAAAGGGGCACGTAGCTGTCTCCAACTCTCTGATGAGATACCATGTCCCCATACATGTACAGTAAAAGTCAGCCCTGATGTCAGCGGGGAAAGCAGCCTTGTAAGTTAACCCCCAAGTCTGATCAGGATGTGCTCCTAATATTCGACCCATTTGTCCTTTTAAGTGCATAGTTTCATCCTTTTCACCTGGTATCACATAGACGCTTCTTTTCACTGCATTATAAGTGAATTTCACAGGATTCTCAGAAAGGACAGTTCCAGTCAAAATGGGTTGGCTTAAGGTTGGCTTAAGGTTGTCGAATTCATAAAAGACAGTAAGTCCTTGAATACCTTCGTAATACCCGCACGGAATGTAATAATATTTTTTTATCCCCGGAGCTGAAATGTAGAATTCGTTATCCGGCTTGTCTATGGTATTCCATGTATGTGGATACTGTATTTCTGCTAGACTGACTTTCCAAGAACCTTCTAATTCTATGGGTTTAGCAAGCTTTGTCGTGAAATTGGAAATTGTATTGTTAGGGAAAACGTCCGAGGAAGCATTGCTAGGTAGAGTCACAAAAAAACTTTTGCGCTCCATCGTATACTGCTAGAGAATGAGGAGCCGATTAGGAGCGTTCTGGATTTTAATCAACATCTTGGGCTTGGCTCTCCGGTATCCAACTATTAAATATATTTCTGGCCATCCGAGCCATTTGACTAAAATGAGTCATTTTTTATTCTTAACTTTCCTAGCCAGTATTTTTTCGCTCCTGTAAACGTCTGCTGAATCAACTTTAATTTTCTGCAATTCAGGGTTGTAAAAGGATCCTACAAATTCTTCACCATCATAGTCTTTCAGTTTTTACACAGTCGGTGCCCTAGGTACCAGCTCTGATACAGTAAAGATTTCATCTGAAAATGTTTGTTCATAACCTTTCTCAAAAGGATGTCTGGTTTTAGACACCCTAACTGTATCTCCTACTTTGAACTTAAACAATGGATGACCCGGGGGGTTGGCTACATCATATAAGTTTTTGAAAACTTTCCAGGAATTTAATGTGTTTACGTCGGAAGGAGACATTTTTATGCTTCGATGATAACTTTTGTTGTAAGAGTATACTAGATCCGACAATTTATCGATGTAGGTTCTTGTATTATACGCACTGAAATATTTCCACATTTAAGATTTTAGTGTGCGGTTAAATCTCTCCACCACGGATGCCTTTAATTCATTTCCTGTTGTGAAATGTTTTATTCTGATCTTCTTTAACCAACTT
Source organism: Erpetoichthys calabaricus (assembly GCF_900747795.2). Taxonomy (NCBI): domain Eukaryota; kingdom Metazoa; phylum Chordata; class Cladistia; order Polypteriformes; family Polypteridae; genus Erpetoichthys; species Erpetoichthys calabaricus. Next base: position 53,719,922 of record NC_041411.2, read on the forward strand.
TTGAAAATCTTGTTTCCCTTATCAGTCTGGAGCTTCTTTGGAGTTCTACCGGCACTCAGAATGTCTTGGAAGGCTCTTGTCCTTACCCATTTTGTTCTTCAGGGGTCGTACCCATGCATACTTAGAAAGTACATTGATACAGGTTAACAAATATTTATAACCCAGGTTATGCTCGGAAACATTTGTCATGTCTGCTAAATCCATCTGCCATTGCGAGTCTATATCAGATACATAATCCTTATTTCTCCTAAAATACCTTCTAGCGGGTTTGTGAATTGTATAAGCATATTGCCCGGATAACCAATCGTGACACCTGATGGTCATTACTTTTCTGACCCGAAACCTCGAGACTCTTTTCCCCCAAAGCTGCCAGGATTTGCCGGGTTGTAATAAACTTTTTTCATGTAACCCTCCATCATCGATGATGAAAGAAAAATGTCAACGGTTTAAAAATCAAATGGTGCTTTATTGGTAATTTGGTAAGACTGCTGTCACTTTCCTGCTCCACTGACAGTCGTGGCGATACTCCATCTGGATCCACTGCTGTGCTGGCACGAAGTCTCCACAGCTCTCTGCTTACCTGCGCTGCTGTAATTGTGGGTGGGGGAAAACTATCTCAGAAGGATGGGTGGAGGATGCAGTACTCTGAGGTGAGAGTGAGAGTGGGTTAGGGTGGTCAAACCTGCTAAACAAGTTGTTCATTAGGTTTGTTTTCTACCTGTCTCTCTCCCTGGAGGCACCCCGCTTCGAGCTGCAGCCAGTGATGATCTTCATCCCATCCCACACTTCCTTCATGCTGTTATTCTGCAACTTTTGCTCCAGTTTTCTCCTGTACTGCTCCTTTGCCGCCCTGAGCTGGACTCGGAGTTCCTTCTGCACGCACTTGAGCTCATGCTGATCACTGCCTTTAAAAGCACTTTTCTTCTGGTTTGTTGTTAGCATAGCAACGTACTGTTCTTACTGGAACTACAATGTCCATACAGAAGTTGATGTAGTCAGTAGTGCAGTCAACAACCTCCTCAATGTTCTCCCTATGTAACCCCTGCAGGATATCCCAGTCCGTAGTTCCAAACCAGTCTCTAGTCTGTACAAAATAAAGAGTTTAAAAAGAACCTGCAAAGGAAAAAACAGCTCTGTAAGGCTAATGACTCCAATGTGAATCGTAGTGCATATGAGAACATGAGGGCAATCATTAAAGAGGATACTAGGGAGGCTAAAAGGGAGTTAGAGATGAATATAGCAGATAAGGCAAAAGATGATCCTCAAGGAGGAGATGAAGTGCATGACGAATAGTAAAAGGGAATTTAAAATTAGACAGTGAAATAGCAGATGCTATAAACCTGCATTTTGCTGGGGTCTTCACATGTGAGGTAGTAAATAACCTTGCTGCGGTAAAAGGGACTACTAGGGAAGTACTAAATGATTTGAAAATATAGAGGGATAAGCTTAGATTAAATAGGCTGAAACAAATCACCAGAACCAGATAGATAATATTTATCCTTGAGTTTTTCAAGGAGGTTAAGGGTACATATTTAAACCCTTGACACGCCTTTTTTTGGAAGTCACTGTACACTGGGGAAATGACAAATATCATCTACTTATACAGTATATAAAGGGTGACAGGGCAGATCCAAGCAACTATAGGCAAGTGAGCTTAATGTGCTTCACAGGTAAATTAATGGAAAGAATTATTAAGGATAACATTGAGCAACACCTGGCAAGGACATGAGTTATTCTGAACAGTCAGCATGGGTTTAGAAGGAGGCAACAAAAGAACATGATCTAAGTGGAGCACCTTCAATTTCATTGTTCCTTTGTAAAAGTGACAATGACAATAAAGATCTATCTATCTATCTATCTTGACTTTCAGAAAGCATATGATAAGAGAAACTTTGAGGAACCATATCTCAAAATGTCAGGTTTGAATAGACAATGGGAGGTCTGAAAATCAAAAGTACGCCTTCTGAGAAGAATTTACAAGATGTAGTGGACTCGACACTGTAAACTGTCAGACAGTGTTCAGAGGCCATTAAGAAGGCTAATAGAATGTTAGGTTATATTAGCATGATCTGTAGAGTACAAGTCCAAGAAGGTTACACTGAAGCTTTATAAGTTACTTCATACCTGGAGTACTGTTTACAGTTTTGGTCTCCAGGCTACAAAAAGTACATAGCAGCACTAGAAAATGTCCAGAGAAGAGTGGCTACAGTAAGCTGATTCTAGGGCTACAGGGGAGGAATTATAAGTAAACATTAAAATAGCCGAGCCTTTTCAGTTCAGGCAAAAGAACATTAAAAGGAGACATGGTTGAAATGTTTGAAATTAGGAAGGGAATTAGTACAGTGGATTGAGACTGTTACTTTAAAATTAGTTCATTAAGAACATGGGGCATAGTTTTGAACTTGTCAAAGGTCAATTTTCTGTAAACAGAAGGTTTTTCTTCCATAAACACATGGAATAACTTACCAAGTAGTGTGGTAGGCAGTAGGCCTTTGAGGACTTTCAAAACTAGATTTGATGTTATTTTGGAAGATGTTGGATATGACTGGTGAGCTTTGTTGAGCTGTTTGGCAAGTTCTTGTCTAGATTGGTCTAATGTTTCTAAATTCTTTTTATTAGGCAATCTTTTCAAGAACAGGGCTGTGTTTCTCAGAAACAATGAATCTTGGCAGTTAATGAGCAACTTTAAGATGCTTATATGTAATGTTTGAGCTACTTTTTCTGAAAATCCTTCTTAAGCAGGCATAAAGTACTACTTAATTAATCCTGCCCCTGAAGTATCCTTCAAAAATCATCTTTGAAAAGTAGTCAATTGACAATAATATTATATGTTTTTCTTACTTTTCCTTCAGTGGACTGAAATAAACTTATGAAATATAATTTAAAGTAAAAATGGCTTCATAATATAATGACCAAATATAAAAAGAGTATAAAAAAGCACAACATGATAAATATTGTTTCTATGATGAATGCAAAAGAAGTGAAAGGCATGCTGTAAAAGAAAAGTAGAATTATCTTAAAAGTTGTTTACTAAGGCATTTAGCCACCTTTCAAACTCTGAGAAAAAGAAAAATTGGTTGATACAATGAGGAAAATATATTTTTACTACCTTACACACAGACACCAGCTGGGCAGTCTGGTAGATATTTCATTTATATAATCTGTTATTTTTCCACAGTAAAATTTCATTATGCATTAAAACTTTCCACACTTCTTTGAATGATGCATGGTGTGTTTACATCTGAAATACATTGGGAATTTATACTTCGTATTATATTATATTATATTATATTATATTATATTATATTATATTATATTATATTATATTATATTATATTATATTATCTACATAAGCTTATGCTATAAAAAGCTGGGGCTCCTAGAAACTATTGAAATCGTCAGAAAAAAAATTAAATGCAGATTTTGCAGTTTTGTTTTGTGGACGTGGTTGCCCCCCTTGTCTATCTGCGGCTAAGCGAGTTTCTCTCTCCTTGGAGGTTATTGTTTTGCCGAAGTCCTCACCTCGCTTGTGTATTAGCAGCTTCGCGAGCAGGGGTTTCACTTTGGTGATGGAGTCACTTTCTTTCAGCTTCATGCTGTAGCCTTGTACTTCTTTCTTCTTCTGACTCGTTAACTTGGGACTGCCTTGCTGGCTCTTTGAGCTTCATGCTGCAGCCTCGCACTTCCGGACTGCCTCGCACTTCCTGGCCGGACAGACAGACACACACACTTCCATGCGTAGATGTTTATACTGTATATAAGATTATATTATTTGAAAAGAAATATACCTTGCTTTCCATCACGCTTGTAGGTTGGCTGATGTGCTGCATTGTATTGTTTTTCGGCCATTGTCTGAGGGTTAGTTATAGATGTCAACAGGTGTGTATGAGGGAGATACCCACTATCACCCAGTGACCACCCACCACTAAACTTGATTCTTGCCTTTTTACACACTTTTGAATTGTCTCAAAGAAGACACTGTGGGTACTCCCTTAGCAGCCTGCCACAATACAGATTAAATCTCCTTAGTGATTACAAAATTATCTGTATGTTCAATGCAGAGAACCTTTATGGCAGGTTTAATAAGGCTTCAAGAGGTTGGTGGTGTGAATGGGCATCAGATACATCCCACTGATTAAATTTCAATAGTATGTAAGTGTTGGGCTCGTGAGCTGGTGGTCAGAGATACAGAATGATACATATTCTTCTGAATTCTCCTTCTTTATTGCTTCTCTACTATCTCAGTCTAAACATATCAACCCTGGTTCCCTTTTCTTTCTTCCCACTTTTCCATGTAAACAGTTGCAACACAGAAAATGTCTCAGTAAAAGTAAAGTTAGCTGCAACCTTACAACACGGATTCTTTAAAACGTCTAAAGAACACAGAAATATTAACCTATATATTTGTAATTATTAGATCATTTATAATTTATTGTTATTTTGTAATTGTTTAAATTACTTAAATTAATTTAACAATCAAGTCAAGTCAAGTTGGGGAGCATGCACTGGTACCGTGCGTTGCCGCACCCACTACACGTCGAAACAGCTCGGAATCCCGGTTGGCAACCTCCCAGGCAGACACGCGGTCCTGTCCTACCCTCCGGAAATGACCCTCTATCTGCTGCAGCCAGGTGTTACGTGGGCAACCCCTTGGCCTGGTCCAACCACTTGGGACCCCAACAATGAGGATCTAATGAGCCGGATCACCCTCGAGGAAACGTGCCACATGGCCGAAGTGACGTAACTGACGCTCCCTCACAATGCAGGTAATTGCCTCATTCGGGACTCCATGAGCAACCTCTCATTCGACACAAAGTCAAACCAACGGTACCCAAGGATTTTCCGGAGAGGCACAGTACCAAAGGAGTCCAGTCTTTGTCTCAGTCACTGGATAGCGTCCATGTCTCACAACCATATAGTAAGACAGGAAGCACCAGGACTCTAAAGACTTGGACCTTTTGCATAGATATCGGGAGCACCACACACCCCTTTCCAGCAACCTCATGACCCCCCCATGCTCTCCCAATCTGTCTACTGACTTCACAGGAAGAGTCACCAGAGACATGAATGTCACTGCCAAGGTAAGTAAACCTCTCAACAAGGTCAACACTCTCTCCGCAAACAGACACACTGCTGATGGTTGTGCCCAAGAGGTTATTAAAGGCCTGGATCTTGGTTTTTATCCAGGACATTCACAAGCCCAGACACTCAGACTCCTCACTCAGTCTCTTGAGTGCCCCGATCAGAGCCTCCATTGACTCCACAAAGATGACAGCATCATCGGCAAAGTCAAGATCCGTGAATCTTTCTTCACCAACAGATGCCCCACAGCCGCTGGACCCCACGCCCTTGCCCAGTATACAGGCCAGCCATGATATCCAGCAACCTCGGGGGGATCCCGCGAACCCTCAGGATGTACCCCAAGGCAGCTCAATCAACTGAGTCGAACGCTTTGCGAAAATCGACAAAGGCTGCAAAGAAACACTGCCGATATTCGTGTTTGCACTCTATGAGAACCCTCAGCGCCAGGATGCAGTCGATTTATTTTTTTTTACGTCTAAGAAGTCTACCATCGACCGAATTTAACAATGTATCTATAAAATTTCATAATTGTTTATTGTATTTCATTATGAGTATATTATAGTCTTAATATAGACCTCAGTATTCCAAGTGCTGAGAGATCTGTGATAACATGAAGTTAACATGTTCTGAGCAAAGATGATGGCTGTGGTCACCGCAAGAAGTAGCCCATTTAAGAAGCACTTAGCAATTAACTACTGGGTTAAGGAGCACATAGATTATGAAGTATTTAGCATGCTACTTTAGTAACAGTGAGATCTGAGAAACATTTATAAATGAACAATCGATCTTAAGATGGATTTTATTAGGTTCTTAGTGTTACAATTGTGATGGACGGCAGGCGTTTCAGTCTGGCTGGGACGTCCCTCAACAAAGAAAAGGAGGAAAAGCAGCCTTTTCTGGGCACTGCATCCCCCAGGACGCTAGATGGAAGCTCTCCTGGACGGAAATGGTTCCCCGGATTCCCTCAGGGCAACATGGGACATGGAGTCCGTTTCATCAGCCCTGTTGGATGCCTGGGTACCGCCAGGGTGAGCTCACCAAGAACCTGGGGACTATTATTGTTACAATAACCCAGAAGTACTTCGGAGTCACGAGGACGGAAACTCGCAGTACTTCCGGGATACTTGAGGAGGATGATGTGGCATTTGACCCAGAAGAAGAGGAGTAACATTTCTGGGTCATGGAATATATAAAGGACTGTTGGAGACCCAGCAGATCGAGCTGGAGTTGGGTGGTAAAGGAATGGAGCTGCTGGGAGTGGAGGATTGTATTATTGATTACTGATTTATTATTGGAAGAATTGTGGAGTGTGCGGTGCTTTGTGCACTTTATTGAAGAATTATTATTAAAGAATCTTCTTGGTGTTTTTAACGTGTGTCCTGGACATCTGTCTGATGGGTTTAACGGGACAACACGCCTCTAGTGTCCACACAATGCATTTGGGAAATGAAGCCCAGGGAGATAAGCTCACCCATGTGTAAATGAAACTGATAAGCCCATACCTTGAGATGAGGAAAGATCTAATCTGCAATTGTTAATTAGTTAGTTAGAACAACAAATGCATTAGCCAGATAGATATAGAAAAGAATAAAAAAAAAGTGTAACTAATTATATGTTGTACTAAACAACTCTGTCCCACCTTAACACTAGAATTCCTGAAGCCTATGAACAAAGTTGTAATCCTGGGCCACCTTAAATTCCTTCACACCTCTCCATTAGCCTCTTTTGTTTTTTTAAAAAAACATTTTATTAATTTTATTAAAATCAAATAACATTCCATACAAGCAAGTCAAGTTTAACAAAACTAGGTTTGAAACAAATGAACAGAGTAAAACTTTAATAATAGTAAAAATATGTAAATAAATAAATGAATCAACATAAATAGAATAAAAAACAGGGGACAGAATCAGCTTCCTCAATTTAAATTCTTATTCTAAAATGTTATTGATTAGATCCTGCCAAGTTTTGAAAAAGTTTTGTACAGATCCTGTAAGTGAGAATTTGATTTTTTCCAATTTCAGATAATATGTAACATCAGTTGCCCACTGACTTAAAATAGGTGAGTTAGGATTCTTCCAATTGAGCAAGATAAGTCTACGTACCTATAGTGAAATAAAGGCAATTTCCGTTTGTCCTTCTCCATTTTAAGCCCATCTGGAAGTACACCAAACACAGCTGTTAGTGGATTATGAAGAATTGTAACACCAAGACTGTCTGAAAGTCATTTAAAGATTTTGGTCCAGAATTATGTTAATTTGGTGCACACACAAAACAAATGGCCCAATGAGACTGGAACTTGATTGCAAAGTTTGCAGATTGGATCTTGTATTGGAAACATTTAGGACAATTTTAAAAAAGACAGTAGCACTTGATATATAATTTTAGTTGCGCATATGGAGCTTGAGTGAATTCTGTGCATTGCTACCTTCCATTCCTTTTCTGAGATGTTGAGTGAAAGATCCTTTTCCCACAGTACTCTGGGAGGGACTTTAAAATGTTTTATATATTACAGAAATCCTGTCTGATTCTTCAAGACTGATCAATATTTTTTCCAGAATAGAGGTAGGAGGTAGGTGAGAGAAACTGGGTAGGTTTTGTTAACAAAGTTTCTAATTTGAAGGTAATGAAAGAAATGTGTTGCTTAAAAGTTGAACTTGGAGTGTAATTGTTTGTAGGATGCAAAGACGTTGTCTATGTACAGATCTCTAAGTAATTTAATCCCGAATGTTTTATAGACTTTAAAAACTGCATATGTTTGAGAGGGTGGAAAAAGGTGGTTCTCGTGCAGAGGTGCCACAGATAAAAGCTTCTCTATCTTGAAGTACTTCCTATATTGGTTCCATATGCTGAGCGAGTGAAGCACAATTGGGTTGTTAGTATATTGGTCATGACTTGATCTTATTGGGGTACAAAGCAAGGAATAAAAAGAAGTACTGCAGCCTGTGTGTGTTCATCAATTTATGTCAATGTCCAGGTTTTTATAGCTTGTATATTTGCCACCCTGTAATAAAAATTGAAAGTTAGGTAGAGCCATGCAAACTTGAATTTCAAATAAATGAGATTATCATTGAATCTAACTTCTTAAAAAATTATTTATTGATGTATATTGGAATGTTTTGAAATTAAAAAAGAAGCTTAGGAAGGATATTCATCTTAACAATGTTAATTCTTACAGCTAAAGTGAGATGAAGGGTAGACCATCTATGCAAATCTTGCTTAATTTTTTCCATGCAGACAGCAAAATTTTGTTGATAAAGAGCTTTATGTTTACCTGTGATGTTTACCCCTAGGTATTTAAACTGATCTGCGATGATAAAAGGGAATGTGTCCAATCTAATATTCTGTGCTTAAGAATTCAATGGAAAGAGCACACTTTTATTCAAATTAATTCTTAGACCAGAAATCTTTTGAAATTCTGTTAGTGCTGTTAGGACTGCAGCCACTGTATTTTATGGATCTGATATATACAGTATCATCTGTATATAGAGAAATTTTCTGTTCAAGTCCGTCTCTGATAATCCCCTGAGTAAGTGGCTCAATTTTGATTGCAAAAAGCAGTGGTGACAAGGGACATCCTTGTGTAGTACCATGTTCTAGTTTGAAGTACGCTGAATTAATGTTGTTAATACAAACTGAAGCTTCTGGACTGGTATACAGTAGTTTGATCCAGGCACAAACGTTCAGGCCAAACCCAAATTTCTCTAATATGCTGAAAAGGTAGTTCCATTCAACCTTATCAAATCCTTTTTCTGCATTCAATATCTCCGGAGTGTTAGACTTTGTGGTTGAATATATTACATTAAACAGACGTTGAAGATTGGAAGCTAAGTGTCTGCTTTTAATAAATCTGGTTTGGTCTTGTGATATTACTAAAGGAAGCACTTTCTCAATCCTTTTAGCTATTACTTTGGAGAGTATCTTAACATCATTATTCAAAAGTGAGATTGGTCTATATGATGTACATTGTAATAAGTCCTTATTTTGCCTCGGAAAGACAGTAATTAAAGCTTGACAAAAACTTTGAGGTAGAATTTTATTGTCTCTAGCTTCTGAAGCTAGCTGAGTTGAGAATTTCTTTAAAAATTCGGCACGGCAGCCATCAGGGCCTGCTACTTTCCCGCTCTGCAGTGAGTTTATAGCATCTAGTAATTCTTTGGATGAAACTGTTTCTGAATCAGGCAGAAAAGGCTGTGAAGCATTTGCTGAATGGGAGAAGTTGAAATGTGTGCATGGCTAAGAGAGCGTGTGCTAGATGCTGAATCCTGATAATCCTCTTTTCAATCAACTGCTGTAGAGCTGTGATTCCACACTCAGATACAGTGGGTTAAATACTCTGAGTGACGCACTAAAGCAGCTATAGTATTTGGAATAGTTTGGGCATTCTGTGTACCATTATATGGTTACGGGTTGATTACAATCAGATGCGTTAAACCAATGAACAATATGCGGTTAATATCAGTGTATTTGATAAAGCCACGTCAGGGATGTGGATTTAAAAAAGAAAGGGAAACCACCCAGGAACAGTAGTACTGCTTTGACACTGGGTGCCGCCAGTTTGTAAAACCGAGCTGAGAACTTACGTACGCATTGGATTGACCTGGCGTGAAAATGTGTGTGGCTTTACGCCACGTTTCATTTTTATACATCGCAATGTGAGCGTGGAAAAGGACATTTTTGTGCATACGTACTATTTATACATGAGGCCCCAGGTTTCTAACCAGCAGTGAAGGGAACACAATCTGGTATTTATCTCATCCTCTATGTAATCTTTGTAAGGTCCCAGAAAAATAATTTTACTTAAAAATGCCAGACAGATACTGGAGATGAGAGCAAAGGAGTCACTGAGAACAGTGAGTGTTTATTTGCGAGCAAAGGGATTAGAGGTTTTGCCAAAACTTAATTTGGCTGAACAGGTGATTATGTTCTGTACTGTAAGGCATGTTGGAATAAAGACAGAAGGAGTCCTTGATACCAGTGACAAGAACTGAATATCTCTTCATCCGACAGATTTCTTAGAATAATAGAGCTTCCCTTTGACTAAACTTTGAGTCAAAGCAGTGGAAACACAGACTGCAGAGGTATTTTGCACTGAAGAAGTAATTCTGATTTCCACAGAAGGGGGAATGCAGATGGCATAGCCTCTCCATTCTGTAAAGGTAGTACAGATGGCAAAGTGCACTTCTTAACTCATAGAGGATCCCAGACTCTATGTGTGTCGCAGAATAAAATGGGGAGCCACCTTATAATACAAAGCTCATCAACAGTACTGAGGGAGAGCCAATTCCACCTTCTTTGGTTTTGTAATAAATAGCAAAAGGAAGGGGAATAGAGTGCCTGAAGAAACTAAAGCGAAATCACAGAGGAATTAGACAGTAATTTAATTTCCCATATGTTTTATAAGATGCGGGAAAAAACTCTACATTTGGAGTCAGATGTTTTGAGTGCCAGGAGAGGAGACATAAGTGGAAACAATGTCACATTCTGAACTCTAAAGCGATCCAGCATCCAGCAGCTGTTCAAGGACCTATTGGTTACTACTATGAAATTCCATGCAGTCTGATTTATGCATCCTCAGACTGTGTTTTCTCAGTCTCAAACAGGTCATGTGAACATTGTAACATGTTGCTGGTGTCAAGATGAATTGAACACCTCATGGGACTGGCCGCTTCACCATACAACTTCACCTTGAGGAGAGGCCATGTCACAGACAACATAGGTTGGCTGGCATCCGGCTGGAATGGATGGCTCCTTTGCCAGCCAGGAAGCCATTATTATGGAAGGACATGAATGAGTTTGGTTGTTGGCATCTTCCCAGCCAGGAGGCCATAATAACAGAAAGTCAATGGGAGACAGTTTCCTGGGAACATGTATTCCAACTTTACAGAGGATGGTAGCATCCTTCTGGTAGCATGTATACATCTGCAGGACATCTTAAGAGATGTAGTCCTGATGGAAAGACCTGTTGGGGTAATAGCACACACCCAAGTGGGGGTCATCAGGGGGAACTGTGGGGGAATATTGTCCTTACAGTGGGGGGTTTTCGCCTCCATCTAGCAGTTGGATTAGGGAGGCAGTTGACAGTGCTTGCTGGGAGGTGTGGAAAAAGAGAAAATCAGAAGGATTTTTATTATACTGTAGTGCATGGTGTTCCTCGAGGCAAGAGCAAACCTGTTGATGGTATTGTCACAAATAAAAGAACCTTTATTTGAACTTGTTGCAGTCTGTGCATAGTGTTTGTGTCTTTGTCTTGAGCATGGGACTGGTGGTGCCCCCTATGTGCCACAATTTATTAAAGCATAAAGCGAGTTAAGAGATTTATCGGCTTCACAAACTATTATTATTGTCAATTCATAAATGAATTTAATATCTCCTATTTTGTATATCACAAGAAAAATAAAAAAAAACTGTCCTGACAACTGAGGCACTGCTAGGTTTTGATCATCTGATAAAATTGTTTACTTTGGCACTGTGTTATCCTGGCCCATATTTCCAATTCATTTTGGAAGTATATACCTCTAGTATTGGTTTGGGTACAGTATTGTCACAAAAAGTCTCAGATATAGGGTGAATACCCTCATGCATGTTTAATTTAAAGAAATTAACCATGGAAGAGCACAATGACAATGTAGGAAATAGGGATTTGTTGGTTGTTAAATTAGTTTGAGGAACACCGGCATTGGCTTGAGGGTGCCAAATTTTACAATGATAATAAGAACCTGGTGTATTTGAAATAGACTAAATTTCTTAATGCACATCAGGCTAGATGGGCTTTATTTTTAGCCACTTTGATTTTGCAATCTCACATCAACCTGGGGATGCTCTTTCTCATCAATATGAACTTGATGAGAGCTCTTTGAACCCTGAACCTATTTTCGTAATGGACAGATTTTTGGGGGCTACTATAATACTCTCAATGGAAAGATTATTGAACCACATCAGACCTGTTCAGAGTAAATCACATTAACCAGACAAGTTTTTTTTTCCAGGAAGATTATTTGTTGCAAAGCATACAACATAATTCACCTAGACTTTTACAAAACCATGTGATACAGTCCTACACCAAAGATTAATTCTGAAACTAGAATCTGTACCATCAGAGGTAACCTACAAAACTGGCAGGAGACAAAGAATACAGGAGAATGCTCCACATGGAGAAAGGTCATCAGTAGAGTCTCCTTCAGGGGTCTGTCGTTGGACCATTACCTTTTCTGATTTGTATTAAGGACATTGATTCGCATATAACACCAAAATTGGATGAATGGCAAACACTGAGGAGCCAGCAAAAAGGATTCAAAAAGACCTGAACAACCATCAGAACTATGCAAACATCTTGAAAATGCAGTTTAAAAATAGAAAAGTACAAAGTGCTACACATGGACAGGAGGAACATCAATTATTAATACAAGATGGGAGGCACTGTTACACAGCCCCTGAAAAGTATTTAGGTGAATATGTTGTGACACAACATTTTCATCTACTAAGCAATGCACAGGGAACAATTAAGAAGGCAAACAAAATGTTAGATTATATCATAAAAACTGTTGAATTTAAGTCAAATGATGTTATGCACAAACAATATAATGCACTAGTAAGACTGCATCTGGAGTACTGTGTGCAGTTCTGGTCACCACAGATCAAGAAAGAAATAGAATTTGAAGATGTACAGAGGGACAGCAACCATGTACATCAGAGGACGTAAGGACTTGTCATACTTCAACAGGCTCAGGCAATTAAACCTTTTTAATTTTGACCAGAGGAGACTGCGTGGGGACCTAATCCGGGTATTTAAAATCCTCAAAGGCATTAATAAATTAGATCCAGCAGCATTCTTTCGGCTTTAGGGTGAATCATGTATTCGAGGATGTCACTGGGAATTAAAGGGAACTGCATTTAAAACTGAAACCAGGAAGAATTGCTTAGGACGAATTGTGGAACCCTGGAACAAACTATCGAGACATGTAGTTGAAGCAGAAATCTTGACAACAGGTCAGGTCAGGTCAGATTAGGGAGTACGCACTGGTACAGCACTTTGCCGCATCCACCACACGGCGAAACAGCTCAAGATCCTAGTTGTCAACCCCCCAGGCAGACATGCAGTCCAGTCCTACTCTCTGGAAATGACCATCTATCTGTCGCAACCAGGTGTTACGTGGGTGTTCCCTTGACCTGGTCCAGCCACTCAGGTCCTCAAAAATTAGGATCCTGTGAGAAGGATTACTCTCCACATGGCCATCGTACTGTAATTGTTGGTTCCTCACAATGCAATATGTGGTCATCTCCTTGGCCTGGTCCAGCTGCTCAGGTTATCAACAATGAGGATCCTGCAAGCCGGATCACCTTCGGGGAATTGCGCCACCTGGCCATATTGCGGTAACTGATGTTCCCTCACAATGCAGGTAATGTGCACAACCTTTAAGAAAACTCTGGATGAGATATTGGGACAGCTTAGCCATTAGCTAAACAAACGGGCTTGATGAGCTGAATGGTCTTTATTCATTTGTCAAATTTCTTATTATGTTCTTATGTTCTTGTTTCTTCTATGCTAAGGAGAGAAGTCTTTGAAAGGGCCCATCACTCATTAACCCTCTGAAGGCTAAGGATAAAATGTGATTAAGTCATGCTCTGACTTTTGCACAAATGTCATTAACTTTTCATGCAATAATTCCAAAGACATGTATTTTTATTTTCATCACAAGCTCAGCTATAATGATATGCAAACAATAAGTGTGTCAGGATTATGTTCAGCTTTGCTGGTTCTCAACATGTACAGGAATTTTGTGAAAACACATGCTAGATCATTGTGGCAAAGCTTTTTGATTACTAATATTCTTCAAAGTCTTGAGTAATGTTGATTGGCAAAATTTGTCAAAGCAGCGAATATCCTGTTTTTGCCAGTGGATCTTGTTCACTGAAAATTTTACTGGGAAATCACAGTGAGGCAAACATTTTTTTCCAAGCTCCTCGTTAAACTTTGCAAGGCCAGCGTGACATCACATAGCAGCCACAGACTTTCACAAATGTTTACTATAATATCGTTGCCAATGTGACCATTGCAAGATCACGAGCACATGAGAAAAAAAAGCCATATTATGCTTAACAGTGTTATGTGAGATTTTCCCATTTCTAACCACCCTCATTTTACCATGAGAAAACCATGCACTTTCACTTATGGGCTATTTCATCTTCGGATTTCAATCTCAAATGTGCTTATAAAAATAAATGAAAAAACTTGCAAAATTTTCATTTGAGGGGTACATTAGGTAACACAGTAAGAATATTATGAGTACCTTGTATATAACACCATCCCTGAAGCATTGTATGGCTAATTATGCATGCAAATTAGCCATGTGTCCAGCTGCGATTCAAAAACAAGCCTTAAAGAATCCCTCCTCTTTCCATCAGCAGAAAGCAGAGGACACGTTATGAAATAATAAAAACAAAAGATGTATTACCATTTACAAGGTGTTTCTTTCTTCTTTATGAATATACCTGTACAAATAAATCAGAAGAAAAATTACAATTCTGTCTGCCCCTTGTTCCCCATCATCAAACAATGGAATGATCCAGTCCAGTGCTACTTCTTTGTGGCACTACCAATGTGTGCCCCAAGAGATGAACTATGGGAGTGAAAGATCCATATTTTATTTATTTATTTCTTGTTTGTGGCCTTTTGTTGTATTTTGTTTATGGTATTCCTTCTGACTACATCTTTTATAGTCTGAGGCACTGCAGTGCTTAGCACTGCTGCCTCATAGTTCAGATCACATATTTTGCCACCATCATTGGTTTGGCAAAGTTAACAGACTTTTCCCTAGCTCTCAGGGTCACGTAAAAGACCAATGCATCATTATAAACAACCAAAACTAGTTCAGTTCCTCCTTCCCCATTGACTTCAATGCATTTTCAAAGTTCGGCAAAATTAGCAAACATTTCCATGATTCCCCTCTGTGAAGTTCGCTAATCATACTCTCGAGTACCTGAACATACCAAAATATTTCAGAAACTTTACTCTCACTAATCTTTTTCAAGAAAAGCTAACAATGGGCATTAAGTGGCGCCAATCTGTTGAATATGTTTTTGGGGGGGCCTATTCACACCTAAAAATAGGTAACAAACCTGGTCAGGCTGATCAAAAAAATAAAGCACATTTTCATACAAATTATGTACCTCAAAGTGCTTTACATGATGAAGAAAGAGAAAAAAGACAAAACAAATAAGAAAATAGAATTAGGGAACACTAATTAACATAGAATAAAAGTAAGGACCAATGGCCAGGGAGGACATAAAAAGCAAAAAAAACTCCAGACGGCTGGAGAATAAAATAAAATCTGCAGGGGTGCTTAGGCCACGAGACCGCCCAGCTCCTTCTAGGCATTCTATCTAACATAAATGACCTCAAAATCAGTTCTCATTGTATTCAGGGTTCACAAGCAAGAACTTGATGATGACGGTCATGTGGACTTCTGGCCTTTAATCCATCAATGTGTGGACATCATGGTGCTTTGATCAGGTGGTGGTGGTGGTGCAGGTGACCACCACAGAAAACCGGAAAAAGAACAAAAGAGAAAGTAGGGGTTAGTATGAATTACAGAGCCATCAGGAATGATATTGATAATTAAATGCATATACAGAGCATCATGATTAAACTAAAATGAAGCTATGAGAAAGCCATGTTAAAATAATGAGTTTTTAGCAGTTTTTTGAAGTGCTCCACTGTATTAGCCTGGCAGATTTCTATTGGCAAGCTATTCCAGATTTTAGGTGCATAACAGCAGAAGGCTGCTTCACCACTTCTTTTAAGTTTAGCTCTTGGAATAATAAGCAGACACTCATTTGAAGATCTAAGGTTACGATTTGGAGTGTAACACAAAGACATTCTGAAATATAGGATGGGATGAAATTATTTAAGGCTTTGTAAACTATTAGCAGTATTTTAAAGTCAATTCTAAATGACACAGATAACCAATGTAGTGGAATCAAAACTAGAGATGTGCTCGGATTTTCTTTTCCTAGTTAAGACTCTAGCAGCTGCATTCTGCACTAGTTGCTATTAATTGATGTCTTTTTTGGGTAGTCCTGAGAGGAGTGCGTTACAGTAATCTAGCCGACTGAAGACAAAAGTGTGAACTAATTTCTCAGCATCTTGCAATGTTATAAGAGGTCTAACTTTTGCTATACAGGTAAAATTCCGTTACAACGAACTGCCAAGGACCTAAAAAATATTTTGTTGTAATGAAAATTTTGTTGTAATGAGATTCTGTATTTGACACTATAGTACTTTCTTTAACTTGCTTCCAGGCATTTGCAATCATTTCAATAGCTTCTTTCGCGTTAATTTTAATCTCCTTCTGTCTACAAGTTATACTGACAAGAATTTCTCAGCATTTCCTTGCGATAATACACTTTCAGGGTGCAAATGATGCCCAAATCCAATGGCTGAAGCATTGCCGTGCAATGGGTAGGAGGAATTCAATGCAAACATTATCTAAATGTGGAAGCATGTTGTGTACAACACAGTTATCAATCAGAAGCCGAATCATCCTTTTCTTCTTCTTCATATTGTGAGGTTTCTGAACACTTTTGGGATCCCCCCCCACCCCCACCCAAGGGGAACGACACTCTGAAGTGCGTCCCACAGTGCGATTGCTGCGTCTGTAGAAGATTGTCTGTCCGTTGCCGGGGTAGGGCAACAGCAGGCTTACAGCGCTGCAGCGAATCGCCACAAAAGCAAATCATAAAAGTTCAGGATCGCACTATAAGTCCCTGTCTTGCACCGCAAAACACAAGGCTTAATCTCAGTACTTTAGTAAAACCAGCTTTATTCAGCTTGAAACAGGAACAGCAGGGTTATTTATTGTAGTGGGATCTGCCACTCTCCTATAAACAGACACAGCAGGCAGGCAGGGTTGTGGCCAGGTTAGTGGCCATGTAATACTGATACCTGCATTTATAATGTTCCTTGCATCACCCATCGAGATTTCTGTTTGCTTCAGTGAAGAGCCGCAACACAGCTGTGAGCCTGCTGTTGCTCTGGCAACAGATAAACAGTCTCCCACAGACACGGCGAATGCATTTCGGGATGCTCTTCGGCATGTTGTTCAGCTGGGGGAGGTCCCAAGAGAGTTTAGAAACCTCACATTTTCTTGAATGAGTGCCGCATTAATAGGAATGTTTCTTGAATGAGCATCACTGAACCACATAAAAATGGCTTTTTCAACATCTTCAAATACAGCAGTTCACATATGTTTGCAACCCACGATTTTTCTTCTTTTTTTGCTCGGTCTTTCAAGAAAGTTGACAGTGTCAATGCCGAAATTCCGAATTCACTGGCAACGTCTTTTTTCTTTTTGCCGCAATCGAGAGATGCAAAAATGTAAAGTTTTTTCTTTTTTATAATATGAACTGTTATCATTTTTTCGTGTCTGCCATTTGTATAGGAGGGTAACACTGAGTTAAATTCCAATGGATGTTTTTCAAACGTTGACGAGCAATAAGCAAAATGTATCACTGAAAAAAAAACAGCAAAAAAAAAACAGTACGAGGAAAGTTCGAAGAAAGAAAAAAAATTACAATGTTTCTGTTTGGGGATCGTTGTGCACAACTGAGCTGTAACCACAGAATTAACTGCTCTGTGGATGATTCATTCAGGCATTTCAAGGTGTTTTGGGCACTTCGTTCTAATGAGAGTATCTGCTGAATGTACTTCGTAGTAACGAGATTTCTATAGACTTGTGTCATATAGGGAAACTGTCGGGACCATAAAAATACTTTGTTGTAATGAAAATTTTGTTGTAAAGATATTTATTGTAATGGAATTTTACCTGTATTTCTTAAGTGAAAAAATGCTGTCCTAGTAATCTGATTAATATGTGATTTAAAATTCAGGTCAGAGTCAATAGTTACCCCTAAATTCTTTACTCCATCTTGATTTTTAATCCTAATGCACCAAGTTTATTTCTAATAGCCTCATTATATCCATTTTTGCCAATCACTAAAATTTCTGTTTTCTCCTTATTTAGTTTGAGAAAATTACTAGTCATCCTTTCAGAAACACAAGTAAGACATTATGTCAGTGAATCAAGAGTATCGGTGTTGTCAGGCGCTATTGATAAATACAGCTGTGTGTCATCAGCATAGCTGTGGTAGCTCACGTTATGTCCCAAGATAATCTGACCTAACTATGTATGTAATGTAAATCGAAAAGAGCAGTGGACCCAGGATAGAGCCTTGTGGAACACCATATAGAATATCATATGTCTTTGAAGTATAATTACCACACCTAACAAAGAATTTTCTACATGCCAGGTTGTACTCAAACCAATTTAAGACACTGCCAGAGAGGCCCACCCATTGACTAAGGTGATTTCTAAGAATATTGTGGTCAATGGTATCAAATACGGCACTCAGATCTAAGAGGATGAGAACAGATAAATGGCCTCTGTCTGCATTTACCTGCAAGTCATTTACTACTTTAACAAGTGCAGTGTCTGTACTGTGATTTGTTCTGAAACCCGACTGAAACTTATCAAGAATAGCATGTTTATTGAGGCAGTCATTTAGCTGTCTAATGCCTGCCTTCTCTAGGATTTTACTTAAGAAAGACAGGTTAGAAATAGATTTAAAATTTTCAAAAGCAGAGGAGTCAAGATTATTTTTCTTCAACAGGGATTTAACTACAGCAGTCTTAAGACAGTCTGGGAAGACTCCTGTATCTAATGACAAGTTTACTATGTCAAGAATACAATCAATTAGCACGCCGGATACTTCTTTGAAAAACTTGTTGGTATTGTGTCAAGGACGCAGGTGGATAGTCTCAGTTGAGAAATTATTTTATATAAATCAAGTAAATCTATCCTGGTGAAAGAATTTAATTTGTTTATAATGGAGTACTGGGGTTTAAGAGGATCAGTATTGAAGAGATGTACTATATTATTTCTAACATCATTAATTTTTTGATTAAAAAATACAGCAAAAGCCTCTCAAGTTTCACTAGAATTTTTTTGGAGGCATACAGATACTTGTAGGTATTTTTTGGGCAAGAAACATGTACAGAATAAGCACACAACATTCAATATATGTTTGTAAGAAATAAACTAGAACTGTGAAAGAAAGAAGAATTTGAACTCTATAATTTGCACACAAAGCAAGTATTTAAACTGATACAAAATGTTTGTAGCTATTCACAGTGCAATATAAGCTCAGTATCAAAATACTATATGTCTCATGATGAGTTTGTTTCATTTGCTGCATAGGGAAACATTCATCTGCTTTTGAATTCAACATAGAAGAAGGGTATGTACAAAATAAATGAATTCAATAATAAAAACATTGTACTCTTTCACTGAGTGCCTCAGTATAAAATTAGTATTTATGTCTTGACACTTTTTTTGTTTTGCTGCCTCATCAGTGCTGCTTCATTACTTCACACATTCTCCTGTTCACTTCACTCTTGCATGTTCTGGTAGAGAGTGGGGCAATGCAACTGTCTGGAACATTGGAAACAGTTATAGCATTGTAATCTTCCTTTGAGTTCAACAAAGAAAGGTGAATAGCCTTTCACTGTGAGCTGATTACACCATATAAGCTATGTATGAAAGTTTTGTGTTGGGATTGCCTTAATTGAATAAACTTCAATCTTAGTGAATTATGCTCTTTTTTATGCTTACTGACATCTATGTGAAAGACTAATTAATTAATTTGCACTGACTGGAAAAGCCCACCTAAAAAATAGATGGAAGATGTACAGTACTACAGGGCCACTTGTGAACCAATTTTTTTAAAGATACCGTACATAACACATTTACATCGATGTGAATTTCCCATTGGGATTAATAAAGTATCTATCTATCTATCTATCTATCTATCTATCTATCTATCTATCTATCTATCTATCTATCTATCTATCTATCTATCTATCTATCTATCTATCTATCTATCTATCTACATATATTTTTTCTTTATTTCAAAAGGCAATGGCACTACAAAAAGTCAAAAATCAAAAGCAAATTTGAGACATCACACACAGTTCTGAAATGGGCCCTCATCTAAAGCTCATGTTTTACCCATGAGATGTGCACCAAATATGGAAAGTATCGACAGCATAATGATCAAATGGACGTTATACCCTACAGCTGTGCTCCTACTTGGAGGCGGAGACCAATTTACATTTTAATCGCATTTGAATATGGTTCCTCCTGCATGGACAGGTACACCACAGCTCAAACTCTGCTGTTTCTGAGAAAATGGAGAAGCTGTAATTCTTGTCTAATTCACCTAATTTTAAAAATCACATTTTTAAAAAGTAGGGACATTTGAAAATTGCACTCTTTAAGATTTCTAATTATTTCTTATCTATCCTAGAAATTTGATTCTGTTCATCTGGACAAAGTTTTTAAGTGGGAGAAATATTTCGAGACTTATCCAAGTCTCTTCCTCAGTCTCAATTGACTGCAGGTTTCCCCAACCTTATAAACAGTACCTTTGCTTAATCACAGAGACTAGCACCATTGACAAAGGGCCAGTTGATCAGTGATATGCAAATTGTCCACTGATTAGTAGACGTGTGAACCATTCATAGAGGGTTGAGGAATGGCTGCAATCACAGCATTGTAAGATGGCGACAGATGTACCCTTAGGCCTCCTCCTCTGTTCAGAGATGGTCGTTCCTTTTTCACGTAAATGGCCTCCTTGATTCCTCTCTCAAACCAGCGCTCCTCCCTGTCCAGGATGTGCACCTCTTCATCTTTAAAGGAGTGACCACTATCCTGTAGATGTAAATAGACTGCGGAGTCCTGGCCTGACGAGGAAGCTCTTCTGTGTTGTGACATGCGCTTAGCCAGTGGCTGCTTGGTTTACAATTGGTGTACAATTCATGGCACTCCTCCTGGCACTTAACTGCATAAACTATGTTACTCTGTTTGTGCCGTGGGACCCGATCCTTGGGATGGACCAATCTTTGGCGTAGCGTGTTTTGGGGTTTGAAAGCCACTGAGACCTGGTGTTTCGAGAAAATGCGCCTCAGCTGTTCCGATACTCCTGACATATACGGGATCACTAAGGGTTTTCGCTTAGGCAGTGGATGTCCTTCCTCTCTCATGAATCGCTTGGAGCGTTCTTTAGGTGTCCTCCCTGCTTTGACAAAGGACCAGCTGGGATATCCACATTTACTCAGGGCCTTTTTGACGTGGTGTTCTTCTGCTTCCCTGGCCTCTGAGTCTGTGGGAATGGTGTTAGCTCTGTGTTGTAGAGTCCTAATGACACCTAGTTTGTGCTCTAGTGGATGGTGAGAGTCAAACCTTAGATACTGGTCCGTATGTGTGGGTTTACGGTACACATCCACTTTCAAATGTCCCCCGTTGACGATGGAAATTTCACAGTCTAAGAAGGCTAGCTTGTTATTTTTCATATCCTCTCTGGTGAACTTGATGTGTTTGTCCACCCCGTTGATGTGGTCTGTGAACTGTGGTACCTCCTGAGATCTGATTTTCACCCAGGTGTCATCCACATATCTGAACCAATGGCTCGGTGGTGTTCCAGGATAGGATGATAGAGCCCTCTTTTCCACTTCTTCCATATATAGATTGGCTACTATAGGTGAAACAGGGGAACCCATGGCACACCCGTGCTTCTGCCTGTAGTACTGGCTTTTGTATATGAAATATGTTGATTGAAGACACAGTTCCAAAAGCAGGCACACTTGGTCTGCGTTGAGAGAGGTTCTTTTACTGAGAGTGGGGTCATTCTGTAATCTCTTACGTACTACCTCCACTGCTTCAGTCACTGGGACACAAGTGAATAGAGATGTAACATCAAATGAGACCAAGGTTTCTTCTGCCTTCATAATGATCTCTCTCACTTTCTCCACGAAATCCAATGTGTTCTGAATGTGGTGTTTTGAGCTGCCTACCACCGGGTTAAGAACAGCGGCCAGGAACTTGGAGATGTTATACGTGACTGAATTGATCATGCAGACAATGGGTCTTAAAGGAGCACCCTGTTTGTGTATTTTTGGTAGACCATACAGACTTGGTGTAGATTCCCCTGGGTATAATCTGTGGTATGTGGTCCGGTCAATAGCATTGTCCTGAACTAACTGCTTAAGACAATCTATCACCTTTTTCTTGTAACCACTACCTGGATCTCGCTTTAAGGGCTCATAAGTATTTTTGTCACTGAGCAGAGATAAAATTTTCTCATGGTAGTCGGTCTGGTTTAGCACAACTGTGCATCTCCCCTTGTCCGCTGGAAGGATGATGATGTTGTTGTCCTTCCTGAGTGCCGCGAGGGCCTTCCTCTCCTCAATGCTGATATTGGATGCAGGGGGTTTTGCATTGCTGAGACATGCCGAAACTTTTATCCGCAGTTGTTCTACTTCCAAATCAGCAATGTTGTTGTTTCTGATAGCAGATTCTGTGGCTGTAATCAGTTCCTGCAGTCAATTGAGACTGAGGAAGAGACTTGGATAAGTCTCTAAATATTTCTCCCACTTAAAAACTTTGTCCAGATGAACAGAATCAAATTTCTAGGATTTCCTTACCTGGATTATTGAGCATGCATCGAGATATTCCTTATCTAGTTTCTGTGATGTCATAGCATTAAGTTGTTAATGGAAATAGAATGCAAAATTCCTGTAAGCTTGCTCAGCATTGCTGCCGTTGCTGCAGCCTCCAGAGGGTTTATGTTTGGTCATCCTTGGGCTAACCAAACGATGGTCATTCTCCATCTATGTTTTTGGTGAAAACTATGTATAAAGACACACAGAATTACATTGCTGCTTGCAAAGCCTGTTGCAGAGATAATTCACACAAGGTTGCTCCAACCCACTCTGGTTCCTCTTTGTCCATAGGATGACATTTCAATTTATTATCTTCTCCCTTCAAAGGGGTTCATTGTCATAATTGTCATGGTGCATAGCACGTCAGATTTTTGAGATACACATCCTTGCTGTTTTGACACTTTTGAATATCAATATTTAATATCAACACAATACCTAGAGTTTGAACTCTGTCCTACCAAAATTGTTTGAATGTGTTTATTCTGAAAACAGACCAGAAGACAATACCAGAGACACTTTAAAACATGTTTATGTCAATTTACCTCAATATAAAAGTGAGGTCAGTGTGCTCAAAATTGTCTGAGGCAATTGCTTTTGCGCTTGTACTGCACATCCGTTTCTCTTTGCATGAACCAACAGTAGTCATCCATCATGCTCGGAGTAAATTTTCCCTGATATCGGTTTTTCATCACCTTTGTATTTTGATGAAATCTTTCCCCGTGCTCATCTCTGACATCACTTAGATTTGGTGGAAAAACGTTGAAATGAGAATGTAAAAAATGTGTCTTCTGTGACATTCTGGCTCCCGTAAGCTAATATACATTCAGCATATGCTCCACAAGCTCAGCAGAATTCTCTGCTCTGTGGCTGTCAAGAAGATTCTGGACAACCTGCACAAATGAGGGTGCTGATTCAGTTGGCTTCAGTTTCCATTTGAACTCATTGTCAAGCACCAGTTAATGGATTTCAGGGCCAACCAAAACACTTTCCTTAATATTAGCTTCACTTTTCTTGAGACCAAACTTATTTCTTAAATGCTGAAATGCATTGCCTTTACTGTCCAGTCACCCTAGTTGTCCAAGACCTGGAACATCATAACTAAAAAAAGAGACGTGCTGGATGTCAGCAAGTGAAATTTGTTAAAGTATAGGTGAAAGAATCCAAGTAACAAAATGCTTGTTGACCAATGTATTATTCAGTTTCAGTCAGAACTGAAAGTGTCTTCTTTTGAATTCTTCTACTTGATCCACCCCCACCAAAATTGTTTCTTCTTTATTGCGCAGTGTGTCTGAGTATCTCTCTCTGGTCTCATTCTAGGTGTATTCTTGCACAAAAAAACATAAAGGCAGTGAGAGTCTTGGAAAGAGACTGAAAATGTAAATCTTCTGTATTAAGATAGGTCAGAGAGTGTGGCTTGTTACACGAGACATGTGCCTGAGGGACCATTCTGTAGGATGGTACAACACTTCATAAGCCCCTATGTTATTAGGAAATGGGTAGGTCTTGTGTCTTATAGTCTGTCATTGCCTGCTCATTTTAAAATACAGTAATCCCTCGCTATATCGCGCTTCGCTTTCGAGGCTTCACTCCATCGCGGATTTTATATGTAAGCATATTTAAATATATATCGCGGATTTTTTGCTGGTTCACGGATTTCTGCGGACAATAGGTCTTTTAATTTCTGGTACATGCTTCCTCAGTTGGTTTGCCCAGTTGATTTCATACAAGGGATGCTATAGGCAGATGGCTGAGAAGCTACCCAACTTACTTTTCTCTGTCTCTCTTGCGCTGACTTTCTCTGATCCTGACGTAGGGGGATTGAGCAGGGGGGCTGTTCGCACACCTAGATGATACGGACGCTCGTCTAAAAATGCTGAAAGATTATCTTCACGTTGCTATCTTTTGTGCAGCTGCTTCCTGAAACGACATGTTGCACAGTGCTTCGCATACTTAAAAGCTCGAAGGGCACGTATTGATTTTTGCTTGAAAAACAAACTCTGTCTTTCTCTATCTCTCTCTCTCTCTCTGTCTGCTCCTGACGGAGGGGGTGTGAGCTGCCGCCTTCAACAGCTTTGTGCCGTGGTGCTTCGCATACTTAAGCCAAACAGCCCTATTGATTTGTTTGCTTTTCTCTATCTCTGTGACTTTATATGCTCCTGACGGGCACTCCTTTGAAGAGGAAGATATGTTTGCATTCTGTTAATTGTGAGACGGAACTGTCATCTCTGTCTTGTCATGGAGCACAGTTTAAACTTTTGAAAAAGAGGCAAATGTTTGTTTACAGTGTTTGAATAACGTTCCTGTCTCTCTACAACCTCCTGTGTTTCTGCGCAAATCTGTGACCCAAGCATGACAATATAAAAATAACCATATAAACATATGGTTTCTACTTCGCGGATTTTCTTATTTCGCGGGTGGCTCTGGAACGCAACCCCCCGTGATGGAGGAGGGATTACTGTACATTCTGCCTTCCACATCTCTCAGCTGACACATGTTTATTGCAGTCCTTGTTATGCTTGTTCATCTCTTTCTCTTGCTACATCTGTTGGATGGGTCTGAGGCAATTGATTTTGAACTTCAGATGGTGATACTTGTGTGGATATCTTATATTATGCAAAGGTTATGGTCAGAGGACTATTCTTGGGTTGACTTTGATGCTGTTTATACTCCTCATCTATTGTCAAATTTTCTTGATATTTTTTCCAATAAACCAGATGGGAAAGTTCAGAGACCACACTTTAAACAGGGAGGTAATTTATGAGATGGTTTCATTATTAATTTTTAACAATAATAATAATAATAATAGTCATCGTCATCATCATTATAATAGTAATACATTTTATTTATACAAGGTGCCGAACATAAAAAAGCACATTATAAACAAAACTTAAAACATCAGAAAATACAGGAAATATAAAAGTTAAAACCAAGCAAAGCCACTGTAATCTGTAATTTTAAACAGATGGGTTTTAAGTTTACATTTGAAAGTTGCGATGAATGAATGATTCAATATTTCTAAGCTCAGTAGGCAGTGAGTTAAAGAGCTTGGGAGCACAACGGCTGAATGCTCTGCTCCCAATGGTGGTTATACGAGTGAGAGGGATAGTCAGGTGGATGGAAGTGGAGGATCTAAGGTTACGGAAGGGAATTGCAACATGAAGAATGTCGGACAGATATTGAGGGGTGAGATTATGAATGGCCTTAAATGTTAACAGCAGAATTTTAAAATCAATTCGAAACTTAATCGGGAGCCAATGAAGCTGCTGCAAGACTGGAGTAATATGGTGAATAATGATGTGAGCAGCAGAATTCTGGACCAGTTGAAGCTTATGGAGAGATTTAATAGACCTAAGAGGAGCAAATTACCATAGTCAAAATAAGAAATAATAAGACTGTGAACAAGGATGGCAGTGGTATGGGGAGTGAGGGAGGGTGGATGCAATTAATATTAAGTAGGCAGAAGTAAGCAGACCAGGAGCCTCATGCATAACGCCATGCATAGAATTCACACTAAAACATGGCGTACAGACAAAAGCTGAAATGGGCGTATGCACAAAAAAATTCAGATGCATAAATCTGTGCATACGCCCCGTGTTCTTCCGCTACATAAATCCCTGTCAGCGTGGAAAGTAACACACATGCACGTTCCTGTCGTCCCACCACGTCTCCTCCAAGAATTACGCCTCTTTGAATATGCAAATCAATATAAATAGTCCTTAAGCTCAGCGTTCTGTGAAAAGACAATTGAAAAAGCACAGGGGAAAGTAGAAAAATTTCAGCGAATACCAAGTGGAGGCAAGGAAAAATGGTTTAAACAGTGTGTGACACACGTGCGAGTAGAAGACAGCTAAAGGGCCTGAGTAAATGTAATATTACACCAGACTAGGGGGTGGCAGAGTGTGCTGACTGTCTCTTTCAGTTTCTTGTAGACCATTCCCGGGAAATCTCACCAGGTTCCGGTACCTCTGATGACGTCACTTCCGGCTCCAGCACCTCTGATGAAGTCACTTCCGGTTCCGGCATAGATGACATAATTTCCTTCCCCAGCCCTTAAAACTGCCACCTTACCTCCAAGTATTTAGTTCTGTTTTGGATTCAGTCTTGTGAAAATCTCTGTTCAATTATTTCAAACTTTTGCAGCTGGGATATAATATACGGGTGGCTGCCCCAAACCTTTATAATGTCTGGAGACTCATTCTTCTTACAGAGGTGCAGTCGGCAGGATGGTGGTTCCCTGAATAAAATGGGACAGTACCAAAGAATTAATCAGGTGGGAAAGTACTGAGGCAGAGTTTCCTGGTGGGGAGTTCATTTGGGGGTCAGGAGTTACTTGGTGCAGGCTCCGCTTCCTAAATACGAAACATAGGCTAGTATTTTCTCAAAGGAAGAATATGGATGAGATTTACAGATGTGTGTCTGAGCTGCCCATTGGGGTTATGATCCCAGATAAATATGGGCCTTCCCCTGGCCAGCAGGTAAAGATCCTAAAAAACTGGGAGTTAGATCCTGAGCAATCTGCCCAGGAGCAGGCAGAAGCTCTCTGGGAGCAAACAGCCCATTGGCTAAGGCCATTTGAGCTGAAGGCTTTTCAAATAGTGCAGCAGGTTGCCTTCTTTCTTTTGTTAAGAGGAGTCCCCAAAAATGTTGCCCAGCCAGCCTGGGAAGAATTCCACACCATGGATGAGCTTATAAAGCTCCTAGAAAATTACAATACAATACAACACAGTTTATTTTTGTATAGCCCAAAATCACACAGGAAGTGCAGCAATGGGCTTTAACAGGCCCTGCCTCTTGACAGCCCCCGAGCCTTGACTCTCTAAGAAGACAAGGAAAAAATCCCCAAAAAAACCTTGTAGGAAGAAATGGAAGAAACCTTGGGAAAGGCAGTTCCAAGAGAGACCCCTTTCCAGGTAGGTTGGGCGTGCAGAGGGTGTCAAAAGAAGGGGGTCAATACAATACAATACAATACAAAGAACAGAACAAATCCTCAATACAGTATAAAATAACAATTTTTTTAGAAGTAAAAAAAAAAAAAAAAGTTTTAGAAGTACGGAGCAGAATTTAACAGTAGATGATATCACATAGAGATTGGGATATTTTTAGAGTCCTGGAGACCTCATCCATCAAGCTGCCTCCCCCATTTGGCCATTCCATGGCTGAAACAGCACTGGGTCACCCAATCCGATGAAAGGGCTCCTCTTTCCCACGATTCCTGCGATCCTCCATCTGGGATGACTTTACCTTAGGCAGGCAAAACAATTTGGCAGGTGGGCCGTGGCACCAAGTGCCGAGAAGCGAAACTTCTCTTCTAAGAAAATTCTAAGTCAGCCTCACAACCTGAGGGAGCAGAACGGTCCTCTAGTGGATTCTGTGGGGATTACGTCACACAAACTAGGTCTCTTTCATATAAATTGGAGCCTACTCCAAAGTTCCTGGACCTCGGGGCGTGCAAACTGGTGGGGGATGAGGAGGGATGCAGGTGGACGGGTAGAGGCGGTTTATGTGCACTTGTCAACCCCCTAATGCTAACACACACGGGAGTGGTAATAGTTAATGGATATAACCATTATTAATGGATCGATACCGGCAGCAACATTTCCATTGTTGCTTGCTGATATGTACTACCGTGACAGTGGATAAAAATAACGATCAGTATTACCTGTGTACATGGGGAAACCCATAAATATAAAACTACCTGATTTTTCATTAGCTATGGAAGATCGCTGAAAAAAATCCCCATGGCGGTCCTCCCGCGTCCACCTTTCACTGTGATTCTGGAGCGGGACTGGTCGGATAATAAAAGTGGTATACCAATTACTACTCCTGAACAAAACTTAGGCCTAGCTATAGACAGGGATGACTCGACTCCAGCTGTCTCCACGCCTTGTAACCAGCCGGCAGAGAGTGATACGGAAGTCCAAGAGGTGGACGGGGAGATTCCTGGGCCATCGCAGGCGAACACGTCATCACCTCATGCCTCGACAAGCCGGGAGGAATCCCCGACCCTTGAGGTCAGACCAGACCCTCTCTCTGAAATACACTTTCAGTTCAGAGAAACGGCGGCTTCTTTCATAAAGGAGCAATGGAATGATGACTCCCTGAAACATGCAAAAAATGCAGCAGTACTTGTCAATGGCCAACACACTCATCAGCCCATGCCACAGGGTCCTCACTTTGTGATAGAAAATGACCCATTATATCGAATAGCAGAGCATGAGGGGGAGTTGAGAAAGCTGATGTTAATCCCATGGATTTACCGGCGGCAAGTCTGTGAATTAGCACATGCCCACCTCCTAGGCGGCCATTTGGGCACCGAAAAAACACTAGAGCGGATTAAGCTCCGATTTTTTTGGCCGGGAATTAATGAGGAGATTTGCCGTTTTTGCATCTCTTGTCCAGACTGTCAATTACGACAAATTCCTAGGGGGGACTGAGCTCCTCTCATTCCCCTTCTCCTGATTGATGTTCCCTTTGAGAGAACTGAGGTCGACATTGTAGAACCCTTAGAGCCCTCAGCCGGAGGACATAAATATATATTAGTCATCGTTGATTATGCTACTCAATGTCCTGAGGCTGTTCCCCTTTACTCAGCCACATCGAAAGCAATTGCTTGTAGGTGTCTTTGCGCGTATTGGCATCCCAGAGAGGTCCTTAAGGATCAAGGGACACCATTCATCTTGGAGACGTTCAGGGAAGTTGCCAAGTTACTTAAAATAAAGCACTTAAAGGCCGTGGTGTATCATCCTCAAACCGATGGTCTAGTGGAGAGATTTAATCAGACTCTCAAGCAAATGCTTCGCAAGGTGGTCAGCGAGGACGGAAGGAACTGGGATCAGCTCCTCCTCCTCGTACTCTTTGCCTATCGGGAAGTCCCACAAATCTCTATGGGGTTTTTGCCTTTTGAATTATTATATGGACGACAACCTTGGGGATTATTGGATATTTTGAAAGAAGGATGGGAAGGAGAGGCCCTTCCCTCTACCAATATATTGGAGTATATCATGCAGTTACGCGATCGATTTGGAAAAATCAGACCTGTTCTAAAAAGTCACTTGGAAAAAGTGCAAGCATCACAGGCCCCATTAATATGATCGTGGTATGACCCTCCGAGAATTCCACCCGGGAGATCGTGTCATGGTCTTGGTTCCCACCTCCCATTCTAAATTACTTGCCCACTGGCAAGGACCTTATGAAATTAAGGAGAGGAAAGGACTCGTCGATTATTTGGTGAAACAACCCAATTGTCGACCTAGTGACCCCATGCCTCGGCAGTGAGTGGATCTATCATGTGAACTTGCTGAAGCAATGGAAGGAAAGGGATCCTGATCCCACCTCTGCTCAGCCCAGCTCATTCTTTGCTCACACAATTAACCTTAATTTCGGTACAGAATTAAACTCCAAACAGAGACAGGAGCCTGAAACAGCTATACTGTCCATACCGGAGGTGGTGAGTGAAAAACCCGGAAGTACCGCTCTGATTTCACTTGACATAGTGGCAGCACCTGGAGTTATTGTTAGAGAGCGTCCCTATCGATTCCAGAGGCAAAGAAAATAGAAGTGGAGCTTGAAATCAAGCGTATGCTGGAACTTGGAGTAATAGAGGAAAGTTATAGTCCCTGGTCCAGTCCAATCGTCTTGGTTAATAAGCCTGATGGGAGCAGGAGGTATTGCAATGACTTCCGTCCGCTTAATCAAGTATCCCAATTTGATGCTTATCCGATGCCCCGAGTGGACAACCTCCTCGAAAGGCTCAGCCAAGCTAAATTTTTGACCACACCTGACCTGACTAAGGGGTACTGGCAAATTCCTTTAATGGACACCGTGATGGTTAAGACCGCGTTTAGTACCCCTAGCGGACACTGGCAGTATCGTGTCCTTCCATTCAGGTTACACAGGGCCCCTGCAACTTTTCAGCGTCTGGTGAATAGAGTGCTCCGCCCCCATAATGTGTACAGTGCTGCCTATCTGGATGACATCGTCATCTATTCCAGCACATGAAAGGACCACGTACAGCAGGTCACTGCGGTGTTACAGATGCTAGGAAAAGCCGGGCTTCGAATTAATCCAAAGAAATGTTTCTTCGGATTGAAAGGAGCTAAATATTTGGGCTACCTGGTGGGTCGGGGTACCGTAAACCCACAATGTTCGAAGATAGAAGCCATAATACGATGGCCCCGTCCGCAAACACCAGACCAGGGGATGGCAGAGTGTGCTGACTGTCTGTTTCAGTTTCTTGCAGACCATTCCCGGGAAATCTCGGCAGGCACTTCTGATGACGTCACTTCCAGCTCTGGCACCTCTGATGATACCACTTCCAGTTCCATATTCAGTTCTGTTTTGGACTCAGTCTTGTGAACATCTCTGTTCAAATATTTCAAACTTTTGCAGCTGAGATATAATATACAGGTGGCTGCCCCAAACCTTTATAATGTCTGGAGACTCATTCTTCTTACAAGTGATATAAACAACAAAAGGAAGTTGATTGAGTGACATAGAGTGTCAGAGAATTCACAAAGTTGCACAGTGCCCAAAATAAAAAAGAAGTTGTCACATATCAAAGTTGCCATGAAAAGGCAAGACCTAGTCCTAGTACTGAGTGTCATATAGAAGCTTATTAAGAGAAAATAAAAAAATAGGCACACAGTGGGAAAAAAAACTCAAAATGTCAACTTTAATCTCGAAATTTCCACTTTAATCACATAGTTTGTTTTGTCATTAAAGTAGAACATAAACTTCATTTTAAAGTCGTTTAATTTACTAGTTTCTCAAATACCATCGTAACTAAAGTAGCATTTTAAATGCTTTGTATTTTATGTGTTCTTCTATGTGCTCTATGTGTGTGAATCACTACGTGCTTCTTAAACGGGCTTTCTCTTTCTCTGACAGGACACAGAATCCATTACATTCGTGATATTACAGCTCTCTGAATAATTTAAATACTGAGATGTGTACTTGTTATCATTTTCATGATGATAGGAATTAAAGCATGTTATTAAACATGGGAACACGGTGGCGCAGTGAGAGTGCTGGAGTTGGCGCCCCATCCAGAGTTTGCTTGCCGCGCTGTGCGTTACCTTCAATGAAATAATTTATTACAGCAGTACTGTCTCTTTCAAATGTACTAACCCCCAATTCCTATAACCTCCTTTTATTTCTCCAAATACCCAATTGCCACACAATCAGCTCTGTAATAGATGTCAAGCCATCTGTATGCTTTGAATGCTAATTCTTCAAAACTTTTAAGGAACATTGAAATATCTTCATAGTGCATGTTTAATTATTCTATCCATCTATCCATCCAGTGTCGTACCAGTCCCAGCAAGCATACAGCACAAGGCAGGAACAATCCCTGAATGAGGCGCCAGCTCGTCGCTAGCGCTGCGACACTGTGTCCTCACATATTAAATTATTAGCAATATAGATTATTTAAATGATGTTAAAATTTTATCTGTATAATGTAATAAACATATTTTGCTGCATGATATAAATGATATTGTCATCATATGTAAACATGTGCTTTATAAGTGGCTCAGGTTGTGCAATATTATAACTGTATTGCAAGTTTACACTGAGGTAATTGTACTTATAAGTACAAACACTTCTACAAGGAGCACTTTCTTGGGATGAAACTGTTTCTGATCCGTGAAGTCCCTACGGGAAAGACTCTGAAGCATTTGCTGTATGGATGAAGTTCAAATAAACTGTACGCATAGCTGAGGCAGCATGTGCTTGATGCTGTATACCGATAATTCTCTTTCCGATCAGCTGCTATAGAGCTGTGATTTAACACTCAGATACAGTGGGATATATACTCTGAGTGGTGCACTAAGAGTAACAATGCTAAAGCAGCTATGGTATTTGGAATAGTTTGGCCATTCCATGGACCATTATATTGTTACAGGTTAATTGCAATCAGATGCCTTAACACTAGAATTACCAGAGCCTACGAAAAAACTCATAGATCCGGCCCACCTTAAATCCATTCACACCTCTCCACCAGCGTCTTTTGTCATCTAAATGTGCTGATAAAGACAAGCTGCCAACAGCCGGCTATTCCATCCCCCCAGCGACTTAGAATGTGCACAGACTTCTCCCAGCTCATGCCTTGATTGATTATCTGGGAGTGAAGGGGAGTTTTACAGTGGAAATAATAGATTGTTATTTGGAACACACGCATTTCATGTGTGTTCCATTTCTACAGTAATCTGTGTAAACACATTGTTAAAACAGAAACTTTTTCATATTTTAGTAATAAATGTTACAAAATGTAGGCATACACTATAGAATGTGTGAAGCCTGATGTTCAAACATCAAATAAACACTTTCACAAAAGGTTCAAGGTTGATACAACGGATTCTGTGGCGTAGCGTGCTAAGATTTGCTTTTTCAGCGCGCATTTAGCCTTGCCGTGCCTCACAAACCTGAGTTTGATTCCCTGCTGGGGATAAAATGTTTCTTTTTTTTTTCTTATTAACCTCAAACCGACATAAAATGTCAGTTAATGAGATCGTTATATTTTCATGTGGGATGCTCCTTTTAAAATATTTTTTTAACAATTGAGACTACAATTAACATGAACAACTGTCCGTCTAACTGTTATTTTTAAGATCCATAACACACAGACAGACAGAGCACTGCGTAATAGAGAGACAGACAGGCAGAGAAGTCACTAGATATATAAATAAACAGGGAAGGCACATGTACTGAAAGAAAAAAAAGATCAACATGTGCGTTGTTCTTGCTGCACTGAATAAGCTCACACGCTCTAACCCTAAGCTCTTTGGAACTCAGGCTTTACACATTCTATAGTTTATACCTACATTTTGTAACATTTATTACTAAAATATGAAAAAGTTTCTGTTTTAACAATGTGTTTACACAGATTACTGTAGAAACAGAACACACATGAAATGTGTGTGTTCCAAATAACGATCTATCATTTCCACTCTAAAACTCCACTTCACTCCCAGATAATCAATCAAGGCATGAGCTGGGAGAAGTTCGTGCACGTTCTAAGTCGGTGGGGGGATGGAATATCTGGCTGCTGGCAGCTTGTCTTTATTAGCACATTTAGATGACAAAAGATGCTGGCGGAGAGGTGTGAACGGATTTAAGGTGGGCTGGATCTACGAGTTTTTTCGTAGGCTCTGGTAATTCTAGTGTTAAACTAATAAACGATATGCGGTTAATTTCAGAGTACTTGATAAAGCATCAGGGATGTGGATCTAAAAAAGAAAGGGAAACTACACTGGAAAAAAAGCACTGCTTTGATGTTGGGTGCTGCCAGTTTGCAAAACCGAGCAGAGAACTTGAGTATGCCAGGAATTGAGCTGGCGTGAAAATGTGCGTGTTTTAGTTTAGCTTTTTTTTTAGTTTTTATACATCGTGATATGAGAATGGAAACGGTCGTGCACAACATTTTTGTGTGTACGCATCGTTTATACATGAGGCCCCAGGTGATGTTATTAATGTGAGATTTGAAAGATAGAGTACTATCAAGGATAACACCCAGACTCTTGACCTGAGGTGAAGGGTAAACAAAGGAGTTATCAATAACAAGTGAAAGATTATTGGCTTTGGTTAATGATGATTTTGTACCAATGAAGAGAACCTCAGTTTTGTCACTGTCTTTCGCCTTATCTGCTATATTCCTCTCCAACTTTTAGCCTCCCTAATATCCCTCATGTTCTCTACGATTCACTTTGGGGATATCAGCCATATACGCCTTATACAGCTTTTTTTTCATTTGCAGCTTCCTTTTTAACTGTTTATTAACCCACTGAGTTTTTAAAATTTCCTATTAATTCCCAATGTAGGTATGTATCTGTCCTGCATTACATGTAAAACATTTTTAAACCTGTTCCACTGCTCTTCGACTGTCTCCACACTTAAAAGCTTATTCTAGTCCTTAGACTTTGCCGCATCTGCTCAAAATTTGCCCTACCAAATGTAAACTTAACAATTTCAGTCTATACTCTAACAAAACACTGAAAATTGTATTATATTATTGAGACAAGTGTCTGGTCATACTTACAGCTAATCTAACCTAGACACCATTAAAATATTCGATTATGCAACACAGTTTTTATTAAGAGACTGGGAACTCTTGAGATTTACAGAAAATAGCACACAGGTTTCTTTAAATTGGGCGGTGAGTAAACACACGGTAAGCATTTCAGGAAAAGCAACAGTAACTTGTATTTCACAAGACAATATAAAGTACACCAAAAAGATAAAAGAACATAAGAATCTAACAATATCAGAAGCAAAAACCCTTTTTTATAAAGAAAAGCACACAGTCCACACTCTAAACGTTCGTTAAAAACATAAAGTGGAAGATACAACCTTTGGTGGTGCAGAGCCAAGTTTGCACGCTGTGTTACTCCAACAATCACCCAGTTGTCCATGGATGCACTCCGTTCACCGGATCCTCATTTCCCAACAGAAATTTTGCCAAATTGTTGAATTCCTGTAAGCGTCTCTTCCTCATGGAGTGAGCTTTCTCTTTTTTTCCACTCTGGGCTCCCTGTGTTGACCTAGGCATGCAACGCTTCTGACCCGTCAGCTTCATTCAGTCCTTACGTGAATCTTCCCCCTCTTGCTGGACCAACAAGCGGCATCTCTCAGGTAGGTAGGTAGGTAGGTAGGTAGGTAGGTAGGTAGGTGTTGCAGTTCAAACTTCAAAGCAGGTGACTCTGTTGGAAGACAGCAGATATCTATTTTCTGTAGACAACTATCAAAATAATCAGTAACAGCATTATTCAGGAAATTTGCCTTTCAACTTATCACCCCAGTCCCAACGATGGGTGCCTATTGCCCCTTCATGTACTGATTTTTAAATATAATATTTACATGCTTCTTCACATAAGAGAAAAAATAATCCACCCAGTGTACAAAAAATGTTCTCCTCTGACATTATGGTCACTTGATCCTAGTGGTTCAGTTACCTCTACACCCTCAATTCTATCCTGATTCTTACAAAATACTAAATCCAGACAGGCTTTACCCCTTGTTGGTGCTTTAATATACTGTGTGTAAAAGGTACTATATAGCGCCCGACCCGGCACAGACTCAGGCAGAGGCACGTACTTAAATAAAACATGCTTTATTATTTCTTCAGCCGTGGGGCATGTCTTCCCCGTGTCCCACAGGCCCAACACAGTCCCAAATACACTCACAATTACTCTCCCTCTATCCACCTCAGCACCACCACTCCTCCTCAGGCTTAGTCCTCCTCCTCCCGCTGATCAATCAGGCCGAAGGGTAGACACAGCCCAGCCTCGCTCTCACCTGAGCTCTCCTTGCCGTCACGCTACAGACAAACTTCCTCTGGCCAGCAACGGGTGGTTTGCCCCACGGCGCTTTGGAGGTAGGCTGACACGAACGCGGAAAACCCTTCCCGCGGCCCATCCCCTTTGGGCTCGTCACCTACCTCCGGCTGCAACCCGTGAGGCTGGATGGCTTGCCGGTGTCTGGCGGCTGTCTTCTGTGTCTTCCCGGCTTTCTTTCTCCCCATTGCGCGGTGTTTTGCGGCTCCTGCCGCAGGTGGGCTTTTCAGTGTACCGAGCTGCGCGGGCTTGCCTGCAGCTGTGAGTGCGCTCTCCCCGGCTGTGCTGCGTGTGTCCGCCGGTCAGTGTTGTCGGCACGTACCTCGCGCTGCGTCCCGGTGGCGTCCTTTCCTCGGGAGCGTGCCCCGCTCTGAAGTCCAAAGGGCTAGTCTTCTGGAGCACACTCTCTGCCAAGGGAGTGCGCTTGACGCTGCCATGCTGTGTGCACTCTCCACGCTGTGATATACGTGCCTCTGGGTACTGTGCCGAGCTGGTACACAAAGTTCCATGCAGGTTCCGGTCCAAATGGACGGACCGGGCTCTTGCCGACTACGCCAGTTGTAAAAGAGAGCGCTATATAGCGCCCGACCCGGCACAGAATGACACAGAGGCACTATAAAACACAAGGGCTTTATTTTCTTCTTCACCCGTGGGTGCACGTCTTCCCCGTGACCCACAGGTAATACACAGTCTCAAAAGCACCTGGACCGCTTCCGGGTGGGATATAAAAAGGGCCAGCCACCACCACTCAGGCAGCCAGAGTTGGGAGGAAGGAGGACTAAGCTTGTGGTGGAGTGGTGAGAGAAAGAGTGAGTTATTGTGTGGTGGAGAAAGAGGTGCTTTTGAGACTGTGTATTACCTGTGGGTCACGGGGAAGACGTGCGCCCACGGGTGAAGAAGAAAATAAAGCCCTAGTGTTTTATAGTGCCTCTGTGTCATTCTGTTCCGGGTCGGGCGCTATATAGCGCTCTCTTTTACATGTGTTAAATAACAGTCACTGATTACATATAAAAACTCCTGCTTTTGTGCTCGCCATTTGCAAGGTTACAGTATCTCAGTTAATATTTAGATAGTTAATGTTCCCGATAATACCTTAAACTTCCCTTTTTGATATTACTAATGTGTGTTGAAATTACTGTCTGTATTTGGTGGTCTTTAACATACTCCTAAAATAAGGCATCTTTCCCTAATGCTTTTCCAGATGAAACCATATGTCCACACTAAGATGGGGCTCATCTTCCAACTGAAGAGAACTTACATTTAAATTCTGTTTGACATAAACAGCAACCCCACCTCCTTTTCTTTTCTGTCTATCCTTCCTTAAAAATGTGTATCCCTCTATGTTATACTCATACCAATCTTTGTTATTTAGCCAGGTTTTTCTTATTGCTAAAATATTATAATTATGGTTTGCTACATACAATTTGAACTCACTTGCCCTAGCATTAAGGCAAGCTATTTTTAATGTGTTACTCCATTGTGTTGGGTGAGAATTTATATTACTACGCATTTTTATTTTTACACTGTTGTTTGTTCCTCCATGTATAGTTGTAAACCTGTCCTAAACTCCTTAACCCACCATTCTCTAGTTTAAACAATCCTCAACTAAACTACTTATACACCCATTGCAGCTGAACAGGTTCCATCTGTTTCAAAAGGAGTCCCAATGCCCCATAAGCCGATACCCTTCTACCCTGCACCAAGATTTGAGCCATGCGTTAAGCCTTCTAAACTCCTCAGTCTTACCTTGTCTAATGCGTGGCACAGGCAGAACTGCAGAGAAGACTACCTTGTCAGTTCTGTTCCTCAGCCTGGCACCTAACTTTTTGAATTTGGATTGCATAACTGACAGACTACCTTAATGTGTGACATTTGTTCTAACATGGACAATGACAACTGGATTCCCCATGGCCAAGAGCCTGTACATCCAGAAGGCAACACACCATGCAAGACTCTCTGCCTCTGGAGCAAGCCTGTGCTTCAATCCCCCTAATTATTCGTCAACTATCACTATCTCTTTCTGGGAACTGTTTTTGAGGTGGCCCTTTGGGGCTTCTCATCCCTGCCTACCACCTCAGAATCATCCACAAGCACCTGAAAACAGTTAGTTACTTCCAGTTCTGGTTGTTGATGCCCCTGGAAAGTGTGAAACCTTTACCTTGTGCCTTGTGACCTTACCCACCTGTCTCTACTTGTCTGGTCTGGGATCTTCTCCCGTCCCACCTTGGGGGTGCACACTATCTCTCTAAAGGATACCTGGACCAGGTCTACCAATTCTCTACTACAAAGCAGGCCAGCCATCTCCTTCTCCAGTTCAGCAACCCTGAGCTCTCTTTCTCATCTCACATTGCTGATAGAAAAAAACCTTTCTTTTTTCTTCTGGTCAAGCTCCTTTAGGAGTACAGAAAAGATCCAAAAATAACTTTACTTGTGGAGGGGCAATGAGGCAAGACATAGTAAGGAATAATCACAGATTATGATCTTACCAATTAAGCAGTCAGAGGTTCACCAACTGTCGAGAGGCTGCAGGTTGGTCATGTTGATTGCTGTACGTTTTTAACTCTCCCAGGGTTTAACCAGCTGAGGCAGGCACATGTCACTCCTCTTTTTAGATAACTATATTTGCTTCCAGTAGTTGCAAGCATTAAGTTCAAATCATGAATGTTTGCCTATAGAGTAGTGAATGTGTCAGAATCTTTACATATGGAGACACTTGTAAAGCCCCATGCTCCTTTTCGACCACAAAGGTTTGTTGAAGAATGGCATCTGATGATGCCACCTCTGCATGGTGTCAAATATCAATCCAGTCTTTTTATTGTGTAGCTGCTAGGGTGGAAGGCGCTTCCATTAGACATTCTGACTCCCTAACCTGTTCAAAAAACATTTGAAGATTCTCTTGTTT
This sequence comes from Erpetoichthys calabaricus, assembly GCF_900747795.2. Classification (NCBI taxonomy): domain Eukaryota; kingdom Metazoa; phylum Chordata; class Cladistia; order Polypteriformes; family Polypteridae; genus Erpetoichthys; species Erpetoichthys calabaricus. The sequence goes on from NC_041411.2 coordinate 53,758,788, forward strand.
GATGATTTTCTGTCTAACTGATAATAGCCTTTAGACTTTGTAACCTAGCCTTGCGCTGTCCACTTGTGACAATAAATTTTGCCACCTTGTCCTGTAGCTCATGTTTCCATACAGGCCCCCAAAGTGATGTTTACTCAGTAATGTTGACATTTTTATAAAAGCATCAACTAAGGAAATATATCCATCCATCCATCCATTTTCCAACCCGCTGAATCCGAACACAGGGTCACGGGGGTCTGCTGGAGCCAATCCCAGCCAACACAGGGCACACAAGGCAGGAAACAATCCCGGGCAGGGTGCCAACCCACCGCAGGACACACACAAACACACCCACACACCAAGCACACACTAGGGCCAATTTAGAATCGCCAATCCACCTAACCTGCATGTCATTGGACTGTGGGAGGAAACCGGAGTGCCCGGAGGAAACCCACGCAGACACGGGGAGAACATGCAAACTCCACGCAGGGTGGACCCGGGAAGCGAACCCGGGTCTCCTAACTGCGAGGCAGCAGCGCTACCACTGCGCCACCGTGCCGCCCAAGGAAATATATGTAGATATTATATATTTTTTGGTCCCTTCGGTGTTTATTTGTAGCATGGACATAACATTTTTATATATTTTGAACTCCTTGACTTGAATCAGGTTGTGGATAGTCACCATGACAGCATTTCCCGCAAAAGACAAAGATGATGTTGTGCATCTTGAACATAAATCTAGAACAGGATTAAGCCCAAGGAGAAAAGTGAAGCATAGTGGCATGTTGGTTAGCATCACTGCCTTGTGGATCCAATGTTCTGTGCTTGTGTCCGATGCTAGGTCATTATCTGTGTGAAGTTTGCATGTTATTATACTTGAGGCTGTGTGGGTTCTTCTTTGGGTGCTCTAGCTTTTCTTCCACATCTTCAAACATTCTCCGTTTAGTTTAAATGGAAATTCCAAACTGACCTTGTGTGAGTGAGCCCTGTGATAAACTGGTAACCAGTCCAAGGCTGCTTCCTGTCTTGCTGACACTCTGAGACCCTAAATTAGCTTATGTGGGGATTAAGTTTGAAAATGCAATGCCATTTCTTTTTTAAAGAAAAAAATGCAGAAGAAACCATCATTATTATAAAAAAAATAGTTCTTATAATATTTACATTACAAGTATAATTTTCAGGATATTATTAAACATTAATGTTTTTTTTCAAAATATTCAAAGTATTAAAATGGAAGTATATTTACTTACAAAAGCAGTAAGCAAATAGTGTAGGCCTCATTACTGAGAGGCCTTTTATGAATTTCAACATTTTAATGGAATTAGGTTTTTAACAACTCTTTTTCGTTAAACATAACCAATGTCAGGAGGATGTATCCTACTCATAAAGCAATACAATGACAATGTACACTGCCACTAATACAAGGACATAGTTCATCATGACATTTTCAGCAATTCCCAACTGATTAGGGTCATTATGTTGGAGGCCTGATTTATGTTGTCATTTCCTCTCACTCATCCTGCATCAATGAATCTTAATGAATTGGTAAATAAGGGTGAAGATTACACTCTATGACACTGAAACATTCCTCATTCACACTTTAGAGATTTATGTAGCCAATTAGAGACTAACAGAGAAAATTGGCTGACAGAAAAATAATATTCTTTATGATACAAAATAGAACAGTATTCTTGATGAAAGGTAATTGTACAGTGTTTCAAGTTTATAAAACATATAACATCCAAACCCTAAGCACTGCTACACAATAATTCTTATAATGGAACAGAAAATGTCTGAGAAAAATAAAAACTTCCAAGTTCCGTTTAAACAAGCATTAATTTTTAATTTAGCTGATAAAACCCCCTAAACTGGCACTATAAAGCAGACAGATGAGGTAAACAGATGCAAATCAATAACTAATTTAACCAAGTGCTTCTATGCAAGATTGGCACATATTGTATTAATGTAAACTTTTGAAAGAAACAGTTGAGCAAGAAGGTCACTTATATCTATACATTGTTCACATGTTTTAAAAGGAATGCCCAGTAAACTTATACAAGAGAAGCCTGAAAAATCTTTGTGTGAAAAAAAGAGGGAAATTAAAGCTAATGCTGGATGGAGGGGGGTTTCATTAAGTGGCTTGTATTGTATGCAAATTAATTTAATCTAATTTTTACTGCATTTATAAACTCAATAGGATGATCATTAAAGGACTCAAATGAAATTAAAAATAATTAGTAAATAAAAGTGATTTGTTAAAATTTTAAGTAAATATATAATTTGCTAATTAACAGCTGTAATGATTATATATATATCAGTGAAACATCCAAAATAAATACATGTTTTAGAGAAGAGAAAAAGCCTTTTAAACATTTGGTTTGGGGTTAATTATCAAAATTCTCAACAATAAATACCTACAGAAACTGTCTTCTTCTTCTTCTTCTTTCGGCTGCTCCCGTTAAGGGGTCACCACAGCGGATCATTTTCTTCCATATCTTTCTGTTCTCTGCATCTTGTTCTATTACACCCATCACCTGCAAGTCCTCTCTCACCACATCCATAAACCTTCTCTTGGACATTCCTCTTTTTCTCTTGCCTGGCAGCTCTATCCTTAGAATCCTTCTCCCAATATGCTCAGCATCTCTCCTCTGCACATGTCCAAACCAACACAATCTCGCCTCTCTGACTTTGTCTCCCAACCGTCCAACTTGAGCTGACCCTCTACTTTCTCCTTGGTAATCCGTTGCACTTCCTGATTCACTATCTCCATATCATCCAACCTCTTCTCTCTCTCGTTCCCTTCATTCATAAGTCTTTCAAAGTACTCTTTCCATCTGCTCAACACACTCTCCTCGCTTGTGAGTACATTTCCATCTTTATCCTTTATTACCCTAACCTGCTGCACATTCTTCCCAGCTCGGTCCCTCTGTCTAGCTACAGCTATAGCTACCCTCTGTCTAGGTACAGGTCCTTTTCTCCCTCTTTAGTGTCCAATCTCTCATACAACTCATCGTATGCTTTTTCTTTAGCCTTCGCCACCTCTCTCTTCATCTTGCGCCTTATCTCCTTGTACTCTTGTCTACTTTCTGCATCTCTCTGACTATCCCACTTCTTCTTTGCCATCCTCCTCCTCTGTATACTCTCCTGTATTTCCTCATTCCACCACCAGGTTTCCTTTTCCTCCTTCCTCTGTCTAGATGTCATGCCAAACACCCTTCTTGCTGTCACCCTTACTACATCTGCTGTAGTTTCCCAACTGTCTGGTAACTCTTCACTGCCACCCAGTGCCTGTCTCACCTTCTCCCTAAACTCAACCTTGCAGTCTTCCTTTTTCAACTTCCACCATTTGATCCTTGGCTCTGCCCTCACTCTCTTCCTCTTCTTGATCTCCAACGTTATCCTACAGACCACCATCCTATGCTGCTTAACTACACTTTCCCCTGCCACTACTTTGCAGTCTTCAATCTCCTTCAGATTGACTCTTCTGTATAGTATGTAATCTACCTGTGTGCATTTTCCTCCACTCTTGTACGTCACCCTATGTTTCTCCCTCTTCTTAAAATACGTATTCACCACAGCCATGTCCATCCTTTTGGCAAAATCCACTATCCTCTGACCTTCTTCATTCCTCTCCTTGACACCATACCTACCCATCACCTCCTCGTCTCCACTGTTCCCTTCACGAACATCCATCCATCCATCCATTTTCCAACTCACTGAATCCGAACACAGGATCATGGGGGTCTGCTGGAGCCAATCCCAGCCAACACAGGGCACAAGGCAGGAACCAATCCAGGGCAGGGTGCCAGCCCACTGCAGGACACGCACAAACACACCCACACACCAAGCACACACTAGGGCCAATTTAGAATCGCCAATCCACCTAATCTGCATGTCTTTGGACTGTGGGAGGAAACCGGAGCGCCCGGAGGAAACCCACACAGACATGGGGAGAACATGCAAACTCCATGCAGGGAGGACCCGGGAAGCGAACCCAGGTCCCCAGGTCTCCCAACTGCGAGGCAGCAGCGCTACCCACTGCGCCACCATGCCGCCCCTTTCACCAACATGCCCATTGAAATCCGCTCCAATCACCTCTTTCTGTCCCTTGGGTACACTGTTCATCACTTCATCCAACTCACTCCAAAAATCTTCTTTCTCATCCATTTGCACACACAACTTGTGGTGCATATGCAGTAACAACATTCATCATCACACCTCCAGTTTCCAGCTTCATAATCATTACTCTGTCTGACACTCTTTTCACTTGCAAAACACTCTTGACATACTGTTCCTTCAGAATAACCCCTACTCCATTTCTCCTCCTATCCACACCATGATAGAACAATTTGAATCCACCTCCGATCCACCTGGCCTTACTTCCCTTCCATTTAGTCTCTTGCATGCACAATATATCAACCTTCCTTCTCTCCATCATATCAGCTAACTCCCTCCCCTTACCAGTCATACTGCCAACATTCAAAGTTCCTACCCTTAGTTCAACTCTCTTTACCTTCCTCCTCTCCTCCTGCCTCCAGACACGTCTTCCTCCTCTTCTTCTCCTTCTTCTTCTTTGGCCAACATTAGCCCAATATTCGCCAGCACCCTGTTGGCTAACAGTACTGGTGGCGGTCGTTGTTAACCCGGGGCTTGACCGATCCAGTATGAAAGTTTGTATTGTTGTCCATATATTAATTTGGCAAGGTTTTACACCGGACGCCCTTCCTGACATAACGCTCCCAATTTATCCGGGCTTGGGACCGGCACAAAGAAACATACTGGTTTGTGCATCTGTAATTGTTACATTTATATAGCGAAGTTATGGTATACATGACCCATATTGCAGAGTCCGCTCTAACCTCTAACACATTTATATCAATTCAATAGATAGACATAAAAGGTTAATATTATCAACTTTATTTCAAACTACATTTCTGTATATACAGTAGTTACTTGCATAAAACCAGTACCTGTTAATTATATTCTTGATTTTACTGGCTTCCAGTGTTTTGTCTAAGTAGAGATGTAATTGGTGCTTTTAGATTTAACTCTGAGCAGATATTATTGATTTAAATGAAAATTCATGAGAACTTATAATAAAGATTGGTAATATATATTATGAGGAAAAAACAATCAAAATTTGAACATTTGCCCTTTAGTTTTATTTTTTAAATAATGTATAAAAATCCTTATTGTAAAGAAGAATAAGACAGAGACAGAGATATATTAAATTCACTTAACCAATTAATAAAAGGCCTATATATAGGGTGAGTCAAAATTATTTTAACAGTAATAGATTATTTTTATCTCGACCACATTTTTACAGGTCGACGGATAGGTCGTGGTGGACCATTGCCATGGCCTCCACACTCCCCATGAAATGTGTATCCGGGCTTTAAATGGTACTGTTGCTCAATGGATTTTGTGTGTTGAACATGATGGTGAACAGGCTGAGACATTCCTGTAAATCATCTTGCACATATGACATATGTTTTGTGAATAAATTGTTTCTGCCATCCAAATGTTAACGTAATTTTGACTCACCGGAGGGTGGATAGAAATGCCGACCTTGGCTCGGTGTGAGGCGGAGCAGGCCTTTCTATCTTGTTTTCATGTCTGGAGGTCACAGACTTGAGGTGAGGAGCTGCTGGATTGAAGAACCAGGGGAGAGAGCACGTCCGAGGCACTACCTACCCTGAGACGCTAGAGGGCAGCCCTCGTGGGCGGCTGTGGCACCACGGATTCCCGCAGGTCATGCTGGGACTGGAAGTTTGGTACAGCCCTGTTGGGTTCTGTGGGGGCCACCAAGGGGAACTTCAGAGTCCTATAATGGACTTCCACCACACCAGGAGTAGAATAAAAGGGAGCCACCTGACTCCATTTGTGGAGACAGAGGTGGGAGGAGGTGGATGAAGCTTGCTGAAGAGAAGTGAAGGCATTAGGACTGGGAAAAGGAACGGACTGGCAAAGAGAAGGGACTGTGCTTACTTTGCTGTACTGTGCTGTGGCTATTGTGTTGCTGTGGGGAGCAAAGGAAGCACCCCCATGTGTAAATAAACTGTCTGTGTTGGGGTTAGGGCGGCTGTATGCACCCCAGTGGTTTATAATATACTGTATATATGCCTATATTAATATATATATAGCCCTGGATGACAGAAGAAGATCCAGATCTGCCATGCAGCACTTCCGCCACACCCGGGAATGCTGACGGAAGTGCACCTGGAGCACTTCCAGGTGTAACATAAAAGGAGCCACCTCACTCCATTCGAGGAGTTAGTGTCAGGAGGTTAAGGACAGAGCCTGCAAGGAGAGGAGTGGATGCGGTAGAAGAAACAAAGTAGGAAGAAAGAGAAAGAGGAGAGAAAAAGGGACTGAGTAATAGTGGTTGTTGGTGATCTGTACACTGTGTGCTGTAAAAAACAGCAGAAGAAAAATAAAGCATGTGTTTTTGGACTTATGTGTCACTGTGCCTATCTGTGTCGGGGCTGGACTTCCACTATATATATATATATATATACATATACAGTATATACATACATACAGAATTAATAAAGAGGTAAAAGCTACCGAGTATTCTATGGTTTAATATATATCTCAGTTAACTATTAATTTCTCACTTTAAATTATGTGCAATAGGTGCAAGTGGATACTTACGAGCAATAATATATTTTGTTGCTGGGTGCAGTAATGACAGTGTTGGAAACAGCAAGGAAATTTTGGGGCACCAACTGGGTAATCCAATTTATTGTCCAGAGAAAGAAATGTAAATCAAACAAAACAAAAAAGACATTTGCAAGCATTTGTCCCTACAGAGGGATCACTTCAAGCTGTGTCTAGCAAGGTTTTTCTGGCCAGTAAATGATGCCACCTTCCGAGATGCTTGTTGTTTAATGGCAGCTAGACATAAAGGGGCAAGGTTAAGTGTCTTCCTTGGGTGACTTCTCAGCACTGTGGGGAAAGAAGAAGACAACATTGTTAGTGGCAGCACCCCCTGTCGTCCTGGTGGGTTATAACATACCTCGACTGAGTCTGCAAGGAGGTGCTCTGATGTGCAGGCATGAAGTGTCCTCTCACTTAGCTTGAGTTCAGTTGAGTGAGCAAATGTGGCCATGAGGTCATGGGCCCAAGGGAGGGCATCAGCTTTGGCTTGGATGTTCCCCCGCCAGAGCAGCACCTTAAATTTATATGGCTGGAGACTCTAGAGCCAGCAGGTGATCCTAGGGTTTGAGTCCTGGTGGGAACAAAGCCACTGCAGGGATGCTGGTCCGTCATAAGGGTGAACTCATGGCCCAGCAGGTAGTACTAGAGCTGCATAATGGCCCATCTGATGGTGAGAGCCTCCCACTCAATCTCCACACACCTTTTCTCCCAGTCCAGCAGTTTACGGCCGAGATACATGATAGGGTGTTCCACTTCATTGATGACTTGGGTTAAAATGGTGTCAAGGCTAGTCTCTGAAGCGTCAGTCTGGAGGAGAAAAAGTAGGGAAAAGTCAGGAGATAACAACAGGGCCATTTTTAGGTTGAACTACAGAACTTCCATCGTTGGGGTCTACCACCAGATGCTGGAAGGCCGCTGGGGCTCTGTGTAGCCCATACGGTTGACCAGTGGCCACTAGTGATGCTAAAAGCTGTCTTTCCCTTGCAGTGTCTGTGAGAAGGATCTGCCAGTAGCCCTTTGTCATGTAGATGGTGGAGAGATACCGGGCATTTCACAACCACTTCAACAACCACAACAACATTTATTTATATAGCACATTTTCATACAAAAAGTATCTCAAAGTGCTTTACATAATTAAGAAAAGAAAAATAAAAGACAAAATAAGAAATTAAAATAAGACAACATTAGTTAACATAGAAAAGGAGTAAGGTCCGATGGCCTGGGTGGACAGAAAAAACAAAAAAAAACTCCAGAAAGCTGGAGTAAAAAATAAAATCTGTAGGGGTTCCTGGCCACAGGACCACCCAGTCCCCTCTGGGCATTCTACCTAACATAAATGAAATAGTCCTCTTTGTAGTTAGACTTCTCACAGAGTCACTTGATGCTGATGATCATACAGACGTCTGGCTTTTAATCCATCCATCATTGTTGGAACATCATGGTGCGCCACCAGCAAAAGGACACCGGAAAAGGAAACAGAAGAGAGAGTAGGGGTTAGTACAGATTTTAGAGCCACCATGAATAGTTATTATAATGAATTGGATATACAGAGTATCAGGATTTAAATTACAGTAAAGTTATGAAAAGGCCATGTTAAAGTAATGTGTTTTCAGCAGTTTTTTAAAGTGCTCCACTGTATTAGCCTGGTGAATTCCTACTGGCAGGCTATTCCAGATTTTACGTGCATAACAGCAGAAGGCCGCCTCGCCACTTCTTTTAAGTTTTGCTATTGGAATTCTAAGGAGACACTCAGTTGAGGATCTGAGGTTACGATTTGGAATATAAGACATCAGACATTCCGATATATAAGATGGGGCGAGATTATTTAAGGCTTTATAAACCATAAGCAGAATTTTAAAGTCAATCCTGAATGACACAGGTAACCAGTGTAGTGATATCAAAACTGGAGAGATGTGCTCGGATTTTCTTTTCCTGGTTAGGATTCTAGCAGCTGCATTCTGCACTAGTTGCAAATGATTTATGTCTTTTTTGGGTAGTCCTGAGAGTAGTGCGTTACAGTAATCTAGTCGACTGAAAACAAACACGTGAACTAATTTCTCAGCATCTTTCAATGATATAAGAGGTCTAACTTTTGCTATGTTTCTTAAGTGAAAAAATGCTGTCCTAGTGATCTGATTAATATGTGATTTAAAATTTAGATTACAGTTAACAGTTACCCCTAAGCTTTTTACCTCCGTTTTGACTTTTAATCCTAATGCATCCAGTTTATTTCTAATAGCCTCATTGTATCATTATTGCCAATCACTAAGATTTCAGTTTTCTCTTTATTTAACTTGAGAAAGTTACTATTCATCCATTCTGATATACAAGTTAGACATTGTATTAGTGAATCAAGAGAATCGGGATCATCAGGTGCAATTGATAAATACAGCTGTGTGTCATCAGCATAGCTGTGGTAGCTCACGTTGTGCCCTGAGATAATCTGACCTAATGGAAGCATATAGATTGAGAAGAGCTGCGGACCCTGGATAGAGCCTTGTCGACTGAAAACAAACACGTGAACTAATTTCTCAGCATCTTTCAATGATATAAGAGGTCTAACTTTTGCTATGTTTCTTAAGTGAAAAAATGCTGTCCTAGTGATCTGATTAATATGTGATTTAAAATTTAGATTACAGTTAACAGTTACCCCTAAGCTTTTTACCTCCGTTTTGACTTTTAATCCTAATGCATCCAGTTTATTTCTAATAGCCTCATTGTATCATTATTGCCAATCACTAAGATTTCAGTTTTCTCTTTATTTAACTTGAGAAAGTTACTATTCATCCATTCTGATATACAAGTTAGACATTGTATTAATGAATCAAGAGAATCGGGATCATCAGGTGCAATTGATAAATACAGCTGTGTGTCATCAGCATAGCTGTGGTAGCTCACGTTGTGCCCTGAGATAATCTGACCTAATGGAAGCATATAGATTGAGAAGAGCTGCGGACCCTGGATAGAGCCTTGTGGAACACCATATAGGATATCATGTGTCTTTGAGTTGTAATTACCACAACTAACGAAGAATTTTCTCCCTGCCAGGTAGGATTCAAACCAATTTAAGACGCTGCCAGAGAGGCCCACCCATTGACTAAGGCGATTTCTAAGAATATTATGGTCAATGGTGTCAAATGCGGCACTCAGATCTAAGAGGATGAGAACAGATAAATGACCTCTGTCTGCATTTACCCGCAGATCATTTACTACTTCAATGAGTGCAGTTTCTGTGCTGTGATTTGTTCTAAAACCTGACTGAAATTGATCAAGAATAGCATGTTTATTGAGGTGCTCATTTAACTGCATAATGACTGCCTTCTCTAGAATTTTACTTAAGAAAGGCAGGTTAGAGATGGGTCTAAAATTTTTAAGAGCAGAGGGGTCGAGATTATTTTTCTTAAGTAGGGGTTTAACTACAGTAGTCTTAAGACAGTCTGGGAAGACCCCTGTATCTAATGACGAATTTACTATGTCAAGAACATTATCAATTAGCTCGCCCAATACTTCTTTGAAAAAATTTGTTGGTATTGGGTCAAGGACGCAGGTGGAGGGTTTCATTTGAGAAATTATTTTATGTAAATCAGGAAAATCTATCCTAGTGAAAGAGTTTAATTTGTTTATAACAGAATACTGGGGTTTATGAGGATCCTTAGTGTTGGGGAGATATACTATGTTATTTCTAATATCATTAATTTTTTGATTGAAAAATTCAGCAATAGCCTCACAGGTTTTACTGGAAGTACTCAGGAGGCATTCCTTTGAGTTACCTGGGTTTAACAGACGATCAATCGTAGAGAATAAAACTCCGGGATTACTAGCATTGTTATTTATAATCTCAAGATGGACTGTGTTATTGTATTCTGTTATTTTAACTTTTAATATTTCATAGTGGATAGTTAGTTTAGTCTTCCTCCATTTACGCTCAGCTCTACGGCATGTTCTCTTTAAATCAGACACTCTTTGGGTTTTCCATGGTATAACAATGATAGAAAATTTTTTAACTGTCTTTTCAGGTGCAACTATGTCAACAGCAGCTCTCACTTTAATATTAAATCTTTCCACCTTACTATTTACATTATCCTCGCTATTATAGTTGGCACTATAAATGGACTGATTGTTTAGAATGTTTGTAAATTTTAAAGCTGCTGATGAGTCAATGAAGCGTTTTTTAACAATATGCTTCTCATGAGTGTTTTCTATCATTATTTCTATATTAAAAAGTAGAAGGAAATGGTCTGATAGACCCGTATCAATGACCTGCTTTATATCAACTTTTAGTGATCACTAAGTCTAACGTATGACCTGCTTTATGTGTAGGCTGATTAACGAGCTGTCTCAAATCGAAAGAGTCCAGGAGGTTCATAAATTCTTTTACTTTTTGGTCACACTGATTATCTATATGAAAATTAAAGTCGCCAACTATTAAGAGTGTGTCATAGTTCATCCACTCTTGGCATGGGATAGGTGTCAAAGTTGGAAATGTGGTTAATCTGACGGAAGTGGCTGCAGAAGCGCCAACTCCCTTAAAGCTTTCAGACTAACACAAATTGGGCTGGGCTATGGGCTGTGATTTGACTCTTTCACACACAGCTTGTATCTCTGGCTCTACCTCTGACTTCTTGGCTTCTATGAGATGATAGGACCGCTTGTGATTAATAACTCCTGACTTGGTGATCATGTCATGGGCGATCAGTCGTGTCAGGCAACTGCAGTGATCATGGCTGCCAGTTCCTTTTCTGCGGGGGTGTAAGGATGTCTCCATAGTTTAAATGTTCTGTGTCTGTAAAGAGTGACAACGCAGGAAGGGCCACAGAGTCACTGGGGTTGCTGATAAACAAGGGTTTAAGGAAGGTTGATGTGGTAGATTATCTCCCTCGTATGTAGGTTGGGCTGGTAGACTAGACAATGAGGCCCTTTGTAAGGCTCTAGCCAGTGGGACAGGAGTTTCAAGTGTGATGTAGAGACGAGCACCATAACCCTGTCCCTTGGGTGGAATTTTCAAAGGTGGGAGCCAGGGCTAAGAGCGCTGAGCGCCCTCAAAGTGTTCCTTCACCAGTGGGCAGAGTGGCACAAAACAGTCATAACTCAGAGATGTATTCAGCAATGTAAAAGCTGGATGACACTGCTTCTTTCTCCCAGCTCTCCTGAACATGGTTGAGCAGTCCCTAGGGCTGTCTGCCATACAGCAATTCAAAAGGGGAGAACCCCGTTGAAGCCTGTGATACCTACCCAAGTCCTTCTCGTCTCTCAACACCACCTTCTTCAGCATCTGTTTAACCATCTGGTTTAGAAGCTCAACCAAGCTGTCCATCAGGGGATGGTAAATGGATGTCTTAAGGTTGTGGATGCAGAGTAATCTGGTGAGTTCCCTTAAGGTATGTGATGTGAGTGGCACCCCCTGATCTATAAGAACCTTCTTAGGGATGTGATAAAACCCCTAAAATTCCCGGGCTATGGTCTTGGAATTAGCCACACAGAGAGGTATGGCCTCTGGGTACCAGGTGGCATAGTCCACAAGGATGATGTATTTGTGTACCCTGGCTGAGGGTTTAAGCAACCCAACAATGTCCATACTGAGCCACTCAAAGGGAATGTTAATGATGGGCAGGAGAACAAACAGGAGAGCTGAGGTATTTGGGTCAATTGGCACTCCAGGCAAAATCTGTGAAAGCAGTCCACATCCTTGTAAAAAATTGGGCCAATAGAAACTTGCCGTGATACTCTCAAGAGTTTTTTCATTCTCCAAATGCACTCCCAATATGTGAGTGTGAGCGAAGTCACATACTGTATGTCCTGGCAGTACAGCCAGGTTACAAAGAGTTGGCTCTGGACTTTATCCTGTACTTTACGCCCCCTGGTCCAAGAGATCTTGGTCATTTCTACAACGTCTCCCTGTCAGGTTTTCTTTGGGGACAGTCTCTCCCCAAGATCATAGTGTATGGAGGCTGTGGTAACACAACCACCCGCAGCCATCTGAGCTGCCCTTTTGCCAGCAGCCAGCAGACTGCGATGGGGTATCATCTGGCTTTACCTTGAATACAGATTAGACTATCCCGTTTACCATCATAGTGTTCCGAAGGGATGTAATGGCCTGTGACAATGATGGGGTTGGGGTGTCCATTCAGTCTGGTCATGCCTGTAAAAGAAACCTGTGGAGGGTTGGGCATGACCATGTAAGCTGTATCTCTAACTGCAGGACCAGGGGCCTCATGTATAACGCAGTGCGTAGAATTCACACTAAAACATGGCGTAAGGACAAAAGCGGAAATGTGCGTACGCACAAAAAAATCCAGATGAATAAATCTGTGCATTCGCCAATTTCCATGTTCCATAAATCCTGGTCAGTGTGAAAAGTAATGCACATGCACGTGCCTGCTGCCACTCCCCAAACTCCTCCCAGAATTACACCTCTTTGAGTAAGGAGACTGTAGAAGATTGTGGGTTCGCTTCCCAGTTCCTCCCTGTGTGGCTAGCACTTTGAGTACTGAGAAAAGCACTATATAAATGTAATGAATTATTATTATTATTATAATATGCAAATCAATATAAATAGCTGTTAAGTTCAGTGTTCTGTGAAAAGGCAATGGCAAAAGCACAGAGGGAGATAAAAGAATTTCAGCGAATACCAAATGGAGGCAAGAAAAAACGTACTATTTGCTGGTTTAAACAGTGGTATAAACAGCAAAAGGAAGTTGATTGAGTAACATAGAGCGTCGGAGAAACTTGAAAGCTCAAGTTCACAAAGTCGCAGAGTGCCCGAAATAACAAAGAAGTTGTCAGATATAAAAGTTGCCGTGAAAGGCGAGTCGTAGCCCACCGTCTGAGTGTCAAATGAAAGCTTATTAGGGTACAGAGAAAAAAAATAGGCACACAGTGGGAGTGCTGGAGACTTTTTACCTCCTAAGGCATCAGATTTCTTCGGGTCCACCTTGACTCTGTCCGCTGATACCATATGACCAAGGACGGTAAAGCTGGTCTTGGAGAAATCTAAACTTCCTTGAATTGTGTTTGATATGAGCCTTGTGTAGTTGCTGGGAGATAGTGTTGAGGTCCTTAAGATGTTGTTGGACAGATGGGGAGAACACGATGATGTCATCAATGTATATGAGACAGATCTTCCCAATGAGCCGCCAAAGGACCTGCTCCTTGAGCCACTGAAATGATGCCCCCACGTTTGTCTATTCAAAGGGTTTCACCTGAAACTGGAACAACCCCTTTGGAGTGATAATGGGTGCTTTCTCAATGCTATCCTCCTCTATCCTCACTTGCCAATACATGAATTTCAGGTCCAGGGAGCTGAACGCTGCTGCCCCATGCAAAGACTCTAAGATGCCATGAATGAGTGGCATGGGGTAGGCATCATGAAGGGCATTCTTATTTAGCTCCCTAAAATCCAGGCAAAATTGTCAGGTCCCATCAGGCTTTGGCATGCAAACCACAGGACTAGCCTACTGTGAGGTTGTAACAATCAACTATCCCCAAGTTGAATTATTAACACACCAAGGTTGACTTCTAGACCGTTAAAAAAAAAACTATAACTCTTTAATTTATGGTGTAGAACAAAACAAACAAAATATATTTAGAATTTTAAAATGCATTTATCATCAATAACTACAACTACTGGAATATACATATCTATGAGTACCGTGGTACCAAGGTTACATAATATCAAGAATAAATGAGTCTTTGAAATTCCTAGTAAACCCTGGGAATAGTCTTTGTTTCCATTACAAAATACGACTGCTCTCACCCATTCCTTGTGGACCTCCTTAGCTCCATCCAATGCTGGTTGTTTTTTTTCCCATTGTTTAGCTTCAGGGAACATCCAGTATGTACCATCCATTATTTTAGTTATCTGGAAGCTTCTCCATCCCATCTAGATCTCCACAACCACTTTGTCATAATTTGTAGTCCTTTTGTAATCCTCAAGCTATTAGTCGCAGTCTCCTCTCCAGGCCTGTATTTTTTCCCTCCTAAAATTGAGGATCTCTTCTTTCCCCTTTTTTTTGTCCTTCCTCAGGGGGAATGATGATCTTCCTGTTGCACTTCTATCAACCTAGAAGCCCTTCCTGTGTTCCCCTTAAATCTGGCAGTGTTTTCAAAATAAAAGTTCAGACCAGAATTGGAGTTTCAGTAACCCCCCAATCCAAGTGTTCCAAGGGTGAAATTCTGTCTCACTGTGCCTTTGTCACAAGGTAGAAGGCCCAATCACCCCTTCCGCCAACATCTGGTTGACCCACTCCTTGATTATCCCTCTTTTCATAGGTGACACTTTATAAGCCCTGTGCCAACAGTGTGGATGACACACCACATCAATCCAACCTAGTTTGTTCATCCACACCAAGTGCCACACTTCTGTCTCCCAGTATGTGTCAAACAAACAAAGCCCCATGTGCCATTCCATCAGCGAGAAAGAATTTTACTTTTGCACTTCCTCTAAATAGCTCATGAGGCACCTTAAGATTTTCCCATAAGCTATATTACATTAGGATATGTATGCTGCCTTTATCTACAACTGCCTCTCCTGGGACACCTTGTACTTGTATGGGCACCATTAAGAGGGGCAAGGTGGCTTGCAGCAAGGTGAGATCGGCACAGCGTTCTGCTGAGTCTTTTCTCTCATGCTTAGGCACAGGGCGCCTTCTGAGACGTGGTACCCTTATGAGACCTACTAACCCTGATGGCCGCCCAGTCCTTCTCCACTCGGGACCCCAGCTTTGCCAAATCATCTACCAATTTCACGAACCACAACGATGTGGCTGCCACATGTTGCAATATCTCTTCCACATCTCAGAATGCCACTTTAGGCACAACAAATGCAATTCAAAGACAAGGTCCCTGAGACTCTGCAGTGGCTTTTGCACAAAGGTCTGGAACTTCTCTTCCAACAACGCCTGGTTTTCCTCTGAAACGAATGCATTTAGAAAGGCAGTGTGGAACTCCGCCCAGTTGTTATATTTCTGCTGTTCTGCAAATCACCAAGAGTGAGCCAGACCGCTGAGTGCCATGTTCAGGAATCCCTGCAGCTCAGCACACTGAGGGGTGGGCCTAGGGAACTCCATTCGCAAAATTGCAACCAACAATTCCCTGTTAAAGGAATCAACTGCCTCAGTGGCTGCAAGACATCACGCCAACTCTCTTCCACATGCCTCCTGATCTTCTCTCTCATATTCACTTCTATGTGCTGCATTCACTGTGTGAAGGACTGTTCAAGACACTGCACCCTCACAGCCGTGGCCTTGATGAGGTCATGGACAGTCTCTTCTTGATTGATAAAGTTGCGATCGATGTCATCAAGCCACACCTTTAACTGCAGTAGGCACAGCATCAGGTCTTGCAGAACCCGTCCCTCACTGGTCTCTGCAGGCTTCGGACTGGAGATGCACAGGGTATCCAGCAAGCTGAACTCTTCCTTGAGAGTGGCTCTGACTGTGATGTTGCACTGGCTTGACACTGGATGCATAGCTATCAGTGGTACGCTCAGGTCAAGCTCCTCACCCTGCACTGTGCCCTTGACAGACATGGCTCTTGTGATTCTGAAAGTGAAAATGGGAACTAGAAGTGTGTGTAAATTAATCCTGGCTTCTACCTGGCTCACCAAAACTGTATCAGTCACAGTGACGCAAAGATTCACACCATCAAAAGGACAGTGAATTATTTATTTTATGGACAGGACTCAAGGGAGACACCCAGCCTTGACCTAACATGTACATGGTCACTCACAGTGACACAGTTAGAAGCCCAATAAGTAATAATGAAATATATTAATCAAATGAATGTAAATAACAACACTCAATAACAGAAAAATATATTCAAAAAGTATACCCTTTATTAAGGAATTTTAGACTTAGAATTTATATAAATAACTAATTATGATTGGCTCCTAATTTTAGGGGATTTCAGCCAGCCTATATGTAAGGAAGAACACAGGTTGTGGGATATTGGACCATTTCTGCTTTCTATTAAATGTGGAAATACTGGTAACTAAAACTAAACAGCAGCATATTGTTAAAAACTCTATTTTAATGCATTTGTAGCATCTAAGTTTGCTAATATTCTGAATAATCACTCCAAATTTAGTACTTGTTCTAGCACAACCAACAATGTTACCAGTAAAGTAGAGTAGTTTTTTCTAAGGTAAGAGCTGACAGCCAACATAGTGTTAAGAAATCCTGTAGCACTAAAATACCTTAGAAAACTCATAAAATGTCATATCGTAAGAGAAAATGCCATAGGGCTGAGCGTAAATGAAGGAAAACTACATTAATAGTCCATGGTGAAATATTAAAGGCACATAATGCTGAATATAATAAAGCATACTGTCTTGAGGGTCAGTCCTATTTTTTCTGAAATTATAAATGATGTTGGAAATCCAAGATTATTCTCAATGACTGATCATCTTCTAAACCCAGTTCAGAATGCCTCATGGAAATTTGTGAAACTTTTGCCACATTCTTAACACAAAATAAATATTAGAAATAATATAATGCCTCCCTCCAAAATTAATCATGTTGAACTGCAACATGCTCTTTTTAGAAACTTAAGTTCCATTTGTGCAATAGGTTTTCCTGAACTCCATTGAATAATTTTCAACCAAGACCATCCACTTGTCTCCTTCACCCAGTCCCAACAGGATTTTTAAAGAAATCTTGGATGTGCTAACTGATGGTATACTTGACATAATGAAGTTGTCATTAGATACTGGGGTTTTCTCAAATTGTCTAAAGACTGCAGTTGTTAAACTCCTACGTAAGAGAAAAATAATCTTGACTCATCTGTACTTGACAACTTTAGACCTATTTCTACGTGCATTTTTCAATAAAATTCTAGAATTTTTTTTTTTTTCAGCAATTAAGTAACTATTAAAAACATTTTACCCTTTATAAGTTTCAGTCTGGTTTAAGAACAAATCAAAGTACAGAAGCTGCACGGATTAAAGCATTAAAAATGATGTACAGGTTAATGCACACAGAGGCCTTGTATCTGTTCTTGTTCTACTAGACCTAACACCATAGACCATACTGTTCTAATAAATCACCTTAGTCAATGGGTGGGCCACTCGGGCAGTGTCTTATATTGGCTTCAGACTTATTTAACAAATAGAAAATTATTTCTTAGCTGTGGTAATTGCAGATTAGAGATCCATGGTATTATATATGGTGTACCACAAGTATCTGTTCTTGGCCTGGTGTTATTTTTAATCTATATGCTCCCATTAGGCCAGATTATCTCAAAACTCAAGGTAAACTACCACCATTATGCTGATGACACTCAGCTTTGCCTTTCTATAGCACCTGATGACCCTAACCATTTAGTCTCTCTGTCTTGTATTTCTGAATGGAACAGAGTAACAACTTCCTCATGCTAAACAAGACAAAATCTGAAATCTTTCTTATAAGTAAAAGTGGAAATAATGGAGGTATTAGAATCCCACATTTTAATTTGGTTTTCTTATAACTACAATTTACTTCTACCCTTAATAAACTAGATAAGTATATAATTATCATATCCTTCAATTAATCTTTAATCTCTGCTTTTCTCTGTTTCTTTTCCAGTTCTTATGTGCCATTCTTTGCCACCACCACTTGAACAAAATCCTGTTTTGTCACCTGTGGTGTTTAAATGTTTGAATGAAACCTGCCACAAGACCCATTGTGTGTAATCCACCCAAATTCTGCAATGATTTTTAGTTGAATTTTCTACTTTATTAACTTCATTGTGTGCACTTTCTCTTAATGTTATTCTGCTGGGCAATTTTAACATTCATGTGGATAATGTTAACTGCCCACTTAGAAAGGATTTTATGTCTTTATTGATATTACTAGCAAAATACCCGCGCTTCGCAGTGGCGAAGTACTGCCTTAAAATTGTTATTAAGAAGAAACATAAACATTTTTAAGCTGAGGGAAAATATACAAATAATTATTTGTTAAGGATCTCTTTGTATACCACGTTGTCAGTTCGGCCGTCCGGTTGTAATATGACCAAGCTGTGTGCTGAGCTTACTCTTGAGCATGCAACATACAGTTGGCCATGTGAAAAGCAATCTCCCCTCAAATCAATGCCAACCTTTTGTAGGGTTTGTCCCTGAGACATTAATTGTCATTGCGAAGCAGAGCCTTACTGGAAATTGGAGGCGTTTGAATTGAAATGGGAGATCAGAGAGTATAACGGGGATGCGAGGAATAAAAACTCTCTCCCCTGAGCCACTGCCAGTAAGAATAGTTGCCTCAATTAGGTTCTTTTGCAGACACGTGACCTGAAGTCTTGTGCCGTTACAAAGTTTCGGTGGCTGTACGCAAATCCACAATCGGCTTTTTTGAGCCAAACCTGTTGTTTTCTTATGAGCCGCTTTTTATTATTGGGATTGTACCTAGAAACAGAAGCTCTATTAACTTGTGGATTTGCGTGCGAATATTTAGCGGCAGCGTCTCTATTGACTTGTGGATTTGCCTGCAAGTATTTGGCGGCAGCATCACGAAGTTGTTTCCGTCTACCTGCATCAGAAAATGTACAACGACGTCTGACACGCCGCCTTTTTACTGTTTTCTCACAGCTTGGATTGCTTCTGTCATAATCGGTTTGAGTTTCATGGTTTGTTTCAATTACGTTAGTATTTGTAGGACTTGTTGTGTTGAAGTGACATTCGGCATCTGTCAAGCGTTGTAAGCATACAATCGGTTTCATCGATAATTTCGCATCCAGCTTTTGAGAGTTGAAACATTCATAAACATCAAAGTGTCCACTACTCAAATCATCACCTGTGAATCTAAGATGTTTAAGAGGCATTGGCGGTTCTCCAAACGTGTAAAATAGGCAGGCAGCCAACTACATGGGAGGCGTGGGGATGGGGGACTCAATATAGGCAGGCAGCCAACTACGTGGGAGGCCGGGGGACGCAGGACGCAACCCTGCATCACACGGCAACTGAGCTGCAGGTTATGGACGTATATATGTACGTAAGTAGGATTCAGTTATGACGTACCTTTATGACATTACGTGTAGAATTTTGAAATGAAACCTGCTTAACTTTTGTAAGTAAGCTGTAAGCCTATGAGCCTGCCAAATTTCAGCCTTCTACCTACACAGGAAGTTGGAGAATTAGTGATGAGTGATTCAGTGAGTGAGGGCTTTGCCTTTTATTAGTATAGATGTGTTTATTGATATGGAGAAGGCTTATGGTAGAATGCCATGTTGATTTGGAGAAGGCTTATGGTAGAATGCCATGTCAAGAGGTCTGGAGTTGCATGAGAGACAAAGAAGTACCATAGAAGTACATAAGGATTAACCAGAAAATGTATGTGGGAGCAAGGACTTAGGTTAAAAGCAGTGTTGGGGTAACAGACAAGATCCCAGTTACAGTAAGTTTAC
Organism: Erpetoichthys calabaricus; assembly: GCF_900747795.2. NCBI lineage: Eukaryota > Metazoa > Chordata > Cladistia > Polypteriformes > Polypteridae > Erpetoichthys > Erpetoichthys calabaricus. The sequence continues at coordinate 53,778,801 of NC_041411.2, forward strand.
ACCAGGGATCTTTTTTAAGTCCTTACCTCTTTGATCTGTTTATGGAGGTGGCAAGTCATAGGATAAAAGGCCAATCCTCTTGGTGCATGCTCTTTGCTCATGACAATGTATGGTGGTACCAAAGGGCAAAACACAAACAAAAATAAAAACACCAACAAAAATACAGAAAGTACAAAAGAAAAATTAGAAGCACATACAAAAAATTGACAACGCAAATTAAAAAAATTGAAAATGCAAACAAAAAAATTGAAAACACCAATTAAAGATATAAAAATACAAACAACGATTTGAAAACACAATCAAAAAACTGAAAGCACAAGCAATAAAATAAAAATTCAAAATAAAGTGAAAGCACAAACAAAAAAGAGAATGCAAAAGAAAAAATCAAAGTGCAAACAAGAAATTGAACACGCAAATAAAAAATTGAAAACGCAAAAACAAAAAAGTGAAAATGGAAACTAAAAGAAAGTCAAAACAAAAATGACATTACGAGGGAGGAGTGGTGGGGTGTGTGAAATGGGCGGAAAAGCCAAGGAAATTTTGGTAACAATTTTCTGTGATCCTAACGAAGTTTAGTGCAACTTGCAAGGCAATGTTGTTTTGGATTGAAAGAAGCTAAATATTTAGGCTACCTAGTGGGTCACAGTATCGTGAAACCACATTGTTCAAAAGTAGATGCCATATTAAAATGGCCCCATCTGCGAACCAAGTGGCAGATACAAGCATTTCTCAGACTAGCGGGGTATTACTGGCGGCTTATATCTTGTTTTTCTGAGAGAGCAGCGCCCTTGACTGATTTAACAAAGAAGAGGGCTCCCAACGCCGTGGTATGGAATGATAAGACAGACACTGCATTTTGTGACATGAAGCGGGCCCTTACGTCAGCACCTATGTTAAAAGCACCTGATTTTTCTGTTCTTTTCAGATGGACACTTCAGACACAGGCTTGGGGGCTGTGCTGAGCCAAAGCGTCAATGATGTTGAACACCCCATCATGTACCTGAGCCGGAAGTTGTTAGATAGGGAAAGTGGATATGTAGCGGTGGAATAGGAGGACCTTGCAATTAAATGGGTGATTACTTAGTTGAGGTACTACCTCTTGGGCCAGGAATTTACTCTTGTGACAGATCATGCACCCCTACAGTGGATGGCCCTACATAACGAGTCTAATCCACAGGTCACTAGGTGGTTTCTTGACCTACAACAGCATAATTTTTTGCTTGTTCACCGTAAATGCACTCTTCATTCCAATGCCGATGTTCTTTCTTGAGTCCACAACCTCTCAATCAGGTCTGCCTGACCCGATGGGTCTGGGCTGAGGGGGGCCCATGTCACATATATGTGATTGGGAGACAGCTGAAGGGACTAAATGATAGCAATTCCGCGCCAGACCAGGGGGTGGCAGGGTGCACTGACTGTCTCTCTCAATCTCTTGCAGACCATCCACGGGAAATCTCTTAGGGTACCGGCACCACTGATGACATCACTTCAGTTTTTTCTGTTTTCTTCCGGCACCAAAGATGATGTCAATTCCAACTCCGATGATGGCGTCACTTCCGGCCCGCCCCAAGGACGACATCACTTCTGGTTCCGCCTAGATGATGTAATTTCCTTTGACTGGGCTTTAATGCCACCATCTTGTCTCAATAACTTCAGTTCTGTTTTGGACTTGCATCTATGAACATCTGTGTTCAATTTAAACCTCAATTTTGCAGCCCTTGAATAATATGCAGGTGGCTGCCCCAAACCTTCTTGATGTCTAAGACTCATTCTTGTGACAACACATATACATCAAGTTGGCGTTGTGAGGTAGAGCGCCTTGTGGGTTTGCAGCATGATTGAGAAAAAAAAGTCAGTATGTTCGAACGGATTTCGAAATTGGGAGCACTAGTGGTAGGTGTAGTAAATGTCTGTCTTTGTTTAAATTAGCCAGTATACATTATGAGGAGAAGATGGATGCCTAGGATGATATTAATTTTCATCCTGGCATTCTATCACTTGTGGGACAGCCCTGGAAAGAAAGTCATCGTTTTGCCCAGAGTCTGGCAAGTCTTCAGGGTTTTTGCCAAATGAAAACTCAGACCAGTGTGATTCCAGATGAAAGGACGAGGCAACGGCTACATGCAGCTTAGGTGGGTAGCTAATGTCATACGTGTTAATTTTACAACAAAGACACCGTGAAACTTTAATGCTTAAAACATGTGAAAAGCACACAGAAGGGTCTGTGCTGGTATATATTAGAAATAATATGTTTGTGTGTATTTTAAAGAAAATGTCAAAGTTAGGACCTAATTTGTAGTGTTTTAATAATGATTTTTTATCTTGCACCAAAAACACAATCATTAGAGTTCTGTAATAATTTGTTATTTAAGCAAAATAATTTTAGTAAAATGTGTATGCAGTTAAGTTTTTAAAAATTCTATCATGTTTCCGTAAAACTTGTTGCTGATACTGCAAGGAAAGCTTTTATAATCAGTATCAAGTGAATAACGTTCCCCCAGGTCACACTCATTTATTTTTTCACATTTATGTCCAAACATACAATACAATACAATACAGTTTATTTTTGTATACCCTAAAATCACACAGGAAGTGCCGCAATGGGCTTTAACAGGCCCTGCCTCTTGACAGCCCCCCAGCCTTGACTCTCTAAGAAGACAAGGAAAAACTCCCAAAAAAACCTTGTAGGGAAAAAATGGAAGAAACCTTGGGAAAGGCAGTTCAAAGAGAGACCCCTTTCCAGGTAGGTTGGACGTGCAGTGGGTGTCAAAAGAAGGGGGTCAATACAATACAATGCAGTACACAGAACAGAACAATTTCTCAATATAGTAAGAAATAAAAAATATACATTTTAGAAGTACAGAGCAGAATTTAACAGTAGATGATATATCCCATAATAAGATTTGGATTTGTGTAGAGTCCTGGAGACCTCATCCTTCAAGCTGCCTCCTCCATTTGGCCATTCCACGGCTGAAACAGTGCTGGGCCAGCCAATCCGATGAAAGGACTCCTCTTTCCCACGATTCCTGCGATCCTCCATCTGGGATGACTTTTCCTTAGGCAGGCAAAACAACTTGACAGGTGGGCCATGGCACCAAGTGCCACATTTGAGTACCGAGAAGAAAAACAGAATAAGTGAGGGTTATTATACAATTATAACTGTCATGTTACTTATGTTTAAGTGCTAATGACTAACAACAGAGATGCAGTCTGTACAGTTAATCAGCAGCTCTAGTCAGGATATGCTAAACTGAAGTAGTGAGTCTTCAGCCGGGATTTAAAAGCTGAGACCGAAGGGGCATCTCTTATAGTAGCAGGCAGACTATTCCACAGTTTAGGGGCCCTGTAACTAAAAGCTTGACCTCCCACTGTTATTTTATTAATCCTTGGAATCATAAGCAGACCGGCATCTTGAGATCTTAATGTGCGCTCAGGTTTGTAAGTCATGATAAGTTCAGACAAGTAAGCCGGACCTCGACCATTTAATGCTTTATATGTTAAAAGAAGGATTTTGAAATCTGCCCTAAACTTAATTATAAAATAATTAATATAATTATAAGGTCTAAACATTTTAAGACAAGGTATCAACATAAGATTTATAATTATAGTAACACATATTTTGAACTCTTAATAACATGGCAGTATCTGAAAAGCATGATTAATTTTATTTCAATATTGTAATTTATTGTCACTGTATTGCAATTTTCAGTTGTTACTTTTTAATTATTTAAAGTGACTCATGTAATTTTAGATTAATGTTGGAATAATGACTACCCATAATGGCGTTTTGAAAAAGGAGAAAGGAAAACAGATGCCACTGCATGTTTTGCCATTGTACTCCAAAAGAAAACTTTTGCAGGCAGCTGAAAGAAAACTGAGAACAGTTTTTTAGTATTCCTGATGGGCCATACCAACTTTTACATTATAATGGGTCAATTGTGGATAAGTACCTGGAACCAAACAACCATTTATGTTACAAGATTTTAAGGATGCAATTGGGAAACCATTTAATAGACTTAAGCTTTTTCATCTGCACTGAGAAAGAATGCAAGAGATAAGCAGTTATATTTTTTGGGTTTTGTTTTTGTTGGATTACAGGATCATTCCTGTATTTGTTAGTTTTCATTCTAAGAAACCTTTTGAGCTTCTTACTTAGTTTGACTCTTTCTGTATGAAATGCACTTTGATGAATTTTTATTAAAATGTAATCATTCATTCCCTTAACTCGAATAAAAAAAAAACTCCTGATAGTATTGCAGTGGATATGATGATCTTGTGGAAGAATAATTTTAGGGTAACATGGCATTCATCTTAAAGAAATAGCATAAAGGCTTAATAAATATCAAAAACATGTTCAGGCGCACCAGGAAACCAGATAAAGGTCAAGTGAACAACAAAATGTACACTGAAATATAAGAATTGGTTTAGGAAAAATACTGAGATGGTCAAATAAATAAAGAATGTACCAGACGAAAAGTTGATGTAATAAACAAAATGTACTGAAGGATGACTAAGAAATGACTAAGAAATCAGCAGATGTCCTATAAACGAGAATGAACAATTGTTATATGCACAGAAATTTCAAGGGTGGTGTTACAACTCAAAGGTACAGTATAAGAAGAACTAGAATATAATATAACAGTCTTTTATTTTATATAACTCATTTGGGTGTAAACCAATGAACCAACCAGATTAAAATGATTGATTGATTGATTGACACTATATGCAAAGTCAGTAGTTTTTAAAATGAACTTCTTTTCTTTGTTTTCTTTGACCATTCTGATCATTCTGACCATGCTGTAACAGATGACTTTTGAAGAATGCTCCCTCCAAGGCATTTTGCCGAGGAGTCATTAAAATATACAATGAACTGATTTTTTCCTGCCTGATTACTGAATTGTCCTGTTAGAGGATGTTTCTTTTTTTAATAAGATGTTAAATTTCTACCACAATCTAAAGACAGAATACTATGACTTATGACTGTTAATTCTGTATTCACGGTTTCTCTCATTGAAAATGTATGTAAAAATGCATTGAAATATAAGTTTTGAACTTTTGTACTGGAGTATAAACTTGAATGCTAATGCAGTTGGGAATAATAAATAACTCATTTATTTGTACTGAAGTCCAAAGTTGTGCGTGTTATCTACTGAAGAATAAAGAATTTACCAACCTGTTTAGACTAATGTTCATATTATGTTGACAAAGGATATCTTTTTTTCTAGATAAGTCTCAAGACAGTGATAGTGAAGTAGCAGTTCAGTCAAAACATTCTGAAGAAGATTCATTGAACGACACACTGGTATTTAATGGTTAACTCGGTCATATTTTTAAAAGATATGCAGTGGAACTTGATTGCTGAGATGCTAAATACATGCATCTCTGTATTTCTCTTGTTTAGAAATTATACTGAGCTACAGTATATGCACCAATCCTCATTGAAGATGAAGATAGCACAACAGAACAGGAGTCTGTGGACATTGTGGAGTTTTAAGGTTTAAAGTGATTTAGGAAATACTTAATATTTATAAAAATTTTGTATTTAAAATACCACAAACAACTTGCAACCTATTACCACAGATGCGATTATACATAGTTTCAGTCTCCTCCTGATGATGCACGTGTGAGGCTAACTGAGGAGTTTAAGTTGACCCTTAATGAGGGGATAACCCCACAGTGCAGAACTGCATGAAGTAGGATTGATAATGTCAGGAGGAAGTTGCCAATGTGTCCCTTCCTTCACTCCTGACCAAAGCCATAGTACATTAGAACAAACTTCAATTTACTGGTTGTTTTTTATCATAATATTTATTGTATTATATGGTTTTACTGTATTGTCTTATATTGTACTTTGAGTCGACATCTGTGCATTTTATTGTTTGTTTTATTTTTTGATTTAAAGTAAATCTAATCTAAATGTGTGTTTGCTGTTTTAGTTAATTGTTTATTCTCCTATACTGTATCTGTTATTCAGTAGGTTAACAGAACACAGTATTCCAGTGGAAGAAATCTTGGCTGAACTTGCCAAACAAATTCAATCTGAAACAGTATCAAGATTCAATATAAATCATGGAGATATCTGAGATGGAGCTCTCCTAGGATTTAGACAAAGCACTTATAATCCTACTTATATTATGTTGGTAAAATTCACTGATGATTCTGGTAAGAGTGAATATGCAGTTGATGCTGGTGGACCAAAAAGAGAGTTTCTTCAGCTCTTAATTCAGGATTTATAGCATCGAAGAATTTTTGAAGGCAAAGAAAATGAAAAATATTTACAGTGCGACAAAGCAGGTAAGTATACAACAGTGCAGTTTTAACATGGACAGTGATTTTTTGGGTTTGACTAAATTTGCATATACAAGGCATTAAGAAAACTAGAGCCTACATAAATAAAATGTACAGTAATCCCTCGCTATATCGCGCTTCGCCTTTCGTGGCTTCACTCTATCGCGGATTTTATATGTAAGCATATTTAAATATATATCGCGGATTTTTTGCTGGTTCGCGGATTTCTGCGGACAATGGGTCTTTTAATTTCTGGTACATGCTTCCTCAGTTGGTTTGCCCAGTTGATTTCATACAAGGGACGCTATTGGCAGATGGCTGAGAAGCTACCCAACTTACTTTTCTCTCTCTCTCTCTCTCTTGCGCTGACTTTCTCTGATCCTGACGTAGGGGGATTGAGCAGGGGGGCTGTTCGCACACCTAGACGATACGGACGCTCGTCTAAAAATGCTGAAAGATTATCTTCACGTTGCTACCTTCTGTGCAGCTGCTTCGTGAAGCGACATGCTGCACGGTGCTTCGCATACTTAAAAGCTCGAAGGGCACGTATTGATTTTTGACTGTTTGTTTTTCTCTGTCTCTCTCTCTCTCTCTCTCTCCCTGCTCCTGACTGAGGGGGTGTGAGCTGCCGCCTTCAACAGCTTTGTGCCGCGGTGCTTCGCATACTTAAAAGCAAACAGCCCTATTGATTTGTTTGCTTTTCTCTATCTCTCTGACATTATCTGCTCCTGACGAGCACTCCTTTGAAGAGGAAGATATGTTTGCATTCTTTTAATTGTGAGACGGAACTGTCATCTCTGTCTTGTCATGGAGCACAGTTTAAACTTTTGAAAAAGAGACAAATGTTTGTTTGCAGTGTTTGAATGACGTTCCTGTCTCTCTACAACCTCCTGGTTTTCTGCGCAAATCTGTGACCCAAGCATGACAATATAAAAATAACCATATAAACATATGGTTTCTACTTCGCGGATTTTCTTATTTCGCGGGTGGCTCTGGAACGCAATCCCCGCAATGGAGGAGGGATTACTGTATGCCTTTTCCAGACTTTTTCCTTGTACTTGCATTTTATATTTTTTTATTGGGTTTAAAACTTTATCTAATTTGTATCTTATTGAAATGAAACTGGTTTCTGAGACATATTTTTATATTAGCAATGTTGAATTTTGTTTTACGTTACTGTTTTGAGTGTCTTTTTGCAATTTGTATGTTCCTTTTACCAAAGCATACAGATTTACAGGTGCTCCAAAAGGTATGACTAATATTAAAATATTTTGGGGTGTTTGAAAGGTTCTCCGCTTTAGAAATGTTCATTTCTTACATAGGTCTCTAACTTTTTCTTCCTCAATATGTTGTTTTCTGTCAGTTTATTCTATGAACCCACATAGTGCAATTCAGAATCAAAGGTGAAAGCATTAGATACCAGTCCATTATAGAGTGCACACACCTACTCTTGGTTATTATGGGGTAACAAATAACAATACCTGCATGTAATAAGAGGAATTTGAAGTGCCAGTTTAACCCCCAACCCCCTTTATCTAAATAACAGTGTACTTAAAACATTTTGGGAAAAGTACTATTTTCATATTTTTGTAAATGTTTCAAAGAACAATGTCTATAGTATCTTTGCAAGATATTGAGGACTTTTAAAAATATTTACTGTAACTGAAACAATGTACTTTCATCAACCCCCCCCCTCCGCAGCCTCAGATAAAACTTCATCTTGTGACCTTCATTAGAAGACATTTTAATGTTTGCAGCTGGCCTTCATGCTGTACCACCATTAGCACTGCAGCCAAGACCAACAATTTGCTTTCACCATGATGGGTCACTACTGCCAGTATTCAACACTTGCATCAACATCTTAACTCAGCCAATCCAAAAAACCTATGAAAGTTTTAGATTTTATGTTAGTTTTGGAATTTTAAAGGTTTTAGCCAGTATTAACCTGAGTCACTTACTGTATATACACATTTACAGTAATCTACTGTAATGTACAGTCAGAGACAGAGCCTGAAAATTTTAAAAGAGAGTTAGGAGCTACCATCATCAGGGTGGGTATGTATGCTACATACTTCTTGCCCAAAAAGAATTAGAGGTGAGAAACCACCCTTGAAAGAAAGAGTAAAGAGCCTCCTGAGATGAAACAAGCAATCCTGTCTCGAAGAACTAGAAAAAAAGGGCAAGACAACACGTGCCAAGGATGGTTCACGATACTCTGAATTAAAAGTAGAAGCCCTGTCACTACATGCTTCCCTTCTGTTTAACAGGTTTTCATGTCTCTGCCATTGCACTATACCTGAATAACTCATTTGGGATCCTGATGGACAGGATGACATTCTTGAAGGTCTCATTCTGTGTTGGTTCCAGAACATCTTAGCCTCATTCAAATCTTACTGAAGAACAAGAAGAAATGCAAACTGCAGCAAACATTTATGCTCATGACTACCATTAAAATGGCCATATTCCTTAATGTCTCCAAAAGCTCCAACCAAAATTGTGATCAGCAAAATTAATGTAAAGTATCAAGAACATGAAATGTGATTTAATTGATTTCCATGACTTAAATTGTATGCCCAACAAAATAAGTATCTTTCTCCTCTTTTAGAATATAGTTTCTCTTTTAAACCATTACTCAATTTTGTTATTACAAAACAATATTTTGAAACCTGGTTTATATAGACAGACTCATGTCTTGGCAGCAGTGAGCACAAGTCCAGAATGTAAATATCATTATCTATTTTCTTGTATGTGACAGCAGAGGGGTTGACAAAATTCCCTCATTGATTCTAGCATTCAAGGTTTGAACCAGCTAGGTTTCTACCAGTGTACATGTTCTCACTTTGTGTGAAGTTCCTTGAAAAAAGTATACAGCTGCAGTAAATTAGGCACATTAACCCCCACCCCAATTGCATTAAGTGGGTTTAGGAATGGGATAAGAATGAAACAGACGTGTTTAATCACACTGTGACAATGTAATAAAGATGTAAGAAAATCATAACTCTAATAAGGAATTGCAAAAATGTCATGATCATATTTCAAAGTGTTAATTAATCTATGCATTACCTCTGTTTTCTAAAATGTGCCCACCAGGATTTGATCTTTTCATTTGCCACAGATGTTCCATAATTCTGACTTCTAGCACCAGAAAAAAGATCAGTGTGTTGAGAACTTAAAGTACATTGCCTAGCGGCCATTATACCATTCTCTGCGCCACAATCCGTTCTTATGAATTATTATTATTATTATTAAATGCATTGGTACAATACCCAAGTCAGATACGCATTTTACATAAAGAGAAGCGATGACAGCAGGATTATTGTTTGTTGGCCCACAAGTTAACCACAAAATCTTCCTGGAAAAGCCTTCCATACGTTCACTTATTGCTAAGCCATACAGCTTCAATTTGTCATAACCATTGACATGCCAAACATAATTTAGTCCAAAAAATAGTAACTCCTCCTGCAAAATCTTCTTGTTCTTCTGGAAAGTAAACCAGCTGGATTCATCTCTGATATCAGCTTCATTACACTTCACCTTCTGACATGCAATAAATATTTTTGCTTTAACAAATTAAACATAGTCCTGTATCCAAATAAATGACCAGGTCCTCTGAGCTCCCTCTGAATCGCAGCTTGCAAAACATGCATGCATGAATAATTGCTATGTTTTGATAAGTGAAGATGCTTCAAACATACGGAGGCATATGGATATTCCATGATGTGTTTTTAGAAAGTCCAAAATGGCCTCATACAGGTAACCTTTGTTTAAATATCCCTTTATAAGGTGTTTTTCACTTGGACACGCATGTATGTGAAAATAAAAGGTTCAAACAGTATACTGTATGCATATGAACACATTTTTATGAGGTAAATGAATGAATGACTTGAAAAAATGTCTTCCTTACCTGTTGTTTCGCCATCCTCTATATGAGATAAAGATTCCAAAGACCTGCCACATTCCGGGCAAACCGATGGCTTTCTTTCCAGGGCTGTCCCAGAAAACGGATAATACATATCTACACTAAAAAGTGATACAATGCTAGGATGAGATTTAATATCATGCTAGGCATCCATCTTCTCCTCATAATATGTACTGCCTGATTTAAACAAAGATGGACATTTACTATACCTACCACCACCGCTCCCAATTTTAAAATTCTTTTGAAGATACAAATTTTTTTTCCTCAATCACGTCGCAAGCCCACAAGATTCCCTACCACACAATGCAAACGCAGTGTATATCTATGAAAAAGGAAGATTAACTGTAGACTTTCAGAAATTAGAAAGTGTTACTTTAATCACTGTTAATCTGTTTATACCAATAATAGAACCCTTGCAAGTTGCACTAAGCTGCATCAGGATCACAGAATATTGTTACCAACATTTCCTCAGCTTTTCCACCCATTTCACACCCCACTGCCCCTCCCCCGTGATGTAATTTCCATTTTGACCTTCTTTTAATTTGCATTTTCAATTTTTTATTTGCGTGTTCAGTTTCTTGTTTGTACTTTCATTTTTTTTCATTTGCTCTTTCCTTTTTTGTTTGCGCTTTCACTTTAATTTGGAATTTTTATTTTTTTGCTTGTGCTTTCAGTTTTTTGATTGTGTTTTGAAATTTTTGTTTGCATTTTTATATTAATTTGTGTTTTCAATCTTTTTGTTTGCATTTTCAATTGTTTTAATTTATGTTTTTAATTTGTGTTTTTAATTTTTCTTTTGTACTTTCTGTATTTTTGTTGGTGTTTTTATTTTTGTTTGTGTTCTGCCCTTTGGGGCCACTGTAACAATGGGTTGTGTAGCACAAGAAAAGAGGAGGTGGAAAGGAAGTTGGAAGAATGGAAAAGGGCTTTGGAAGATAGAGGATTGAAGATAAATATGAAGTCAGAATATCTGATGTTTAATGATGATCATGATTCAGGCTTTAGCCTGCAGGGAGAGCTGTTGGAAACAGTTGATACATTTAAATATCTAGGATCAGTGGTAGCCTAAGATAGAAAATAAGATGCAGATAGAGTGCAGTGTGAATGGAACAATTGGAAGTAGGTATTAGGTGTATTGTGTGACTGAAGAATTAAGGAGAAGGTTAATGGTAAGGTTTTTAAGATAGTGAGTGGTAAGACCATCAATGATGTATGTAGCTGAGACATGGGTAGTAAAGGGAGCACAGGAGAAGAATTTAGATTTGGCAGAAATAAGAATGTTGAGGTGGATATTTGGAGTTACAAAACAGGACAGAATAGTAAATAAGACAATCAGAGGCACAAAGTAGGTTGAAGTGGTATAGACATGTGATGAGAATTGACAATGAATATGTGGGCAAAAAAACATTGGGAATAGAAGAACAGGGAATGAGAAAGCAAGGGAGATCAAAGCGGAGTTGAATGAATAGAGTAAAAGAAGATTTGAATGAAAGGGTTCTGACTGGGGAGGAGGTGCAGGGCCAAGCTATTTGGAGAAGACTGATCAATCACATTGTCCCCACATAGAAGTAGAAAAGGAAGAAGAGGAACAGGAAAAAGATTTTGCTAAATGTATTTGTGTTGATTTACACTGTTTAAATATTGACCTGTGTCAGTCTGGGTTATCGAAAAGTGGACTGCTGTGATTTTTTTCAGTGTCTAGCCAAACAGCTACAGACCCAAGTTGAAAACCAGCAGGTGGAGTTAGGCAGAGGCTCAACGCAAGGCAGCAGAAATCCCATGAGACCACAGGATGATGTGGAAATGTATCTTAATTTTCTAGTGGACCATTGTCCATTGGTGCTGGCCACAGTGCAATTGGGGACAACTGATGGCTCCCTTTCTGATAGGGTAGACCCAGTGGGCCTTCCATAATATGGAAGAGCACATAGTAGTTGACTCTCCAATACTGAAGCACAAAATACTTCTTTGCTACAGGTCCATGCCAGCCTGACAGACCCAATGGTACAGAGACTGGCAATTTAACTGTGAGTGCAGTGGAAGAGCTCAGGTGTTGGACCTGCGGAGCAAGCTCACCTGCTCTTTGCACCCTGGTGAAAATACACACAGCAAGTGGTGGAGATGGAGGTGGCAGACTTCCTCATTCATACCCTGTCAGAACACCTTGTTTGCTTGGTACAGAGGCAATCCTGTGTGAACATGAAGTATCTGGTTGAGGTAGCTGAAAGACACTGTGCCACCCTCATCATGGAGAAGAATATGCACCATAACCACTCAAGTGCCAAGACCTGAAGGAGTGCCCAAGGAATAGAATTCTCCACACAGGGTACCAGTTCACATAATGATGAGCTGTCCCAAACTGGGCAACCCCACAGACTACGGTTGGGCTCCCACTAATAGGTACTGTTATGAGGTCAAGGCTATATTGTAACCCAGTACCGGCCCTATGTGACTCCAGCAGCAACACTTCCATTGTTGCTGGTCATTACATTTATCTGGGACTATACGATGGCAAAGAGGCCGGTCTCACCTGTATACACGTAGAGACCCAGCGCTACCTAACCACAGTGTGCTGGCTATTTGCTCAAGGAAATCTCCACCGACTGTGGGTGGTGTTGGTGCTACAACCTCCGTACACTGTCATACTCGGACGAGGCTTGCTGCAAATCAAGGGTGGATAGGGATGAAGGACAGCAACCCACATTCTCTGGGGGATTACCCTGCCACGGGTAGGTGAGAGCATGGTCAACCATAATAATGCAGCCAAATACAGTGCATCCGGAAAGTATTCACAGCGCATCACTTTTTCCACATTTTGTTATGTTACAGCCTTATTCCAAAATGGATTAAATTCATTTTTTTCCTCAGAATTCTACACACAACACCCCATAATGACAATGTGAAAAAAGTCTGCTTGAGATTTTTGCAAATTTATTAAAAATAAAAAAACTGAGAAATCACATGTACATAAGTATTCACAGCCTTTGCTCAATACTTTGTCGATGCACCTTTGGCAGCAATTACAGCCTCAAGTCTTTTTGAATATGATGCCACAAGCTTGGCACACCTATCCTTGGCCAGTTTCGCCCATTCCTCTTTGCAGCACCTCTCAAGCTCCATTAGGTTGGATGAGAAGCGTCGGTGCACAGCCATTTTAAGATCTCTCCAGAGATGTTCCATCGGATTCAAGTCTGGGCTCTGGCTGGGCCACTCAAGGACATTCACAGAGTTGCCCTGAAGCCACTCCTTTGATATCTTGGCTGTGTGCTTAGGGTCGTTGTCCTGCTGAAAGATGAACCGTCGCCCCAGTCTGAGGTCAAGAGCGCTCTGGAGCAGGTCTTCATCCAGGATGCCTCTGTATATTGCTGCAGTCATCTTTCCCTTTATCCTGACTAGTCTCCCAGTCCCTCCCACTGAAAAACATCCCCACAGCATGATGCTGCCACCACCATGCTTCACAGTAGGGATGGTATTGGCCTGGTGATGAGCAGTGCCTGGTTTCCTCCAAACGTGACGCCTGGCATTCACACCAAAGAGTTCAATCTTTGTCTCATCAGACCAGAGAATTTTCTTTCTCATGGTCTGAGAGTCCTTCAGGTGCCTTTTGGCAAACTCCAGGCGGGCTGCCATGTGCCTTTTACTAAGGAGTGGCTTCCGTCTGGCCACTCTACCATACAGGCCTGATTGGTGGATTGCTGCAGAGATGGTTGTCCTTCTGGAAGGTTCTCCTCTCTCCACAGAGGACCTCTGGAGCTCTGACAGAGTGACCATCTGGTTCTTGGTCACCTCCCTGATTAAGGCCCTTCTCCCCCAATCGCTCAGTTTAGATGTCCGGCCAGCTCTAGGAAGAGTCCTGGTGGTTTCGAACTCCTTCCACTTATGGATGATGGAGGCCACTGTGCTCATTGGGAACTTCAAAGCAGCAGAAATTTTTCTGTAACCTTCCCCAGATTTGTGCCTTGAGACAATCCTGTCTCGGAGGTCTATAGACAATTCCTTTGACTTCATGCTTGGTTTGTGCTCTGACATGAACTGTCAACTGTGGGACCTTATATAGACAGGTGTGTGCCTTTCCAAATCATGTTCAATCAACTGAATTTACCACAGGTGGACTCCAATTAAGCTGCAGAAACATCTCAAAGATGACCAGGGGAAACAGGATGCACCTGAGCTCAATTTTGAGCTTCATGGCAAAGGCTGTGAATACTTATGTACATGTGCTTTCTCAATTTTTTTATTTTTAATAAATTTGCAAAAATCTCAAGTACACTTTTTTCATGTTGTCATTATGGGGTGTTGTGTGTAGAATTCTGAGGAAAAAAATGAATTTAATCCATTTTGGAATAAGGCTGTAACATAACAAAATGTGGAAAAAGTGATGCGCTGTGAATACTTTCTGGATGCACTGTAAAAAGATCCACATTGGGAAAAAAATCTGCCACGTTCACCCTTCTCCTGCCCACCATTTACTGTAAAAATTGTTTAACGCTGTGGGCGCTGTAACTGCCCCTGCTACTTAAATCCTGGGAGTCAGAGATGGTACAACAGTCTGACATTTCTCTATCACCCTCCTCCCCTGCACTCACCACGGCAGAACCATCATCAGCCGTCTCTGCAAGAACTGCAAAAGCCCCCTTAGCAATAAATGGAGGATTAGTAGCATCTCCAACCTCTACGCCTGATCCCCGACTCATGTTCATCCGCTTTTTCATTGTACCACCGTCTTCTATCCCATGCCTTTTCCACCCTGGGTATCTAACTCACCATCTTTCTCAATATCAATATTTCCATCCTCCTACTCCACATCTCCTCATGAACTGCCTGGTACTGTTAAGGAAGCCGCCATATTTAAATCACTTTCATTCTCATCTGGATTCCCTTTTGGAATGTTTTCCTCATCCCCCTGAGGCATTGCCTCCACCTCGTCTGCAATCTCTCAGCCCCCAGCTACTACAGGACAGCTTTGAACTTCACCTTCCAACCTTTCCTGAACTTCATGTTCAATGTCTTGTTTTTCTTTTTCTTTCTCGGAACAATTTTTAATCAGATGTAGTTCACTCCTGCACTGTAAACATTTAATTTCATCAGAAATGTAAATGAGAGGGAGGTCAGTGGAATGGTGAGGAGGCAAGGAGTAAAGTTGACAAAGATGGATGAGTTTAAATACTTTGGATCAACAGTAGGCCTACAGAGTAATGGGGATTGTGGAAGAGAGGTGAAAAAGAGAGTGCAGGCAGGGTGGAATGGGTGGAGAAGAGTGTCTGGAGTCATTTGTGACGGATATCAGCAAAAGTGAAAAGGAGGGTCTACAGGACCAGCTATGTTATATGGGTTGGAGACCGTGGCACTGACCAGAAAGCAGGAGACAGAGCTGGAGATAGGAGAGTTAAAGATGCTAATATTTGCACTGGGTGTGACGAGGATGGATAGGATTAGAAATTAGTACATTAGAGGGTCAACTCATGTTGGATGGTTGGGAGACTGTCAGAAGTCAGAGAGGTGAGATTGCGTTGGTTTGAAAATGTGCAGAGGAGAGATGCTGAGTATATTGGGAGTAGGATACTAAGGATAGAGCTGCCAGGCAAGAGAAAAAGAGAAAGGCCTAAGAGAAGGTTTATGGATGTGGTGAGAGAGGACATGCAGGTCATGGGTGTAACAGAACAAGAGGACAGAAAGATATGGAAGAAAATGATCCGCTGTGGCGACCCCTAACAACAACACTAACATTTATTTATATAGCACATTTTCATACAAATAATGCAGCTCAAAGTGCTTTACATGATGAAGAAAGAGAAAAAAGACCAAATAAATAAGAATTAAAATAAGGGAACACTAATTAACATAGAATAAAAGTAAGGTCAGATGGCCAGGAAGAACAGAAAAAACACAAAAACTCCAGACGGCTGGAGAAAAAATAAAATCTGCAGGGGTTCCAGGCCACGAGACCGCCAGCCCCCTCTAGGCATTCTACCTAACATAATTGTACCTCATTGTATTCAGGGTTCTCATGGAAGAACTTGATGATGACGGTCATGTGCACTTCTGACCTTTAATCCATCAATGTAGGGACATCACGGTGCCTTGATAAGGTGGTGGTGGCGCAGGTCGCCACCCCAGAAAACCGAAAAAAGAACAGGAGCAGCCGAAAGAAGAAGAAGAAGAAGACACAAAAAATCACATAATCATATCCTTCAACTTTAAACTTCATTGCAATATTTAGATTCTCATTCATTCTGTTCAAAACCATGTAAACTTGTCTTCGGAAAGAAGCTTTAATGCTGGGGATTTACACCCCAATGGAATAAAACGAATTCTAGAAACAAGTGTGCCATGGCGCTCCAGCTCTTTTTCAATAGTTTCATTCTTTATAAACGTTGGTACATTTTAAATAATTCCTTTGCGGACTGGGGTGCCCAGCGGAGTTACCAGTACAAAAGATCTGTCAATAACTACACCTCTTTCCTCCACTATTGAGACCAGATCTACTGAACTTAAGGATAAAATAATTGAGCCGCTCATTCTGGAAGCCACCTGACTGACTGCTAGGACCACCGTCTCTAATGGGACAAACTCCTCTAACAGAAATTTTATCCCATGGCAGCGGCTCAAGGTCTCTAAATTCGTAGCCATACCAGCTGCAGTAGCCAAAACGCCACTCAGTACAAACAACGCTCAAAACCTTTCAATAATAGTTCAAAAGCATGACAGAATAGTGAAAAAGAATGAAAAAAATTGATAAAGATTCGGAAAAAAAAACACTCACCTCACTCAGAGTCTACCACAGCCACTCGTGCCAGATCAAACACCCAGCATGCACAGCGAAACAGGAAGGAAGTGCATAGATAGATAGATTTTAGATGGGTAGTTAGATAGATAGATAAGTTTTTTTAGATAGATCATTTTAATTTTTAAAATAAACTTTTATTTTACACAATAATTAAAAACATGAACACAGCAGTAATATGCAGTTAATAAATATGTAACAATTTCAAAAGAAAGCTAATACAATACAATACAATTTATTTTGTATAGCCCAAAATCAGACAAGAAGTGCCGCAATGGGCTTTAACAGGCCCTGCCTCTTGACAGCCCCCCAGCCTTGACTCTCTAAGAAGTCAGGGAAAAACTCCCAAAAAAACCTTGTAGGGAAAAATGGGAGAAACCTTGGGAAAGGCAGTTCAAAGACAGACCCCTTTCCAGGTAGGTTGGGCGTGCAGTGGGTGTCAAAAGAAGGGGGTCAATACAGTACAATACACAGAACAGAACAAATCCTCAATACAGTATAAAAATAAAAATTTTAGAAGTACGTAGCAGAATTTAACAGTAAATGATATCACATAAGATGATTTGGATATATCTTGAGTCCTGGAGACCTCATCCATCAAGCTGCCTCCCCCATTTGGCCATTCCATGGCTGAAACAGCGCTGGGCCAGCCAATCCGATGAAAGGACCCCTCCTTCTCATGATTCCTGCGATCCTCCATCAGGGATGACTTTACCTTGGGCAGGTAAAACAACATGACAGGTGGGCCGTGGCATCAAGTGCCACATTTCAGAACCGAGAAGAGAAACAGAATAGGTGAGGGTTAGTATCCAATTATAACTATCATGTTACTTATGTTTTAGTGCTAATGACTAACAACAGAGATGCAGTATGTACAGTTAATCAGCAGCTCTAGTCAGGATATGCTAAACTGAAGTAATGAATCTTCAGCTGGGATTTAAAAGCTGAGACCGAAGGGACATCTCTTATAGTAGCAGGCAGACCATTCCACAGTTTAGGGGCCCTGTAACTAAAAGCTCGACCCATCCATCCATCCATTTTCCAACCCGCTGAATCCGAACACAGGGTCACGGGGGTCTGCCGGAGCCAATCCCAGCCAACACAGGGCACAAGGCAGGGAACCAATCCTGGGCAGGGTGCCAACCCACCGCAGGACACACACAAACACACCCACACACCAAGCACACACTAGGGCCAATTTAGAATCGCCAATCCACCCAACCTGCATGTCTTTGGACTGTGGGAGGAAACCGGAGCGCCCGGAGGAAACCCACGCAGACACGGGGAGAACATGCAAACTCCACGCAGGGAGGACCCGGGAAGCGAACCCAGGTCCCCAGGTCTCAAAAGCTCGACCTCCCATTGTTATTTTATTAATCCTTGGAATCATAAGCAGACCAGCATCTTGAGATCTTAATGTGCGCTCTGGTTTGTAAGTCATGATAAGTTCCGACAAGTAAGCCGGACCTTGGCCATTTAATGCTTTATATGTTAAAAGAAGGATTTTGAAAACTTAACCGGGAGCCAGTATAAGGATTTAAGAACTGGAGTTATGTGTTTGTATTTTGATATAATTCTTGCAGCCGCATTTTGGATTAACTGGAGGCTGTATAAAGAACAGTTTGAACATCCAGTGAACACTGCATTGCAGTAGTCAATCCTGCTAGAGACAAATGCATGAATTATTTTCTCAGAATCCTGTTTATTTAGAAAGCGCCTTAATTTCCTAACATTTTTAAGATGGAAGAAACATGATTTGAACAACTTTGTAATATGCGCTTTAAATGACATGCTAGAGTCAAAGATAACTCCTAGATTGCGGGCTGATTCAGTATAATTAATGGGGATTCCAACTGAGTTAAATGATGACAAAATATTGTTATGATCAGCAGGGCCGGATTTTCCTATAGGCTAACTAGGCTTCAGCCTAGGGCCTCAAGATCAAGAGGGGCCTACATTCAAATTGTTAGCAAAATTTTATTATCTCTCATGTAATTTACAAACTTAAAAATGGAAGGTGAAAGGGCCTCATAAGTGGAATAGCCTAGGGCCTCTTTTCATATAAATCCGGCCCTGATGATCAGCGTCATTCCCTCCAACAATTAACATCTCTGTTTTATCTGTGTTTAAAGACAAGTAGTTCTCATTCATCCACTCCTTTAATTCACTAACACAACTAATTAAAGACAACATTGTAGAAACTTCATTTGATTTAAATGAAAGGTATAACTGGGTGTCATCTGCATACAAGTGAAAATTAACATTATGTTTCCTAATGAGAGATACCAGTGGAAGCATGTAAAGTGAAAACAATAAAAGTCCCAGTACTGAGCCTTGCGGGACACCATATTGAACTTCTGTGTATAATGATGGAGTACTGTCAGCACATTTCTGTACATATTGGAATCGATTTGATAAATAAGAACTAAACCAAGCGAGCACAGTGCCTGTAAGCCCCACATCATTTTCTAACCTGTGTAGTAAAATAGAATGGTCAATGGTGTCAAATGCTGCACTTAAGTCCGACAACATAATTACAGTGGAGTTTCCTTCATCAGACGATATCAGAATGTCATTTACAACCCGTGTTAGTGCCGTTTCTGTACTATGACCAGTGCAGAAACCAGATTGGAATTTCTGTGTGACTGAAGCTGACTGGCGACTACTTTTTCTAGTATTTTAGAGAGGAACGGTAAATTTGAAATAGGCCTATAATTATTTAGTATGTGTGGGTCTAGGTCTGACTTTTTAAGTAATGGTTTAATGACTGACACTTTTAGTGCATCAGGTACTGTGCCATGCAATAATGAACTATTTATAATGTTTAGAATAGGCGCTGCAAGAGCATCCATTGCACTTTTTACTAGTTTTGTTGGCACTGGATCTAGAGAACAAGTAGTGGGCTTCATTTTAAAAATTAAAGTTAAGACTTCCTGCTCAGTTACAGGATTAAAATTATTAAAGTGCTGAATGCAATGTGAGACAGGGTCTTCTAAGCTAGTATTTGGTTTGTAGTGTGATGCAGAGATCTGGGATCTTATATTTTTAATTTTCTCATTGAAGAAGTTCATAAAGTCTGTACTGCTAATATCTGTTGGTATTTTGCACTGTTGATCTGAATTTCCATTTGTTAATTTAGCCACTGTACCCGAGGATTTTTATTTTATTTTTATTATTGATTGCATTACTCCACTACTATTGCCCCTTACACGCCTCCTAGTCCGCACAAGTTATATAATTGTCCATAATAAATATACAATTTATAATTAGTTCATTATACCACCACTCCCCTGTACACGCCTCCTAATCCATACATAAATTTAAATAATTGTCCAAAATAAATACACACTTCATAATCAGTTTACTCCTCCATTACTCCCCCTGTACACGCCTCCTACTCCGCACATAATTCACTAATAATAATAATACATTAATAATACATTTTATTTATATAGCACCTTTCCCATGCTCAAGGCACTTCACAGAGTTTAAGATAGAACGGCAGGGTATATAGTATAAAGCATTGTACAAACCAGATAAATAAATAAAGAGGATTAAGACAGTAAATTCAGAGAAAAAGCCTAACACACAACATAATTTGTGAATTTCCCCCTGGGATTAATAAAGTATCTATCTATCTATCTATCTATCTATCTAATTGATGGTCTAGCACACACACACAGGTTACATGAGCAACTTGACATAGAGGTAAACTGAAAGAAGGGTAATAAAGTCAAGTAGAGCTAAAGCCTTCCTGAACAAACGAGTTTTGAGTTGTTTTTTAAAAGAATTCATGGAGTCAGCTGACCTGATTAATTTCGGTAGGTCATTCCAGAGTCTGGGCGCTATACAGCTGAAGGCCCTGTCACCCATAGAGTGTAGATTAGTGTGGGGCACAACAAGATTGCCAGAATCAGAGGACCTTAGTGGGCGGACAGGCACATAGTAATGGAGAAGGTCACAGATGTAGTTTGGCACAAGGTCATTTAAGGCTTTGTAGGTTATTAGTAGGATTTTATATTCGATTCTGTAAGACACAGGGAGCCAGTGAAGGCGGAGCAGGATGGATATTATGTGCTTGCTGCTGCTGGTTCAAGTAAGGACTCTTGCAGTCGAGTTCTGAGTAAGCTGGAGCTGTTATATAAGATTAGAAGGGGCACCTGCCACTAGGGAATTACAATAATCGATGCAGGATGTGATAAAAGCATGAACAAGTTTCTCAGCATTAGAAAAGGAGAGGAAGAAGCGAACACGGGATATGTTACGGAGGTGAAAGTAAGAAAGTTTCTTAATGTGGTTTATGTGGGCGGAATAAGAAAGGGAGGGATCAAATATGATACCAAGTTTCTTTGCACTAGAGGCATGGTCTGATGAGATCACCGCCAAGAGGGACTGGGAAGTAGCTCATTTTATTAAGTTGCACTTTAGTCCCAATTTGCAGGAGTTCAGTTTTGTTGCAGTTTAATTTTAAAGAGTTCTGCTCCATCCAGGTATTAATTTCACTGAGGCAGGTTGTGAGCCGAGAAAGCTCTGATGAAGTTCCATTTTTAACATTGTAATAAAGTTGAGTATTGCTAGCATAAAAATGATAACCTAGTCCAAAGCTATGAATAATATGGCCAAGGGGAAGCATATAAATACAGAAGAGGGCTGAGGACAGAGCCCTGAGAAACTCCTCGTGTGACTGACGCTGAGCTGGATCTGCTGTTGCCAAGACTAACAAACTCTTGCCTATCAGTCAAATAGGACTTGAACCACTGGAGGGCAGTGCCAGAGATACCCAGCATGTTCTCCATTCTGGACAGTAGAATGTCATGTCTGACAGTGTCAAATGCTGCACTGAGGTCTAATAAAATTAATATGCTGGTTTGTCCAGAGTCTGCTGCCATAAGCAAATCATTAGTTACCCTTATCAGAGCATTTTCTCAGCTCTGCTGCGCCCTGGAACCAGACTGAAAGGATTCCATCAAATTATTAGAAGTTAAGTAGTTGTTGAGTTGGGAGGCTACAACATGCTCAAGTACTTTTGACAGAAAAGGTAAGTGGGAAATAGGCCAAAAATTGTTCAGATTGTCAGCATCAAGACCAGACTTTTTTTAACATTTGTGGTTACAGAAGCGATTTTAAAAGTGATCTGCACAGATTCAGTGTCGAGGGATGAGTTTATTATTGTTGTAACAGTCGGGATTATACCATGAAAGCAGGATTTAACTAGTGTGCTAGGGATGGAATCCAGTACACAAGTAGTCAGTCTCATCTTACAAAGCAGGTTATTAACAGACGCAGATGTGACTGGTGAGAACTTAGAGAAAGAGCTGGATGGAGTGGGAAAACAGGAAGAAATATAAACAGCTGATGTATTTATGTTAGTTGAATTATTTAGATCTTTAATTTTGTTATGGAAAAAGTGGAGGCATTCCTCACAGACTTCAATAGAAGAGGTAGTTGGGCCAGATGCGGGTTCAATTAATTTATTAACTATAGAAAACAAAACCCTTGGGTTATCGTGGCCACTTTCTATTATTCTGCCATAATGGGTGTTCTTGGCAGCAGTTCGTGCTTCTCTGTAAGCTCTTTGGTGGTCAGAGAAAGCCTGGATGTGCATGGTGAGGCCAGTCTTACGTGACATTCTCTCAAGGTGTCTGCCAGCTGCTTTCATAGATTGCAATTCTGAATTATACCAAGGACCTGAACGCTTAAAGGAAACGTCCATATGTTTTAAAGGAGCTGTTTTATCTAATGCTGAATGAAGGGCTGTGTTATAGTGGTCAACGAGACTGCCTAGTGTTGACGGAATAGGTGCAGACAGTAAAAGATCAGAAATGGATGCAGAAAGGATAGAGGGACAGATATTTTTAAGGTTTCTGTAAGAAATTTGTTGTTTACAGGTAAGAGGAGGGAGAGGCAATGAGACAGTGAAAAATACTGCTTTATGGTGAGAGAGTCCCAAATCAGTGCTGTAAATGTTGGCAGCAGATAGTCCAGAAGTGCAGATCAGATCCAATATATGACCACCAGAGTGGGTGGGAAAATCAACATGTTATGTCAAGTCAAAACAGTCCAATAAGGATAGGAATTCATTCCTCAGTTTAGATGTAGTAATGACAATATGGATGTTGAAATCACAGAGAAGGATAATTCTCTGAGAGTAAGAGCTTAGGTGGGTTAAAAGTTCAATCAGTTCGGATAAGAATGATGCATTGTATTTTGGAGGACGATAAAGAACAATGAGTGAGACGGGACCTGATCCCGTTATTAGTTTAAGAGCCAGGCACTCAAAAGACAATGGACAGTCAATTGGGATTCATATGATGTTTAAATCTACTCTGACAATTACTGCAAGACCACCACCTTGTCTTGAGCCGCGAGGCTCTGTGTGGAAAGTGAATCCAGGTGGTGTCACCTCCGTGAGAGACGTAAATTCGTTCAGTCTTTGCCAAGTCTCCGTTAAACACAGTATATCAAGTTTGGTGTCAGTGATGAATTCCGACTTCATCAGCTTTGCCATTAAGAGATCTCGATTAAATAATGCAGTATTAGTTAATGAGGCTTCTTTTTGCACAGAGCCGTGATCGGAGTTTATTTTCACATAATGTAAATTTGGCACACTGACACTTCTATTTCCAGGGCCATGAGAAGGACGGTGTATTCCTGAGCAAATGCTGCTGGTGGTCTTTTCATTCGCAGCCCAGCAGTGATAGTGACCTGACTCGCAATGTACATATTTCGGGCGCCGCAGAATCCCGGCATCTTTTAGGATGTTCCAATCAGACCATTTGCTCTGGACAAACTGTTTAATAAGAAGGAGTTTGTCATGAGAGTATTTTAGCATGATAATGAGTAATACTTATCTGATAGCAGTGGAGAAGCAGCACAGCGCAGTGGAGCCGGTAGGACAGGCGAGTGTGGTAGCGTAGATGAGCGGCGATAGCAGAGCAGCAGAAAGCATAGCAGGAGGAGGTAGCAGGATATGGAAGTTCCAGCATACAGATATAAACAGTAACGCTGGGTATTACAGGCGTGATCACCCCAGAGCCACCAGCCAGGTTGCTTTGAACATCAGATCAGTTTTTAGTCGTAGAGTAATGTAAAATGAATCGGGAGCAGACCAGGATAGCAAATATAATCAAGGAGACAGATTATCCCGAGGTCCTAGATTGCCAGGTACAAAGAAATGCTCGTAAGGCTCATCCCGTCATCCACAGGTTCAGTTGTTCCCAGTCAAAGTACTGTCCATAAAATCTGTAAATATTAACCAAATCCATACAATTCGAGACAGCTGCATCCACTAACTATATGTACAAAAAAGGAAATAAAACAAGCGTAAGAAAGTGTAGAATTAAGGCGAGTTTTGCGAAAAGTGTTGTTAGCAGGGAGGATCGGCAACAGCATTATACACACAGCACTGTATTTCCCAGTACGTCTCCTATTCTGTGCTTTCAACCATCCAGTGTTTAAATATTGTGAAGGACATTTAAAGAAGTCACCACCCAGTCACCAAATTGCCCCTCTCAACTGAATACAAACTCCCCCCAAGCCCCCATAAATCACAGAAGATCTGCATGTCTCCAATAAGGTGGTGGTAAGTGAACTCCAGTTTCACTAGGTACTTCACCAGCACTTTAAACATGAAGAGCATATCAGTTGTCATTGAGTTTTTCTCTTTGTTCCTCCTGGTTTTGAGGATTGAGAGTCTTGCTTGGCCAAGAAGATAATTTCCCAGAACACACTTGCTTCTCTGTTTCAGAGTATACTTAACACCAAAAATAAAGCAAACAGCTGACAACTACAGTCATATCCCATCAAAAAATGTCTTGAGAAATGTAAAGAGTGGTTCAAGTCTTTTGCTGTTTACAAAAAGGTGAAAGACAGTTTCTCGCTGTTCACAAAAAGGACAACAGTCTGATGTTCCAGGTGAAATAACCAATAGTAAAGTGTTGGCGGTGAGAGCCGCATGAAGAATCCTCCATTGAAGGCTGTCAATTCTTTTTTGCAGTGGTTTCTTGTAAAAGTTTCTCCACTCTGGAGTTTCATTCACTCCAACATGCAGTTCTTCTCTGCACTGTGTGTCTGGCAAGTCACTAAGAAATTTGTTAAAAAAGTCACTTTAACTCACACCTGGTACAGTTAATTTTTTCCTATTGTATCAAACTGTTTGTCTATTAAGCTGCCATATCTCAGAATTGAGTGCAGTCTGTGACATTGGGCTTGACTTGAATGACGAGCTCTGTGACATCCGAGTCGAAGATCAGATTTTCTGGAGAAATGCTCTGACATAGTGACCCTGCACCTAAAGGGACTAAGGCCTCCTTAAACTGGCACAGAAATTGGTGTATGAGCCATTCAGACCTCATGCCCAGGACCGATGTGAGATGTGCTGCAGTGTGCCATGTGCTAGTGTGGTTATTTACAAGATGGTCAATCTTTGTGATTCCCTTTTTAATAAGGAGTGAGGTGAAATGATACGAGTTGAGCAGAGGAGATCTCAGCACATTATTCCAAATCAGAGTTTCCTCCAAAAAACAATGAAGATTACCAAAAACAAAACATGATCTCATAATCTTATTATGCCAAGTAAGTAGCATGGACTGATAAAATTTTGGCAACTTTGTATAATAGTACAAATGCCAGGTTTCTCCAAGGCAGGCCACCTGGGCCATAGAGCAGCCTCTGCAGAGTGTGGATCCTGAAGGCCTCGATTTTATTCTTGACGTCAATCAGTCCCTTCTGCTACTGGTAGGTGCAACACACCTTTCTGAACCCAGTGCATACTGGCCCAAAAAAAGTCAAGGATGATCGTCTGTACAGATTTGATCAGTGCTACTGGTGGATCAGCACACCTGAGCTTGTGCCAAAACAAGGAGGCTATCAGGTTATTCAGAATTAATACCCTGCCTCTACAGGAAATGTCCCTCAGAAGCCACTTCCAACGGTTCAGCCTAGCTTGGATCATATCTGTCCACCCTACCCAATTGTCTACAGCGGTGCCATCCTCTCCTAAATACACCCACAGGTACTTAATAATTTTCAAGACACCAAATATGTTTGTGTAGAGCATCTCAATATATTTGGAGAAGAAGGACCCAAACACAAAAGCCTGTCAGTCTGAAAAGATATTTGTGCTCCACTCTGTCAAAAGCTTTTTCTTGATCCAAAGAGATCAGTCCTGTCTTTAAACCAAGAAGCTTTGAAGTCGTAATTAGGTCTCGCACCAGAAATATATTATCAAAATTGGAGCGGCTTGCCACACAGTAGTTCTGATCTTGCCTGATTATGCACCCCATTACCCTGCGCAGGCAAGTAGCCAGGGCCCTGGAAAGAATATTGTACTCTGTACATAAAAGACTAACAGGATGGCAGTTCTTAAGGTTGGACAGATATCCTTTTTTAAAAGCAGAGTGAGCACAGCCCTTCAACAGGATAATGGCAGTTCATTACTTAATATGCTCGCCCTAAAGACCACCAATAAATCAGCACCTAATAAATTCCAAAATGTTTTTAAAAAACTCGACCATCAGGCCATCTATTCCATGTGACTTTCCTGTATTTAGTCCTCTGAGGGCTATAGTCAAGTCCTCTAAGCTGAGGGTTGCATCCAGAAGCTCTTTTTCTGTATTGGGGATTTGTGGCAGGTGTTCTAGGAGGCTCCTGGTCTCAGCTTTTTATAAAAATCCCAAACTAGAGTCCTGATGGACTCAGGCTTCTCAATGATGCCCCCATCCTCATTTTTTAGAGTGTGAATCACTTTGCTCTGTGATCTTTTTTTCTCAAGTCCAAAAAAATACTGAGAAGGAGAATCCATTTTAGCCAACTCCTGAATTATTGTGCGCACAAGAGCACCATGCACCCGTTTGTCACATAAGTCCATGAGATCTTGTTGGACTTTAAATTCTCAAAGACACCAGTGTTGAAAGAGCTGTCTAAAGATGAAGAGAGTTCTAAGATGTCCTCCTCCCACTCTGCCATTGCCTTTCTCATGTTCTGAGTTACATGTTGTGTGTACTGTTGACAGAGCACTTTGATTTCAGTTTTGGAATTTCTTGTTAATTTCCACCTCTTCCAGAAAAATTCAAAAACTTCAAAGAAACGGACATCTTTCAGTAGACTATTATTGAAGTGCCACTATGACGGAAAGGAAGATTGAAATGGAAGGGAAATGAAGTACAAGACTGTGATCAGAAAAGCCAGAAGGATGAATGGAGCTGTTCAGTATAAGATTGCTGTGGTGCTTCGAACAGTACACCCTGTCTAATCTTGCCATGGAGGTTGAACCTGCCGAATCCTTCACTCATGTGTACGGCCGAATTCATGGGTGTAACGCCCTCCAGATATCAAAAAGGTCAGCCTTACTGAGGACTGATTTGAAGTGAGCTGCTGGGTGAGTCTCATTGAGTTGGGGTGAGGCTCCAGGCTGTTTCTATCTAACATGGAGTTATCAGTGCAGTTAAAATCCCCCACCACAAAACCAAGATCTTCATCTTTGCACTGCAACAGCAAGTCACAGGGCAATGAGAAAAACTGCAAACGTTCCCTGCCTTCATTGGGTGCATAAACATTTATAAAGACCCACGTCGAGCCCCCTAAGCAGGCTTCCACTTTCAGCAGTCTGCCTTCAAACACCTGGTCAGGTGAGAAAACAGCAGAAAAGAAAATGGCGACCCTTGCACTAACACTCAACCCATGACTCAGAAACTCACCATCTTTTAAGCTTTCCATGAACACTGCATGCACATTAGCCCCTAGTAATGGCCAGAACTGTCTGTAGAATCAACAGGAAGGCCATCAATCCCTGGAGCCTTTCCTGTGTTTAGATCAGAGAATGAATCCGACAAATCCTTAAAATCATTTGTGATCCTAGGAAGTCCATTGAGGAAATCAGCCATTGCCATGTTATCAATAGAATTGTCCTTAAATAAATTTGTATAAAAAAAAACAGCAAAGTCTCTGATGTCTTCAGTGGTGCACAGTTCTCTCCCCTCTGTGTGGTGCAGCATCTGAATCAATTTGCTTTGGGCTTCTGTTGTGATGTAAGATTTTGCATATAACTTGATAAATATTTTGTATGTCTTTATTTGTAGTTTAGGCAAAGCGATGTAATTTAGTGTTTACCCAAATTTAGGAATGGGTCTTTTTGAATTTTACGACAGAGATGGTGGGGGATGTGCCTTAAACCATTTTTGCAAGTATTTCACTTCTAAAGTCTTTCAACCCCCACAAGGAAGCCAGGTTACCTTAACATATGGTTTTGTGGGATGGCAGGTGTTAAGATTGTCTTTGCCCCATTGGTCTGAAGCATGGCTGTTTGGAATTGGCTTCCAAATTGGCTATCAGAAGCTTTTAAGTATCATGATGTCCTATTGGCTGTAGGGGTTGGACAGAGAATCTATAAATCTGCTTGTTCAACCACATTCTCTCTCTCTTACTAACCAACATATGATGAAGAAGTATCTCTGTTACTAAACTGATGAAGACCATCACACCATAAACTGAAGAAGACAACACAATGGGGAGCACAACTCGGCAGCCATATTGAGGCAGGCAATGCAGCCTGTTCTGAAGAAAGCTGAATGATGCTTTAACTTATGACATTTTTAGGTAACTAACAAGTTTGTGTGCCGCCTGAAACTACACATCGCCATTTAATCAGATTGTATGGTTGCCAATATTCAAATGTACTTTGCATATTGTTATTATTTATGATTATTATCAATAATACATTATTTTATGTGTATCTTAACTCCTGCTTGTTTTTTTACTACACCTAATTGCCTGAGGTTATAGATATAGAAGGGAAGGTGGGGATAAGTTATATACTGTAATACCTTATAAACAGTGGTAAGTCTGTGAGATAGGCATTTTGACAAAGGCTATTTATTAATAATACAATAGGGGAAAGTAGAGCAACATATTACTCTACCAAGATAAAACAGCTTCTTTCTTCTCCAACCCAAAGAAAAACTTTGTAGGTGCATCCAAATGATTTATGTTTTGAAAATGTGACCTCATCAGGGCCACTTGTGCATGTAAATCCAAAAGATCAGCAAGGGATTTTTTTTAGATGTTAGAGCAGAAAAAATCTCCTCATCAAACCCCTTTTGTTAAGCATCCTGCAGTTTTAAAATGTCTTCTTCCAAGGCTTTCATGTTCAGTAGGCACTTTGAGTGACTTCTTGTGTGTATTGTTGGCAAAAAGCCTTTATCTGAACTTTAGAAATGTCCCACCACTGCTTGAGTAAATCAAATTTAGATTTGGTAACAGTCCATTGCTTCCAAAAAAATTCAAAGCATTTGACAAAATGAGCATCTTCTAGTAATGATACGTTGAAGTACTAGAAAGTTTTGAAAGAAAGTTTCTTTTTGGGGATGACAACTTTCAACCCCACCAAAGAATGGTCAGAAAAACCAACAGGATAGAGAGAGGCAGAAATGACAGTGTTAAGATTGTGACTGGGACAGTAAAACCAATCTAATCGAGCCATAGAAATATTTCCACCTCATCCCTTCCCCCATGTGTACTGTCTGTCTGATGGGAACTTATGACGCCAGACATCCACAAGATCGGCCTGTTTTAAAAGAGCTGTTAGGACTTGGGCAGAGCCGGGATAAGGTTCAGCACCATTGTGATCCTATATGTAACTAACTGTGCAATTAAAATCACCACCCACCAGTACCAACTCGCCATTAACAAAAGAATCGACCACCCTTTGTAATGATTCAAAGAAACAATCCTTTCTTTCCCGTTGGTAGGGGCATAGACATTAATGAACACCAGATCCTGATCCCCGTCTTTGACCTGAACCACTAACAATCGTCCAGCCATCATCTCACTGATGGCAGTGACCTGGAATCGTACAGATTTTGAAAATAATATGGCCACCCCAGCACTAACACTTGAACCATGGCTAAGAAAAACCAGACCCCCCCAAATTCTCATAGCTAGTCTGGTTGATTCTGAACGTCAGAATGGGTCTCCTGGAGCAGGCTGACATGCAAAGCTTTCTGTTCTAAGAATTTAAAAACCATAGCCCTCTTTGTCCCTCCTCTACAGCCATTAACATTCAAATTCCCAATGTGTAGTGATTGCATGGAAAAAATGTCAATGGGAGGCCACAGTAAAAAACACCACACCAAACATATTAGCCAACTAAAGAGACAATCCATTGTTTTGGGTTGAGTGGCTTGCACACTTTACTGATGACATTCTTTAAAATGGTTGCATCTTTTTGCTCCATGCGTAACTGAACTGCTTCACTCATAACTCTTTGTGCAGATACTAGAAAAAACTGCAGATCTGGAAAATGATCTTCTGCTCTCACTCCTTACTTGCCAGCAATAAACACCAAAAAATTCTTAACACTGGCAGTACTATTACTGCCTCATATCAGATATTGAGAGGTGTCAATGTCACTCTCAGCCTCCACATTGACCCTTAACTCATTTGTGATGTCACTTTAGTTTTTCACTCACTCGCCATGTTCCTTAAATGACTGATTTAACACAAGGCTTTTCTTTGCCTGTCCTCTATCCATTGATTCCTCCTTTCTTTTTCAAGTGGAAACTTTAACAGACTCATTGCTCGCACTCACTCCCTCACTCACGACTGCGTTGCCGCTTTCCACAGTGGCCACTCTGCCTTCAGTCTCAGCTCTCTCACATCTCTGCCCCTCTGCAGCCACCTTCGATGCACTCTCCAGCAGGTGTCTGTAATCCGAAGCATTCACTTCTATAAAATCATATCAGTAATCTGAGGCTCATTTACAGCAAAGACCAGTGGTGCAGTTTTCCCCGAGCAAACAGCTGCTGCCACCACCCCAGTGCTATTGATCTCAGGTGATACGTTAACTTTAGTTGGTGTGCTCTCTTCCGGCTCGCGGAGCTTAGGACTGACTGATAGGTGATCAGCTGAACTGCCACCCTTGGTCGACTTATCTGTAACACTTTGAAGCAGACTCTTCTCAGGAGCCGCTGTCATCAAAGTACTAAGGGGATGATTATCAACAACACCCGCTGCAGCCATCGCCTCACACTCATCCATACTTTCAACCTCTTCACCATTCTCAGATTCATTCTCACTATCTTCATTGTTCTCTTCATCTAAATTCTCCTCAGGGTGAGTAGGAGAACCTGCAAATACCACTGATCCTGTTTGGTACTGTGAAGCCTTGTGTCCTGCTCTACCACAAGTGAAACATTTCATGGATTCAAACGTGATAAAAACAACACAGTCACTGACGTCCACTTTAACTTGGAGGGCTGCATTGATACAACGTATTTTAATTCTTGCCATTTGCATCCAAGAGGTATCATTGTCAGTTCTGAAACAATTTGGCCATACCACTTCAGTTCATTTACCAGAACACCGTTCTTTAAAAATGGAGGAACATTTGAAACAATTCCTTTTTTTGCTGGTGTTGATAAAGGCAAAACCGGGACAAGTGCTCCACTTATAACTAACCTTCCCTCTACCAACTTATTTACCAGGGATTCCTTGTTTACAAAAACCACCAGAGATTTATTAATTCTTAATGCCGAGCGAACATTTTTATATCCAACTACTCTCCCAACTGACTCCACACACGTTTCAACAGAGACCATCAGATCCGCCAAGACCTTAGCTCCATTGCAGCTGGAGAGATTTTCATAAAACTTTGGCAATAAACCCGGCACTGAGTCTTTCGACGGGAATGGCCAAAAACATGCCAAAGCTGTGTCTTAACTAACAACAAACTTTCCAACAGTAATATAGCTAAGAGAGAAAAAGAGAAGAAAAATATGATAGAAAAATAAACACTAACCCAAAAGTCCTTTGCTACTTTAAGTAGTGCGGTTTCTATACTATTATTTGTTCTAAACCTGATTGAAACTTATTTCCTGCAGTCTTTAGACAATCCTGGAAGATCCCCAGTATTTATTAACGAGTTAACTAATCCAAGTACACTATCAATTAGCATTTTTAAAAATATCCAGTTGGAACTGGGTCAAGGAAACAAGTTGAAGGTTTTTGTTAAGAAATTATTCTACGGCATTCAGGAAAACCTATATCAGCGAAGAAATTTAATTCTCTGAAAAAAAATGCTGAGGTTCATCAGAATTAATTTTGGAAAGATATATTATGTTACTTTTAATATAATTTATTTTGTGTTTAAAAATGTGGAAAAAGCCTCACAAGTTTCACTAGAAGTTTTCAGGAGGCACTGCTTTGAATGGACTGGGTTTACTAGATGATAATTTGTTAAGAATAAATCTCTCGGATTATCAGAAATCTCTTAGAATATTAGAACAATCTAGATGAGAACAGGGGATTCAGCATAGTAAAGCTCACCAGTTTTTTCCAGTAAATTCTTCCATAATAATACCAAGTCTAGTTTTAAAAGTCCCTAAAGTCCTACTGTATACCCCACTACTTAGTATCTTATTCAATGTGTCTGTGGTCCTCTGTGTAAATAAAAACTAATGCTTATGAAAAATTTACCCTTAACAAATTTCCAACTGTGTCCCTGTGTTCTTGATGAGCTCATCTTAAAGTAACAGTCTCAATCCAGAATACTGATTCCCTACATAATTTTAAACACTTCAATAATGTCACCTCTTAATCTGCTTGACTTAAACTGAAAAGGCTCAGCTCCCTTAATCTTTCTTCATAATTCATCCCCTGTAGCCCTGGAATCAGCCTAGTTACTCTTCTCTGAGCATTCTCTAGTGCTGCTATGCCCTTCTTGTAGCCTGGAAACCAAAACAGTACACATTACTCCAGATGGGGCCTCACCAGTGCGTTATAAAGCTTGAACATAACCTCCTTTACACTACACATTGTGCTTTTCGAAACCCCTGTAGACCATCACTATCAACGTCAGCCAATTCTGATACGGTTCTTTGCACCATAACCCTCTGCTTCCAGCATTATCATTTGTAATTTTAGAAAAACAGGCCTGCCTCTCAAGATGGACTATTGTTATTTTCAGCTATATGCTCCTTTATACAGTGATCCCTCCTCGATCGCGGGGGTTGCATTCCGGAACCCCCCACAAAAGGTGAAAATCTGCGAAGTACAAACCATATGTTTATATGGTTATTTTTATATTGTCATGCTTGGGTCACAGATTTGCACAGAAACACAGGAGGTTGTAGAGAGACAGGAACTTTATTCAGACACTGCAAACAAACATTTGTCTCTTTTTCAAAAGTTTAAACGTGCTCCATGACAAGACAGAGATGACAGTTCCGTCTCACAATTAAAAGAATGCAAACATATCTTACTCTTCAAAGGAGTGCACATCAGGAGCAGAGAATGTCAGAGAGAGAGAGAGAGAGAGAGAGAGAAAAGCAAACAATCAAAAATCAATAGGTGCTGTTTGGGCTTTTAAGTATGAATGTCAGAGAGAGAGAAAGAGAGTGAGAGAAAAGCAAACAATCAAAAACCGATTGGTGCTGTTCGAGCTTTTAAGTATGCGAAGCACCGTGCGGGAAGCATGTCGCTTGACAAAGCAGCTGCAAGAAAGCCCAGGAAACAAAGGGAGAAATGTGAAGGTAGTCTTTCAGCATTTTTTAGACGAGTGTCCGTATCCTCTAGGGGTGCGAACAGCCCCCCTGCTCACACCCCATCCATCAGGAGCAGAGAAAGTCAGGGAAAGAGAGAGAGAGAGAGAGAGAGAAAAGCAAACAATCAAAAATCAATAGGTGCTGTTTGAGCTTTTAAGTATGTGAAGCACCGTGCGGGAAGCATATCGCGCAACAAAGCAACCACAAGTAAGCCCAGCAAGGAACGGAGCAATATGAAGGTAGTCTTTCAGTGTTTTTTGAGGAGCGGCCGTATCCTCTAGGGATGCGAACAGCCCCCATGCTCACAATATATTTGAGGAGTTTTATTTAATACGTAATACATGTTCTGATTGGGTAGCTTCTCAGCCATCTGCCAATAGCGTCCCTTGTATGAAATCAACTGGGCAAACCAACTGAGGAAGCATGTACCAGAAATGAAAAGACCCATTGTCCACTGAAACCCACGAACCAGCTAAAAATCTTCGATATATATTTAAATATGCTTACATATAAAATCCGCGATAGAGTGAAGCTGCGAAAGTTGAAGCGTGATACAGCAAGGGATTACTGTACATATATACTGTATATGTATATATACTGTATGTATATACATATATATATAGCCTATATACATCAGACTTCCAATACAACTTGGAGTCCTGCCATGTGCAAAAGTTCGCTGATGACACTGCTATTGTGGGCTGCATCAGAAGTAGGCAGGAGGAGGAGTATAGGAACCTAATCAAGGACTTTGTTAAATGGTGCGACTCAAACCACCTAAACCTGAACACCAGCAAAACCAAAGAGCTGGTGATGGATTTTAGGAGGCCCAGGCCCCTCCTGGACCCTGTGATTATCAGAGGTGACTGTGTACAGAGGGTACAGACCTATAAATACCTGGGAGTGCAACTGGATGATAAATTGGACTGGACTGCCAATACTGATGCTCTGTGCAAGAGAGGACAGAGCCAACTATACTTCCTTAGAAGGCTGGCATCCTTCAACATCTGCAATAAGATGCTGCAGATGTTCTATCAGACGGTTGTGGCGAGTGCCCTCTTCTACGCGGTGGTGTGCTGGGGAGGCAGCATACAGAAGAGGGATGCCTCACGCCTGGACAAACTGGTGAGGAAGGCAGGCTCTATTGTAGGCACGGAGCTGGACAGTTTGACATCTGTGGCAGAGCGATGGGCACTGAGTAGGCTCCTGTCAATCACGGAGAATCCACTGCATCCACTGAACAGTATCATCTCCAGACAGAGGAGCAGCTTCAGCAACAAACTGCTGTCACTGTCCTGCTCCATTGACAGACTGAGGAGATCGTTCCTCCCCCACACTATGCGACTCTTCATTTCCACCCGGGGGGTAAATGTTAACACTATACAAGATTATTGCCTATTATACCTGCCTTGCACTCTCTACCCTGCTATCTTTTTTTTTTTTTTTTGCACTGCGTTTTTATTGCTCTTTAATTAAAATTGTTTTTATCAGTATGCTGCTGCTGGAGTATGTGAATTTCCCCTTGGGGATTAATAAAGTAAAGAAATAAAGAGATCAAGAGGTAACCCTTTTACCACTCCAAGAAGACCGTCTCAGATTTTGGAAGGAACATGAGCATGAGTACCCTCAGTTAACCAGAGTAGCAAAGTGTTTCCTTTGAATTCCTGGCACAAGCATCTCCACAGAGAGAATTTTCTCCACTGCAGGAGACATTGTTACCACACAGAGAAGTGTTCTGAAAGCTGGGCATGTTGACCATCTCATCTTCCTCCACAAAAACCTTGACATTAAAAAATAAGCTCTGACATATATGCATACTGTAATAACATGTTCAATCCAAGTTTAAGATCTGAAAATGTTCACATCAGTATATACATATTTTCTTACATTTGTTTAATATTTTCTTTAGGAATCCTGCAAGCACTTTCAATTTTCACTGTTATAGGCATATGTAGTTCCTTTCTTTAGATTTCAGAAAATATAGTATTATGAAGTTGGATGTTACGGGGATGATGCATTTTCTTTTATTAACTACATGAGATTGAAAAAGAAAAAAATAGAATGTGAACCTTTAGAGCAGAATTTAATATATATACTCTCTGCATATATATGTAACACTGTTTGATTTTTTAAAATTTTCTTAATTTGTTTACAAAAGATCCCTGCAAGCACTTTTATTTTTTACTGATATACTGTAAGCAAATGTTAATTCCTTTGTTCAGATTACAGTACTATGATGTAATGCATTTTAAACTACTTGAAACATAGTGTGACATACTGTGAATCTTTAAAGCAGGATCAAAAAGTACAGTGATTTTTTTAGTGTTATAGGAACATGTTAATTCCATTCATCAGATTGCAAAAAAGTATTGCTATGATGTCTGAAGTTACAGGGACTGTGATAAATGCAGTTGCAGATCCCACTGTTCTGATTGCATAAAAAAGTAAACTTTTTTTTACTCAGATTTTATGCATATGGTGGTGAGTTCTTTATACTATGACAGTTTTCCTAAAATTAGTTTTAAAAAATTGCAGTATATTACCTTGCTTACAATATATTGAATCCTATCATAATCCTAACTTTATTATGATACGTAATGTATTGCAAAATTCTTGCCAATACACAGCCCTAGGTTTTATATGACAGGGCCCTAGAAAAGGGCATTTATTACCGCCAATTTTTTATTCAAACTGATGTCTATTCAATAAGATTAAATGTATTCCCCAACAACTGCTTTAAATACATTATTATTGCAAAGGAAAGTCTCACTCTATTAATAAAATGAATCATTTTAAATGTTTCCTTTTCAGGTTACAAAAATGCCTGACTCAAGTTACAAATGTTCTGTAAAAGTTACAAAATTGCCCTATTACAGAAAACCCCTACTGAAGTTACAAATTCTCCCAATAAGTTCCAAATCATCCCTATGCCTGTTACAAATGATCCCTATGAATTACAAATGGTCCCTGTTTAGGTTAGAAATGGTCCTATCTATCTATCTATCTATCTATCTATCTATCTATCTATCTATCTATCTATCTATCTATCATATTTCATAGTGGACTTTTAATTTAATTTTCTTCCATTTAAACTCACCCTAATGACATTTTTCTTAAGATCCAATACTCTGTGGGCGTTCCAAGGTATTCTAGTGCTAGAGGAATTACTATTATCTGGGGGAAGACATGCGATTATTAATGGATACATAATTATCTAAGAAGTCAACAACTTTTAAAATTGCCAATCACGTTGCTCCAAAAAATGCCCTGTAAGATTTTAGCCTTCTGATGAACCTGTCACCAAACGTGCACTTTTTTGGAGGTGCCTAAATAACATTTAAAATCTCATGATCCACATTACTGATTTCTTTGATTTTTTCAGTTTGTGCAGAATATCTTTATGTTTCAGTCTTCCAAATGGTATTGAATTTCATTGTATATATTTTAAGTTAATAACATTTTTGTTTTCTAATGAGGTTACAAATGTTACAATTGATCCCTACTTGAGCATTTTGAAAACTGCTTTATAACAAATTGTATCAGTTTAATAACAGACATTTTTATCTGTGGGTTTTTGTATTATATAAGAAATAAATTTAGGGTCAAATATAACTTGAAAATGCTTTCTTAACCATCACTTCCAGTAAGGTTCTGCAGAGAGTAGTGCTTTGGAAGACAGCTTCAGGGCTGTTATTTGCTATTGGAGTGCCCCTAGATGGAAGTCTATTGGGAAACATTATTTAATTAAGTGTTCTTCATTGTAAAACTTTATATTTTTCCATATTATAAACATGTAGTTATCAATTTATGTAGATCTGTGTTTAATTTTCCAAAGATATATGTATTTGTATTATTTCAACTACTTTGTAACACGATTTGTAATCGCAATGAAAGGAACTAAATAAACTTTTATATACTGAGTGTGGATTTCTAGTACAGGAATTATTGGGTAAAAGCATGTATATTATAATTTCAAGTGTTAGTAATGTAAAGATCTTTTTATTAATTCTTTCTTTATCCAAATGTTTGTATAATCTTTCTATTACTTTTAAGAATAATGTGATGTATTTATTTATTTATTAGTAACCTATTGATACTCTCAAACAACACATCATTTATTCTAAACCCCACTTAATCCAATTCAGAGCCAGACAGCCAAATCCTGGACAAGGTGGCAGTCTAACACATGAGCCACTCATTCACATACTGGGGCCAGTTAGGAATCATCAATTGACCTAATTTTTTTGTAACAAGAGGAAATATCCTAAACACAGAGAGAACGTGCAAAGTTTCATGTCCGGATAAGTTGGCCCCCGCATTTGGCCCCCAACACATTTCACCTCCAACACATTTTGCCCCCAGTAATTTTCACTCCCCAAACACACATTTTACCACCACTATATTTTGCCCCGGTATTTATGTACATATCTATAATTGCAATTAAAAATTTTATAAACTATACCCAACATTGAAAATAAAAAAAGTTCACTCAGGTAGTGTTCTTATACGACTCACAGATCAACGTGTTCCACTGAAAATAGTATCCGTGATTGCCTCCATAAAAGGTGAGTATTGTACTTAAAATTTAAAATGTGTTATGTGATATAGTATTATACGATTGTACTGGATTTTGTGCGTTTTTTCTGCAAGCACTACGGCCATTTCAAGACGCGCATTTATGGTTTTCACCGCATGATTATTGGTGGTGCATGGCTGTGTTGAAGAACCATCAACACCTCACAGACAACGCAATATCAAAACTGTTGCGTCACCTCTCGCCACATTGTGTATTACCTTCTCACTGAAAACGTTATTTTTGCATCGTGACTAAACCTAAAATTAACTTTATAAAATTTCACTATGGCAGAACGAATTTCATCAATTAGAAGTAAAAGAAAATTAATAGATGATGATAACCACATTTACGTGTTTTCAAAGAAAACAGTCGATGAACGACATGGAATCTGGGTCTATTATTAATATTATATCATTAATATATATATGTGTATCCATCCATCCATTTTCCAACCCGCTGAATCCGAACACAGGGTCACGGGGGTCTGCTGGAGCCAATCCCAGCCAACACAGGGCGCAAGGCAGGAACCAATCCTGGGCAGGGTGCCAACCCACCGCAGTATATATGTATATATACATACATATTTACATATACATACAAAATTGAATTTCACATATGTTTTTTTGCAACAGCATATTATATTAATTTTGTAAAATTGTTTCGATTCGTTTAACCGAAATAAAAATGTATACAGTAATCCCTCACTTATCGCGGGAGATAGGTTCCAAGGCCGACCGCGATAACTGAATTTCCGCGAAGTAGGGACACCATATTTATTTAATTATTTAACGTGTATTTGGACGTTTTTAAACCCTCCCTGTATTGTTTACAGCCCACCCTTTACTCTATTAATAACAGGGACAACTGCTAAGCAATATGAAATCGGTAGATAAGTTTACACTTACTGTATAGCGAAGTACACGTAGCAGCTTGTAGGCAGTCATGACGTCGTCGACCTTGTTGCAAAGATTCCTAAAGCAGATTCCATCCAGACTACTGCCTTATCACGTCCACTTGCAACTCGTTTTGCGCCCTGGTTAAAGGACACTGCGGCCGTAGATCTTATATGCTTTTCCTCCTTTTTAAATAAAAAGAATTGTGGACTCATTGATGCTGTAATAGTGTCCTGACAGCGGTGTAGCTGTTCCCTTCCTTCAACATATCCAAAACTTTTACCTTTTCTGCAATCATTTGCATCTTCTGTTGGCGCTTGGACACGGCCCCTGAAGCAGTAGCACATTAATGCTGAATGAGTGAGATAAGACTTCCTGGTTAATGCAACACTCCGTCGCTGAGCCAATCAGCAGCACACAGGAACTTAACTGCGTGCTCTGATTGGGTAGCTTCTCAGCCATCCGCCAATAGCATCTCTTGTATGAAATCAACTGGGCAAACCAACTGAGGAAGCAAGTACCAGAAGTAAAAAGACCCATTGTCCGCAGAATCCCGCGAAGCAGCGAAAAATCCGCATTATATATTTAGATATGCTTACATATAAAATCCGCGAAGTCGTGAATCCGCGAAAAGTGAACCGCGAAGTAGCAAGGGATTACTCTATATGTTTACAGAGCGTTTCATTTAAGTGATGCACTATTGCTAACTTTTTTATCATTTTGCTACAAAAATGTTTAAATTAGCAAAGTCAGTTTTGAACACTGAGAACGATTATTCACTTTATTTTTTCTAGAAACTAACAACACTCAAAACGTCTGTGTGTGGGTATTAGAAGTTACTGGGGTGGGGAAGAAATATCATGGAGGCAAAACGTGCTGGGGGCGAAATGTGCTGGGGCAAAATGTTGGGGGCGAAATGTGAGAGGCGAAATTTCCGTAAACTGTACAACAATTAGGTGAGGTAGTCAAACTCAAGTTGATGGATCTGTAAAACAGTGACATTGTCTACCGGGTACCAAGCTTCCCAACTGATCAGCTAAAGTAAAATCCATCTGTTCTTCTATATATTCACTTTAAAATGCCTCTCAGTACAGCTCAAGAGCAAGAACATGTGAAATTTCGCTACCCTTGCAGCACTGTGAGGATGGCAGCAACCAGTCCCAAATGGGATGCCTGTCAACACCACACACACATTGGGCAAGATTACAGTTTCTATTAATGTTATCTATACACCTGTGTCACATGATGTCATATCATTTTCTAATGTGCTTATCCAACCAGGGTCAAAAAGACTAAGCACTATAAAGCCTCATACAGTCTGTGGATGTAATCCGCTATTGTGAGGATTTTTTTGATGGGGCAGGGCTATAATCTTAGCATAAGGGCAGAGCTCTTTAGAATCATCAGGATTACACAAAAAACTGTAACCATCCTTGGAGACACAAGAGAGAAATTGTGAAAAAAACTTAAAGGAGAATGTCCATTAGTGACCAAGGGAGACTTTGACATCAGTTGTTCCTTCTTATTAGGCATATTTAACTCTAATCTTGATGACATCTCTGGCTCAAGGGTGGGAAATGGGGCATAGTCACTGCCAAAAGATGGATATGTGAGAAAAATGTTAAGAACACATAATTTACGTGTTAAATATACTGTACATATTATTTTACGAACAGTACAAAATGTTAAGACTATTCCATATAGAAAAACAATTAAATTGACTTCAAAGTTGACATCAGAGACAGACAATGAAATCTTTGTTTAACTAGGTAAGGTAAAGTGCTCTCAAAGTTACTGCATCCCAGTACCCACATCACCATCTTATTACAATATACAGTATACTATGAAGAGAAGTCATATGGATCTTGGTAATAATAAAAAATACTGTGCATAAATTTATGATGGTAGGCTGATTCTGGAATATCAATGACTACTTAATTTAACTAATGGGGATGGTGGCAGCTATTGGAAAAGCCTCAAGTAAGATGCAAAGCCTTCTCTGTTAGCTCATGTTCACAATCTCACTGGAAAAGACCACTGCTATCCTGTTTTTGGACACTGACAATAAAAACCAATTGTATTTTGTAACAGTTGTTCCTGTGTTCGGATTCAGCGGGTTGGATAATGGATGGATGGATGTTCAATAAAAAACAATCAGCTAAATTGGTACTAAACAGTGTATTGTGTTAGGAGTAGGAGCATTTCAATCACTTAGGAAGGTACACATTTCCATATTACCGAAGTGAAGACAGTAACATAAGTAAATGCAATTAGTTACTTTATACCACTACTCCCACCTGTAGTTGCGTTTACCAAAAATTAACAAAGTTGAGCAGTTCCAGCATGTAAATGGGATTCAGCAAAAGCCTGATGCATCAATATGATTTCAGAGACAAAATATGTTTGTTTTTAAAAGCTTTAGTAAAAATTCAAAGTAAGACAATTCACACAAAAAAGAGAAAATTTAAATAGCAAAAATTAGAAAAGTTATTGTTTAAGAGAAGTTCTGTTCAAAACTTATGTCTTGTTTCATTTCTAATCATTACAAAATCACTTCTAAACATTTCTGAACCATTTCAAAATGGTCAGAAAACTGTATGCTATCCCATGTCTATGCCGTAAATGGGTCTTTCAGTCTCTGTTAGCATTGGGACCTATTCTAAAAAACAACGGACTCAATTAACACACTGTATCTTAATTATAGGAAGAAAGTTCATTCTCCCCTCCTTTAACCGCCACCTTATCGTGGTGGAGGGATTTGCGTGTCCCAATGATCCTAGGAGCTCTGTTGTCCGGGGCTTTATGCCCCTGGTAGGGCCACCCAAGGCAAACTGGTCCTAGGTTAGGGATGAGACAAAGAGCGGTTTAAACCTTCTATGATGAATGAAAACTTTGGACAGCGTTTTCCCTTGCCCGGATGCAGGTCACCGGGGCCCCCCTCTGGAGCCATGCCTGGAGGTGGGGCTCGATGGCGAGCGCCTGGTGGCCAGGCCTGCACCCATGGGGCTCGGCCGGGCCCAGCCTGAAGAGGCAACATGGGTCCCCCTTTCCATGGGCTCACCACCTATGAGAGGGGCCAAGGAGGTCGGGTGCAGTGTGAGTTGGGTGTTGGCCGAAGGCGGGGACCTTGGCGGTCCGATCCTTGGCTACAGAAGCTGGCTCTTGTGCACTTGGCACCAGGACACCCTAGGCCTCAGTTCGATGATCAACTTTGTGGTCATTTCATCGGACTTGAGGCCACATGTCTTGGACACTCGGGTGAAGAGAGGGGCTGATCACCACCTGGTGGTGAGTTGGCTTCGATGGTGGGGAAGGATGCCGGTCAGGCTGTGTTGTGAGGGTCTGCTGGGAACATCTGGCAGAGCCCCCTGTCAGAAGTAGCTTCAACTCCCACCTCCGGCAGAACTTCGACCACATCCCGAGAGAGGTGGGGGACATTGAGTCCGAATGGGCCATGTTCCGTGCCTCTATTGTTGACTCAGCTGACCGGAGCTGTGGCCGTAAGGTGGTCGGTGCCTGTCGTGGCGGCAATCCCCGAACCCATTGGTGGACACCGGCGGTGAGGGATGCCGTCAAGCTGAAGAAGGAGTCCTACAGGACCCTTTTGTCCTGTGGGACTCTGGAGGCAGCTGATAGGTACCGGCAGGCCAAGCAGAATGCAGCTTTGGTGGTTGCTGAGGCACAAACTCGGGCATGGGAGGAGTTTGGGGAGGCCATGGAGAATGACTTTCGGACGGCTTCGAGGAGATTCTGGTCCACCATCTGGCATCTCAGGAAGGGGAAGCAGTGCAGTGTCAACACTGTATATGGTGGGGATGGTGCGCTGCTGACCTCGACTCGGGATGTTGTGGGTCGGTGGGGGGAGTACTTCGAAGACCTTCTCAATCCCATTAACATGCCTTCCAATGAGGAAGCGGAGCCTGGGGACTCAGAGGTGGGCTCCCCCATCTCTGGGACTGAGGTCACCGAGGTGGTCAAAAAACTCCTTGGTGGCAGGGCCCCGGGGGTGTATGAGATACGCCCGGAGTTCCTCAAGGCTCTGGATGTTGTAGGACTGTCTTGGTTGAAACGCCTCTGCAACATCGCATGGACATCAGTGACAGTGCCTCTGGATTGGCATACTGGGGTGGTGGTCCCCCTCTTTAAGAAAGGGGACCGGAGGGTGTATTCCAACTACAGAGGGATCACACTCCTCAGCCTCCCTGGAAAAGTCTATTCGGGGGTCCTGGAGAGGAGGGTCCGTCGGATAGTCGAGCCTCGGATTCAGGAGGAACAGTGTGGTTTTCGTCCTGGTCGCGGAACAGTGGACCAGCTCT
The DNA here is from genome assembly GCF_900747795.2 of Erpetoichthys calabaricus. Lineage (NCBI taxonomy): Eukaryota > Metazoa > Chordata > Cladistia > Polypteriformes > Polypteridae > Erpetoichthys > Erpetoichthys calabaricus. The sequence goes on from NC_041411.2 coordinate 53,822,115, forward strand.
ACACCCTTAGCAGGGTCCTGGAGGGTGCATGGAAGTTTGCCCAACCAGTCTACATGTGTTTTGTGGACTTGGAAAAGGCATTCGACCGTGTCCCTCGGGGAATCCTGTGGGGGGTACTCCGAGAGTATGGGGTACCAGACCCCCTGATAAGGGCTGTTCGGTCCCTGTACGATTGGTGCCAGAGCTTGGTCCGCATTGCTGGCAGTAAGTCGAACCCGTTTCCAGTGAGAGTTGGACTCCGCCAGGGCTGCCCTTTGTCACCGATTCTGTTCATAACTTTTATGGACAGAATTTCTAGGCGCAGCCAGGGCGTTGAGGGGGTCCGGTTTCGTGGACTCAGGATTGGGTCACAGCTTTTTGCAGATGATGTTGTCCTGTTTGCTTCATCAAGCCGTGATCTTCCGCTCTCTCTGGATTGGTTTGCAGCCGAGTGTGAAGCGGCTGGGATGGAAATCAGCACCTCCAAATCCGAGACCATGGTCCTCAGCCGGAAAAGGGTGGAGTGCCCTCTCAGGGTTGGTAGCGAGATCCTGCCCCAAGTGGAAGAGTTCAAGTATCTCGGGGTCTTGTTCATGAGTGAAGGAAGAATGGAGCGTGAGATCGACAGGCGGATCGGTGCGGCATCCGCAGTAATGCGGGCTCTGCATCGGTCTGTCGTGGTGAAAAAGGAGCTGAGCCGCAAGGCGAAGCTCTCAGTTTACCAGTTGATCTATGTTCCTACCCTCACCTATGGTCATGAGTTATGGGTAGTGACCGAAAGAATGAGATCGCGAATACAAGCGGCTGAAATGAGTTTCCTCCGCAGGGTGTCTGGGCTTTCCCTTAAAGATAGGGTGAGAAGCTCAGTCATCCGGGAGGGGCTCAGAGTAGAGCCGCTGCTGCTCCGCATCGAGAGGAGTCAGATGAGGTGGCTCGGGCATCTGATCAGGATCCCTCCTGGACGCCTACCTGGTGAGGTGTTCCGTACACGTCTAACTGGGAGGAGGCCCTGGGGAAGACCCAGGACACGCTGGAGGGACTATGTCTCTCGGCTGGCCTGGGAATGCCTTGGGATTCTCCCGGAAGAGCAAGAAGAAGTGGCCGGGGAGAGGGAAGTCTGGGCATCTCTGCTGAAGCTGCTGCCCCCGCGACCCGACCTCAGATAAGCGGAAGAGGATGGATGGAAGTTCAATCTCATACTAGCTTACAGGGGGAAAAGACTAAGACTATGATACTTTTCATAGTCAATGACTATGAAAGAAATTTATATTCTATTCAAGTTAAGGAAACACTAATGAATTTAAGTTAACTTAAACCATTAACTTTCTAAGATTGGCTCTTACACCACCTATTAAACTTGGTTGGTGTAATAATAATAAATATTATTGTAAAGTAATATTATGGTAAAGATTATTATTACTTTTATTATTATTAAGAATATCATTATACTGTATAATCTACTCTACATATATAAAATCCTAAGCCTAAAAGTGCAACGATTTTGTGCAACGATTTTATGTGACTTTTTATGTCACTTTTTTGTCACGCTTTAAATTAGGCTTATTTTAAAAGCTACGTTGTTTGGTTACATTCTTTTCAGAATTTTAAATTGGGCTTATTTTAAAAGCTACGTTGTTTGGTTACATTCTTTTCAGAATTTATCGAACTTTAATGTGATGTTGTTAGATTTTCAGATTCTTATTCTGTTTTTAAATTATAAACTAAGAAATATCAAGAACTCACATCCCGCAAGACAAGACTTTGTGCCAAGAGATTTAACCACACCCAAGGCAGGAAATAAAAGACAGAGTAGGACAGCTGCTGTACAGGCTTTTAAATGTTCGAAACACCGCACAAGATGCAGAGCATGCAGTGGCAGCAGCAGCAGCACTCCAGCAGCTGATCAAGAAAAGAGGAGGTAAAAAAAAAAAGTTGTATTTGTTACCCATTGTATTACCGTTTAAGAGGGGGTTTTGTAGTAGCGACCGCATCTCCTTGGGGTGCGTTCAGCCCCCCACTTCACAACGTGAGCGGAAGAGATGCAAAGTGGCTGTTGTGTAGTGCAGGCCGAGGGGATTGGCAAGCGAAGCAAGCAGGGGGTGAACCCCCTAGTAATATTAGAATATTAAGGTAAAGAAGTTTTTATTATCAAAATCTGAGCTAGGTTTTGTTAGCGGTGTAATAAAATACTGATACACTTGAGTATTGCAATATAATGTTTTTTGATATTGCATCGATTCTCAAAAACATAGTATCAATTTTTAATTACTAGTTTACAAAGATTCAAGGCACACAGTTCATTTTGCATTGTGTTTAACCCCCGAACACAAGATAGCAGCTAATGTGATAACATAAATTGAGACGGGAAGTAGTGTAAGGGTTGCCGTATGTAGGCTTTCAATATTCAGGCACGCATATCTGGCAGACAACATAGATTGTGCAGTGAAAAACCGAGCTAACTAGTAACACGACGAATGATGGCTGAATCCAGAGGAGTTAGACCAGCTCCCATAGTGTACAGAGCAGAAGTGTTGGCTCATTTTGGCTTTCACAATAATAGCACTAAGGAAATTGACAAGAACCATGCAATCTGCAAATTGAATCTGACACAATGAATCTGAGAGCACACTTAGCAAGACACCATTCAGATGTACAGCTAAAGGAGCAGCAAACAGCAAGCGTTAAAAAAGTGGGTCCCTCTCAACTTACTATGGAACAAGTTCACAGACTGAAGTTAGCACCAACCTCAACTCGTGCAAACAAAGCAATTCAGTCAATACTCTAATTCATTTTCAAAGATATGCGCCCTCTGAGTGTTGTAGAGAATGAAGCCTTCTGAAATATGTTGAATACAATGGAGCCTCGTTACACCATTCCCTCCCGAGAACACATCATTGACATCGCTGTGCCCAAGTTGTACAAGGAGGTGAAAAAAAGGGTACTGGAATCTCTCAGCTCAGCTGAGAGAGTCGCTTTGACATGCAACACTGGGACATCAAGGGCCACTGAATCATACGTAACAATAACAGCACATCATATAACGGATGAGTAGAAGCTGGACTCATATGTGCTACAGACAAGAGTGATGCATGACAGCCACACAGGAGAGAACATTGCAGCATTACTAAAGGAGGTCGTTCATGAATGGCAATTGGAAGCGAAAGAGCCCGTCATTGTAACAGACAATGGATCCAATATGAATTGAACTGGACTTGCAGAGATGACACATGTACAATGTTTTGCACACAGCTTGAATGTCGCCTCACAGAAAGCACTGAAATTGCCAGCTTTGGAACGACTGCTCAGCAGGATCAGACGTTTTACATTTTTCAGATGCAGCACCATAGCCAGCCACTAGCTAAAACACAAAGAAGATGTACTCCAGCTACCAAAACACAGGTTAATCACAGACATTGTTACAAAGTGGAACAACTCTTATGACATTATAGAAAAATTTTTAGAACAACAACCAACTACAGTATCTGTGCAGCACTCCTGTTAACAGAGGTTCACACTGAGCGAGGCTGACATCACATGTGCTGAGGAAGTGCTCAAGGCACTCAATCCAATGAAGGATACCACCTTGGTAATGTCAGAGGAGAGCATGCCCACTGTCTATCTTGGTACCACTTTATGCTAAGCTTGTTATGAGCACAGAGGAAAGATTGGATGACATGCAGATAGTGAAGGACATCAAGGATGCAATAGCACAAGATCTGGAAAAGAGATATGCCATCACGCATCAGCTCTTGATCCTAGGTTCTACCTTTTCTCTCTGAAACAGAGATTAATGAGACCTACTCCAAAATGACTGATGCTGTGGTGGTTGCCAATAAAGCAACATAATGTAAGTAAATAAATTAATAAATTAGACTGTTTATTTTTATTACATACAATACAGTTTAGTTTTAATAGTTGGACTTGGATAATTATGTACAAAAGTAGAATTGTATACTAGGATGAATTTGGGTTCAGAAATTTGTGTTATGGTAGTAAATTTACTGTAAAATTAATTTGATTTTGTTATACTTTATTAATCCCTCAGGATAATTGTCTTCTCTCATGACCTTTGGTGGTGAGAGCAGGAGGTTAGCCATTGTAGAGCGCTTTTCACGTAAAGAGCCTTTCTCAAGGGCCCAACAGAGTAGAACCCTTTCTGGTAGTAATGGGATATGGACCAGCAACCTTCCTATTACCAACGCAGATCTATAGCCACAGAGCCACCACTCTGCCAATACTAGTTTGATTTAATGCTTTGATGTTTTTCAGCAGCAAGTTGAGGTAGACAGTCTGGTGGAGGAAATTGACCAGTCACAGGAGGCTGATCACCCACCTTACTACAAGTGTGGCTCTTCCTCCATGCCACAGCCACCTATGAAAATACCAAGGAGCTCAAGTGCACTTGCTGACTTGCTTGGAGCTACATTTGCCCCTGCCAAAGATAATGCTGCACCAAAATCTGCACATGATACTGCTGCAGCTGAGATCAAGAGGTAACCCCTTTGCCACTCCAAGAAAACCTTCTCAGATTTTGGAAGGAACATGAACATGAGTACCCTCAGTTATCCAGAGTAGCAAAGTGTTTCCTTTGAATTCCTGGCACAAGCATCTCCACAGAGAGAATTTTCTCCACTGCAGGAGACATTGTTACCACACAGAGAAGTGTTCTGAAAGCTGGGCATGTTGACCAGCTCATCTTCCTCCACAAAAACCTTGACATTAAAAAATCAGCTCTGACATATATGCATACTGTAATAACATGTTCAATCCAAGTTTAAGATCTGAAAATGTTCACATCAATATATACATATTTTCTTTAGGAATCCTGCAAGCACTTTCAATTTTCACTGTTATAGGCATATGTAGTTCCTTTTTTTTAGATTTCAGAAAATATAGTGTTATGAAGTTGGATGTTACAGGGACAATGCATTTTCTTTTATTAACTACATGAGATTGAAAAAGAAAAAAATAGAATGTGAACCTTTAGAGCAGAATTTAATATATATACTCTCTGCATATATTCAATTCAATTCAATTCAATTCAATTTTATTTGTCATTTAACAGAACATCCAAGATGTGCTGCAGAACGAAAATACGATGCACAAGACTTTAATAAAAACACATAGTTAAAATCAGCCTACAATAAAATACTAAAATGCTTCATTTAAAAGACGAATGGCAGTAGGAAAAAAACTGTTTTTAAACCTGGTAGTTCTACATTTCAGGCTGCGGTACCTTCTGCTTGAGGGCATGAGGGAAAACAGTTCAGAGGCAGGATAAGTAGGGTCTCTAGAAATCTGCACAGCTCTGGCCAGACAGCGTTGTTTTGCCAAATCTTGTACATTAGGCAACGGGGCTCCAATGATCCTCTCCGCAGCCCTCACCACTTTCCTCAGTGCTTTCCAGTCCGAAGCGCTGCAGCTCTCCTGCCACAGAGAGCTGCTGCTGGTTAGCACGCTCTCTATGGTCCCTCTGTAAAAGTGGTGAGGACTGACTTACTGAGATGGGCCCTCTTTAGCCTCCGCAGAAAGATCAAGCGCTGGTGAGCTTTCTTGATGACGGAGGAGGTGTGCAGGGACCAGGTGAGGTTGTTCGTCACATTTACTCCCAGGAACTTAGTAGACTGCACAATTTCCACAGCAGTGTTCTTAATGTAGACCGGGATGTGTATCAGCTGTTTCTTCCTGAAGTCGATCACCAGTTCTTTTGTTTTTTCGACATTCAGTATCAGATTGTTTTTATCACACCATTCCACAAATGACTTCACCTCCTCTTTGTAATCCCCTTCCCCGTCACCTCGAATGAGACCCACCACTGTTGTGTCGTCCGCATACTTAATAATTTGGTTTGTGCTGAACTTGGCACAACAATCGTGGGTCATGAGCGTGAAGAGGAGGGGACTTAGAACACACCCCTGTGGAGACCCTGTGCTGAAGGAGATGGTATCTGATTTATTCTTTCCTACCCGTACGTACTGTGGCCTATCCATTAGAAAGTCCAATATCCAGTTTTGCAGAGGTATGCCCAGTCCCAATGGGCCCAGTTTGCTGATCAAATTCTGAGGGATGATGGTAACACTGTTTGATTTTTTAAAATTTTCTTAATTTGTTTACTAAAAATTCCTGCAAGCACTTTTATTTTTTACTGATATACTGTAAGCAAATGTTAATTCCTTTGTTCAGATTACAGTGCTATGATGTTATGCATTTTAAACTACTTGAAACATAGTGTGACATACTTAACCGCCCTCTGCCGGATATATCCGGCACCGTTGTTTTATTGCTAACGTTTGCCTGTGGTTATGTGAATGCCTGGCACGTAGTACAACTGACAGTTTGGCGTGGGTATTATTACTACGTTGTATTTCGACAACTCTGCGCTTGTATTGGCCGATCACGTGATGTGATTCGAAAGTGAAAGCTGTGAATATGGCGAAACGTAAACTGACTTCAAGTGAGGATTTGCAGGCGATTTTAGACAGTTCTGATCATGATTGTAGCAGTTCTGAAGAAGATTTTAGCGACAATGATGAGCAGCAACGTGCGCTGCATGATACTGTGAATGAAGACGCATCGGATGACGGCGCTGAGTGGGTGTATCCCCAGCATCTCAACTGGACTGCTGCCCGAGGTGAACTACCTTTTCTGCATCCGTTTGAGGCAACGTGTGGCTTTATTGTTGATGTAAACAATTACACTGCTGAGCAGTTTTATGAGCTGTTTGTGTCACCTGATTTGATCAGACATTTTGTTCATCAGGCAAATCTGTATGCAGCACAGTTTATTGAGAAAAATCCCAATTTACCTCCACATTCCCGTGTTCGTGCTTGGTTTGACACTGATGAAAACGAAATGAAAAAATTCATTGGGATTTTGATGTTGATGGGAATAATCAGAAAACCAGATATTGAGATGTACTGGTCTACAGATCCTATGTATGCAACACCTATTTTTGCAGCTGTCATGACACGTAACCGATTCTCTTTGCTGCTGAAATTCTTTCATTTGAATGACAACAGAAATGAGCCAGATAAGAAAGATCCAAACCGCGACCGCTTGTTCAAGCTACGTCCTTTGATTGATCATTTATTTGAAGCATTACAGTTGCCCTACATGCCAGGACCGTCAGTTGCAGTTGATGAAAGTTTATTGTTGTGGAAGGGCCGCTTACAGTTTCGACAGTATCTACCATTGAAAAGGGCACGGTTTGGTATCAAGATGTTTTGCTTAGCTGAGAATTCAGGTTACATTTATAGATTTCGTGTATACACTGGCAAAGAGGATCCTATGAGTAGTATTTCAGCAGTGTTGCCAGATGAATGTAAGGACTTTGGACTTTCAGAAAAACGCTGTCGTGTCTGTTCAAAGAAGGGTCAGCGTAGAGACGTCAAGACCTTCTGCTCAAAGTGTCCCAGCAATCCAGGACTTTGTGCAGTTCCCTGCTTTGGCCTGTGGCACAGCAAACTCAAATACTGGGAATGAAACTATGATTGACTGAACTACTTTTGACTTTTGAATTACTTTTGACTGTTCCGTTTTGTAGTAGACAATAAATCCAGAAGCCTGAGAAAAGGTACATTTTGTGTTTTATTATGTGTTTGCCCATTTCTAGAACTTGCACAACATTTAGTGGTCAATACTGCTTGAATAAATGTAAAAAATGTAAAAAAAATGTAAAAAAGTAAAAAAACGAAAATTGTTCAGATTTCGCCTGGCGTGGGGAATATTTAGGGAGTTGGCGGTTAAAGGGTTAAAGCAGGATCAAACAGTACAGTGATTTTTTAGTGTTATAGGAACATGTTAATTCCTTTCATCACATTGCAAAAAAAGTATTGCTATGATGTCTGAAGTTATAGGGACAGTAATAAATGCAGTTGGAGATCCCACTGTTCTGATTGCGTAAAAAAGTAAACTTTTTTTTACTCTGATTTTATGCATATGGTAGTGTGTTCTTTATACTATGATAGTTTTCCTAAAATTAGTTTTAAAAAATGCAATATATCTCCTTGCTTACAATATATTGAATCCTATCATAATCCTAACTTTATTATGATACGTAATGTATTGCAAAATTCTTGCCAATACACAGCCCTAGGTTTTATATGACAGGGCCCTAGAAAAGGGCATTTATTACTGCTAATTTTTTATTCAAACTGATGTCTATTCAATAAGATTAAATGTATTCCCCATTAGACAAATCTGGCAACCAACAACTGCATTAAATATATTATTATTGCAAATGAAAGTCTCACTCTATTAATAAAATGAATCATTTTAAATGTTTCCTTTTCAGGTTACAAAAATGCCTGACTCAATTACAAATGTTCTGTAAAAGTTACAAAATTGCCCTATTACAGAATACCCCTACTGAAGTTACAAATTCTCCCAATAAGTTCCAAATCATCCCTATGCCAGTTACAAATGATCCCTATGAATTACAAATGGTCCCTGTTTAGGTTAGAAATGGTCCTATCTATCTATCTAATCTTATCTATCTATCTATTCTATCTATCTATCAATCTATCTATCTATCTATCTATTCTATCTATCTATCTATCTATCTATCTATCTATCCATTTTCCAACCCGCTGAATCCGAACACAGGGTCACGGGGGTCTGCTGGAGCCAATCCAGCCAACACAGGGCACAAGGCAGGAACCAATCCTGGGCAGGGTGCCAACCCACCGCAGGACACACACAAACACACCCACCACACCAAGCACACACTAGGGCCAATTTAGAATCGCCAATCCACCTAGCCTGTATGTCTTTGGACTGTGGGAGGAAACCCACGCAGACACGGGGAGAACATGCAAACTCCACACAGGGAGGACAAAGGGAAGCGAACCCAGGTCCCCAGGTCTCCCAACTGCGAGGCAGCAGCGCTACCCACTGCGCCACCGTGCCGCCCCCTATCTATCTATCTATCTATCTATCTATCTATCTATCTATCTATCTATCTATCTATCTATCTATCTATCTATCTATCTATCTATCTATCTAGGGCTGGGTGGTCTCATGGTCTGGAACCCCTGCAGATTTTATTTACACATTTTTCTACAGCCGTCTGGAGTTTTTTTGTTTTTTTTCTGTCCTCCCTGGCCATCGGACCTTACTCTTATTCTATGTTAATTAGTGTTGTCTTATTTTAATTCTTACTTTATCTTTTTTCTCTTTTCTTCATCATGTAAAGCACTTTGAGCTACATTATTTGTATGAAAATGTGCTATATAAATAAGTGTTGTTGTTTTTGTTATCTATCTATCCATGGTCTTGTAAGAGTAGAGCTGTATTGGAGTGTGTCATTCATGTTCATTCTGCTTTGTCCAAACATTTTAGTTAGGCAATGGTCCGTTATTATAGTGCAGAGTAACACTGACTTGCAGTGGGGCCATAGGTTTGGAGCATGGAAGCACAACCCTGCTGGGGCCAGGGCACCAGGATATTTGCGAAGCCCTATTTAGTAGCACTTCTGCCGCACAAGTAGTGTAGCTGGAATTTGCTGGAAGAAGCTTGTTGGACACCTAGAGTCTTTCCAGGTATCCTATAAAAGTAGCCAGCTACCACTATTCAGGGAGCCAGAGTCAGGAGGAGGTGGATGAAGCTTGCAGAAGTGGAGGCAGAAAGAGAGAAAGAAGGAAAGGGTATTGTGCTGGACTGTACATTTGGTGCTTGTATTGTGTACTGTACTATGGGGTGCAGGGAAATAGCACTCCCCACATGGATAAAAATGTGTGTTTTATGGCAAACTCATGTCTCTGCATGTCTGTGTCGGGTTTGGGGCAGCTGGACCACCACAACATACATAAACATATTTTTACTAAATGACACCACATAAAAAATCTGCAAAAGAGGATCACCACATTTTTGAAAAGCATAATATTTTAGGATTGAATTACTTCTAAACTGTAAGTAAAGACCTGCCATGGTAATGGTAGTTTATTATGTGAACATTTAACGCACATTTATAACATTTTGGGTATAGGGCCTTTGAAGAAATGAGATCAACAGATAGTTCACAAGAAAGAAAGAGTTAATTTTGGCATATTTTTGCCAAAAAAAACAACAACAACAATGTTAATTTTCTGAAGTGTCAAGTCAGAGTTCACATCTCAATTCTTCAAAAGATAAATTATGGCTGGACTAGAAAAGGCTTTTCACTCACAATCTCCGTACATCTTGATAAAGCTTGTGCAGTTTCAAAAGAACAATGGGGAAAAATGGCAAAGCTGATAAAGGCAGAAAGGATGTCATGGTATCCAAAGAAACAACTACTAAATAGTAATTAAATGGCTGCACCAGTGATGATTTTGGTGTGCCATATTAAAACGTATGAATACTTATGCTATTAATTATACATCCATTTTCCAACCCGCTGAATCCGAACACAGGGTCACGGGGGTCTGCTGGAGCCAATCCCAGCCAACACAGGGCACAAGGCAGGAACCGATCCCGGGCAGGGTGCCAACCCACCGCAGGACACACACTAAAACACACCCACACACCAAGCACACACTAGGGCCAATTTAGAATCGCCAATCCACCTAACCTGCATGTCTTTGGACTGTGGGAGGAAACCGGAGCAACCGGAGGAAACCCACACAGACACAGGGAGAACATGCAAACTCCACGCAGGGAGGACCCGGGAAGCGAACCCAGGTCCCCAAATCTCCCAACTGCGAGGCAGCAGCACCACCGTGCCGCCCTGCTATTATTTTCTGATCAATTATAATCAATTTAGACAACTTTGCAAAGATCTGTCTGTTGACAGATATGTCTTTTTGGTTGATCAGTGTCATAAAAGCTAAATGAACTCCACTATGTTTCCATGTTGTAAACATAAACATATTGTATAACAATAAAATGTGAAAACTTCCAAAGGGGTGATTAGTTTTCATAGGCACTGTATATGTGCAAATAAGTAAGGCTGACTCCCGCCATCATTTTTGAATTAGTTCTTTAAGAAAAACAAAGGCCCATAAAGGGCAAATTGTTTCATCATATATTTTGTACAAAATCAGAACATATTTTTCAGACTGATTTATTTAGATACTGTAAATGCAAAAAACATTTGTGTTGTATTGTTGTTACTTAGAGAGTTACTTAAAATACAAATTTTGCTCCTAAAAACTTTTTTGGCTGCTGTCTATCACTTGGAATGTTAAGCAGCCATGTGTAAATAAACTGCTCAAAAAATTAAAGGAACACTTTGAAAACACATCAGATCTCAATGGGAAAAAAATCCTGCTGGATATCTATACTGATATGGACAGGGTAATGTGTTAGGAACAAAAGGATGCCATATCGTTTGATGGAAATGAAAATCATCAACGTACTGAATACTTATGCTATTAATTATTTTCTGATCAATTATAATCAATTTAGACAACTTTGCAAAGATCTGTCTGTTGACAGTTACGTCTTTTTGGTTGATCAGTGTCATAAAAGCCAAATGAACTCCACTATGTTTCAATGTTGTAAACATAAACATATTGTATAATATAGTCCATTTTGCTGAAATTTCATTGCAGCATCTCAAAATTGTACTCAGTAGTTTGTATGACCCCCACATGCTTGTACGCATGTCTGACAACATCGGGGCTTGCTCCTAATGAGACGATTGATGGTGTCCTGGGGCATCTCCTCCCAGATCTGGACTAGGGCATCACTGAGCTCCTGGACAGACTGAGGTGCAATCTGGCGGCGTCACATGGACCGAAACAAAATGGCCAAGAGGTGTTCTATTGGATTTAGGTCAGGTGAGCATGGGGACCAGTTAATGGTATCAATTCCTCCATCCTCCAGGAACTGCCTGCATACTCCACGGCTTCTTCAGACCCTTACACGTCTGTCACATGTGCTCAGGGTGAACCTGCTGTCATTTGTGAAAAGCACAGGGCACCAGTGGTGGACCTGCCAATGGTGCCAATCGAGCTCCACAGTGCTGGGCAGTGAGCACAGGACCCATTAGAGGATGTTGGGCCCTCAGGCCACCCTCATGGAGTCTGTTTCTAATTGTTTGGTCAGAGACATTCACACCAGTGGCCTGCTAGAAGTCATTTTATAGGGTTCTGGCAGTGCTCATCCTGTTCCTCTTTGCCCAAAGGAACAGATACCGGTCCTAATGATGGATTAAGGACCTTCTTCAGCCCTCTCCTAAAGTAACTGCCTGTCTCTTGGAATCTCCTCCATGTCCTTGAGACTGTGCTGGTAGACACAGCATACCTTCTGGCAATGGCACGTACTGATGTGCCATCATAGAGAAGTTGGAATACTTGTGCAACCTCTGTAGGGTCCCGGTATCGCCTCAAGCTGCCAGTAGTGACACTGACCATAGCCAAATGCAAAACTAGTGAAAAAACAGTCAGAAAATATGAGGAGGGAAAAATGTCAGTGGCCTCCATCTGTTAAACCATTCCTGTTTTGGGGGTCATCTCATTGTTGCTCCTCTAGTGCACCTGTTGTTAATTTCATTAACACCAAAGCAGCTGAAACTGATTAACAACCCCCTCTGCTACTTAACTGACCACAGTTCATTGATTTGATGCTATACTCTGATTAAAAAGTGTTCCTGTAATGTTTTTGAACAGTAATATTTAAAACTTTTTCCCCCAGTCAATGTTTGTACAAAAATGACCAGAGATAGTTGTCATCATTCAAATAAAAACATTCCCCCATCTATCACACAACCTCATCTACACTAAATTGCTCAGTTGATTTATCCAGCCTTTGTCTGTGCCGGGCGCCACCATTGTCCCTCACTAAAGTCAGATCATACCTGTGCTGGATAGTAGGTATCAGTCCTACTTTTTTATATTTTGTGAGGCTTTGTGAAGCTTGTTGAAGGGTCTTACTAATGTCTGGGCACAAAAAACATAGGATTAATCATGTTTTATTTATTGCCACCAACAGTTTACAGTTTTTCTTCTATACTAATAGAGTTGAACACGCCATGCTTTATGCACTTATTTCCAAAGCTCCATTAATGCCACAACTACAAGTGTCTAAAAAAACTAGCACTAAACACTGACTGTATCTCTGTTGTTAGTCATTAGCACTTAAACATAAGTAACATGACAGTTATAATTGTATACTAACCCTCACTTATTCTGTTTTTCTTCTCGGTACTGAAATGTGGCACTTGGTGCCACGGCCCACCTGCCAAGTTGTTTTGCCTGCCTAAGGAAAAGTCATCCCAGATGGAGGATCGCAGGAATCGTGGGAAAGAGGGGTCCTTTCATCGGATGGCTGGCCCAGCACTGTTTCAGCCGTGGAATGGCCAAATGGGGGAGGCAGCTTGAAGGATGAGATCTCCAGGACTCTACACAAATCCAAATATTATTATGGGATATATCATCTATTGTTAAATTCTGCTCTGTACTTCTAAAATTTATATTTTTTATTTCTTACTATATTGAGAAATTGTTCTGTTCTGTGTACTGCATTGTATTGTATTGACCCCCTTCTTTTGACACCCACTGCACGCCCAACCTACCTGGAAAGGGGTCTCTCTTTGAACTGCCTTTGCCAAAGTTTCTTCCATTTTTTCCCTACAAGGTTTTTTTGGGAGTTTTTCCTTGTCTTCTTAGAGAGTCAAGGCTAGGGGGCTGTCAAGAGGCAGGGCCTGTTAAAGCCCATTGCGGCACTTCCTGTGTGATTTTGGGCTATACAAAAATAAATTGTATTGTATAATTGTAAATAAAGGACCATCCATTGATAATGTTGTGCTTAGTAAGGTGGTAGTGATCACTAATACAGAAATTGTTGTTTCTGTTGAGGAGGTGTAGTGGGCATAATCATTATATTCAACCACCTAGCCCTAAAGGTAAATGTTTGCTCCTTGCTTACATACAAAGCTATACCTGTATATATGTATTCAACAGTTTTATTTGTCCACACACACCAAGTGAAAGAGGGGTAACTCTACACAGTAAAAGTGCAAGTGTTAATTTAACTCCCACAGAGTCATTTTCAACACTGCCTCAGATAACATATGGTCCCACTCCTCCTAGTGTAACTTGAACTCTGCCTCCAGTGTTAAACTTTCAGATTTAATTCAATACCAAATAATGTTAAAAATGAACACTGCATAACACGGACTGGTGTTGGAACAATTTTACTCCACAGTTAAATCAATTCTTTGAAGTGTTATTTTTTACTTTTCAGCTTCTTGTATCCATCCATCCATCCATCCTCTTCCGCTAATCCGAGGTCGGGTCGCGGGGGCAGCAGCTTGAGCAGAGATGCCCAGACTTCCCTCTCCCCAGCCACTTCTTCTAGCTCTTCCGGGAGAATCCCAAGGCGTTCCCAGGCCAGCCGAGAGACATAGTCCCTCCAGCGTGTCCTGGGTCTTCCCCGGGGCCTCCTCCCGGTTAGACGTGCCCGGAACACTTCACCAGGAGGCATCCTGATCAGATGCCCGAGCCACCTCATCTGACTCCTCTCGATGTGGAGGAGCAGCGGCTCTACTCTGAGCCCCACCCAGATGACTGAGCTTCTCACCCTATCTTTAAGGGAAAGCCCTATCTTTAAGGGAAAGAACGTGGAATGTCAGCTCCTTGTAAAGAGTTGAAAATGTAGCTCTTGCTAGAGCATGGGAAAGGGCTATATAAATAACATGTATTATTATTAGTGTATCTAATGAATGATAATGTTTAGCGTTTACTTATTTTTGCACTATTAATTGAAATTTTGCTTTTTGAGATGTACATATATAAAGATTTATCCATTTATTTAAAGTGAAACTCAAAAATGTAAATTGTTAAAAAATATTTATTGTTCTTCAGTGTTATATTTATACATTATATACATAAACATATATACATATATACAGCACAGTTCAATAAAAAAATCTTCCTCAGCTTATTGCTTTTCAAAAAGAAACATGCTCTTCACTTGAATTATATATCTTGAAACAAAATAAGTTTATAGGAGCTTAACATCTTTAGATAAATGTTGGCCTATAATAAAGAATGTCATAACCTTTGACCAAAAACAAAAAATATGCTGGTTCTAAGAATGCATTTTCATGCATTTTATCAAAAAATTAACTTTCCCTTAATACAAAGTCACACACAAGGTGAAATAAAATCATGCATCCTTTAGTTTGTGAAGATATAAACCAGAGACACACACAGTTCAAGAAAGACAAGACTACAATAAACACCAACAACAGTTACCACCACAACATGCCCAGACATAAACGGACTACCAAAGGGCTGAATGTCCTATACATTTAGTAGGTGTCCCAAAAGTAAGTGCTCTTTGTGCACCATGGTAAGATGTCATGAAAGGTAGGCAGGTGAACAGGGAAAACCCTTTTGGCCAACAGCTGGCAGTTTACATGTGAGACCCTACCATTGGAAAAAATGGGTGCCATGATCTTGCCAGCAGCTTCTGGTTAGAGATCTGCCTTTTTTCCATATGGCAGCCAACTACTGTCACCTACCAGTTCATACTGGTTTCACTGACTTCCTGCCTGCCCGCCATGACCTATGTTTACAATGAAGCACAGAGACAATTTATTTCTAGGACACGAACTAACATACAGTACAACACACCCCAAAGACCATGCAGAATGGACTGTCCAGGTAGCCTGCCATTGCCAGTGTGGGATGTTATCTTTATTGCCCTTATTTGGCTCATTCTTCATCTTGTGTAACATTAATGCTACCTTGAAAATAAATTGATCAGAAAAACATATTTTCCTTCAAAAATGGTAACTATTCATGGGAACCTGGCAAATATAATGTTTTTTATCCAAAGTTTGCTTCTTTAAAATAAATAACAGTATGGCACAACAAACCAGCTATACTCATCTGCCTTATATGTCATTTGCAAATCAAAACATCTATGGAACAAAAGTTGTTCAACATTAACAATGGTATACATATTTGTTTTGGGTATTTCAACATGGAATGCATGCAAAAGTTCATTAAAACATATAGTCTTCAAAGCTGTAACAACTAAGAATACTTGCTCATCTATTACTATACAGTAATTGCTTTTATTTTGTGAAACACTGAAATTTCATAAGAAACTTCAGTGCAAACAATCAAATCAGTGCGATATTCAGCCCCAAGATACTTAACGCATTTCAGTGATAAAACAATGATAGATTCTGAAATGTTTAATTTATGAGCAAGGTCTTTACCCACAGGCACGCGATATAAAGGTGTTGCTTTCCCTGGACCAAACATAATTCTTTGTTGGCTAGATGTTTCGCAGTTGACTGCCATGTAATTCTGGTGTTTTTTGGCTAATGTTAATGTGATATTTTTTGAAACATTTCTGTTGTTTTTTGAAAAAGTTATGCTTGGATTCAAAACGCATACACCACATGTGAATAATTGGACCAATCGTTCTTATACAGCGGGGATAGTGGACCATAAAATGGTGTTTTAGTAGCAGATTTTTATGAGGGAACAAACGCTTAAACAAACTGGTGGAGAGGTGGGTCTGAGGTTAAGGATCTGTGCTGGTATCCAGAAGGTTGCCGGTTTGTATCCCCGTCATTGCCAAAAAAGATCCTACTCTGCTGGGCCCTTGAGCAAGACCCTTAACCTGTAATTGCTCCAGGGGCACTGTACAATGGCTGACCCTGTGCTCTGACCCCAAGGGGTATGTGAAAACTAACAAATTCCTAATACAAGAAATTGTATAAGGTGAAATAAAGAACAAAAAAAAAAAACTATGATGTTCAACTATCAAATGCTTTAAAAAGACTGTTAAACCTTTTCGTCAACACTGGAGCAAAGAATATACTTACAATCTGTAGCAACAGGAGCAAAAGATACCAGTAGTGATCATTTGTTTGGACTAGATCACCAAAAAGTAATGGTATATTACGAAACAAACACCAGGGGCCTCATGCATAATGCCGTGCGTAGAATTCGCACCATAACATGACGTAAGCACAAAAGCCGAAATGTGCTTACGCACAGAAAAATTCAGATGTATAAATCTGTGCGTTTGCCAACTTCCACGTTCTTCCACTACATAAATCCCGGTCAGTGTGACAAAGTAATGCTCGTGCATGCGCCTGCTGTCCCGCCCCAACTCCTCCCAGAATTACGCCTCTTTGAATATGCAAATCAATATAAATAGCCCTTAAGCTCAGTGTTCTGTGAAAAGGCAATGGCAAAAGTACGAGGAAAAATAGAAGAATTTCAGCGAATACCAAATGGAGGCAAAGAAAAACGTACTATTTGTTGGTTTAAACAGTTATATAAGCAACAAAAGGAAGTTGATCGAGTGACATAGCGTGTCGGAGAAACTCGAAAGCTCAAGTTCACAAAGTCGCACAGTGCCTGAAATAAAAAAGAAGTTGTTACATATCAAAGTCAGCGTGAAAAGGCGACTTGTAGCCCACCATCTGAGTGTCATATGAAAGCTTATTAGGGTACAGTGAAAAAAAAAGGCACACAGTGTGAAAAAAGCACGAAATTTCCACTTTAATCACATAGTTTGTTTTGTCATTAAAGTAAAACATCATAAACTTCATTTTAAAATTGCTTAATTTACTAGTTTCTGAAATCCCATTGTAACTAAAGTAGCATGTTAAATGCTTTGTTTTGTATTTGATCTTATATGTGCTCTATGTGCCTGAATCACTACGTGCTCTTCCTCTGACAGGACACAGAATCCATTACATTCGTAATATTACAGCTCTCTGAATAATTAAAATACTGAGAAGTATATGTGATATCATTTTCATGATGATATGAGTTAAAGCATGTTATTAAACATGGGAACACGGTGGCGCAGTGATTGTTCATGTCTTACGCAAGATGCTTGCTGCACCATGCGCGACCTTCGATGAAATGCTTTATTACAGAAGTGCTGTCTTTTTCAAATGTACTAACCCCCAATTCCTGTCCTTATTTCTTTCTCCAAATACCCAATTGCCACACAATCAGCTCTGTAATAGACGTTAAGCCATCTGTAAGCTTAGAAGCCGATTCTTCAAAACTTTTAAGGAACATCGAAATATCTTCGTAATGTTTAATTATTCTATCCATCTATCCTTCCAGTGTCGCACCAGCCACAGCATGAATACAGCACGAGGCAGGAACAAACCGCGAACGAAGCTCAAGTTTCTCGCTAGCGCTGTGGCACCGTGTAGTTAAAGTTTTTTCTGTATAATATAATAAATATATTTTGCTGCATTTCATCTTAAAAATGATATTGTCAATATATGTAAATACGCGCTTTATAAAGTGGCTCAGGTTGTGCAATATTATAACTGTATCATAAGTACAATTACCTCACGGTAACTTGCAAGTACAAACAGTTCTCCAAGGAGCACTTGATGGACTGATTGAGTGCATGTATAGTTCTTGGGATGAAACTGTTTGTGAACCGCAAGGTCTGAACAGGAAAGGCTCTGAAACCTTGGTCGGATGAGAGCAGTTCAAATAGCGAATGGCTGAGGCAGCGTGTAGATCTGTGATTCACACTCAGATACAATGATATAAATACTCCAAGTGGTGCAGTGAGAGTAATATGGAAAAAGATGATCTGCTGTGGCAACCCCTTACGGGAGCAGCTGACAGAAGAAAAAGAAGGTGAAGTGAGAGTAACAACGCTAAAGTAGTTATGGTATTTAGAATAGTTTGACTATTCTGTGGACCTTTATATTGTTACAGGTTAATTACAATCAAATGCATTAAACTAATAAACAATATGCGGTTAATTTCAATGTATTTATAAAGCCGCGTCAGGGATGTGGATCTAAAAAAGAAAGGGAAACCACACAGGAACAGTAGCACTGCTTTGACGCTGGGAGCTGCCAGTCTGCAAAACCAAGCAGAGAACTTGCATACGACAGGGTATGAGCTACCGTGGAAACGTGCGTGGCTTTACACCAAGTTTAGGTTTTATACATCGCGATTTGAACATGGAAATGTTCTTATGCAACATTTCTGTGCGTGCGCACCATTTATACATGAGGCCCCAGGTCTGTATAGCACGAAGCCCCAAGTCATTGCACCCATCATCTAGTTTTACTGCAGTAGGCTTATTCCTTCTTTCTAAGTATCTGTAATTAAAAGAATGTATTCTATCATTAATTTCTTGGCAACTGATAAAATTTTCTTGTATCTACTTCAAAACCAGTTTTATTACCAATAGCACTACTCCTTCTAAGACATCATGCATGACATCTACTGCAAAATTATCAACTGGGTGGAAGTACTGTAGAGTATTTAGAAAGACAATCACGTTTCACACCGTACACATTAGATAGTGAAGAATTAGATTTTATAGACTGACAGTGCCCTTCGTGCATCATTTTAGTACGCAAAATTACTTTAGAATCATCTTCGGAGAACACAGTCTGAAAATCTTCTCTATCCATGAGGCAAAAACGACAACAGTTCTTCCCACTAAACAATTCAACAAATCCAAACAATGTGTGAAGACCAAGATTATCTCCTGTAACTTGAAAGGTACTTCCATGAATATGGCCACCCAGTGCTGGAACATCAACTCCCTCACTTTCAAGAATTTTGAGGTAACAAATCAGGGGCTCAAGGATAGAACTGAACCCATAAGTTATGTGGAAAAGTGCACATAAATGTATGTTTACTAAACTTGAGTTATACCTTGGTGGAAAATTCCTCAAAATAAAGTAAACTCCACCCAATTTATGTGTTCCATTTTTTGAAGCTAGAGGATTGGCAGTCTCAAATTCATTATAAAACAGTTTGTAGTGTTGTTTTCTCTTTCAAAAAAAGAGGATGTCTTCTCCAGTAAGATCCGTCCTTCACATCTACATAAACATCATCTTTAGGGGTATAAGTTGGCTTAAACAGTTCACTAATGTTAGAATTTTTCAGGATTGATTGTAAGGTTTGTAAAATTGGAATATATGCAAATTTGTCAGTTACAACCACTTGATCATAAGTTCGAGTGGTTTTGCTCCTTCTGGTATCAAATCTAGTACCAAGTATTATTTCTACTGGACTCACAACACTCCACCTTTGAGAAAAGTAAAACTTCCGCTTTGCTACCGAATTTAACTTTGTAAAGGGGTTATTAATCTCCTGAAAGCACTGCTCATCTAAACATTCTGGGTGTTGTGTGGACAAATGTCTGAGTATTATGTCTTTAGCTTGACTTTGCAATTCAAATACAACTTCTTCCATTGAACATACAAAATTGTTTACTGTCAACTGACTAATTCCTTCATTTTGAAGGTGTGCTATAATGGATGCACACATGTCAACAGTACTGTGGTTTGATACTGGAGAGACAGTGGGCGTAGCTGGCACCAAAGTTTCAAAATTGCTTAGTTTAAAATCATCAATATTTCCTACAAAAGCATTTGTTTCCTCATTTAACACAATCAAATCATTTAATTCGTGTACCCTTTTTAGATGCTTCCTAAAACCAGAAAATGCACCTGATACATGTATACAGCCTACTCCACCACATTTGAGTCTAAGTGTTTTACCAGGACATAGACCATTACTTTTAAATGTTTTACAAGCAAAGTCGCATTTAAATGATATGACTTACAAATAAAACACTTCATCTTTGAATAGTTACATGCAGCTCTGCTTCTACTATAAAATTCTTGCTCTTAACTCAGACACTTGTGGAATTTCTTTTACTTTACTTATATCTATGTTATACACAGTCATCTGAATAAATGTGTACATGTTGCGCAAACACTCACTGTATGCAGTTCCATAAACAAAATGTGCTTTAAATAATTCATCAAAGGCTCCAAGTGAACAAACTGCCTAACAAGGAATGGCCAAATTGTCCATTATGATATAATATGCATGGATACTGCTTCTTCTGGTACAGCAAGGAGATAGGGCTGGTGTCTTTGGGTTATGGCATCCAGATGCTCTTGAAGGCTGGTTCCAGACTAAAAGGAGCAAAACAATTGTTGTATTACTTGAGCTATAAGCAAATACCTGATTATCTGACTCCAAATATGTATAGAATAAAAAGAATTAGCCTGTAGAACATTTGTAACAACAGCCACAATTCAAAAGAGGTCTTTGTTTCATATGGAGTAGGAAGCAGAGTGGTACATTTTCACAAATTAGCCCAACTTGTCACCTATAAAAGTTTAGGATACTGCAGACTCTTAAACCCCTGCCTTGTCACTTATTTAAAATATGTAGTGGCCATGATATATTAACTTTTTTGAATATAACAAGATGCTTTGTCGCTTGTGTGGCTGACATTTTTCCTGTTTTTTTCTTAGGCTGATGGAGGAAGTAAGTGAAGCAACAGCAAAATATAGGAAAGGTCACTGTCCCAACCAGAAAAACGTAATGTTTCCAAAATGCAAACAAACTTAAGGTAAATCTTGAAAAAATACCTTCACATCTGCATCATATCAAAATGCCACTAGGTAATGTGGCTGTAATGCAGTCTTTATATGAGAAGCAAAATACCCTTATCAAATAAATCTGTTGCATTGTCTTCTGTTGTTGACTCTGCTGCTTGAATCAATTCTTGAAGATCTCTGGATTGTAACAGACCTTTGCTTTGCTGAATAACTTTGTATTTGAATGAGATTGACAACCTCTCTAAAAGCTTTGCTGATGTACTATCTCCAAAAAGCATGATACAGTCTTGCTCAATCTATAGCAAGTACAATTATTTGAAAATTAGACATAAAAAATGTTCAACACCATGCTGAAATATGTTTAGACCATATTTAAATGAAAACTACTGTACATACCAAGCCTTTAATATCGTTAAACCAAGAGAAAACAGATAGCACATTGCAGCACATACAGTATTTTCATCATGGACCATCTTCTGCCGATAGCTGAATGTAATCTTCATTTTCTGCTTGATCGTTTCCTCATCTGAACAATGTTTCATAAAGGAAATTGCCTCTTTGCATTGTTCCTCATTCAATACAGGTTGAGAAATGGACAAAGACTCACATGCGGATGTTGAGCCTCCTGTACGCAACTGGTATGTTAATCTTTTTTTCCTCAGAGGCTACTTTTCTTTGTATGGTCTTGAGACGCCAGGCTGAATAGCCGATCCACTTTCTGGGTCATAGTAGTGTTATGTCTAAGAAAGACGCTGAGAGCTGTTAAGTGCAACACCTTCCAAAACCTTCTTTTATTTGTTTCCTTATCTCCGTTTTCTTTTCACAGACCAAAACAATCAAACTCCTCCTAACAAGCAGACCTAACGCACATGGCTGCATAATCGAACCCTGCAATTAAGATTACAGTGCACATATATCACATTTCTCCCCCCTCCCACCAACAGCAAAGAAATTTAAGTATATAACAGAACAGATAAACATGAAACGTAGTAACAAAATCCCGCAAGTGTCCAGGGCGAGAACACAACCGAATGGGACGTGGAGATGGCTCCTGGAGCTGAATAACAGGGTCGGCTTCATTCTGTGTTACATCAGGCTGGATAACAGAGTCACCCAGCCATGCGTTTGGAATGGACGAAGAATTTGCGTTGTTTTTGTCAGCAGGATGAAATTCTACAACAGATGATGGTGGAGACACCTTTCGAAGACATGTGGCATGCCACCGAGAACCGTCAGCAAGACCAAATATGGCTGGGCCAAGCTGTCGGGTGACTTGTACTGGTGAGGACCAGAAAGAGGCCATTTTGTTATTGCGATGAGGCTTCCGAACTCTTACCCAGTCAGAGACTGCTATGCTGACCTCCTTGACCCTTTTTGATTGATCAAACCTTTGTTTCATTCTGTGTTGCTGTCTGGTGACAGAGTGCTTAACGTGAGGAATTGAAGGAAGGGCACAGGGCATACTCTGACCGAAAAAAGGACGAAGTCTGTCCAAAGGTAGGGTAAGCTCACGACCTAGCATGAGGAAAGCAGGCGAGACTCCAGTTGTGCTATGCTGGGATGATCTGTAGTGCAAGAGGGTATTAAGCAGAGCCTGATCAAAAGAACACCCTTGTGCCTGGTGTGCCCTAAGGCCATTTTTTAGTGTTTGGTTGAAACGTTCCACCCCTCCATTAGACTGTGGATGGTAATATGCAGTGCAAATATGTTTAATGCCTTTTGATTCCAGAAATGAGGTAAATTGATTACTTGTGAACTGAGGCCCATTATCTGTAGTAAAGGTCTTAGGGAGACCCCAGCGAGAAAACTGTGATTCCAGCATGTTAACGACGACACAGGAGGTGACTGTGCCAGTTGCGGTAACCTCTGGCCATTTTGAGTGTAAGTCATACACAACAACCAAATACCGCTGATGGTGAGGGACACCATGGATTTCTCCCGAGATGTCCATCTGTATATGTTCCCAGGGTTGGGTGGGCCAGGCAATAGGCTGCAATGGGGGAGGGGCCTGGAGACCTGTCTTGCCACTTACCAGACAGGCCACACAATCTTTAACCAGAGTCTCAATGTCCCTGTCTATGCCAGGCCACCACACCAAGTCACGACATCTCTGTTTTAGTTTCACTATACCTAAGTGGCCCTCATGTGCCATTGACAACACACGTGCACGGAGCGCATTTGGAACCACAGTATGAAACCCTCGTGCCACACAAGAACCATTCCAGCAAGAGAGTTCTTCTTTCACTCTAGCAAAGGGTAACAGATCCTCAGGTGCCCTGCTAGGCCAACCATCCCTGATAAAGTGGCATACCTGGGATAGTACTGGGTCATGTGCAGAGGCCTCCTGGAGTTCTTGGAGAGATATAGTGGTCTGAAGAGGCATGTGCATCATCTGGACAATATCATGTTCCATTTGGTCAGAGTCAGGAGATTGGGCTGAAGCCGCAACTGAGCGAGACAGAAGGTCTGCAATAACATTTTCACGCCCCGGAGTGAACTGGAGAGTAAAGTGGTACTGGTGAAGACGGTCAGACCAACGATGTAACCTCAATGGGCGGTGTCCAGTGCCAGATGCCGACAGTAGGGTAGTGAGAGCTTGATGGTCTGTTCTTTGTGTGAAATGTCGGCCATACAGATAAAGGTGCCATCTCTCACATGCCCAGAGACATGCCAGTGCCTCACGTTCACCCACCGAGTATTTCCGCTCTGTTTCAGTAAGGCCACGAGAGGCAAAAGCTATGGGCTTCTCCACTTGACCCTGACTTTGTGACAGCACAGCCCCCACTGCTATAGCAAATGCATCACAGGTGACAAACGTGGGACTAGAGATGTCAAAGTGGGCTAGAATTGGAGGGGAAGTAAGCTGTGATTTCAGGAGGTGAACAGCCTTGGCACAATCAGGAGACCACACCCACGGCTCATCCTTCCGCAGGAGCTGGCGCAATGGTGCAGTAGTAACAGAATACTGGGGCAAAAACTTCAAATAGTAACTGGCCATGCCCAGAAAGGAAGCCACCTCAGCTGCAGATGTAGGCTCCGGAATGGCGTGGATTGCATCAACGTTTGATTGGAGTGGAGATAAACCAAAAGCTGATACTTGAAATCCAACAAATTCTATCTCTGGCACCGCAAAGACACACTTCTCCACATTCAATGTGAGTTTGTGCTTAGACAGAGCGGAAAAGACCATGTGAAGACGTTTGTCATGAATCGCAGCGGTGGGCCCATGTACAACAATGTCGTCTAAATATATGACCACTCCCGGGATGCCAGCAAACATGGAGGACATGATTTTTTGAAAACTGCTTGGTGCTGAACATAACCCAAACGGTACTCTTGTATAACGAAACATGCCATCATGTGTCACAAAAGCTGTGAGGTCTCTACTGCTGGGGTGGAGGGGCACTTGCAAATAGCCTTGCCTAAGATCCAATTTAGAAAATAAGATAGAACCATAAAACTGTGCCGTGAGTTCTTCTGAAGTAGGAAGTGGATATTTGTCTGGAATTATTGCCTTATTTACTGCACGAAGATCTACGCAGATACGCAAGCCACCAGACTTCTTCTTTGCTACTACTATGTTTGAGACCCATGGGGAGGCGTTGACTGGTTCAATGATACCAGCTGCTAGTAGCTGCTGCAGCTCAGTGGACACTCCATCTCGGAAGGCCAGCGGGATATGTCGTAAAGGCTGCATAACTGGTGTGACAGTGGGGTTGAGTAAAGGCTTGTGAGTGTAGGCAGTGAGGCAACCCAAACCTGTAAAGAGTCCTGGCCATTTTTGTTGTTGCAGTGAGGTTACCTGTAAGATTTGCAAGCCACTTTTATCTAAGACAGAAAATCCCAGGGCAAGAAACAGATCTAACCCCATCAGATTTGCCCCTTTTTTAGTAACATGAAAGCAAACATTAGGCAGAACATCTTTGCCATACTGAACAGTGAGATAGACTGAACCCATCAGGGAGATCCGAGAGTTCCCATAACCATTGGCAGTCGTGGTAGGTGGAGACAAGGCCATAGAACTGAAAAACTGTTTGTATGTGCATATATTTAAGAGGGACATTGTAGCACCAGTGTCCAACAAGAGGGAAATGTTCACACCATTTAAACTGACTGTGCATGACTTGAAAGCTGCTGGTCCTGAAATCACATTGTGAATTATAGTTGCGGTGTGTCCGTGCGCACTGCTTGGCGAAGAACGACATACCTTAGCAAAGTGGTTCTGTTTACCACAGCTGCGACAGGTCTGACTGCGTGCCGGGCAGCTTTGAGCTCTGGTCACGTGTGATCGTGATCCACAGTTTCCACAGTGGTGCTGAAGTTGATCTGAACGCTTGCGCTGCACAACCTGCACTGTTTGTTCTCGGTCTGTTGAGCTGACTTTGGATGCTGCGGAATCGTCCGTCTGCAAGTGCTGCGCGTAACTGTCTGATGCAGTGGCAGAAGCAAAGCGTTTCGAAAGCTCCGCCGCACAAACAGCTGCAGATTCCACACTGAATGCTATTGCGACTGCATTTGGTAATGTCAAATCATCCTTTTCAAGCAAAAGCCTTTCGCGAACTTTATCATTGCTAGTGCATTCGATTAGCTGGTCGCGGATCATTTCCTCTTATAATGCCCCGAACTTGCATGAGCTAGCTAGTCCTCTTAAGTTTGCGACATACTGATGCACAGTCTCCCCAGGAAGCTGACAGCGCTGTCTGAAAATAAATCTCCGTAGTAGAGCACTTTGTGGGGCAGAGAAGTGGGCATTCAAAAGTGTAACTGCAGTATCATATGTGTCAGCCAGTCCCAAAGTCCCAAGCACTCGCTGCCCTTCCGCTCCTAAGCAGTGAACGAGTAGCGCCCTTTTGCGAGTGGCCGAAACATCCTCAAGCCCCAAAGCCGTGAGATAGACTTCAAAGGATTGTAGCCAACGAGTCCACGGAATCGGAGGCTCACCAGGTAAAAGTAGGAAGGGAGGTGGTGATGAAAGGGAAAACTCAGCCATTCTCGTCGCCAAATGTTATGTCTAAGAAAGACGCTGAGAGCTGTTAAGTGCAACACCTTCCAAAACCTTCTTTTATTTGTTTCCTTATCTCCGTTTTCTTTTCACAGACCAAAACAATCAAACTCCTCCTAACAAGCAGACCTAACGCACATGGCTGCATAATCGAACCCTGCAATTAAGATTATAGTGCACATATATCACAAGTAGTGCTCCTTGAAAAAAAAAGTCCAAGTTAAATAAGTGCTCTCTATATACGTAAATCCAGGACTCCCTTACAAATCAAACTATAACTCTCCAAACAAAATTAATAACTTGTGAGGAAGCATTTTTGATAATTGCAAAATGGCCTAAAGGCTGCCCCTATAAAATAAAATTTAAATAATCAATACTTACATAGCCATTTTTTGAAAAAGGGCCTTTCAAATAAGAGAAGAGAAGCAATTCCTCTTACATTCATCTCCCTTACATGTCTTGGTGGTGTTGTCCTGTAACAGACCCATGTACATTAGTGTAAATAAAAAAGTTTCCTGCATAATGTTTTGTAATAATCAGGATTCTGAAGTGTTTGTTTTTATTTGATAACCCATCAAAGGTAACTTACCCATAAATCTCTGTCATTTTAGCAGTAAGAATATTGACCATTTGTCATCTTGTGCAATCCATTAGAGTATTGGTCCGCGTGTATTCCTTGATTACATGATCTCCTCCTGGGCTTTTCTGAAATATGTTCTCAATCAGCTACGGGGAAAAAAAAAATTAAGGGCCACATATTTCAGCATACTTCTTAGCAAAGGTGTTGAATAATGGTTCACCTATTAAATTTGAAACATCTTCTTCTTCTGTCGGCTGCTCCCATTAGGGGTTGCCACAGCGGATCATCTTCTTCCATATCTTTCTTGTCCTCTGCATCTTGCTCAGTTACACCCATCACCTACATGTCCTCTCACACTACATCCATAAACCTTCACTTAGGCCTTCCTCTTTTCCTCTTCCCAGGCAGCTCTATCCTTAGCATCCTTCTCCCAATATACCCAGCATCTCTCGTCTGCACATGTCCAAACCAATGCAATCTTGCCTTTCTGACTTTGTCTCCTAACCATCCAACTTGAGCTGACCCTCTAATGTACTCATTTCTAATCCTATCTATCCTCATCACACCCATGGCAAATCTTAGCATATTTAACTCTGCTACCTCCAGCTCTGTCTCCTGCTTTCTGGTCAGTGCCACCGTCTCCAACCCATATAACATAGCTGGTCTCACTACTGTCCTATAGACCTTCCCTTTCACTCTTGCTGATACCCGTCTGTCACAAATTACTCCTGACACTCTTCTCCACCCATTCCACCCTGCCTGTACTCTCTTTTTCACCTCTCTTCCACAATCCCCACTACTCTGCACTGTTGATCCCAAGTACTTAAACTCATCCACCTTCACCAACTCTACTCCCTACATCCTCACCATTCCACTGACCTCCCTCTCATTTACACACATGTATTCTGTCTTTGTTCCTACTGATCTTCATTCCTCTCCTCTCTAGAGCATAGCACTTCTCCAGGGTCTCCTCAAACTGCTCCATACCTGCTCCCTACTATTGCTACAGGTCACAATGTCATCAGCAAACATCATAGTCCATGGGGACTATCTAATCTTGTCTGTCAACCTGTCCATCACCATTGCAAATAAGAAAGGGCTCAGAGCTGATCCCTGATGTAATCCCACCTCCAACTTGAATTCATCCATCACTCCTAATGCAGACCTCACCACTGTCACACTTCCCTCGTACATATCCTGTACAACTCTTATGTACTTCTCTGCCACTCCCATCTTCCTCATACAATACCACAGCTCCTCTCGAGGCACCCTGTCACAGGCTTTTCTCCAGGTCCACAAGGACACAATGCAACTCCTTCTGGCCTTCTCTAAACTTCTCCATCAGCATCCTCAGAACAAACATTGCATCTGTGGTGCTCTTTCTTGGCATGAAACCATACTGATGCTCACTAATCATCACCTCACTTCTTAATCTAGCTTCCACTACTCTTTCCCATAACTTCATGCTGTGGCTCATCATTTTTATCCCTCTGTAGTTACTACAGTCCTGCACATCCCCCTTATTCTTAAAAATCAGCACTAGTACACTTCTTCTCCACTCCTCAGGCATCCTCTCACTTTCCAAGATCCCATTAAACCAATGTTTCTCAACCTTTAAGTATTTGCGACCCGAGTTTTCATAACAGTTTTAATCGCCCCCCTAACGTTTTTTTGAAAGTAGCCCACTAATACCAATTTGTGCTTTTTTAATTAATGATATATCATAGATGCATATTTTATTATACCTACTTAACTTTTATCGACATTTATCTAACTCTATATTTATTTTTCTAGTATCAGAATGTAGTTTAACTTAATTTGTTTTGGTTTCAATAGATGTATTTTTCATATTTTCAACTCTTGTTTTCTTTTTTTCACATCTTCGTGCCCCCCTTTTTGTTACTTCGCGCCCCCTTAGGGGGGCCTGCCCCACAGTTTTAGAACCACTGCATTAAACAATCTGGTTAAAAACTCCACTGCCATCTCTTCTAATCACCTCCATGCCTCCATAGGTATGTCATCTGGACCAACAGCTTTTCCATTTTTCATCCTCTTCATAGCTCTCATCACTTCCTCCTTGCTAATTCATTGCACTTCCTGATTCACTATCTCCACATCATCCAACCTCTTCTCTCTCTCATTCTCTTCATTCATCACCCTCTCAAAGTACTCTTTCCATTTGCTCAACACACTCTCCTCGCTTGTGAGTATGTTTCCATCTGTATCCTTTATCACCCTAACCTGCTGCACTTCTTTCCCAGCTCAGTCCCTCTGTCTAGCCAATCGGTACTGGTCCTTTTCTCCCTCCTTAGTGTTCAACCTCTCATACAACTCATCATACACCTTTTCTTTAGCCTTCGCCACCTCTCTCTTCACCTTACGCCTTATCTCCTTGTACTCTTCTCTACTTTCTGCATCTCTCTGACTATCCCACTTTTTCTTTGCCATCCTCTTCCTCTTCCTCTGTATACTCTCCTGTATTTCCCCATTCCGCCACCAGGTTTCCTTTTCCTCCTTCCTCTTTCCAGATGTCACACCAACCACCCTTCTTGCTGTCACCCTTACTACATCTGCTGTAGTTTCCCAGCTGTCTGGTACCTTTTTACTGCCACCCAGTGCCTGTCTCATCTCCTCCCTAAACTCAACCTTGCAGTCTTCCTTTTTCAACTTCCACCATTTGATCCTTGGCTCTGCCCTCACTCTCTTCCTCTTCTTGATCTCCAATGTCATCCTACAGACCACCATCCTGCTTAACTACACTTTCCCTTGCCACCACTTTGCAGTCTTCAATCTCCTTCAGATCAACTCTTCTGCATAGGATGTAATCTATCTGTGTGCATCTTCCTCCACTCTTGTACGTAACCCTATGTTCCTCCCTCTTCTTAAAATACATATTCACCACAGCCATGTCCATCCTTTTGGCAAAATCCACTATCCTCTGACCTTCTTCATTCCTCTCCTTGACACCATACCTACCCATCACCTCCTCGTCTCCACTGTTCCCTTCACCAACATGCCCATTGAAATCCGCCCCCATCACCACTTTCTGTCCCTTGGGTACACTGTTCATCACTTCATCCAACTTGCTCCAAAAATCTTCTTTCTCACCCATTGCACACCCAACTTGCAGTGCATATGCACTAAAAACATTCATCATCACACCTCCAATTTCCAGCCTCATAATCATTACTATGCATGACACTCTTTTCACCTCCAAAACACTCTTGACATACTGTTCCTTCAGAATAACTCCTACCCCATTTCTCCTCCCATCCACACCATGATAGAACAATTTGAATCCACCTCCAATACACCTGGCCTTACTCCCCTTCCATTTAGTCTCTTGCATGCACAATATATCAACCTTCCTTCTCTCCATCATATCTGCTAACTCTCTCCCCTTACCAGTCATACTGCCAACATTCAAAGTTCCTACCCCTCAGTTCCACTCTCTTTACTTTCCTCCTCTCCTCCTGCCTCCAGACACGTCTCCCCCCTCTTCTTCTCCTTCTTCTTCTTCGGACATTATTATGTTTATATTTCTCGTTAATTTAATATACTGCATTATTTTTTATTTAATTTGCTGTTCAACAGTACCTCTGTAAGTGAATGTGTGTGAGTTGGGTCAAGGATATTTGTGTTCCTGGGGACCCCACTGAAAAAATAAATAATCACAGTCCCTTTGATGGTTTGAATCTTAGTGGCACCTGAACCGCTTCAATGTTACCATGCATCCATCCTCTGTTTTCTTGAACCTAGCATCAAATGTGGAGCAGGCTGTATCTAACACAGTATCTTATTCTAATGTAAATTCACAACCCACTTCCCATATTACCATATTCCTCCAAAGGCAGAAGGAAATAGTTTACACCTCTCCTGGGCCTTTACCTATAATATGGCCTAACATGTTAGTAATCACATTTTCTGATCTACTCTGTACTGTATTGTTCCTATTAGTATAAAATTAAAATCCAAAATAATAACCAGTCACTATTCGCATTATCAAAACAATAGTTAAAAATATGTGTTAATATAATAGATCTGTTATCCTGTTTTGCTTGCCTACTACTTTTCCTCTTGCCAGTTATTTTCATGGTTCCTTGAAAGATTTGGCTGCAGAAAGATATATAGCAAGTTTTGGCAAATCCTTTTCTACAGGTAGAAATTTAATATGGTATACTAATCAGGCCTTAGGGTCTTATATCCCAATGCATAAGATATTGGATATCTAACTCTTGATCTGACATAGAAGGATGCCTACTGTGATTTGTAACCCACAAAGACCAAGAATGTCATTTAAGGACAGTTTTACATTGACTTATTTATCTTTTGGTGTCAGAGGTTACTACCACTTGACACACAGTTGGAAGAGTCTTTACTGCCTCATTTAGTGAATAGAGGTTCGGTTTTTAGGTGTTTTATTGATGGTGCATTATCATGAGGTGAACATTTTCAGCAACAGGAAGCATGAACTCCGTTTGATCTTTCTTCTAGTTTCAGTGCTATGTTGAGTGGTTAGCAGTACCTGGTGTGGCCTGTTCCACTGTGGGACCAGGCAATTGTTTTGCTTGAAAATTGTTACTATAGCCTAGTTTCTGGCTTCAAACTCCAATAGGCTTGAGAGAGTAGTTGTTACCTGCAGTTAGAAAACCTGAGAGTATTGCTCATTACTAGATAGTATAGCAGCATTTCATCAGTGATTAATAAAAGTGTGTTGGGGGTCCTATAGAAGAGGGGAAGATGTCAGTTGTTGCATTGGTCTTCCCATTAATACTTTATGAAGTGCTTAGGGCTGTGTTTTTTTTTTTGTGGTTTTTCAACATAAACAGGAGTGGATGGTGGGTAGCCATGATAATTAAATTTCTCCCTCAGAATCTTGTCCAGTTTGTTTTAAGCACATTGTAAACATTTTTCAATTAATAATCCTCAACATAAACCCTGAATAACAGCATGTCTGTTGGTCTGATGAAATAAGCAACAAAGCTACAAATCTGAGTATGATCTCTTACAACTCAGCCATTGCAATAGTATTAGCTTTAGTCTTTGGCATGGCCTCCACCAGAGTAGTATAAAACGTCACCATTATACATATCAAATTTTGACCCCCCTGGCATTTCTGGTACCCACCTGATTCCACCTGGTTAATGGGCGTTCCCACACTCTGGTCTCTACCTGTTGTCGGGTGATGTTTAACAGGCATTGGACCTTTTGTCAGTCGTCCGAAAGGAATTGGTCGGCCAATCTTGGCCTTGGTCATACAAAGTAGGCTGGTCAGCTTTGTAAGCCGAGACGGACCTTCAGGGATCTGTAAGGTGTCAAAAAGTAAGTCAGCAATGGGGCGGAGCAGGCATCCTGCTCCTATGTGTGTACAGCACAGGTATGTACAGAGAGTACAGATAGCGTGAGTGACAGACCCACATAGAGGATGTACAAGAAGGCTTTAGAGAGAATCTATTACACACCCAAGGAGTCTAGCAGTACAGCCCACACACACCATGGGCATCCCATTACCTCATCCACCTTCCAAAACCATACCCTTTATAAAGTAAATCAT
This sequence comes from Erpetoichthys calabaricus, assembly GCF_900747795.2. NCBI lineage: Eukaryota > Metazoa > Chordata > Cladistia > Polypteriformes > Polypteridae > Erpetoichthys > Erpetoichthys calabaricus. The sequence goes on from NC_041411.2 coordinate 53,854,540, forward strand.
AAAGTAGAATATACTAAGGTGTCTTAAAACAATAACTTTATTGAATGATTCAAGGACACACACAGTTTGCATCCTACCCAACCCATCTGTTATAAAATGATACATAAAGGAGAGAAAAAAGATACCAAGGTAGTTTAAAAGGACAAGTTTTATTGAAGCAAAATTTCAAACATAGCAAATAAAACGTGGTCTTCGCTTTCATAGTTACACACTGTGTGCTATACATTAAAATTGTTTAAAATGTATGATTAAAGCTTATTTATATACAGATCAGTAACCCATTTGAAAAGAAACAAAACACAAGAATTGTATACAAGTATGAGAACACAATCAAATTGCAAATCACGTCCAAACCCATCAGTGAGCCAGTAATACAACTAAAATAAAATGTTTAAGCTAGCACATGCTTTACATATTTGTACTTCACTAAATTATGCAAGCCTATTTTCTCTGTTTGGAACAGAGCTGACCACAAAAAGCTGGTCTTCACAGGCTGATCAGTTGTGCGTAAGCATCAATGGGTATCTCTCCCTGCTCAAACTCTGCTATAACATCATCCACATCATTCTTCACACATTTAAAACAAGGGAGATTATACATTTTTAGCATAGCACCCATACAGGACACAAGTCTATCCTTTCTAGCCCTTTGGAGCATAAATAAGCTATGTCTATATGCAATAATTGGTTTAGTGAACCAAAAACTGCAAATGTGTCCATCTGGTATGTATTTGTTCTCTTGACATTCAGTACATTTTTCTCCTAAATGTTCAACAGAGCTAAACACATAAGCCCAGATGACTTAGTGACCAATTATTGTCATAATGAATCTTTTTTTTAGCATATATAAGGAGAAATCCTTCTATAGGGTGTATTACGTGTCACGCTGGGCAGGGACGTGGTTTTCCTTGATCTAGCTGCTGAGTCTTGGTTCCTCTGACAATAGAAACAAATCAAAATACAATAGTTAACCAACAAAAAATATAACACAAACAGGTCTTGTTTAGAATGGATAATGCATCTTGTTTAAGTTTCTGTAAATCAATGTTGGTTTTAAAAAACAACTGTAATGGTGATTAGACACAAGTTCAAAAGCTGCTGTCCGAATCTTGGGCTTTGTTGCTTGGTGTATCTTTTGTATAAGCTGAAAAGTGTTTACTTCAGCAACAAACTGCTTCAGACAGTTAAGAGTATGAATTTTAGTCTGTTTAACAGTTCTTAATCCACACAAGGATTTAACCATATAAAACACAATGTGTATTAATCTTTTAATACTGATCTGTTGACAGATGCTGGAAACACAAGGGTGCATTTCCTCAGGATCAGATTCTAGTAAAAGACAAGTGTGCCCATCCTGTGATTCGTAACCCAAACAGCATGCTAAACAATACCCAGTTAATATATCTCTTACACAGGTGCTTATCACGTAAGCTGCAACAGACTTTACACAGTGCTTCATTAAAATCAATCCGGCTCTGTGACTGCGATGGCTGACAGGTGTTTGAGAAATTATACACAGGTCTTGAGAGTTCAGCCTTGAAGTTGAACAATCTTTTACACTGTACTTAAATACCTCACCAGCCATCTTAGAGTCACTCTAATATGGGAAAAAGAAAAGTTATATCCCCACACAAAAAATACATATTCCTAAGGAGCTATCAGTACAATATAAAAGAATTCTGGACAACATTTCAGAAGCCAACAGGATTGCTGTCTCAACAGAATCATCATTACTATTGGAACAGATATAAGCCACATGTCTTAAAAGGCACAAAAATGTATCACGTGTCATTACAGGAACGGTATTCCCTATTGATCTATAGATACATCTAGTCACATGTGAAATAGCTGTTATAGTTTTTACATCGGCCCTTTTGTCTGAAAATAGTAAACACTCCACTAAGCCAGGCATTCTTTCAGCAAGACTTTCAATCTCACGTATTATTTCTTTAACATCTGGTTTTAAACCATATTTCTTTTTATTGATAAGGCCTTTCAAAGCTGCTGAAAGAACTTCTTTCGCATAATACTTGGGCTCCCCACATGCAATCTGTCAAGTTAAAATAAAATAAATGAGAACCTATTTTGTACTACCATGCAAATAGACTTAACAGAATTTTCTTAAAGTCCAGATTTACCATGTCGAAGGTCATGCCGTCTTCATTGGGTGTTTCAGTCTTTTTCTTGTCAAAGGTCGTGCCGCCTCCAACAGGTGTTTCAGTCTTTTTCATGGACTGACGAGTTTCTCTTTTTGGCATCTCCTTTAAAGAAAAAGTAAATAGGTGTGAAAGTCAAGAAAAGCAATAATATCGTGAAAAGCCAAGAACGTTTTTAAACATTCCGGTTTAGATTTCTCTGGTTCAGATTCACGTTCTACTGACTGGTAATCTTCTATAATGATGACACCGGTTTCTGCTTTAGCGGTATATTTTGTTGCAGAGTCCATATTTTGCTTCTTTCTAGTAAAACAAAAGCAAATAGTGGTGTGTCTCTGTAATGGAGAAGCAAGAATGCTTGACCAAGCAAGTGACACACTGACAGGGTAAGCGAGACCAGTAAGCGCTGATGCCGCACTGTGGCTCTGACTTTTCAGTCAGTCTCTGTGATGGAGAAGCAAGAACGCTCCACTGACCAAGTGACACATGGACTGTAGTTAGCGTAGCCGGTTAAAACCTTGCAAAAGTGGTGGACTCAGCCAACTTACTTCAACTTGGTCAAAACAAAATGTTAGCTGTAAAACAACCGTTACCATCTCCTTTCAGACTTTGAGAGCAGTGGACTCAGCCGACCTGCTCATTCTCTCTCTTAAGGAGATGGCCACCTGTGCTTGGTTTTACCCAAAGACCAAAGGAGAGACAAAAAAGAAAAGGAAAAAAAAAAAAAACCCCAGCACAACTTACCCAATTCTTGTTATTGAGGCGCCCGGGCCTTTGGGTCCAAATATCTATCCTGAAATATGCTTTTGGGCGAGGCTTTTACAACGCTGGGGCCAATCAAAACGTTTTAAAATAAGATTTCTTAAGATAGCCCGCCAAGATATTTTTAGCCAATCAACAAACACATGCCTCATGTTAAGCTAACCAATGGAATTACACCATGCTGGTGGGGGCATGCACTGAGTGCACCAAGCACTTCCCAAGTTCAGAACCGCCAATTAGGATACACACCGGGCGGCGGGAATGTGAAGAGTCTATTGGCTAAAAAACAATATGGTGTGACTTAAAAAAATGTATGAACTGGGGTGTCAATGAAAACGGTGTTAGCATATGAATTTAATAGTAACAGACAAAATCTTTATAACAAATGCAACGGTGGTGCATGCATAGGGCAGCCGCTTTCTAAGCCAGGAGATCCGGGGACGAGAGTGAAAGTAAGACAGGTGTTTTTAAGTGTGTATATTATCATGATTAAAATTTTAATGCATGTTATTCTATCATATCCCCATAAACTAAATGGTAAAAAAATGGAATGCTCTTCTTGTCATTCGTAAGACACGCTAGGGCAAGCGGTTTTGTAAATAAATATAAATCCTGTAACGCGTTAATATTTATGTATATATAAGTCATGAATGTGTACACGTTTAATTAGTTGTTTTATTCCTGGCATGATTAACTTGTGCCTTAAAAAGAAGAAAAAATCATTATTTTGGTGCATTGCAAACATTTATTAATTAACTAGGATATGTTAAGAAATAAGAAGCAGCACATCTGATCGGTGTATTGGCTGGTGTAAATAAATAAATAAAAATCCTGTAACGCGTTAATACATATTTATGTATAAGTAGAAAGCCAAATGCTGGCTTAGTGGCATCCTCATAAGTCTCGAGAAAATAGCGCCACCTTGTCGGGTACATCTGACGGACCAATATTGATATCTGTTGTTTGTTTCTCGGATTCTTAAACAAAACAATGTATTTTGCATTTAATCCTATATAGCACGGCTCTGTTTGCCCTGGCAAAAAAAAAAATATTCTGAACAATATAGATTACATTCAAATTTCTACAATGAACATACATTGTGAATGCCAATTCCATCTCATTACTTTTACAGGCAGATTGCATGAGATCATCCACGACAACTAAGTTTATTTTATCACGGGGTAACAATGAGTCGTAATTTAGGGAGTCAGTGAGGCCTTCTATAAATTTTATACATCTGAATTTTTTCATCAATTCTGAATAGAAATGTTGCCAAACAGAATAACAATAGACAATATTTTGTGGTTGGTGACACATCATTTTTGTCCCTGATTCCAGTAATGTTTTCAAAAAAAGATTTTCCACAGTTGCTCAGGCCACTTGAAATGCAGGAAAACGGGGTGTTGTAAACAAATGTTCATTATTATTATTATTTTTTAATTATTTTTCATTATTATTTTTTCTCAGAATAAACAGCCAAAAGGTAACAATGCAAAATGTTCAGTTAACACACGCTTGTCATACACAACTTTTTTTTTTATTTACCCTAGGTTCTTGTCTATAACTTTTTTCCTTAGATAAGCCGCGGCATATAGACAAGAACTTAGGGTATTTTTTTTCTGGTTTTTATATGCCAGCTGCGTTTTACCGTTACAATATGAAAATCTTCAAGTTTAATTTTTATTCCGGGCATGATTAACTTGTGCCTTAAAAATAAGAAAAGGCATTCTTTTGGTGCATAGCAACCATTTATAAATTAACTAGGATTTGTTAAGGAAAAAGAAGCAGCGCATCTGCTCCGTGTATTGAAGAGCAGCATCCACTTGCAGAGCCACAGCACCATGTGTCACCGCAGTTTTAGACCCGCAGTTGTAGACCCGCAGTTTTAGACCTGGACATGATGTTACCATTTCTAGGCAAGGCGAACACAACACCTCCATTTGTCGAACACAACAAGTCTCAGTTTTTAGCACGAGTGCAGCATTTTCGAGCACAAACAAAATATGACAGAAAACAGCACGGTATTATTATTATTACTGTTATTTTTAATTATAATTATAAAACTGTACATTTTGCAAAATGTTTTTCAAAACAGTTTGAAAAGTTTACGTTACATTTACGTGTATGTCATCTTTGGCTGGCGAGCTAATTGTTAATGACTGCAACACTGGTTATGGTGGTTTGCCTCGTAAAAACTGGGGAAATCGACACTTAATGTTGCATTGTCAGCAAAATACGATAAAAATGCATTTTGCCCAAAGTTCAGTCTATGTTCTTGATGAATGGAAAATTCTCAGTACTTTAAGATGATATTTAACTTAAATTAAGATATTTTAAGTTCCGTTTTATTGTTTGTTATATATTTCATAAATTGTATTCATCCAGCCATCCATCAATTCATTTCCTAACGAATTTAACTTTTAATTCTTTTCTTTTTTTTGGGGTGGGCGCGACTTTGTAATGACAATGAAACAATAAACATATTCCTGTTCGGTTAAGAAGTGAACATTAAGTCTTCAAATGAGAAAGTAATCTAGGAATAAGCTTCAAAATTCTACGCCACTTTATAATAAATTATGTTTTCTTATTTAGCCAGTGAAGTAGTGTCAAATGACGTTGCTTTTAAGAAAACTGAGAAATTTAAAATCCTTTGCCCATATTGAATGTTCAGAATTTGGTGCATTAGTTAACAAGTCTAAATCTTCCTTCATTTTCTTACTACATTTGTGAAAGATCTTTTACCTTCTCTTTGGTAAACCACATTTAAGTATTATAAATTAGTTTTTAGATCTTGAATATGTACCTACATTATTTACACTGGCTAATAACCTCTTCTTAAGGTAAAAAAATCTTTATCCCTTTGATCTATCAAATTATAGACCAATTTTCTAATCTTTCTTGTATTTCTAAAATTTAGAGAAAGGTGTAGGTAAGCGGTTCTCGAAATTTTTGCAAATTAAAGTAATCTCTTGTAACATTTTTACCCAGGTACTGCTTTAGTCAAAGTATTCAATGATTTGCACTCCACTGACCATGGTTGCATTTTTAGGCCTATATATTGCATCTACAGTAAGTGCCACATTTGATACTATAGACCATGATATTCATCTGATCAACTACATGAACCATCTCAGTGTTCTAAAATAGAGGTTTGCCTAGTAGAAAGTAGATTCCTTGAAATTTTCATTTGTTGAATTCTAACAAAACAGAAGTGCTAGTCATTGGGTTGAAAGCTGCTAAAAATGTCAATCTGAATGTAACATGTCTGTTGATGGCACCCCTGTCACTCACAATACACTAATTCTAAACTTGGGTATATCTACAGTGAAAATTATGATGTTTTATTTGATACACATACTAAACATGTATCTAGAGTAGCCTTCATTTTACTTAAGAAATATTGCAAAATTTAGATTATGTTAGCATTCCATGATGCTAAATAACTTATCTGTGCTTTTATTACTTCTACACTGTAAAACCTAATAAGTTGGCTTTACTTAAAAAAAGCATGCAAACTTGTTGCCTCAAAAAAATTAAGTTTTTAAATCTTGAGAAAATAAGTACAATTAACTTGTAATATTTAAGTTAGCAGAACTTAAAATAAATTGATACATCTAAGTATGCTGAAGGGGCGGCACGGTGGCGCAGTGGGTAGCGCTGCTGCCTCGCAGTTGGGAGACCTGGGGACCTGGGTTCGCTTCCCGGGTCCTCCCTGCGTGGAGTTTGCATGTTCTCCCCTTGTCTGCGTGGGTTTCCTCCGGGCGCTCTGGTTTCCTCCCACAGTCCAAAGACATGCAGGTTAGGTGGATTCGTGATTCTAAATTGGCCCTAGTGTATGCTTGGTGTGTGGGTGTGTTCTGTGGTGGGTTGGCACCCTGCCCAGGATTGTTTCCTGCCTTGTGCCCTGTGTTGGCTGGGATTGGCGCCAGCAGACCCCCGTGACCCTGTGTTCGGATTCAGCGGGTTGGAAAATGGATGGATGGATGGAAGTATACTGAAATTACATGATGTAATTAAAAGAACTTAAAGCTATCCAGTATATTTAAATTAAAGAAAATGCTTTGTGTAAACTTGTTTTCATTCTCAGTGTACATGATAAAAAACTTAGTTGCCCTAACTTAAGCAAATAATTTAATTCAAATTGGTCATAGCCCTAGTCATTAATTTTGTCACGATTATATTGTACCAGCTATATTACTACTTCATTTACATATATTCACACTAAATGACCATTTAAAACAATGTCTTAACAACACAGATGGAGTTATTTCAGCTGACATTTATTTTAGAAATGCAAAATCTAGTTCCAAAATGTTTAAATAACTAGCTGCACAGGTTTTCCCATTCTGACATCAAATATGAACATGAGGCACCTCCAGACATTTATTTAAAACCAGTGCTGAAGTGCTTAAAACATGTATTGCAGACTTAAGGTATGAGTGACTTAAAGTAATCAGGTACTGCAAGTAAAATAAACAAAATAAGGAAATCGTAATACAGTACAACCTCGATTATCCGGTTTAATGACCGTTGCCCGTCATCTGGAGAATCAAAAATCACGGATAATCGAAAATAATTATAAAAATTCGCAAATGCTAGAATAGGTGCTGTACAGTGAAATTCTTACCTTTCTTGTGTTGTTTATGAAGTTTTCTTGACAAAATCAGACAGGAGACGCTACTTTGTGTTCTTGCAGCGCTTCAGTTTTATTGACGTGCGGAGCTTGCGAAGTGTTAGGATGTCACTAAAATTTGAATCCGCTTTCTGCTCAAGAAAGCCTCGACAAGACTTTTAAATTCCGTTACGTATAGTGCTGCAACTTCAGAATCACCGCTTAGTTTCTCACCTTGGATATCCAACTGTCAAATTCCGTGGCGAGATTTGAAACATTGCAGCCATCCTTGAGACGCAGCAAATGGTTCAGGAATCTTCATCTCACAGTGAAACCATTTTGCTTTTTTTGAGCAGGAATGGCCCGGATACAGGACATCCCTCGGCGCGTTTTTGCTTGAACCATTCGAACATGGCTCTATCCAGATCGTCAAATTTTGAACCCTTTGTTGTCTTGCGCGCACTCGTCCCGTTAAATGTATCGGATGAAGTTACGAACTTGTAGAGTTCATCTTTCTTCCGAACAATATCACGCACTGTTTGATTTCCTATGTTAAATTCTGATGAAAGCTTAGCAATTGATTTCCCCTTTTTCAGCACGTTTACCACTTTTTTTAGTTTCGTAGCAATTGACAAAACAGCTCTTTTTCTTTTTGCTCCCGCACTGGACCCCGACATTTCAGCACGAAAATACGCAAAACCGCTTTCTAACCTCGAGGTGTGAACACCAACTGAATGAACCCGGAACAAGGCATTGCCTACACGGACCGTGAGACCCATACAAAACTTATTGACAAATGGCAGTCGTCTGAATTTGGAAAAAGGGGAGGGAGAGTGTTCGGAACGAGTCCTCTGCATCGGATTAAGTCTAATGGTTTTTCATAGCAGGGGATCGCCTGGCTGGTGCACAGATGATATACTGTATTTTCAATCCTTTTAGAATAATTCTCAGAAGCCCATCGACAAAGAAAACTTAAGCTGTGACACACGTAGTGTACATTCCTGTAGTCGGAATTCTTGGTGGCGAAATCTTGGCGGTCTTGTGATGTCTCACACATTTTTTCTAGGCGATCCCGGATAACCAAATGTACGGTTAATTGAAGACCGGATAATCGAGGTTCCACTGTACCACAATGTGGACCTCAAATGCTTTAACGAGATGTATGCTTATTATGGTTAAGTTTCATGCCATCTTCTCAAAACAGTCAACATTTCAGAAAAAAATAAACTATTTACTTATAAAATTCAAGTACATTTTTTCATAAAAATAAAACTTTCAAATGGTATATAGAAGCAGGCACTCAGCCTCTTCTGTTTTCTCACAGAACAATTATTAGAGAAAAGTGCAACTTGCAGAACAAAGGAGTCTACGGCTAGTTTACCAAAAGACTGTTCTTAAGTGTTAACAGTTTTGGTGGGAGGCTTTTGCCTCGCAGACCCAACATGACCATTTGGATGAATTTCAGAGTGTTTGCCATGCATTTTGGATAGTCCAAGTGTAACGCATACGTCAGCCCAAACAACAGGCAAACTGCCTGAGGAAAGTTCTTGATATTATCCATGGCAATAACTCCCTCAAGAACAATGGCTGTGGATATGGGCAGAACAGTCAAGACACCAACTGTCAGAGAGGCCAAGGCTTCTTCTTTTGTGGTGTCCTATGGAGAAGCAACAGAAACAAAATAATTCTATTAGTTCCAAGATACTCTGGTGATCAGCCATCTCAAAATAATGGTATGGAGGCAATACTGACCCCTCATAGTGGTCTCAAATATTGCTTGCTGAGTGTGTAATCTGAGGAAATTTACTTTCAGAACCATCTAGTATACACTTGGACACCCAGAACTAAAGACAACAGTTTCAACCAGACTGTTGTTTTACCATTTCTGCTCGCAGTGGAAGTGACTACTGAACCTCTGGTACAACACAAGTAGTTAGCTCAATGCTTTAACAATGAAAGCTGAGCTGACACAGTGTAATACCGGTGTAATAAAAGTTTAAGTTGTTTTAGTTGCATGCCAAGTACCTTAATTATTTATTGTACTCTCTTGTCCAAGAATAATGTTGGTAGTTGTACATCATACAGGGCATATGTAATTTTTGCAAGTTAAAAGTAATGCATTTAATGTATTTAGGAAAATTAATATTTCACTACTGTTTATTTTGGACAAATGCAAAGTTTAGTAGACAAACAACTTTTGTATTCCAGAACTTACGAAGCATGACACGTAGAAGTCACTGGAGTCATCGCCTAGTACAATGGGAAGGCCTTTGAGGACAATTGTACGCCGTGCAGTCACATCTGGTGTCTGTTGATGCAGAAAAAACTCCTCTAAGAAACAATTTCTGAGAAATAAGCACAGACTGAGATAGAAAATTATATTATCTGTGTTTCAACTAAAAGTGAGGCAAATTTGAAATGTTAAACCAAGAAAATGTGAATCAGGACTGATTATATTGATGCAAATAAAGAGAAGACATGTAGTGTACTCAGCAGGTGGTGTTATTGCCTACTTGACACCTAATTCTTCCAAAAAAACAAAAATTGTTGTTTGCAGCACACAATGACTATATTGTTGACTATATTGTTTGATCTATAAAACCTTTAACAGAGTTTTTATACACTCGTCACCCCATGCTAGTGTATAAACATTTTTGGGAATTAAGGGAGTTTTTTGAGAATCTGGTCATTTTTTTTTCCCCATCCTTGTCTGATGCAATGCCTCACAATATGGTTTAAAAGAGTTTGATGACATGATCTTAATCAGACAGGGGGGTAACTTTTCATGGTACACCTTTGAAGTAACAACATAGGAACAACAATGATGAAAAAGAGTTATAAGTCACTCACCATCAAGTCAATTTGCTGCTTCAGCCCTGCCAGTTTCTTTCCAACAGTTCCTTTTTTGCAACTGAACAGTTGGATGAAGCTTGGTGTGTATTGGTCCAGAGCCTCAAAGAAATCTCCTTCAAGATTCTTACTGGCAATTCTGTTAAACTCAGCAAATACCTGAAAAAGAGAAAGGGGAAGAAGGATAAGAAGACAACCTTAAGTAATCAATTACATTCATAACAATTGTACTCACAATACATTAAAATCTTACAAGACAAAAAAAGATACATTTCTTTCATATTCAAATATTACTTTAAAAAGTCTGATGCATTGACTTCATACAAACTGGAATTAAACACTGATTTAAAACATATTCTGGGCAATAAAATATTAACAATTTGATAAACTTCTGAGATTATTTTTTTGCTTCAAAGAGCTGTAAAATTTATCCTTAAAGTTTAACTTTTCAGGATCTTTTCAGTTTAATAGTAGCTTACCTGTCTATCCATGAAAAGTGCTGGCCAACGTTCAGCCATGTCCTGGACAGCAGCCTCGTTTCTCACTATCTCTCGTCGGCGCAATGGGAATGTTAGATCCATTAATTTTGAGATGAGAGACCCATTTGGTTGTTTTTTCTTCATCTCCTCTACGAGCATATTTCTATCATCTTCAAGGCTGTTTTCATGCAGGCCTTCAGGCAAAACTGTCCTAAAAATAATTACACAAAGGAGTTTGATTAAATTAGATTACAAAGCGGTTTGCCACAATGTTTGATAATCATGTCCCATGTTACTAAAGCAGTACAGTGTCCATTTAATGCAGGTCATGTTCAACATGCGCTACTTAGCATGACGTCGACAGTGGACACTGAATGCGTGCGACTTTCAAATGCAGGTTATCAGGGATCTAGCGCAGCTAACATTAAAGATTGAAATTTTTTTCCCCTTCCTTACTAGACAACTGAGAAAATTATTGCAAGCCAGCTACTAAATCACTTAATGTTGTGCACGTTACATTCGCTCCACGCAACTCTACAAACATATACATTAAGACAAATATATAAACGCACTGTTTCATTTACAACGCGATTGTGGGTGAGTTTAACACTTTCCTGTTCTCATACCAAATTAAGGAATGGTGTCAATGGACAAGAAGCAAAGCAAAAAAGGAAAAGCAACTGACTTTCTGCGATAATGGACAAAGACTGTGGCAATGTTTAGCACAGATTCTCTCCCGTGCAAGCACAACAGACAGGCGCTCATTAACAAAAGTAAAACAGTGTGAAAAAGGATGAAAAGAAAAGTACTCACCAAATTAGTGTACCAAGTACCACAGTCACCGGTATATACTGACAACAACGAGCACAACTGCAGAGATGACGTCTGGCCGCACCTAAACTTATATGGCATGTCCACAAAATGCCGTAAAACGCGCTAAGTTGAGCAGTTCTCTGCGCATGCCCAAGCTTTTCAAATAAATTCTGATGATGTACTTCACCGTAATTTTCTACTTTATTGTTCTTTTGTCCATGAGACAATATTGTTATTATTTAATTTTTTTGTTTATTTTTCTAAAATGGGTTACATTTCAATTTATTACAATAACTCATACTGTACATCAACCAATAAACACAAACTACTTGATAATTTCTATTATACGATTATTATAACTCAATCAGCTACCAAACCAAGAGTAAGAGTACAGTGTATGAAAAAAAAAAACTCTAATTTGTTGTCTTGTGTAAAGTGGACTGAAATTCCGCCTCCCACTGCCACTATTATTAAGTTAATTCAGCTAAAGGACATTAATTTACTTAACCTTTTACAATTAAAAGTACACATGACTTATTTAAGATGAGTGTTATTAACACGTTTATAAAAATTAAGTTGTATCAATTCAGTATCGTCTATTAAATTCAATATTACGTTTTACAGTGTACATGGATCACCGTAAGGCTTTGTGGCCAATAACAGACTTAATTTAGTTTAAAATACAGTGGCTGAAGAGCTTACAAGAGCAAGGAAATATGAACAGTATATATCACCCCTGTTTTGCTTTCTTTACATTTTCTTTCTGCAAATTTTGTATTATTTCGTATTGAATTATTAGGTACTGGTGATCACCTGTATCACTTTGCATAATTAAGGATCTCAATATTTGAGTTACCTTTTAATTCATTACATTCACTCTTACAGGAAGTGGGATATCTTGTTGTCTCTAGAATAAAAAAAGCTGTAGCTGGAAATAAAACAGTAGTTTGTAAAGCACACAGGAACAACCCTCCCATAGTGGTATGAGATTCCGACAGTCTGTCAGCCTTCAAATCAAGGATAAAAATATATTTGTTTAGTCAGTCCAATATGTAAAATGTACAATGAATCTACATTCCTATTTGTCCTTTGTCTTTTCTTTTTAAACTTGCTATATTATTTTTAATTTGTGTAAAACAAAACAGACCATTTTTTATTTTGTTCATATAATCTGGTACTGACACCAAGATTTTTGTCTCCGGGTTTATGGCCTGGAAATATTTAAAACTGCTTTGTGACAATACTAATTGTAAAATGCACAAAAAAATTCAAATTTGATTGCTTGATTAAAACAACGTTATTTAGTATTGTGAGTGATTATTGTAGATACAGAATTTAAACTTACTAAAGCCATCCTGCTTTTTTGTCATTTTTTTATAGAAACACATAACTATTCAATTGGGAGAGTCAGTACCACTGCTTACTCATTGCATCAGATGTTGCACCTTATTCCATTGTCCTTTTTGTAGTGGTAATGTTGTTAAGCTCTCCAAACTGGAAAAATTAAAAAAACATTTGAAAGTCATTTCAAGAAGGCAGTTCTCCATGAAATGAGAGTTATATCCCCACACAAAATTAGAGAGTTGATTTTTAATGTATGTGCAGTACTGGTACATATACTTTTAACTCAGTATTCTACATTATAACAATTTATACTGTTACACATTTTAGTTTTCGCCATTCACAGATATGGTTTAGACTGCAGGCCATCACAGCATTATCACTGCCCCTACTGCCAGACTACAATATTTAGGAAATGTGACTTTGAAAATCACTTACTTGTTTGTAAACACAGAATGCTTTTTCAATCACCAAAGTACCATCTTCAACCCTGGAAACCAGACCAATTACCAGTGTAACAATAACTGTTCCACCAACCCTGAAAACTCCACCAAGTGCCAGTGGCACAATGACTGCTCCCCCAGCCCTGGAAACTCCACCAAGTGCCAGTGGCACAATGACTGTTCCCCCAGCCCTGGAAACTCCATCAATTGCCACTGCCTCAGTTACTATTCCATCAGCCTTGGAGACTCCACCAACTGCCTGTGCCACAATGACTGTTCCACCTACAACCATAGTTTACACAGGAAAAGTTCGTTTGCGTGCAGTGGTCAGAATGAGGTGCCCAATTTGCAATGTTCAAATTAATAAATGGAACTTGAAAAACCATATTGACCACAAACACACAGGGCAAAAAATACAAGACATCAATGCTAAATGCCACCTTACCAGTCAATGCAATGATGGGAAAAATGGCATTTTTGCTGTTATGAAGACATTTAAATGGCATAGCATACCACTTCATGTACAGTGTAAGATATGGGGGGAAATTCACACTGTGCTATGTGAGTCCAATGAATGCCAGATCAGTATGGAAGTAGCACAAAGGAGTGGTCTTGTATCTTATCACTGCAAACACATCAGGTCAGTTAGCTACTGTGCTTCCTTGGCCAAGACCATTTCGCTGTCTGAGAAGGTATTGTCAGAGATGGTGAGTGCAAAGTTGTTTAGTGAAGAAAAGATGAAGACCTGCCTTGCTCAACAGCAGCTTGTGAACACCAACAGGGTTCCACTGTCAGTTATCACAACAATTGGAATACCACAAACAAAAAAATGCATTTCAGTCTTTGAACCATCTATGTCCCAGTACAGCCGCTTGGGACGTGTCATTTTTGTTGTCAGAAGGGGACCTTGTTTTTCGATTTCCTGGATAATCCAGGTACTGATTGTGTCAGGGTTGTCTGCAGGATGTAGGTATTTGCTGTCTTGCAAAGGAGTCACCGCTTTGAAGTCTGGCTGGTTGAGTATACAAACAATACCAAGTAGACCTAGAAATTTGATTCTGTTCATCTGGACAAAGTTTTTAAGTGGGAGAAATATTTTCGCGACTTATCCAAGTTTCTTCCTCAGTCTCAATTGACTGCAGGTTTCCCCAACCTTATAAACAGTACCTTTGCTTAATCACAGAGACTAGCACCATTGACAAAGGGCCAGTTGATCAGTGATATGCAAATTGTCCACTGATTAGTAGACGTGTGAACCATTCATAGAGGGTTGAGGAATGGCTGCAATCACAGCATTGTAAGATGGCGACAGATGTACCCTTAGGCCCCCTCCTCTGTTCAGAGATGGTCGTTCCTTTTTCACGTAAATGGCCTTCTTGATTCCTCTCTCAAACCAGCGCTCCTCCCTGTCCAGGATGTGCACCTCTTCATCTTTAAAGGAGTGACCACTATCCTGTAGATGTAAATAGACTGCGGAGTCCTGGCCTGACGAGGAAGCTCTTCTGTGTTGTGACATGCGCTTAGCCAGTGGCTGCTTGGTTTCCCCGATGTACAATTCACGGCACTCCTCCTGGCACTTAACTGCATAAACTATGTTACTCTGTTTGTGCCGTGGGACCCGATCCTTGGGATGGACCAATCTTTGGCGTAGCGTGATTTGGGGTTTGAAAGCCACTGAGACCTGGTGTTTCGAGAAAATGCGCCTCAGCTGTTCCGATACTCCTGACACATATGGGATCACTAAGGGTTTTCGCTTAGGCAGTGGATGTCCTTCCTCTCTCATGAATCGCGTGGAGCGTTCTTTAGGTGTCCTCCCTGCTTTGACAAAGGACCAGCTGGGATATCCACATTTACTCAGGGCCTTTTTGACGTGGTGTTCTTCTGCTTCCCTGGCCTCTGAGTCTGTGGGAATGGTGTTAGCTCTGTGTTGTAGAGTCCTAATGACACCTAGTTTGTGCTCTAGTGGATGGTGAGAGTCAAACCTTAGATACTGGTCCGTATGTGTGGGTTTACGGTACACATCTACTTTCAAATGTCCCCCGTTGACGATGGAAATTTCACAGTCTAAGAAGGCTAGCTTGTTATTTTTCATATCCTCTCTGGTGAACTTGATGTGTTTGTCCACCCCGTTGATGTGGTCTGTGAACTGTGGTACCTCCTGAGATCTGATTTTCACCCAGGTGTCATCCACATATCTGAACCAATGGCTTGGTGGTGTTCCAGGATAGGATGATAGAGCCCTCTTTTCCACTTCTTCCATATATAGATTAGCTACTATAGGTGAAACAGGGGAACACAGAGCTAACACCATTCCCACAGACTCAGAGGCCAGGGAAGCAGAAGAACACCACGTCAAAAAGGCCTTTGTCAAAGCAGGGAGGACACCTAAAGAACGCTCCAAGCGGTTCATGAGAGAGGAAGGACATCCACTGCCTAAGCGAAAACCCTTAGTGATCCCGTATGTGTCAGGAGTATCGGAACAGCTGAGGCGCATTTTCTCGAAACACCAGGTCTCAGTGGCTTTCAAACCCCAAAACACGCTACGCCAAAGATTGGTCCATCCCAAGGATCGGGTCCCACGGCACAAACAGAGTAACATAGTTTATGCAGTTAAGTGCCAGGAGAAGTGCCGTGAATTGTACATCGGGGAAACCAAGCAGCCACTGGCTAAGCGCATGTCACAACACAGAAGAGCTTCCTCGTCAGGCCAGGACTCCGCAGTCTATTTACATCTACAGGATAGTGGTCACTCCTTTAAAGATGAAGAGGTGCACATCCTGGACAGGGAGGAACGCTGGTTTGAGAGAGGAATCAAGGAGGCCATTTACGTGAAAAAGGAACGACCATCTCTGAACAGATGAGGGGGCCTAAGGGTACATCTGTCGCCATCTTACAATGCTGTGATTGCAGCCATTCCTCAACCCTCTATGAATGGTTCACATGTCTACTAATCAGTGGACAATTTGCATATCACTGATCAACTGGCCCTTTGTCAATGGTGCTAGTCTTTGTGATTAAGCAAAGGTACTGTTTATAAGGTTGGGGAAACCTGCAGTCAATTGAGACTTAGGAAGAGACTTGGATAAGTCTCGAAATATTTCTCCCACTTAAAAACTTTGTCCAGATGAACAGAATCAAATTTCTAGGATCTATTCACGCCATGTTGATCAGGTTAGAGAGGCTGAGAGACGCCACATTTCAGAGTTTACAAAGATGACATGGTCACCACAATATTATTTGCACAAGACACTCCTCATTATTTATTATTCAGTGATTTTCAGATCTGAAGCTGATATGTACAGTATTAGTGATTTCCAAAATGCAATGTGAGTAAAAACATGTGTTGCATAACTAATTGCAACTGTCTTCAAAACAGAATCAGTGCCATTAACAGCATCTTCTGCGATTTGTTTGAGCCTCATGAGTTCTACATCAATGAGACAAAAAAGCTAAAAAGAAACTTTGAGAATTCATCCAAAGGTGGACATAAACATAATATCATTTATGTAAATAGAATTATTAAAAGACTGAGCTTTGGTCATTTCTGTACGCTTAAACCATCTTCCAGTTACGCAATCCCAGTCACTGGCACCAATGACACTGAGGCATTATAATGCATAATAACAGGAACAAGTTACAATTTCAACTTTCTATAACGGACACTGTAAATGTAGGCAATTCAGTATATAATTTAAGATGTATGTATGTGCATTTCCATATCGATTTAAGAACTAAGCAAAGCATCTGTTATACTAAACAGAAACTCAAACAGTACTTAAATGAACCGCTTGTCTATAACAATGAGGGTTCAAACTGTCATCTTGGATGTTTGGAAGGTGCTGAATGGCTGAAACTATTCAGTGGTTTGTTGAAAAGGGGAAATGCTGTATAGTGATCAGAAACGAAAACATACATTTAAGCATGCTGGTTCATGCTATGTTTTTCTACAATATAAATTCAGTACGACACAGGTGCTTCCAAACAATTAAATATTAAGTTTAATATGTTTTACAGTGAAACTCTTAATATATATATTCTACAATATAATATTTAAAAATAGGTTTCACTGCACTCCAAGATTCAAATCCAGTGTGGATGTCTGCTCAGTGCTTCGAACTGTGCTTCACGATTCAATCCCAGTGCACATTACTGCTCAGTGCTTCAAACCGCTCTACACGGTTCAATCCCAGTGCGCATCTCTGCTCTGTGTTTCAAACCATGCTCGACAATTCAATCCCAGTGCGCATCTCTGCTCTGTTCTTTGAATTGCTCTCAACAATTCGATCACAGTGCACATGTCTGCACAGTGCTTCGAATTGCACTTCAATCCCAGTGTGCATGTCTGCACAATGCTTTGAACCACACTTCAATCCCAGTGCGCATGTCTGCTCAGTGCTTTGAACCGAGCTTCTAGATTCAATCCCAGTGCGCATGTCTGCTCAGTGCTTTAAACCACACTCGAAGGTCCATTAACCAGTGCGCATATCTGCTCAATGTTTCGAACCGTGCTTGATGGTTCATTAACCAGTGCGCACTGTCTGCTCAGTGCTTCAATCCATGCTTCATGATTCAATCTCAGTGTGCATGTCTGCTCAGTGCTTCGAACCACACGTCAATCCTAGTGCGCATGTCTGTTCTGCGTTTCGAACCACACTCGAAGGTTCATTAATCAGTGCACATGTCTGCTCAATGTTTCGAACCTTGCTTGATGGTTCATTAACCAGTGCGCATGTCTGGTCAATGTTTTGAACTGCTCTCGATGGTTCAATAAAAGTGTGCATGTCGGCCTTCTGCTGTTATGCACCTAAAATCTGGAATAGCCTGCCAGTAGGAATTCGCCAGGCTAATACAGTGGAGCACTTTAAAAAACTACTGAAAACACATTACTTTAACATGGCCTTCTCATAACTTCACTGTAATTTAATCCTGACACTCTGTATATCCAATTCATTATAATAACTATTCATTCAAAATTTGTACTAACCCCTACTCTCTCTTCTGTTTCCTTTTCCGGTGTCCTATTGGTGGTGGCTTGTGCCACCACCATCTACCCAAAGCACCATGATGTTCCAACAATGATGGATGGATTAAAAGCCAGAAGTCTGTATAACCATCAGCATCAAGTGACTCCGTGAGAACCCTAACTACAAAGAGGACTATTTCATTTATGTTAGGTAGAATGCCCAAAGGGGACTGGGCGGTCTCGTGGCCTGGAACCCCTACAGATTTTATTTTTTTCTCCAGCCTTCTGGAGTTTTTTTTTGTTTTTTCTGTCCACCCTGGCCATCGGACCTTACTCCTTTTTATGTTAACTAAGGTTGTCTTATTTTAATTTCTTATTTGTCTTTTATTCTTCTTTTCTTCATTATGTAAAGCACTTTGAGCTACTTTTTGTATGAAAATGTGCTATATAAATAAATGTTGTTGTTGTTGTTGTTGTTGCTTGGTGTTTCAAACTGCGTTCCACATTTCATTAATCAGTGCACATGTCTGCTTAGCAATTCAAATCATTATTAATCGAACTACGTTTGCAGTACATATGGCAACACAAGATTTCAAAAACTCGACAAAATTGTCAGGTGAAATGAATGTTTGTGGGTGATTAATGCATTTGAAATGATTGCTCCCAATAATACTTAGTGACAAGAAACAAAACTATAAATTAAACACCTTACAAACACCGACAGGAGGAATGCATAATACTGATAATGCTAATAAGAGCTTTAATATTACGGGTTGCGACACCTCCCTCTCCATAATACTCTCTCCTTATAAATATCCCTTCTTTGCCTCTTATCATTAAGTTATCTATCCTTTATATATAAAAAGACCAGATTAATTGTGCAATGTTTTCAGGCAACCCTCATTTTTCTTCAGAACTGTACGTCATTTATCAATATTTTTCATTTTCATTGGGAGAAAACACTCTCATGTCAATACAACTAATTTAATGTGCAAACATAAAAACAAAAACATTATGTACATCCACTTCATTAAGAACAGCAGTTATTCAGTTGATGGGGTGTTGTAATGACAAGTAATGTGTATGGTGCAGTGGTAGCGTTGCAGTCTTATAAAAAGGTGAGCATAGGTTCACGTCTCGTGTCCTCCGAGTGGAAAATGATGCACAAAGAGTTGTTTTTTTTCCCATTTAACTAAAAAATTCCAATGTGGATTGATAGCGAGCTTGGCACACACCCCTAGTAAAGATATATCAAGCATAAATGTACATCTTGTTTCATGTGTATAACAAAAAAAATCATTTGATTGATAATTTCAGTTGTTGTTATGGGCGATGATTTCAGGTATACGGTTTAAATGATCAAATATTAAATTAATCAGGTGGAATGTGTTCTTACTTTAATTGCTAAGGGGGTGATACACGGTAAATGTGTTAGTGACTTGGATTATGCTTCTGTAACTGGAAGATTGGTTAGGAATGGTACAGACAGGAGAACTATCATTTTTATTTAAGGAAATGTTTTATTACTATGCTGAGCTGTGACTAAGACGACTTACTGATTGCCCTGACCTTGAAGATGTGTTCATGAGGGAGGGATGCTGCTGGTAAAGTCAGATGGTTTTTTGACAGCAGGTCCAGATGTGTTTATCCTCACTGCCGCAACAGTAAAGTGGATCTTTAATGCTGACCTCCGTAAAAATTGCAAATTTGTCTTTTCACCACAAAGGCATCTACACTGGCTGCTGTTTCTGTTTGAATGACAGTTGTAATTGTTATGCAGCATGTACTTTTATTCACATTGCAAAGTACAGCAGATTTCAACTACAGAGTTTGGATTGCTTAATACTTACAATGTTCACCTTGGAGTGCCCTGTATGTGCCTGTGAGACAGTGTGCTTCAAACTGGTGCTGGTGACTGATCTGCACAGTGTCTCTCATTCTCTCTGACCTGCTCTGGATTGACACCTTTAAATATTGGGTGCAGCAGAGTGAATTCACCTTGATCTCCCACAGTGGGTTTGTCATCACCATATTCAATGGTGGGATTAATAGATGTCAAATGGCAATGAATGGAAGATGGATCATTGTAAATATATGAGCTGCCTTCCGCAAATTAGTCATTGCATTTTGATTGCAATTCTAAGTGGGGATGATTGCAGAACAGATCTTTTGTGTGATCCTTCCACAGTATCTCTCAAAATTATTTTCTTGAATTAGGTTATAAATATATCACTCCTGACCTTTTTTTTAAATTTAGGTGACTCTTTAATCCAACTTGAACTCAGGTGTGCACTACGGGGCAGAATACAAAAAGCAACTGTCTTAGATGAGCCACAGGACGACACGATCAGCATTGATTAATCAGCATTTGACTGTGCATCCACAAAATATTGTAAAGTATTAAATTAAATATCTCGTTAACTGACTGAATAACATCTGTCAATTTAAGGATGTTCTTTCTCAAATGTGCTCACCTATATTATGGCAAAATAGAGGTTTCACCTTTATTTTCTGTCTACTCAGTTTTAAATAAGTCAGAACAAAGAAAGCATTTGAAGACAAAAGAGAAAGCTTGTTTTCTATTTATTTATTGATTTGTTTATATACAACATAAAGACTGTGGGACCCCAAACGACAGTTGATTAAATATGATCTCAAGAAAAGATGAGGGCTATTAATGATACTAATAAAAGGAGCACTAATAAAGATACAATGTAAAAGGAGGATATTTATTAAAAGAGCCGGAGCTCCATATTTGAGGTGTCTTATTTTGTTTTAGTAAAACTGTTGCTTATCATACATTACATTAGTTTATATCTACTCTCTACATATAAAATCCTAAGCCTAAAAGTGCAACGATTTTGTGCATCGACTTTATGTGACGTTTTTATGTCACTTTTTTGTCATGCTTTAAATTGGGCATATTTTAAAACATACATACTGTATATATGTTTGGTATTATTTTTTTCAGAATTTATCAGACTTTAATGTGATGTTGTGAGATTTTCAGATTCTTATCCTGTTTTATAAATTATAAATTAAAAAATATCAAGAACTCATGTCCCACGAGACTAGACTTAACCAAGAGTGCCAAGAGATTTAACCACACCCAGGGTCGGAAATAAACGACAAAGTGTAGGACAGCTGCTGTACAGGTTTGTAAATGTTTAAATCACCGTGCGAGATGCAGATCATGTGGCACGGCAGCAGCAGCAATCCAGCAGCTGATCGATCAAAGATGAGGTAAAACAAAAAAAACTGCATTTGTTTCCCATTGTATCACCGTTTAAGAGGGGGTTTCAGAGGAGCAACTGTGTCTCTTTTTGGTGCGTTCAGCCCCCCTGGCCGTAACTGAGGGTTTAGCGCCAAAGGCGCCAGGGGGGCTAGCCCCTCCTAGTATATTTATATATATATATATTGTGGATTCTAAATTGGCCCTAGTTTGTGCTTGGTGTGTGGGTGTGTTTGTGTGTGTCCTGCAGTGGGTTGGCACCCTGCCCAGGATTGTTTCCTGCCTTGTGCCCTGTGTTGGCTGGGATTGGCTCCAGCAGACCCCCGTGACCCTGTGTTCGGATTCAGCGGGTTAGACAATGGATGGATGGATGGAACATGATGCAGACACAGACAGGCAGACACGTTGAAATCACCCCACACATGTTTATTATTACAATCCATATTTACAAAAGTGCTTCTCAGTCCCCAAGTCCTCAAAGTCCTGGCCAACACACAATGCCTTCTCTCTCTCTTCAGGCTGCCTCCTTGCCTCCTCCCAGACCTCGTCCTGCTTCCACCTGACTCCAGTCCTGAATGAAGGGAGGCGGCCCCTTTTATAATCACCCAGATTTGCTCCAGGTGCTTCCCGGCAACCTTCCACCGGCACTCCCCAGTGTGACGGAAGTGCCGGCTGCATACCTGGAAGCACTCCAGGTGTCCCTGATCCTCTTCCCCCCAGCATTTCCGGGTGTGGCGGTAGTGCTGAGGACCAGGGCTCCCAAGGCATTTGGGCACCCCCTGACGGGGATGAGCTTACAAGCTATGGAGACCTGTGGTCTCCATAGCCACCAGGGCAGTTGCTCCCACGTGGTCTGGGGAAGGCGTAAACCCTCTTCCGGTCCTCTGGGGCATCCCCAGCCACCTGCGACAATATATATGTATAGTGATGTGTGAGTCCCTGTCTAGCTCCCTTAACCACAAAGCTGAGTCTCAGTACTTTAGCAAAACCAGTTTTTTTCAGCTTGAAATGAGAACAGCACGGTTATTTATTGTAGCGGAATCTACCACTCTCCTATACACAGACACAGCAGTCAGGCAAGGTTGTGGCCAGGTTAGTGTCCAAGTAATACTGTTCCCTGCATTTATAATATTCTTCCTTGAATCACCCATTGATGACAGGCGTTTATAGTGCGACTGTGATCAGCTCAGTGCTGGAAGCCTGCAGTTGTTTGGGCAACAGAAAAGCTTTCTACCACAGATGTGCTGATCGTGCTTCAGGATGCTCCTCAGCGTGTCATCCTGTTTGGGGGGAGTCCCAAAAGAGTTTAGAAACCTCATTATATATATACAGTGGTACCACTGGTCATGACTGTAATTCGTTACAAAACTCTGGACCCGAACGCAATTTCCCCAGAAGATTGTATGTAAATACAATTAATCCATTCCAGACCGTATGAACTGTATGTAAATATATTTTTTTTAACCACAAAAATAGTTAATTACACCATAGAATGCACAGTGTAATAGTAAACGAAATGTAAAAACATTGAATAACACTGAGAAAACCTTGAACAACAGAGAAAGCTAACATTATAAGATAGATAGATAGATAGATAGATAGATAGATAGATAGATAGATAGATAGATAGATAGATAGATAGATAGATAGATAGATAGATAGATAGATAGATAGATAGATAGATAGATAGATAGATAGATAGATAGATAGATAGATACTTTATTAATCCCAATGGGAAATTCACATTCTTCAGCAGCAGCATACTGATACAATAAATAATATTAAATTAAAGAATGATAATAATGCAGGTGAAAAAACAGACAATAACTATGTATAATGTTAAATACTAACGTTTACCCCCCCGGGTGGAATTAAAGAGTCGCATAGTTTTGGGGAGGAACGATCTCCTCAATCTGTCAGTGGAGCAGGACAGTGACAGCAGTCTGTCGCTGAAGCTGCTCTTCTGTCTGGAGATGATACTATTAAGTGGATGCAGTGGATTCTCCATAATGATGTAGCCCTAGGCTCATATAATATTCCCCTTAATAGTGTTTACTGGTTGCTTAAATATATATATATATATATATATATATATATATATATATATATATATATATATATATATATATATATATATATATATATATATATAAATAAATTATTATTTAGTTATGTCAGTGATTCTGTAATGTGAATGAGTGGGCAAGAGGATAGGTGGGGCTCATACTCGGATAAGAGAATGACTACACGTAGACTTTGAAAAAAAAAAAAAGACGAGTTTGGGTTTTACGTTGTTTTCTGAGGCTTTTTGAACCTGTTGGACCCAAAGACAGGAAGAAGCCATCGTCAAAGAAAAGGTATTGTTGAGATTAGCATCACAGGCGAACTAGCTGAGTTAGCCTGCGAAGAGGCAGAGGATTCTTTGGATCTCCAGGTGACCAAAGGAAAGCCTGGCAGCTCCTCTGGCAACGAGGAAAAACAGCAAGTTTCACCCCATTTAGACAGACTAGCTCCTTTCTGCTTGCAGCGTTTTGCCATGAGCCTGACTGCAGGGCAACTCCATCGTTTTTTCCACAGCGTGGAAGTGCTGGGTTTGGACAACGGACACTGATATTCACTCTGCTTATTTGTGAGTACTGTGACCTTTTATGTTGGCTCGTTAGAGTGAACGGGCCTTAACGTTTTTGGCCACCAGTTTCCCGAGCATTGACCAGGCCTGCAACAAGGGGGGTTTGTGTTAATATTTTTATTTGGTGGCCGCTGGCTTGTGTGTGTGTGTGTGTGTGTCTGTGGGCCCCTAAAGTTGTTAAGTTAAAGTGAGGTTTTAGTAATTGAATTTGCTCATTTTATAGATTTGGTTATTGTGTTTTCTTTAACAGTGGGATGTTTTAAGTGCTGGTAAAAGCAAACAGTTAAGAGTACATTTGTAAGGTTTAAGTATACTGCCTGAACCCATAGGTATTTGTTGTGAAGGGTAAATATACTGCAATTTGTGTGAGTTTTCTAATTTCTGTAGTCTATGGTTTGTGGGAATTTTGATTGGATTTAACTATAAATAGTTTTATTTATTTTATTTTTTTTTTAGATATTTTTCCAATTTAGTCAATAAATTTTGTTACATTTTGGGAACATATTTGTATTGTGAATTGTGTTACAAATTACTAATTGCGAAACAGCTGGCAGCTTATTACTAGGGAATAGGTATTAGTTAAGGGATTCTAATTTATCCTTTTAAAACACGTATTTAAAAATAAAGGGGTTTTCATAAATCAGCTTAGGGAAATAGAGTGTACGAACTTAGGGCACCATCCTATGGCTAAAGGGTAAAGAAAGCGCAGACAGGTAGACATGGTTTAATCACCCAACACATGTTTATTTGCAACTAATATATATAAATGTGCCACACACAACCCCAAAATCCCCCCAAAATCCAGGTCTTTCTCCAATGCCTTCCTTTCAGGTCTGCCTCCACTCCTCTCCTCCTCTCCTCCGAGCTCTGTCTTTCTCCACTACCGACTCCAGCCAATGAATGGTGGGAGGCGGCCCCTTTTAAACCCAACCAGACGTGCTCCAGGTGCCTCCTGATTAAAATCCGCCAGCACTCCACAGTGTGGCGGAAGTACCGACTGCGTACCCGGAAGCACTCCGGGTGTCCCTGGTCTTCTTCCCCCCAGCACTTCCGGGTGTGTCGGAAGTGCTGAGGGCCAGGGCTCCATAGGCATTGGGGCGCCCCCCGGCGGTGAACACGAGCCCCTATAGGGTTGAGCTTCTAATCTCTGTTCCCATGGTCCCCAAAGCCACCAAGGCGGTCGCCCCCTTTTGGTCTGGAGGAGGCGTAAGTCCTCCTCCGGGCCTCCTGGACGTCCCAGCTGTACCGCGGATAAGTCGGGGCTTGATTTTACTGTATAATTTCCGATATTTTATAATGTCGGTCATATAAGTCAAATGCGGAAAATTCATGCTATTGCTCCAAGAGATTATGATATGCTAACGTCTACCTGAGTACGGAAGTGTATTAGGGCCACAGAGAAGAAAAAAATAGTGTATGTCAACATTTCCACGTTGGCATTTCCACTTTAATCTCAATGTTTATGTATGTTTTTTTTCTATGTATGGTGCCTACTTGACACCACGGTAATTCCCGAACGATTCCATAAATTTGGGCACCCCAACAGAGATATTACATTAATACTTAGTTGAGCCTCCTTTTGTAAATATAACAGCCTCTAGACAACTCCTATAGCCTTTGATGAGTGTCTGGATTGTAGATGGAAGTATTTTTGACCATTCTTCCATACAAAATCTCTCCAGTTCAGTTAAATATGATGGCTGATGAGCATGGACAGCCTGCTTCAAATCATCCCATAGATTTTCGATGATATTCAAGTCAGGGGACTGTGACGGCCATTCCACAACATTGTACTTCTCCCTCTGCATGAATGCCTTTGCAGATTTTGAACTGTGTTTTGTGTCATTGTCTTGTTGGACTATCCAACCCCTACGTAACTTCAACTTTGTGACTGATGCTTGAACATTATCCTGAAGAATTTGTTGATATTGGGTTGAATTCATCCTACCCTCGATTTTAACAAGGGCCCAGTCCCTGAACTAGCCACACAGCCCCAGAGGATGATGAAACCTCCACCAAATTTGACAGTAGGTAGCAGGTGTTCTTTTTCCGCCGTGCAAAGCACTTTTTGTTATGACCAAATAACTCAATTTTTGTCTCATCAGTCCAAAGCACTTTGTTCCAAAATTAATCTGGCTTGTCTAAATGAGCATTTGCATACAACAAGTAGCTCTGTTTGTAGCGTGAGTGCAGAAAGGGCTTCTTTCTCATCACCCTGCCATACAAATGTTCTTTGTGCAAATTGCGCAGAATTGTAGAATGATGATGATACACCATCTGCAGCAAGATGTTCTTGCAGGTCTTTGGAGGTGATCTGTGGGTTGTCTGTAACCATTCTCACAATCCTGTGCATAAGCCACTCCTGTATTTTTCTTTGCCTGCAAGACCTGGGTTTAACAGCAACTGTGCCTGTGGCCTTCCATTTCCTGATTTCATTCCATCTATCCATCCATTTTCCAACCCGCTGAATCCGAACACAGGGTCACGGGGGTCTGCTGGAGCCAATCCCAGCCAACACAGGGCACAAGGCAGGAACCAATCGCGGGCAGGGTTTGCAGGGTGAAGGTCACACACAAACACACCCACACACCAAGCACACACTAGGGCCAATTTAGAATTGCCAATCCACCTAACCTGCATGTCTTTGGACTGTGGGAGGAAATCGGAGCGCCCGGAGGAAACCCACGCAGACACGGGGAGAACATGCAAACTCCACGCAGGGAGGACACAGAATTTACAGTTGAAACTGACAGTTTAAACCTCTGAGATAGCTTTTTGTGGCCTTCCCCTAAACCATGATACTGAACAATCTTTGTTTTCAGATCTTTAGAGAGTTGCTTTGAGGATCCCATGCTGTCACTCTTCAGACGTCAAAGGGAAGCACAACTTGCAATTGACCACCTTAAATACCTTTTCTCATGATTGGAAACACCTGTCTATGAAGTTCAAGGCTTAACGAGCTAATCCAACCAATTTGGTGTTGCAAGTAATCAATAAGATGCTGCAGATGTTCTATCAGACGGTTGTGGCGAGTGCCCTCTTCTGTGCATAAAGAAGAGGGACGCCTCACGCCTGGACAAACTGGTGAGAAAGGCAGGCTCTATTGTAGGCACGGAGCTGGACAGTTTGACATCCGTGGCAGAGCGACGGGCACTGAGCAGGCTCCTGTCAATAATGGAGAATCCACTGCATCCACTAAACAGTATCATCTCCAGCAGAGGAGCAGCTTCAGCGACAGACTGCTGTCAATGTCCTGCTCCACTGACAGACTGAGGAGATCGTTCCTCCCCCACACTATGCGACTCTTCAATTCCACCCAGGGGGGTAAACGTTAAAATTATACAAAGTTATTCTCTGTCTGTATACCTGCATTGTTATAACTCTTTAATTTAATATTGTTCTTTATCAGTATGCTGCTGGAGTATGTGAATTTCCCCTTGGGAAAGTGCTCTCTGGCACTTTTAGTACTGGCCTTAAATTTTACTGGCCGAATCTTGGCTATCAAATGAGAACGCCATCAACAGACACTTGGACATAAATCCAGCATATGCAAACTTAAGAAGAACATGTTCATAATAAATAAACTGTACACCCAATACCCCCCTCCCCCCATCACACTGACTTAGCCACCCCTCCCCCCACCCCCTCCACGTAATGTTTTGCTATATATTGCCTTTGATTCTTGTAAGTCTAAGCATTACCTCTGATGAAGACCCCTGGCAGGGGTTGAAAGCTCAGGAATAAAAACTACTTTATGATATGTGATTCATTTTTTCTCCCTTTGTGGATCTCCAGCTTCAAATATGCAAACCGCATCACAGACCTTCTCTTCCATATACTGTATATATATATATATATACATCTTATATATAAACATCTACTCGTGGGAGTGTGTGTGTCTGTCCGGCCCAGAAGTGAGAGGTGGAGTCAGGGTAAGGACTCCACCACCAAGGATACGCAAGCAAGGCCAGCACGTTGGCAAAGCGAAGCCTCAGAATAAAGTGTCACTCACTTAGCAGCTAATACTGAAGCGAGGCAAGCACATCAGCAACATGAAACCTCTGAAGAAAGACAGTCCCTTAGCTGCTAATGCACAAATGATGCAAGCACGTTGGCAACACAAAACCTCCTAGGAGAGAGATGCCCAGAGTAGTTCCTTTCAATTACCTGACATCTCTACATTTCAATTTTTTTTCTGACAATTTCAATAGTTTTTAGGACCTCAAGCTTTTTACAGCACGGGCTTACACAGCTAGTCTATCTATCTATCTATCTATCTATCTATCTATCTATCTATCTATCTATCTATCTATCTATCTATCTATCTATCTATCTATCTATCTATCTATCTATCTATCTATCTATCTATCTATCTATCTATCTATCTATCTATCTATCTATCTATCTATCTATCTATTGTCACACATGTGCGAGTAGGAGGCAGCAAAAGGGCTTGAGTACAGTAATCCCTCACTTATCGCGGGAGATAGGTTCCAAGGCCGACCGCGATAACTGAATTTCCGCGAAGTAGGGACACCATATTTATTTAATTATTTAACGTTTATTTGGACGTTTTTAAACCCTCCCTGTATTGTTTACAACCCACCCTTTACTCTATTAATAACAGGGACAACTGCTAAGCAATATAAAATCGGTAGATAAGTTTACACTTACTGTATAGCGAAGTACACGTAGCTATATATGACGTGATGAATATGCTGCGCAGTAAAAATGATGACGATGAAAGTGATGATCCCCTGAATGCAGTATAAAGAGCACGTTAATGTTGAATGAATGAGATGAGATGAGACTTCCTGGTTAATGCAGCACTGCGTCGCTGAGCCAATCAGCAGCACACAGGAACTTAACTGCGTGCTCTGATTGGGTAGCTTCTCAGCCATCCGCCAATTGCATCTCTTGTATGAAATCAACTGGGCAAACCAACTGAGGAAGCAACTATCAGAAGTAAAAAGACTAATTGTCCGCAGAAACCCGCGAAGAAGCGAAAAATCTGCGTTATATATTTAGATATGCTTACATATAAAATCCGCGAAGTCGTGAATCCGCGAAAAGTGAACTGCGAAGTGGCGAGGGATTACTGTAATTGTAATACCACATCAGACCAGGGGGCGGCAGGGTGTACTGACTGTCTTTCTCAGTTTCTTGTAGACCATTCCTGTAAAATCCCACCAGGTTCCATGGCTTTGATGACGCCACTTCCGCTTCTGGTGCCTTGGATGATGGCATTTCCGGTTCAGGCCCCAGTGACGTCACTTCCTCTACGGACCTTTAAAGCCGCCATCTTGCCTCCAGTCTGACAGTTCTGTTTTGGACTCAGTCTTGTGAACATCTGTGTTAAATTATTTAAACTTTTGCAGGCAGGATATAATATACGGGTGGCTGCCCCAAACCTTTATAATGTCTGGAGTGAATTACTTCTCAAAGTGGCATAGTCGGCAGGAATTATGGTTCCCTGAAGAAACCGGGACAGAACCTAAGAATTAAACAGTTGGGAAAGTACTGGGCCAGAGTTTCCGGGTGGGGAGTTCTTCCGGGGGTCAGGAGTTACTTGGCACAGGCTCCACTTCCTAAATATGAAACCGGGCTAGTATATTCTCAAAGGAAGAATATGAATGAGACATACAGATGTGTGCTGGTTCCTATGGAGGAAACAAAGAAGGCTCACTATGTTCTCTTGGAGGAGAGAGCTGAGCCGCCCATTGAGGTTGAGATCCTAGATAAATATGGGCTTTCCCCAGACCAGCAGGTAGAAAACCTAAAAACTTGGAGTTAAATCCTGAGAGATTAACCCGGGAGCATGCAGAAGCTCTCTGGGAGCAAATAGCAAAATGGCTAAGGCCATTTGAGCTTACAACGTTTCAAATAGTGCAGCAGGTAGCCTGCTTGTTTCTATTAAAGGGACTCCCCAAAAAATTTTTCCCAGTCGGTCTGGGGAGATTTCCACACCATGGAGCAGCTTATACAGTTACTAGAAACATCAAAGCCAGCCTTGCAATCTGAGGGAAAAGAACGGTCCTGTAGTGCAGGCAAAGTCAGTTCTTGAGAGAAGCAGTGGTTGCAGGTTTTTGTTCCAACTGAATTGCTTCATTAGAAACCAATGATTGCCATTCTCAGACCTTATTTAATTTTATGGCTTGTTAAACTACAATGTTAGGTTCTTATTTTGTAGATTTTTTCCTTTCCAAGGGTATCATCCAAATGATTTGAAGCCTAAAACTGATCATTTTCATTCTGTCACATTTTTCTATTGTGTTTTATTAAATCAAATCAGAAAGTGCATGTGTGATGTTGGGAGGGTCATTAGAATACACCGAGGGGATTGGCTGTTGATTTGCTCCTGTGACAATTTGAGGATGCGCACTGTAAGAAAACGTGTGTGAGTAAAGAGTTTTTGGAGTTTGGAAAAGCAACTAGTCTCGTGTGTTTTTTACGTAGCAGACACAACAATTTTGGCGAACGAGGATGGCAGACTTTTCACTACCACCCCCGGCACCTTTTCTTGCCCTGCCTGGTGACCCCCCTGTTCCGTGGAGAGCTTGGAAACAAAGTTTTGAAACATATTTGGAGGCGTTGGACCTCGGGGAGATCTCCGACGCTCGCAAACGCACTCTGCTGCTCCACTGCTTGGGCGTAGAAGGTCAACGCGTCTTCGCTACACTGGGTTCAAACACCACCTACACCTAAGCGGTTGCTGCTTTAGATGCTCATTTTTCGGACCCGCACAGCATCCTTCTGCGCCGACTCATCTTTCGTCAACATGCACAGTTACCTGGTGAGTCAGACTTGCAGTTTGTCACAAACCTGCACGGTTTAGCTGGGCACAGCAGATTCGGAAATTTACAAGACGAGATGAGCCAAGATCTATTGATCGAAAAGACTAATAACCCTTGGATTTGGGACAGACTACAGTCATCCCTCGCTATATCGCGCTTCGCCTTTCGCGGCTTCACTCCATCGCGGATTTTATATGTAAGCATATTTAAATATATATCGCGGATTTTTCGCTGCTTCGCGGGTTTCTGTGGACAATGGGTCTTTTAATTTCTGGTACATGCTTCCTCAGTTGGTTTGCCCAGTTGATTTCATACAAGGGACGCTATTGGCAGATGGCTGAGAAGCTACCCGGCTTACTTTTCTCTTTACTTTTCTCTTTCTTTTGCGCTGACTTTCTCTGATCCTGACGTAGGGGGATTGAGCAGGGGGGCTGTTTGCACACCTAGACGATACCGACGCTCGTCTAAAAATGCTGAAAGATTATCTTCATGTTGTGAGCTTTTGTGCAGCTGCTTCCTGAAATGACATGCTGCACGGAGCTTCGCATACTTAAAAGCTCGAAGGGCACGTATTGATTTTTGATTGAAAAACAAACTGTCTCACTTTGTCTGCTCCTGACGGAGGGGGTGTGAGCTGCCGCCTTCAACAGCTTTGTGCCGCGGTGCTTCACATACTTAAAAGAAAAACAGCCCTATTGATCTGTTTGCTTTTTTCTATCTCTGTGACATGATCTGCTCCTGACAAGCACTCCTTTGAAGAGGGAAGATATGTTTGCATTTTTAATTGTGAGACGGAACTGTCATCTCTGTCTTGTCATGGAGCACAGTTTAAACTTTTGAAAAAGAGACAAATGTTTGTTTGCAGTGTTTGAATAACGTTCCTGTCTCTCTACAACCTCCTGTGTTTCTGCGCAAATCTGTGACCCAAGCATAACAATATAAAAATAACTATATAAACATATGGTTTCTACTTCGCGGATTTTCTTATTTCGCGGGTGGCTCTGGAACGCAACCCCCGCGATGGAGGAGGGATTACTGTACTGCTGGAGGCGGACGACCTCGCATTAAATCACGCAGTTGACATAGCAGTTCAAGTTGAAAATGCAGAGCGCTGCAGCGCCAGCATTCGCGAAGCTGGAGTAAACAATCCTCTGGCCACGTCGTCGTCATTGAATGTGCAAGCAGGATCTGCTGACCTTGATGCCATTTTCCCAGTCCAGTACATGCGACCGGCAGGAAATAATACACAGTCTAGTTGTGGTAACTGTGGTGCAAATACACATAGGACAAGAGCGCCTGCCTGTCCAGCACAAGGTCAGAAAATGAATCACTTCTCCAGATGCTGCTGTTCTGCACCTGCATCACAGCAAACAGTTCAGCATGCTCAGTCTTCATCCAGTCAGCCTTCTACAGTAATCCACACAGTCAACTGCAAACATAATAATTTCAAAGTATGCCATGTTTATTTGGAAGACACCTGCCTGCCTTTGCTAATTGATACTGGTGCTAAAGTTTCTTTATTGAACTGGGGTACATATCAGACCTTTTTCTCACATCTTTCTCTGCAGCCACCAACTATGCCACTCCGAGGATATGGGAACACTGATATTGTAATTCGTGGAATTCTTCATTTGACTGTATACTATGTATTGCCTCTTTTCCATTTCACATCTCTGCTTCAGGTTCCAACCTTATGGGCTTGGATCTATTTTTGGGCCTTGATTTTTCACTTGTTGACAGCAGAGGCACTGGCATTCTGTTGGTCTCTCCATCCTGGGCACAAAAATGGCCTGCTGTTTTTAATGACCTTGGCTGTCTGTTCTCCTTTACACACCAGCCACTGATTAATCCCTCTGTTCCTCCTGTTATACAGCCACTGCGCAGGGTGCCTTTAGCACTTTGTGGGGATGTGCTTTCAGAACTGAAACAGATGTTGGAGGCTGGCATAATAGAACCTGTGGATGCATCTCCATGGGTCTCAAATATAGTCATTGCAAAAAAGAAATCTGGTGGCCTTCGTGTCTGTGTGGATCTTCGAGCTGTGAACAAAGCTGTGGTGCCAGATAAATATCCGTTGCCAACTAAAGAGGAACTTACTACAGTTTTTAATGGTTCTACAGTGTTTTCCAAGCTTGATTTACGTCAAGGCTACCTAAAGGTACCTCTGCATCCGGACAGCAGGAATTTAACTGCTTTTGTGACCCACATGGGCGTTTTCCAGCTCCTGGTGTTGTAGTGTACCTGGATGACATAGTAGTGCATGGCTCAGATAGTGCAACTCATGACAGACGCCTCAATTTAGTGTTTGCTGCTTTGGCCCGGAATGGACTCAATGTGAATGCAGAAAAGTGCCTTTTTGCTGCCTCACAGGTAGACTTTGTTGGTTTTCGCCTGTCAGCACATGGAATCTCACCATTACAGTCAAACATAGATGCTATACACAATATGCCTGAACCATCCACTGCATCCGAGTTAGCTTCATTCCTGGGAATGACTGCATACTACCTCCGTTTTCTGCCCAACTACTCTTCAACAACTGCGCCACTACGATGACTGCTGCAGAAAGGTACACCATGGGACTGGTCCCCTTCCTGCAACCAAGCAGTTCATTCACTTAAGCAACAACTCACATCAACGCCAGTGCTGGAACACTTCGATATCAACAACCCCACCTTTGTGACTTGTGATGCTTCTTCTTCCGCTATTGGTGCCGTGCTCTCACAAGTACAAGACGGACATGAACGTCCTGTTGCTTTTGCTTCTCGTGCTCTGTCACTCACGGAGCAAAGGTATTCAGTTGGGGAGTGGGAAGCCTTAGCATGTGTCTGGGCCTGTGAGTGTTGGCATGTTTATTTGTATGGCAGGCACTTCACACTTCGTACTGACCATCAGGCTCTCACAACTTTGCTGACCATCAGTGGCACTGGCCACCGTCCTTTGCAGATTTTTCAATGAGCAGATCGTCTGTGCCATCATAACTTCACTCTACAGTTTACCCCAGTCACTGACATGCTGTCACACACAATGACTGTGCAAACAGTTGTAGAACTACACCAAGACATGGAGGCAGATCTGGTACAGCTGCTGCACTCTCCCCTTCAAGATATTGTGTCCCTTCAGGAACTGCAAGAAATCTCCAAAAATTATCCCCTTTTCACAACCCTTCATGCCTACATCACTAATGGATGGCCATCCAGAGAGTCTGCTGAACTGGAGCCTTACTTTAGAGTGAAAAAATAGTTACCTATTTGGAATGATCACTACATTGCAAGAGGAAACATTGCTGTCATTCTAGAACCACTTCGGGGCCGTGTCTTGTAAATGGCACATGAGGGTCATCTTGGCATTGTCAAAGTAAAGCAGTGATGTCGCGAACAGGTATGGTGGCCAGGTATTGATCGGGACATTGAAGCCCTTGTCCGTGACTGTGAAGCCTGCCTTTTAAGTGGTAAGACAGGTTTGCCACCCACCCCTCCTCTTCAACCTTTGGTTTGGCCTTCTCATCCATGGGAACATCTCCAGCTTGACATTTGTGGAGAACTGCATGATGTTCCACATCACCAGAGGTTTCTGATTGTGGTCTATGATTTACATTCGAAGTGGCCTGAAGTTTTTCCTGTGGGCTCCATTACATCAAAAGTTGTAATAGACATTCTATGTAATTTGTTTGCTTGATGGGGACTGCCTCGTGTTATAACTACAAACAATGGTCCACAGTTTACCTCACATAAGTTCCAATCATTTCTATCAGAAAGAGGGTTGAAACATATTCGTACTGCTTTCTATAACCCACAGGCGAATGGTGGTGTAGAATGCTTCAATCAGACTTTAGGACGGAGTGGTGGCTCTGAGGCTAAGGATCTGTGCTGGTATCCAGAAGGTTGCTGGGTCAAATTCCCATCACTGCCAAAAGAGATACTACTCTGCTGGGTCCTTGAACAAGACCCTTAACCTGAAATTGCTCCAGGGGCGCTGTACAATGGCTGACTCTGTGCTCTGACCCCAAGGGGTATGCGAAAACTAACAAATTCCTAATACAAGAAATTGTATAAGGCGAAATAAATAACAAAAAAAAAGGTATTCGTGCACACCTGACTCAGGGGTTTCCCTTCCACACATTACTACTCAAAACTCCTCTTCATTATCGAGCAACCCAACATTCTACCACAGGCGTTTCCCCAGCTTTCCTGATGCTAGGACGGGATCTACAGCTTCCTTTGGACACATTGAGCCCTTGCACCATGACCAAACTTCCCTCAGCTTTACAAGCCTCAGTTAACAGTAAACAAGCCAGAATGAAACAGAGAGTGGATAAAACTCACCATGCCCATTCTCAACACATACAATTGCATGACTGGGTACGTGTTAGAAGACCCCAACAACATAATAAGTTGTTGCCCTATTGGCAAGCACCAATTTGTGTTATGCGCTGTTTGGGCCCTTCAAGTTTTTTTACTAGAGGATGGTTCCAGATGGCATGCTAGCTGCCTCAGGAAAGTTCTTTCGCCCATACCACCATCATCACAAACAGCTGTTTCAACTTTTCAGCCATGTCTGGAGGACAGAAATATGACCCTCTCTACTGTTTTTGCTCCTACTTCACCTGGAAGGCTCTGTCCAGGTCCGGCTGACCTGCCAATACACTCAGACAAGATTGTTGCTGCAGCCGCTCGGCCTCCTAGGCTCCGACAACTTTTAGTACACAGATAATTTTGTTTTTTTCTTCTTCTCTTTTGGGAGGGGGAAAAATGTGATGTTGGGAGGGTCATTAGAATACACAGAGGGGATTGGCTGTTGATTTGCTCCTGTGACAATTGGAGGATGCGCACTGTAAGAAAACGTGTGTGAGTAAAGAGTTTTTGGAGTTTGGAGAAGCAACTGGTCTCATGTGTTGTTTCCGTAGCAGACACAACAGCATGATGAACATACATGGAAACAAGCCAGATGGAGAACTGCTTAGAGCTTTGTCATTTACATTATATTGCTAATAAGGAGCCATTAACACAATGAATGCAGCTGTTTAAGATTGAAATAAGCAATTAAGGGAGGAGAAGCTTAACAAGTGAGACTACTAAAACGAAGTATCAATCTATCACTTTCGCAATAAGTGCTTCATCAGCAATAATTGACTGCTCATTAAGAAACTGGGTTGGAACAAAAACCTGCACCCACTGCGGCTCTCCAGGACCTACATTGCCTACCCCTGCTCCAGTGGATTCTGTGGGGATTACATCACACAAACTAGGTCTCTTTGGCTAAACTGGAGCCTGTTCCTGAGTTCCCAGGCCCTGGGATTTGCAACCTGCCCAGGAATGAGGAGGGATGAAGGTGGACGGGAAGAGGGGGTTTATGTGCACTTGTCAACCCCCTGTCACTATCACTTATGGGAGTAGTAATCATCAATGGATATAAAGTCGAAGCACTCCTTGATTCCGGCAGCAACATTTCCG
This sequence comes from Erpetoichthys calabaricus, assembly GCF_900747795.2. Taxonomy (NCBI): domain Eukaryota; kingdom Metazoa; phylum Chordata; class Cladistia; order Polypteriformes; family Polypteridae; genus Erpetoichthys; species Erpetoichthys calabaricus. The sequence goes on from NC_041411.2 coordinate 53,891,063, forward strand.
TTGCTGCTTGCCAATAGGTATTACCACGACAATGGATAAACGTAAAGACCAATGTTACATGTATACATGGGGAAATCCATAAATATAAAACCGCCCTATGTTTCATCAGCTATGGAGGATCGCTGAAAAAAGTCCACGTGGCGGTCCTCTCGAATCCACTTTTTGCTGTGATTCTGGGGCAGGACTGTTCTGATAATAAAAGTGGTGTACTAATTCCCACTCCCGAACAAAACTTAGGCCTAGTGATAGATGGGGATGACTTGACTCAAGCTGTCTCCTTGTCGTGTAACCAGCCGGTGGAGAGAGATTCGGAAGTCCAAGAGGTAGACAGGGAGATTGCTGGACCATTGCAGGTGGACATGTCATCACCTCATGCCTTGACGAGTTGGGAAGAATCCCTGCCGCTTGAGGTCAAACTGGGCCCTCTCTCTGAGATACATTTTCAGTACAGAGAAACATCGGCTTCTATCAAAAGGGAGCAGTGGAATGATGACTCTCTGAAATTTGCAAAAAATGCAGTAGTACTTGTCAATGGCCAACGCACTCATGAACCCATGCCACAGGGTACTCACTTTGTGATAGAGAACGACCTATGATATCGAGTAGCAGAGCATGAGGGGGAGGTGAAGAAGTTGTTGTTAATCCCATTCTCCTCTGAGACATTCAGGAAAGTTGCCAAGTTACTTAAAATAAAGCACTTAAAGACAGTGGTGTATCATCCTCAAGCCGAAGGTCTAGTGGAAAGGTTTAATCAAACTCTCAAGCAAATGCTTCGCAAGGTGGTCAGCGGGGATGGGAGGAACTGAGATCAGCTCCTCCCCCTCGTGCTCTTTGCCTATCAGGAAGTCCCACAAGCCTCTATGGGGTTTTTGCCATTTGAATAACTATATGGACGACAACCTCAGGGATTATTGGATATTTTGAAAGAAGGATGGGAAGGAGAGGCTCTTCCCTCTACCAATATTTTAGAGTATATCACACAGTTATGCGATTGATTTGGGAAAATTCAACCTGTTTTAAAAAGTCACTTGGAGGAGACGCAAACAGCACAGCTTTATTATGACCATGGTATGATTCTCTGAGAATTCCATCCGGGACATCGTATTATGGTTTTGGTTCCCACCTCCCATTCTAAATTACTTTCCCATTGGCAAGGGCCTTATGAAATTAAGGAGAGGAAAGGGCTTGTCAGTTATTTGGTGAAACAACCCAATCGTCAACCGAGCAAGTGGATTTATCATGTGAATTTGCTGAAGCTGTGGAAGGAGAGCGATCCTGATCCCTCCTCAACTGAGCCCCGGTTATTCTTTGCTCACTCAGACAACCTTAATTTCGGCAGAGATTTAAATTCCAGACAGAGATGGGAGCTTGAAACAGCTATCCTGTCCATCCCAGAGGTGGTGAGTGAAAAACCTGGAAGGACCTCTCTGATTGCACATAACATAATAACAGAGCTCGGGTTTATCATTAGAGAGCGGCCCTATCGACTTCCCAATGCAAAAAAAGCAGAAGTGGAACTTGCAATCAAGCGTATGCTGGAACTAGGAGTAATAGAGGAGAGTTATAGTCCCTGGTCCAGTCCGATCATCTTGGTTAGTAAGCCTGATGGAAGTTGGAGGTTTTGCAATGACTTCTGTTGACTTAATCAAATCTCCCAGTTTGCCTCGAGTGGACGACCTCCTCGAAAGGCTTAGCCAAGCAAAGTTTTTGACCACACTTGACATGACAAAGAGATACTGGCAGCTTCCTTTAGCGGGCTCCAATAAGGTCAAGACAGCGTTTAGCACCCCTAGCCAACATTGGCAGTATCGTGTCCATTTGGGTTACATGGGCCTCCTGCAACTTTCCAATGTCTGTTGGAGAAACCGGGCTTCAAATGAATCCTAGGAAGTTTTTCTTTAGATTGAAAGAAGCTAAATATTTAGGCTACTTAGTGGGCCTGGGTACCGTCAAACTACAATGTTCAAAGGTAGAAGCCATTCTGAAATGGCCCTGTCCATGAACCAAGCGGCAGCTCCAAGCATTTCTTGAACTGGCTGGGTACTACCACCGGTTCATACTTCCCTTGACAAATTTGACAAAGAAGAGGGCTCCTAACAATGTGGTATGGACTGATAAGACGGATGCTGCATTCTGTGACTTGAAGCAGACCTTTACTTCAGCACCTATTTTGAAAGCACCTAATTTTTCTTTTCCTTTCATTCTCCAGATGGTTGTTTTGGACACAGGTCTGGGCGCTGTGCTGAGCCAGAGCGTTGATGGTGTTGCGCACCCTGTTATGTTCCTGAGCCGGAAACTGCTAGATCGGCAGACCATGTATGCGGCGGTGGAAAGGGAAGCCTTGGCGATTAAATGGGTGGTTACGCAGTTAAGGTACTACATCTTGGGTCGTGAATTCACTCTGGTAACGGACCATGCACCCCTACAGTGGATGTCCCTCTACAAGGAGTTGAACCCGCAGGACTCTAGGTGGTTTCTTGATCTTCAACCATACAAGTTTTCACTTGTTCATCGTAAGGGCTCTCTCCATACCAACGCCAATGCTCTCTCTCGAGTACATAACCTCTCTGTGCAGGACACCCGACCAGATGGGTCTGGGCTGACAGGGGGGGCCTTGTCACACACGTGCGAGTGGGAGGCAGCTAAAGGGCTTGAGTAATTGTAATACCACATCAGACCAGGCGGCAGCAGGGTGTACTGTCTTTCTCAGTTCTTTGCAGAACATTCCCGGGAAATCCCACCAGGTTCTTGTATCTTTGGTCATGTCACTTCCGGTGTTGATTCCTTGGATGACATCACTTCCTCTTTGGGCCTTTAAAGCCCCCATCTTACCTCCAGTCTGACAGTTCTGTTTTGGACTCAGTCTTGTGATCATCTCTGTTCAATTTAGTTAAACTTTTGCAGCCAGGTTATATGATGTCTGGAGTGAATTACTTGTCATAATATCTATCTACATGTATATATCAGACAGCCAAGACTGTAGCAGCAAAAATAAAAGTTGAAGAGACCTTATTGAACTTGATCGTGAGCAAGTGTAGTGTTAATGCAAATGGCCAGGAGATGTCACTTGAGAGGTGAGTGTCAAATTTTCAACACAATTGATTAAAATGTTTCAGTCCTTTGTGAGGGTTTCACTCTGCCCATCACTAGACCAGAGCAAGCAGTTCAAACACCAATCATTCATGCTCATTAACTTTGATCTGAATAGCTGAGTGTGGTATAGCGGGTCCGCAGCTCTGAATGTATGTCCAGTTTTTAAAATAATTCCATTTGGCCGTGTCAATCTCCATGGGTGCGCTCGTGCAGCTGCAGAGAGTTGATGAGGTAATTGGGACAAAACACAACTACATGTGAGGGTGTGATCGTTCTCAATTGCTTCATTGGCTTCCTGCAGTACGTGATTGAGCCGCTGCGCCCATGGAGCCGTATAAGTAGGAGCCGTCATAGAAGATCAAGAGAAGAAGAAAAATTAATGGAAAAGAGACGCATAGAGCAGAGGTTAATGGACAGAAGGAAAGGCAGGATTTGGAGTAAGCCAGCGCTTATTTAGGAATGGGATTGGGGATAGTGCCTCAGGCCTGAGCAGCCTGGAGCAGGAGTGATCACTGAGCTCCGGGATGTCTTCTTGCCGGGTGGAGGAGGCACAAGGATCACTCCTGCTGGACAGCATGGAGCAGGAGTGATCACTGCGCTCCAGGATGTCTTCTCATCGGGTGAAGCCTGGATTGGCAGTAGTAGGAGTTGTAATTTTGCCTGGAGGAGCCTGGATTGGCAGCGGTGGGAGCGGAAGCAGGGTCCAGTGGCTCCCTACAGAACGCCATGGTTCGAACGGCGAGGACACAGGCTTATATAGGATTATAAGGAATGTCTGTGCCTGTTGGTGTACAGTATATCTCTCTGTGCTGCAAGGCCTAGGAAGGATAAGCCAGAGAGGCATCGGTGTGAAGAGGGAAGCACTGTGAATTTCCCCTTGGGATTAATAAAGTATCTATCTATCTATCTATCTATCTATCTATCTATCTATCTATCTATCTATCTATCTATCTATCTATCTATCTATCTATCTATCTATCTATCTATCTATCTATCTATCTATCTATCTATCTATCTATCTATCTATCTATCTATCTATCTATCTCTCTGGTGAATAGAAGATTTTAAACACTGCTGTCAGTATTTTAACCTCATTTATAAAGGAATTATTTATTGACATTTTAACCTCTCACTTTTTATGGGATTATTTGTTAATTTTGAAGCACTGCACTATGGATACTGTTTTGGTTTTGTTTTTGGTTTGTTTTACTAAAAGCACTTTTACACCATCCCCTTGCTACTAGTGTGATTTGTCCCTATCTGCCAGTTCATCCGGTTACATTATTGATGGTTCAAGAGGCTCCCAAAACTGGAAGAGAGAGCATGGAGCAGGACCAGCACCATCACACTGAGTGTTGAAAAGTGGTCCATTAATTAATATACTTTCTTTTAATAGAAAAAAATTTACTGTAAACTTGTTTTATAAAATGAATTTTTGGAAAAATACATTTGTTCTTTTTTACTGATTCAGTAATGTAGAAGACATCAGTAATGTAGAAGACAAAAAAAACAGTCAGTCAGTCAGTGTCCAACCCGCTATATCCTAACACAGGGTCACGGGGGTCTGCTGGAGCTAATCCCAGTCAACACAGGGTGCAAGGCAGGAACAAACCCCAGGCAGGGCGCCAGTCCACCGCAGGGCATACACACACACCCACAGACTAGGAACAATTTAGGATCACCAATGCACCTAACCTGCATGTCTTTGGACTGTGGAAGGAAACCAGAGCACCAGAGGAAACCCACGCAGACACAGGAAGAACATGCAAACTCCACGCAGGGAGGACCCAGGAAGCGAACCCAGGTCTCCTTACTGCGAGGCAGCAGCGCTACCACTGCCCACTAAAAAACATCTAAGACAAAATGTATATAAAAAGATTCTGCAAAAGATCTGGCATAAAAAAAATGAATCTTTGGTATTTTCACATTTTTTCTTTATGATAACCATCTATTTAATCATATTGCATTGTAAGAGCAGATAGACAGCCTGTGCACACCTTTTATTTCAAATAACTTATTATGATATTAGTTTGATCATAATGCTTGTTCTGTATAAAGTCAAATATAAGATTGTGTCCCTCATTTGGTTACTAAAGTGCCACATATACAGTATAGCATTCAAAATGAAACTTACACACCAGAACCTGGTTAATTAAATATGTATTAATTTCTATATCTTCACAAATTGATTATTGATTAATTATTTATTATTATTTTTGTTTCTGACAGGGATCTAGATTTTTGAGTAGAAAGACGCCCTAACAATTAAAACACTTCATAAACTTTATACAGATGGAACTCCGTTACAAAGAAACTCACGGGACCATAAAAATATTTTGTGATAACAGAAATCTACTCTATATATATAAAATCCTAAGCCTAAAAGTGCAACGATTTGTGCAACGATTTTATGTGATGTTTTTATGTCACGTTTTTTGTCACAGCTTATTTAAAAACCTACATACAGTATATATGTTTGGTATCATTCTTTGCAGAATTTATCAAACTTTAATGTGATGTTGTTAGTTTTTCAGATTCTTACTCGGTTTTTAAATTATAAACTAAAAAATATCAAGAACTCGTTCCGCGAGATGAGACTTTGCCAAAAGATTTAAACACACCCAGAGCTGGAAACAAAAGACAAAGAGTAGGACTGTACAGGCTTTTAAATGTCCCATTTGTGTGAGATGCAAATCACTTGGCACGGCAGCAGCAGCAAGCCAGAAGCTGATTGCACAAAGAGGAAGTAAAAAAAAAAAACTGTATTTGTTTCCCATTGTATCACCATTTAAGAGAGGGTTTCAGAGGAACGACCGCTTCTCCTTGGGGTGTGTTCCTCTTCACAATGCGAGTGGCAAAGATGCAAAGTGGCTGGAGCGTAGTGCAGGACGGGGGGGTTGGCGAGTGAAGCGAGCAGGGAGGAACCCCCTAGTTTCATTATAACAAATATGGAGAAAATACATAAAGTATTTGTGACCGGGGCTGCCAGTGATTTGCCATATCTAATGGCAGTGGTGAAAGGAGAAGTCCATAGCTGTTCTGCTGCATCTGGTAAACAGTAAACCAAAGGAAAAGCAATTGGTTGTCCTCTACAGGATCAGGCTTTTGGCATAATATGCTTCTTGCACAGTGTTTAACATTTAACATGGGCTATAATCTGCTCTTCCTTACATTCTCCTGAACTGTCTTCTCCAGACCGCGTCTGCCACAGTGGTGATTCCAAGCCACTGGTGTTCTTCTAATCTGAAGATGGGATCTAAAGCAGGACGATTACCCATGCCGTGGCTCCTAACGGCTCCTGTTCTGAATGAAGCCCTGAGACTCTATCTGCATTCTCTACAATATACTGTATAATAATAAAGTACCTGTATTTTCCTTGAAAACCTGGACTCATCTTTCTGTCTCTCGTGCATCCCTGTGACTCAAGCTTGACACTACCTGTTTAAAAAACAGCACTTCTTAAACTGCAAAAAATATTTTATTTGAAAATAAGATGTTAAATGTAACTTTTTTTTTATAGAAATACGGGTATAAAAATACAGACTGAAAACAAGTTGTTAGATGATGAATGTGTGATTCCAAAATACTTTGCCAAGTTATTTTTCTTCTTTCCAGAATCAACTATTTCCAGGATTGTTAATTTTTCTTTCAGCATAAACTGACACAGTTTCTCACTTTTTTTGTTCATCTTAAAGAAAACTTTGAGAAGCATTATGAAACTCGAACAGACACACAATTACTCATACAGATGCTCGGTGGAGCACTGACGCAGAATTTGACTGTGTACGATGTCTTACCTAAATGCTCACCGAGCCGGCCCGAGACTGCCTGAGTCTGGAAATTTTGCAACAGACTGTAACTCTCTTTAAAACAATCTGTTGCAGGGTTCCTGAGTTCAAGTTCAAGCACTTTATTGTCATTGTGTAACACAAAAAAATTACCCCAAGGTGCATTTAAAGAAAAGTCAAATAATTCCAAATATGTCGTATACAGTGTTAAGTGATCAAGTAACCAGAGCAAATTATTATTGCTCAAAGTACAGCAGCATAAATTGTTATTGCACCTGTTAATGAATAGTACAATACATATTATATATTGTATTACATTAGTATATTGCACATTACCAATATAGCTTATTGCATATGTTCAATTAAAAATTATCTCAGACTGAGGAGATTCAGAGTTCAGAAAGTTTATGGCAGATGGGAAAAAGTTATTTTTTAGTCTGTTTATGTGTACACGGATTGACCTAAAGCATCTTCCTGATGGGAGGAGCTCAAACAAAGAATTTCCAGGATGAGTTTTGTCCTTGAGATTCACACAGCGAGTCTTATACAAGAGTTCGAGTGATGGCGGTTCAGTCCCATGGCCTCTGCTGTTTTTACGACCCGCTGTAGGGCTTCTTTAGCAGCCTTGGTGTAGCTGTTGTACCAGGACATCATGCAGTTAGTTAAGATGCTCTCTATAGTGCCTCTATAGAAATTAACCAGCAGCTTCTGGGGGAGGTCAGCTCTCCTTAGCTTCCTGAGAAAATAGAGGCATTGTTGTGCTTTGCCTATTATAGCCAAGTTGTTGTCAGTCCAGGACAGGTCCTCTGAGATGGTGACTCCTAGAAACTTAAAGCTGGAAACTCTCACCACAGCATCTGCATTGATTGTTATCGGACTGTGATTGGTCTTTTTAGTGGTCCTAAAGTCCAGAATAACTTCTTGGGTCTTTTTAGTATTTAAGACCAGGTTGTTGGTGTTGCACCATGCTGTCAGATTCTGAACCTCTTCCCTATATGAAGCTTCATTGTTGTCTGTTACAAGCCCAATGACAGCCGAATCATCCGCAAATGTAACAATAATGTTTGATTGGTGGATGGGTTGATAGATAGATAGATAGATAGATAGATAGATAGATAGATAGATAGATAGATAGATAGATAGATAGATAGATAGATAGATAGATAGATAGATAGATAGATAGATAGATAGATAGATAGATAGATAGATAGATAGATAGATACTTTATTAATCCCAGACAGTCATAGGTGAAGAGTGTATAGAGAAGGGGACTTAGTACACATCCTTGCGGCACACCAGTGCTCAGGGTAAGGGTGGAGGATGTGTGTTTGCCCATCCTGACAGACTGGGGCGGTTGGTGAGAAACTCCAGTAACCAGTTGCATATGGAGTCCTAGTGCACATAGAGTTTTTCGGTCAGCTGGTTAGGTATGATGGTATTAAATGCAGAGCTGTAGGCAATGAAGAGCATCCTAACATTGGTGTTGGGCTTTTCCAGGTGCGTGAGGGCAGAATGTAGTGCCACACAGATGGTGTCCTCAGTTGATCTGTTTGACTGATAGGCAAACTGGTGTTGGTCTAAATCAGCTGGGATGGAGGCTTTGATGTGGGGGATTACCAGTCGTTCAAAGCACTTTACGATGACAGGGGTGAGAGCAACTGGTCGATAGTCATTAAGACAGGTTATCCTCAGTTTTTTGGGAACAGGTACAATGGTTGTGGTTTTCAGGCACAAGAGGACTACACCTGAGGAGAGAGAGAGGTGGAATATGTGTGTAAATACCTCCGCTAATTGGTCAGCGCAGGCCTGGAGCACACGTCCTTGCACATTATCAGGACCTGCTGCCTTCCTTATATTGATGTTTTCAAGTGCCTGCCATACTTCATGTATGTGTACGACTACAGGCTGTGAGTCTCCGGTCAGCTTGAAGCTGACTGGAGGCTGGTTATTGTCCGCTGTGAGTTTGAGTTACTGTCAAAGTCCTCCTCAATCCGTTGTTTGTACATTAGTTTAGCAGACTTGATGCCCTATTTGAGGTTAGCTCTGGCAGCTCTATAGGCTGAGGTGTCTCCTAATTTAAAGGCTTTGTCCCTTTCCCTGAGCAGCTGTTTGACTTCACTATTCATCCATGGTTTCTCATTTGGGTAGACCTTAATCCTTTTGTTGACAGTGACATTGTCCACACAATTAATTAATATATGACAGCACAGATGAAGTATATGTCTCTAAGTCTGTCTGATGAAAAAATATATTCCAGTCTGTTTGTTCAAAGCAGTCCTGGAGTTGGCAAATGGCAGCTTCAGGCCAAACTTTAACAGTCTTGCTAATTGGATTAGTACTTTTGATAAGGGCTTTGTGCGCTGTAACAAGAAACAAAGAGAGATGATCAAACTTGCCAAGGTAGGGGCGTGGAATGACCTTATAGGCATCTTTTATGTTTGTATAGACGTGGTCTAAGGTGTTTTCCTCTCTGGTTTTACAGTGTACATGCTGATAAAATCTGGGGAATACATCCTTAAGATTCACTTCAATAAAATCACCAGCACTGATAAAAACTGCATCAGGGTGCGAGTTCTGTTGTTTACTGATAACGTCAAACGATTTTTCAAGCACTGACTTAACATTAGCCTGGGGAGGTATGTATACTGCCGTAACAATAATGACGATATGTTCTCTCGGTAGGTAAAATTGTTGGCATCTTAGCATCAGATATTCCACATCCGGACAACATTATTAGCATAGAAATACAGTTCTCCACTTGTTTTCTTACTGGAATTGGGGGCTCGATCGGCTCGATGGAGTGTGCAACCTGCAAGTTCAACTGCTGTGTCCGGTATGTTGTGATCCAGCCACATTTCCTAAAAAATCAAAAGGCAACAGTCCCTTGTAGTTTTATGTGTGGAAATATCCAGTCAGAGCTCGTCCATTTTATTTGTGAGTAAGCTAGTATTCGCAAGAAGAACGGTAGGAAGAGGGGCCTTTAGCGTAGTTAGTAATCCTGCTCGCTTCCCTCTTTTTTGCTTCCTCTCCCTGCGCCATCTGCGTCGTCATCTTCCAAGTGTAGAAGTCAACGTAAGTCCCGGTGAACTGAGAGTCTCCTGTGGTATTGCTTCTGTGTTATAATAATCTTTGCTATTAGAGCTGATCTGTAGAAGCTTTTGACGACTGTAGTGGATGTTTGCTTCCGTTTGTAAAATGATGAAAGTCAATATTAAGAACAATAACAGCAGAAAAGAGCACCTATTCGGGGAGCAAAAATTATCGCATAATTTTCTTTGGCGGTCATTTTTGGTCTCAAAAAGGTAAGTTATACTGAGATTTACATTTTGTTAAAATGAGATTCGTTTAACATGATATTCTATGAAAATTTGTCTGAGCCCACTGTATTCACTATAACGGGATTTAACCTGTATTTAATTCTGTTGCACCAGTTTACTTCACTGATAGTAGCACCCTGCAAACTTTAAATGGATGACATGGTTTCAGAAAAAGAAATAAAATTTGCTCACAGTCTCTGTATTGAAAGATTATTTGATTTAATAGATGGGAAATGCTTCCACAATAGCCAATGTTCTAAAAAACACTTCCCTCAACAAATGAATATTAAATGTACAAAGCCCTGTAAGACATGTTCTTTACCATGAGTAAATCAGTTCACTTGACAACTATGGAAGTTTCAAAAAAATAATTCATATACTAAAAACATGGTAAACCTAAATACTAAAACCCTAACCCCTTTGCATATCTCAGGTGAAATATAAAATTTAAAAAAGTAGAAATTAAGATGTTTAGCTTTTTTGTATGTGGCTTAGGCCAACATACTGACATTCAGGTGCATTCATACCTCACTCAATTAAAACCCCACACAGGTGATCTCCATTGAACTAATTATGTGACTTCTAAAGCCAATTATCTGGAGCAGTGAGGATTTAGGTGTGTCATGATATTAATACTTATGCAATTTAATTATTTAATATGCATTCTGTCATGCATCTGCACTACCGCAAATGCAACTCTCACTCCTCAGCACACGTCTAACCACTTTCATTCAGTTGTCTCTGCTGCTTCCCTCTTCTCACTCTTCTCCACCCACACGGTATCCTTCTGCCAACAACTCTGCTCCCTCTCTCCCACCCATTCCTCCTCCATAGTCTTTTCTGCTCTCCTTCCTCCTGACCGCTTCTCCTCTCTCAACACTAACACCCTATCCTCGACTCTGTCCTCTTATCTTGACAATATTTGTCCTCTCTCTTCCAGGTCTACACATGAAAGATCCTCCTGTCCTTGGCTTTCTGAAGCATTCCACAATCAATGGACACAGCTCAGGACAGAAGAAATGAAATGGATGAAGTCAAAAGCTTAGGCAGACCTGGCAAAGTATCAATCCCTTCATGCATCCATTTCTTCTGCCACTATCAAAGCTAAGGTGATGTTCGATCAGACTAAAATTAACAGCACCACCAAACACATGCTCTCTGTTCTCTGCTTTCACCTCCCTTCTTAACTCCCCTCCACCTTCTCCCCCAACCTTCTTATGTACTGATGATTTTGTTACCTTTTTTGAGGATGGGGTGACTAATATCAGCAGTCACTTCTCACCTTCACTTGCCTCTTTCCAAGCATCACCCAACATTCTTCACATTCTCTCCACTCTATGCCACTGATGTTTCCGACCTCCTCTCCAGTCTCCCCACTACCTGTCCACTTCACCCTACCCCTTCACATTTCCTTCCTGCCATCTCTCCCTCACTCATTTCTGCAGTTACACGTTATTAACACTCACTCAGCTCAGGCACATTTCCTACCATCTTCAAACACATTCTGATAACCCCACTTCTCAAAAAACAATACTCAATCCATCCCAAGTTAACAATGATGGGCCTGTCTTTCTCTTTTCCTTTCTTTCCAAAACACTTGAATATGCTGTTTCTAACCAGATCTCTTCCTTGTATAGAATGGATTGCTCAATACCAACCAGTCCAGCTTCAAGAGGAACCACTTGACTGTGGTTCAATGACTGTGGTCAACCAGCTACAACTTGCTAGAGCTTCCAATGTATCATTGGTCCTGATCCTACTAGATCTCTCCTCTGCATTTGGCACTGTCAACCATGACATCCTTCCTGCCACCCTCTCTGAGCTTGGCATTATTGGGACTGCTCTCAGAAGATTTGAATACTACATGTTGGGCAAATCCTACAACGTGTACTGGTGAGGAGAGTTGTCAAAGACACACAACACATGCACAGGTGTACCCCAAGAACTGGTGCTAGGTCCTCTACTTTTCTCTCCATCATCCAATCCCATAGGTTCTCTTTCAGTGATATTTGGATGATAACCAGCTGTACCTGTTGTTCCCTCTGGAGAGTATCTGCATGTATCTCAGCCTGAATAACGAACCACCATCTACAGCTCAGCCTTGCAAAAATTGAGCATTTTGTGATCCAAGCCAGCCAGTCTGTTCACCTCCCTATCTTTGTTATTCTGTCCCCGAACGCCGTATTAGCAAGGCTTCTCTTCCAAGACCCAGTCTGTACGGAGTGTGCGTCTCCCCACTGTTTGTAGTGAACGTGGACAGATAGTTTACTCACCAAGAAGTCAAGGCTGTGAATCCGTATACTTTAATGTAGATTTCTTGCCAGAAGTAATACAAGTATTAGGACGTAAAACCATTGATAACTTGAAGGTAAAAGGACGATAATTTCCTTAACCTAAATACAATATGGTGGGAACTAAAGTAAAAACAAAAGCAGCACCAATAGCAAAAAGGGAGGTAGGGACATACCAAATGTATTAATTAAATGGGGGTGGAGGTAGGAATGTACCAAATAGTTTAATAACAATATTAACACGGGCTGCTGTAGCAGCACACTCCCCGTCTGGTATCGTCAGATAGCACCATTAATCTTGAATATTAACATTACAAGAACAGCCACAATCAACAATAAACCTTAAATGAGTTCTCAGGTTCAATAGTCACAAGTAAAACCTTTTGTAACTGAAGATGGTAGAGATTGGTGTGACCTCTGAAGGTTCACGGTACATCAGCCGTGGTGGGACTGAATTGGTCTTTCTGACGAAGTAACAGGACAACTTCGGTGACTGGTCTGAAGAAGGTCTTAACAGTCCCATCTCTGGCAGTCTTTACTTCAACCTTGCGGACCCTTCCGTCATCACTGGGCATGGTCTTTACAATAAGACCCACGGGCCAATCGATCCAATGAGCTTGGTGATCCTTCAGTAAGACCAAATCCCCTTCTTGAAGGTTAGGTATTTGTACTTGCCATCTTCTGCGGTCTTGTAAAAGGTTCAGATACTCTTTTCTCTCTGGTCGTTTCTTCAGTGTTCTCTTAAGTGAAGCAAATCTTGACACCGCTTGCTCATGATTATTGGGAAGAATGGGCCTTGGATTGTGGAAGGGTAATGGAGCTACCCAACTGTTAGAACTATGTTTACAGAATTCCTGGTCCATAATTTTGATGAACTCCTTATCTTCAACAGAAGGAGCTACCTTATTGTCATCGCTGGTGGTCTGGAAAGCTGTATGACCAAGATCATCTTCAGGCATAACCATACCAAGCTCTTGTATGTTATCAAATACCTGTGTGTGCAGATTAGGTCTCTCTTTCACGAAATAGTGGCATGGGCATTGTCTGAAGTAAGAGACATGCCCCCTTCCAATCACACTTGTCTTATAAGAATGGATGCTGCAAGGTCTGCGTGTTTTATTTATGCAGACATCTCCCACAATGACCCAACCTAAATCTCTGGGCATAAGGGGCATCATTTGGGCCATTACACTGTTGACATACCTTATGGACTCTTAGAATGTCTCTGCCCAGCAAAAGCAAGATGTTAGCATCCTTGTCAAGAGGTGGGACACAGCTGGCTATATGCTTCAGGTGAGGGTGGCACCGTGCTACTTCAGGCGTGGGGATCTCCTCCCTGTCACTTGGTAACTGGTCACATTCACTCAGCGTAGGCAGTGGAAACAGTGCGCTCCCTCACACCGTTTCCACGATAAAACCATCTGCTCTTCTTCCTGTAGCATTCACTAGGCCTGCACATGTGCCTAGGGTATAGGGTGAAGAGTTCCCTTTTATATTGAACAGGTCAAAGAACTCTGGATTTGCAAGTGAACGATTGCTCTGTTCATCTAAAATAGCATACATATTAATGGCCTTCTCTGGTTGTTCGTTGTGGAACACCTTTACAAGACATATTTTGGCACAGGATCTTCCACAAAGTCCTTTTCCACATACCTCGGTACATTTAGATGATACTGGCCTTGGCACTTGTTCAGAGCTCTCCCCGCCATACCTGGAGAAGGGGATAGAGTCCTCTTGGGAATCTGGATGGAGCGCAGTAACATGCTGGTCGCTGCCACACTCAGAGTATTGAATAGTGGCCTTACATTCTCTGGCAAAGTGCTCCATTGAAGCACAACACCTGTAGCAGATTTCATGCCTTCGAAGAAATTCCCTGCGCTCTTGCATGGACTTCTCTCTGAAAACACGACACTTCTTTAGGGGGTACGGTTTTTTATGTATTGGGCAGTAATGGTTGGGATTGTCAATTTTCTCTTCTGTCACATCCTTGCTGGCAGCTGATGTGTTGTCTGAGATTCCAGTCTTACGACGGAAATAGTGCTCCTTAGGTCCTTATGTCTAGCACTCAAGTTCTCATACCTTGCTGTTGTTGAGCTTGGCACGTGTGCTTCATTCATTGAGAAGCTTGGATCATTTTTGGCCTTGGCAATCTGTCTAACAAATTCTGAGAAAAAGGAGAAAGGTGGAAAAGAGACTTGATGCTGCTGCTTGTACTTGGAACCCGCCAAAGTCCACTTCTCTTGAAGATGGTATGGCAGTTTTGCCACCAAGGGGTTAACACCATGAGCAGTATCTAAATAACTGAGACCGGGTAGATGTGGATCTGTTTTAGCAATTTCAAGTTCAAGAAGAAGGTCACTAAGTTCCAAAAGCTTGCGGTTATCCTTGTTGGACAGTTTAGGAAAGTCCTGTAGTCTTTTGAATAAGGAAAGCTCAGTGACTTCGGGACTTCCATATGTCTGGTTTTAGTCTCTCCCAGACAAGGGTGAGGCCTGTGGATGGATTGTTTATATGGACATTTTTAAGTCTTTTGGCATATTCTGTCGATTGCGGCCCAAGCCATCTCACCAGTAGATCTAGTTCTTCCATAGGTGAGATGTCTAAGTCGTGGATTGCTGTCTTAAATGTGGATCTCCAGCTCCTATAGTTTTCTGGGAGGTCATCGAACCTTGTGAGACCAGTATTGATGAGTTCTCGGCGGATCATGTACCTTGCAAAGTCCGATATTTCAGCTCTTTCTGATTTCACGCCCACAGGTATTCCTTGCGGATTATTGTAGCTGATGGCATCTGGATCATGCTTAGGTACTAGTGGGGTAAATGGAGTTGCAGATGGATTCAGCTCAGGTTGTCCAAAGCCTGGGTGTCTTACAACATGACTCATTAAAGAAAACTGAGTCTCTGGAAGCATATAGCATTTCCTGGGAGGTTTAACAAAATTCTGATTATCTGCATCTGGGAAAGGTCTTGGCAGTGCATCAGTAGGTGGTATGAGTTTTGAATACTTGTGGGGATTCATGGTACTCACAATGGGGTGTGGATTAGAGTGGTCTTCCCTACTGGGTGGTGTGGCATCTTCTGGCAGGTTATGTGCTGGGGTATTGTATGTAAAGCTTTCTATTATGGACTTAAAGGCATTGTCGGTATTCTGATCCAAGACAAACTGGGAAGTTTGTTTTGTGGGATCTTCTGTGGTGGTCAGCCTGAGGGGATGGTTGACTTCGTTCTCTTCCTCTACGGCCTCTTCCAAAATACTCAATTTGGCCAAAGCTGCTGCCTCCTCCGGTTGCGTTTGGAGGACCTCTAACTGAGCCTCTGCCTCTGCTTGCATGCGGGCTGCTTCTGCCTTAAGGGCTGCTTCCTTTTTAATAAAGGCAGTCTGAATCTTAGCTGCCTCTGCTTCTGCACAGGCTAAAACCAGTTGGTTGCTTAAGTCTGATCTCTGGGAATTTGATCGTAGAGATCTAAATGATTTTCTGCCTAGACGAGACAGAATGGCAGGATGCGGTATCATTAAACTGCCTTATCCTATTTTTTAAGCTTGACTTCAAGAAATGTGATGTGCCTTTGCTGATCAAGGACAGTAATGCTATTTAACTCCTGTAATGCTTCTTCCATGTTTATATTTAACAAAAAGGCAGAATACTTCTCAAAATGTCTTTTATAGTTCTCATAGGTATGTTTAAGTCTGCAAACAAGTCCTTTAATTGCTCTGGACTGTCACTGGCATCATCAGCAATGGCAATGCAATGAATAGTTTTGCTCCATAAATCTAAAAGTCTGTTTGACATTTCTATCCTTTGACTTTCAAACTCTTCTCTGATTTTTAAAGATGGCTTAACTGTGCGTTTAGGTCGGGCAGACAGTTCACCTTCTATTCCAATATCATCTTCAGGTTGGAGTAATTCACCTTTTACTTCCTGGGACTCCAATTCTAGTGAATGCGCTGATTCCTGCGGAGACATACTGCGTTGAGGAGCGCTGGGCGGGGCCGAGCCGAGAGCGAGCACGCAGGGGTCACTTAAAGTTCAACAAAACAGCGGCGCAGCAGTGTCGGCGCGAAAGTTCCAGCTCCTTCGCTACACAGTGAGTCAATAAACAATGATATTTGCACAGAGCCCTTCAACTGCGTGGAAATTGAAAGTAAAATTACTATGTAAACTGAACAAAGGCAAAAATAGCAAGATGTTCTCCGTTTGAGCTGTCCTTGACTAGTAGCGTTTAAAGAGTTCAGCGTTTTAGGTATAACGAAGACAAGTACTTAACCTTCCTCTTATGTTAGCTTTCTGTTACTATCTCTTATGTTAACGGGTCGGTTTGTAGGGTTGCCACCCGTCCTTTAAAATACGGAATCGTCCCGTATTTGAGAATGAAATTGCGCGTCCCGTTTTGAATCAATACGGGACGGGTTTTGTCCCGTATTTTTTTTATCATTTTTTTTTAAAGCAGCGTCTCATGCAAATCATCCCACACGCATTTTATGAAGATGCCTCCTTTCCTACTTTTGATTGGGTAATACGGGATGTGGCACCCGCTGCAGTATGCGTCCCTTATTTTTTTTTATTAAAAGTGGTAACCCTAGTTTTGACCCGTGTCTTTAATCAGCCATATTACCCTCAAAACAATTATTTATCATCCAATTTTTTTCCTTACCTCTTGGTTACTTTGTTACGCTTCGTTGTCCATTAAAAGAATGTTTTTAATATTTTTGCTGTGACCTCATGAGCTTTTACTTTAACAGCATACCTCTCGTTTTCAATTTTAAAAAACGATTAAATGCACCTCAATAGAATTATTTAAATAAATAAAAGGTTTTTATGTTACCAGACTATTACTGAGGGGTATTAGAACACATCTCTTAAATAAATTTGTTATATATATTCTTTATTATAATATTAATTACTATAGTAACATCTATGGTGTTACTGGTCAAATTTGACCCATATATATTTATTTCAAAGAAAAAGGAAAAAAAGTATTTTCAAAAATAACTTTAATATAAATGGAACGCTAAACAAGTAAATCTCACAATGTGGATTTGCAAGGTCAAACAAACAACGAACAATCAAGCAAATCAAACCAATAGAAATGAGGCACTAGTTCCAAAAAACGTCTTTGTGTGCAAGAACATGCATGTGCATTTACATGCATGTGTGGCAAAAAGTGACACTTTCAGTGTGTTCTTTGCAAATATATTTTTTGCAGTAGAAGCAGAGTACGTTTGTCTTTCTGTCTTTATTGCTAGGGCAGACCTGACACCTCTTTCTTTTAGAATCAGGTGGCCTCAGTGGGGCTGTGGCTGTGTAGGTTGATGTTGAGGCAGTGCTGGCCGAAGAGGATGCTGGCACTGATGCTCTTTGTGTTGCTGATGGTGTGGAAGGAGTGCTACGTGAGCTCTGCAGCTGTCTGACCAAGGCTGCAGATGCTGGGTCCCGGGGCACCCGTTCCCTTCGCTAAATGTATGCCTTGACAAGGGAACTTCCTAACTCCTCAAGAAACATTCTCCGCTTGTTTTTTCTGGCTGAGTTCCACCCTAGGTGAATATGGGTCCACAACACAAATGCATTGTATGTAGACACATCTAGAATGTTATAAAAAACAACCATTGGCCATCTCCTGGTTATTCTCTGGCAAGTGTAGGTGGCAGTCAGCTTGTCCAGGTTGTCCACTCCACCTTTGTTTTTATTATAGTCCAAGATAATTATGGGCTTTTTGTCACTTGCTGATGACACAGCTGCGTCTTTGTGAAAAGTGGACATAAGTATCACACTCCAGTGTTTTTTTGGACAATATGAAACAACCGTGGTGGTGTCTGTAAAAGTAAATTTTGAAGAAAGTGGAGCCCTGTCCTTCACCTGCAAAATTTAGGCAGGCAGCTCAGGTTTATTTTTTATTACTGTGCCCACCATGGTAAGTTTCCACCTGAGAAGTTCTTGTCCAAGGTCATAGCTGGTAAAGAAATTGTCACATGTGATATTGTGACCCCACAGTCCAGTAGTCATATCGAGGACTACACGTTTTCCTTGATTTTTCTCAGGAATGCCACTTGCATGTTTGCCTGTGTAAATCTGCAGATTACATGCATAGCTGGTTTTTGCATCACAGGCTGCCCAAATTTTTATGCCGTATTTCCCTGGCTTACTAGGCATGTACTGCCGGAAAGGGCATTTTCCACGGAAAGGGACAAAATGTTCATCTACTGTTACCTCTGGCCCTGGGTTGAACATCAGTGGAAGGAGCTGCACCCACCTTTCCCAGACATCCCTGATGGGAGCAAGCTTGTCAGATTTTTCTCTAGTTTCTCTGTTGTCAAATCTAAGGACTCTTGATATCATTCGAAATGACTGAAGTGACATTGTTGCCCGGAAAATATTTCTGCTTGTCGACGCATCCCAGAGACTATCAGTGGCCTCATTGCTGGATTTGTAAACACCAGCAAGAAGAAGAACACCAATATAAGCATCCAGGTATTCCTCATCAATGTCATTCCACATGTCGCCATGAACCTTTTTTCCTTCAAGGTTTGTCATAGCAATCATGACTTTCTTTAGTGACAATGGCATAAACAGATCAAAACATGTCTTGATGTCACTTACTCTCATCACAGCAAACCTTGTGATTCCAGGGGTCATTTTGATGACATTTGTAGCAGCTGCCCTGCCATGTAAGTCAGGAGGTACTGAGCTCCAACAGATATTACCACTTTTGGATTTGAACGTTTCAGCAGGAGTGAGTGCAGCTTCAGCATCGGTGACCTCCTCGTCAGACTCATCAGATGTGTCTGGTAGATACTCTACAATGTCTTCCTCCTCGGAAACCTGCTCATCTGTATCACTATGCTGTTCTGTGTCCTCTGCCTCATTTTCAGAAAAGATATGATCCAGAGCTTGGCTTACTGTAAATCTTCTTCTCATTTTTGACTGCTGCAAACAGGAGATGTGTACTCTGCAAGTCACCAACGCTAAACTAAATTTGTCTTATGCAAGCCTTCCATGTCTGAACATGTCTGTCTTTGTTTGTTTGTTTTGTTTGTTCAGGTAAGGAGACACACAGGCAAAGAGAGAAGCCCCTCAAAGTGTGTTTAGGATTTTTGTTTTGACCCTAACTATTGTTTTATAACCTTAAATTATAACTGGGTCAAAACTGACCCTACCAACACAAAGGTAATAATTTTCACCAGAGCATTTTATAATTTAGTACAATTGTTTTTTTTTTTGTTTTATTTTAATTAAATACAGATTCCCGACAAAGTCAAAAAGCCTTGATGCAATAAGCAAAATTAGGTAGTAGTTTTATACATTTAAAAAGTAAAACGGGTCGGTGCTGACCCTAACACAAGAGGAAGGTTACAGATAGTTTACTCACCAAGAAGTCAAGGCTGTGAATCCATATACTTTAATGTAGATTTCTTGCCAGAAGTAATACAAGTATTAGGACGTAAAACCGTTGATAACTTGAAGGTAAAAGGACGATAATTTCCTTAACCTAAATACAATATGGTGGGAACTAAAGTAAAAACAAAAGCAGCGCCAATAGCAAAAAGGAAGGTAGGGACATACCAAATGTATTAATTAAATGGGGGTGGAGGTAGGAATGTACCAAACAGTTTAATAACAATATTAACACGGGCTGCTGTAGCAGCACATTTGTACTGCTTGGCTCACTGTCACTAATTTTGTGGAGAAATCTTCAGAAAAAACGAGCAGTGTCTTCCGAAAGGCAATCAGAATTTAGACTTTATTGTATAGAACAGAAAACAATTGCAGAGCACGCATGTCTCAGTTCATGAAGTGAGCCCTGTAGTTCGGGTGCAGTTCGTTTTTATGTCAGATCTAATCACAAAAACATCCCCATTTCGTACATAATTCTCATCATTCACTTTAAATCTTATGTTGCATGCTAATATAAGAGCCTGTGGCTGCAGACAGTAGCACTGTTAAATCATGACACACAGCTGCACAGTGGTCTGACAGAGGCTAAGCTACCACTTTCATCACGGGCACATGTTCAGGAAAAAGTTCCTAACTTTCAATAATCAACTCTTAAGCCCCTATAGTGCTCAAACTAACTCATGTCATAATATATTATATTTTAATCTTATTGCCTAAGGTATTGAAGAGCAATTATACTTCTAAATGCCCTTTGAGTGTTTGTATGTTTTATGAGGTAGTTTGAGTACTTGCCCTTTACTCACACAAGCAAAGTTCCTACATGCAGTTTGTTTTTAGTCTTCTGTCAGCACTTGCAACCTCAAAACAAAATATGTCTGCTTGCTTCCTCTGAGAACATGATGACCTTGTCTCACAGCTTCTCACATCAGGCAAATGACCTCTCTAAAAGAATAAATGGTGTCCTTTAAAAGCTGTTCCAGGCCTACGCTTTTTATAACTAAAAGCACTAAAACTAATAATAAAGCATATTGATCCTTAATAAAAACTCTCAACTCTAACACATGCCAAGTCAGTATGCAAACTTGGGGTGGTGATTGATGAGCAGCTATCTTTTTCTCACCACATTTCAACTGTTTCTCATTCATGCAGGTTCACACTGTACAATATCTGCAAGATCAGACATTATCTGACGGAGTATGCAGCACTTTGTCTGGTCCACGCTTTGGTCTTGTCACGTCTGGACTACTGCAACTTGCTTCTGGCAGGATTACCCGCATGTGCTATCAAGCCTCTGCAGATGGGAGAGAATGCAGCAGTCTGTCTACTGTTTAACCAGCTTAGATTGACACATGTCACTCCTCTGTTCAGGTCCCTACATTAGCTCCCTGTAGCAGCCTGCATTAAGTTCAAATCCCTGATGCTTGGCTACAGAGTAGTTAATCGGTTAGCACCCGAGTACATGGAGTCACTGGCAAAGGCTTCTACTTCTTCTTGCCCACTCAGGTCTGTGTGGGAACAGGGTGCTGCCTTTGCGTAGTATGAAGTCTCAATCCAGACTCTCTTCCTGTGTAGTTCTTAGTTGATGGAATGAGCTACCCACCTCCATCCATCGTGTTGACTCCCTCATTATATTTAAGAAGCAATTGAAAAAATATCTGTTCTGTGAATATCTGTGTGATTTGAGGGAAAAAAACTATGCTCTGTGATATTTTATATTGTTGGTTAATTTGTTGATTTAGTTTAATTGCTTTATTGATTGTTAATCAAGGATGGTAAATGTATTAGTTATCATATCTTTCACTTGTGACAATCAACTTTTGTTTTCTGTCCTACTATATTTGCCGAACAAACAGGCCCTAGCCACTGTTACCCGATTATATTTACCTCTTTTGCAAGTCACTTTGGATAAAAGCATCTGCCAAGCAAAAAATATAAATGTAATTTATATGAGAGCTCATATTAAAGTAGTTATGCAATGGCGATTAGGTTTAAGCATATACATGCCACAAATGTTACCAAGTATTGCAGCTGTTGTAACATTGGTGAGACATTTCGGTTTTAACAGTTTGTATTTGTGTTTTATAAATGGACACATGTCTCTAAGAGTTTATTTATTTGACTTTCAGCTAAATATACCAGATTTACATATTCAGATCTTCCTTGCCTTAGTGTCTTATATTGTCATTTCAAGGACAAAATGTGAAAATGCCAGTGCAATGTATGGTCCCCTAAAGCTTTGCAAGAATCAGATCCCTTTTCACTGCCAGCTGTTCTCAAAGATAGAGATTGCAGCTGTTAAATTTTCATAATATAATTGCAAAAACTCAAGAGAATTCTTTTGAATAATTGTGCCAACAAAAGAAAACATCTGAATTTTCATGAACTGCCCACTATAGCACATTACTAAATATTTCACTTTCTACACACCAGATGTTCAGGGTGGTAGCAGCTAATGGAAATCCTTTGGCCTTTTAACTGCCAGCTACAAGGACATTAGCACTTACATGCCATCAGAGAATTGTAACCCAAGGTATATTACATGTATTCAAATAATATATCCTAAGTAAAATTGTAGGAAAAGATGGACATTAGTTACAAAGGGTTTAGTCCCTTTTTGAAAAATATTTGGAAAAGCTGTTGTAGCTTCCATTTATATACAAAATATTACATTTGGTATTTTTTACAAAAACACACACAGTTTTTTTTTAACATTAAATACTAGAAAGGTCTGAATGTCATACAATTGTAGAAAATTATGTTAGTTTGCAGGGATCATGACTTTGAGTTTCCATGGTGAATTAGGAAGACTTATCCAAATTCTTTCATAATAATGTGAAACTTCAGAATATATTTTTATGTGTGAAGATAATACAATTTTATCTTTACAAATTGATTTTGCTCCTCTGTCTTTGGCACTCATATCAACAAATTACGATTCTATGAGGATATCACTTTCCTGATAGCAGTCACAAGTGGGCCACATCTGGTTTAAAACTGGCACGTCTGTTTCACTGCTGACAGTGGCATGATGTATACAGGCCACATTTGGCCCACATTTGATGAATCCACCAAATATGCTTCTAGTACAGCATATGTGGATCAAGAGCTACAAAATATGTATAATATGTGTGAATCAGCCGACCATAGACTTTTGTTTTTGTTCTATTTGTAAGAAGTCTTGTTTCTTTTGGGCATGTCAAACAAAAAAAATCTCATGCATTAAATATTGTGACATTTACAAGTTATCTCCAAAATCATGCTTAAGCACTTTACCCTATAAACAAATGGCAAAATTTCCTCATACCATGTAAAAAACCCATAAATTCATTTCTTTGATTGACATTACGGCCAGCCATTGAAAGAACTATCAACAACAACATTTATTTATATAGCACATTTTCATACAAATAATGTAGCTCAAAGTGCTTTACATGATGAAGAAAGAGAAAAAAGAGTCAAACAGTCTTCTGACATTCATGTTAGCCAAAGAGAGAAAAATTTGAGTGAAGAACATTTGCCTGGTCAGACGTAGACTGGAGTTGGTGGGTAGCGGTAAGTTAATATGTGTTTATTTAAAATATAGTGTGTTGATTATTATCATTCATGTTAAATGGTTTAAATTATGAAAAGCGTTACCAGTTAATTGTATATGATGCAAGGTTCTGTAACATGCATTAACTGATACATGTCATATAAGCCAGTTAAAATTATTTGGTGATATCCAAATATTTAATTTAATAAGCGGCGATGAAAGTGAAGAAGTAACGTTAACATTTAGTTTATTTGTTTAAGCACACAAATTTTTAATCGCTTAGAAATGTTTTAAATTAATTATGGTATTTTTTGGCAAATGATGAATACTCTATTTCATCTTTATATGTATAGAGTTCCTATCAAAAATGAGGAAACATGTATTGGTGTATCTCATAATGAGGTCACTCAGTGTATAAGCCTTGACTCCTAGCACTATGTATTCATTATAGTAATATTTGTTGTCCCTTACTCTTCTTTTACAGAATTGAAAAATTGGGAATTGAAAGGTATATTTTGGATTTTTTCATGGATATGGCAAAATGGAATGTAAAATGCTTTAGTCAGAGGAAAAGGGCTATAAAGACGGTAAATAAGTTAATAGATTCATTGGAAAAAGAAAGGCAGATTTGTCGTGGGATTGAGATCATGCAGAATGAAATGCAGGTGGATGAGAGCCACACTTCTCAATTTGAGTGTTGTTCTCAATTTGATCAACAAGGGCATGCTCACAAATTACATGTGTAATTCCATGAAAAATGCCTGCTGACACTTCAGACACTTCAGCGAGCAATGGTACGAGAATGCAGTCAGACTTCTCGTTTGGGCACACACACCGTCCAGATCTAAACACTAGCATGGAGAGTTGCTCGCGTACTGAATAGTCTATAACTACAGGTGGAAGCTTCTGTCGCACCCTACGCAACTGTGTTTGATCTTATTCAGGAAAAGATCACTAAAGTCACTTTAGTACACATGTACTGTGTCAACGTGCCCGTGTTTATCAAACACCGGATGCTCTGCAGTTTACTTGTGACTTTACGCTGTAGGGAGATAAGTAAATAAATCAAGGTAAATAACATTCGATCTGGCTTTTATATAAGTAGCATATAAATATGTTTCTTATGTAAAGACCATCACAAAACATAATCATAAACTTGGCTTTGCACAATACGTTGGCGAGCTCTGTAAGCCGTGCTGATTTGTTGAAGGATAGGTGTGGGTCAGATTGACTGGTAGGGTGACGCTGGACCTCTTGCTGCATCCAAACGGTTCCATCTTTCACCTTTACGCCTGGTGCAGCTGCGTTGTTGTTATATGTGAGTGGACATTTCTTGTGGGGAGGGCTAATGTTCTCTTTCTCCAATGTAGAGCCATTGTCCTCATTTGAATTCACCTCTTCTTTAGCACATCTTTATTTGAAAACAACAGTGTCAGATTGGGGTGAGCGTGAACGTGACTGAGAGAATAAAACTGAATTTAAAAAAAAAGTTAACCTTTACAAGTTTCATACATTTACACTGGCTGTTACAGACTCAAATCAAATGTTTGTTTTTATTGTATAATAGCAATAAAAGGAGCAGCTCAGTACTCAAAATGTTTATTTGGGGACGAGGGAAGGCTCAAACCCACAACTTTTGGGATAGGAGTCAGCAGCTGTTACTGCTGTACTACCTAAGAAGTCACAATAACAAATCACACTACCCGATATCTTTTTCTTTGGTTATAGTCTTGAATAAAAGCACACTTGTTCTGTTTTATTTGCACCTTTTGTGAAAGTGCTTATTTGATACTTGGACTTCAGACATGACCCATTATATGCTTCATGTCAAAATTTTGTAATTACAGTAGTACTAAAACATGAAAAATGTTTGTCTTTTAGGTAAGATGAAAACATCTGTTAAGATAAGTAACTTACAGATGCAAAACCTGCAACCACTATATTAGGGAGCTACTAGATGAATGTTGCAGAAGTCTTGTCAATTCAGTTTGTTAAGATGGATTTCAATTATATTGTAATACAAAGGTAGGCATTGCAACGTGAGAGCAAACCTCATGAACAAAGGAGTTGTACATTTAGTTTATCAGTTATGAACTGTTCTAAATAGTAATGTCCTTTTAGAAAAGCATACGTCATATCATTCAGCAGTGTTTTGTCCTCAGATAAACCACACAACTTTGACTAATATATTATGCAACCTTGAAAATACACTATATCATTATAGCAAAATACGTTTTAAAGACGAAAAGAACTGAAACTGTGATTATAGTGCTGAACCTTTTGAAACACTTAGGAAATGATCTTAACAGATTATTTCCATTACAGAACTACTATTTAAATGATAAAGCACTGTTTCAACAATATTTAAAAAAGACTTTCAATTATACTTGAATGCAACACTAATAAGCGTTTCAACACGACAGAGAAATAAATGCGTTCATCTAGTTTCTCAGGGAGAATCTGTTCTAAAGAGTAAAGTTCTGATATAAAACTACAACTCAGATTCTACCAGATTAACCAGTTGTAACAGTTCTTATCATTTGGAGTGTTTTTCAGCTCTTGAAACACGCTAATTGTGAATTCAAGTTACATTCAACTATATCTCAGTCCCATGTGAAAATACTGATGTAAAACTGTTCAAAATGATGTAATAAGTAGTTCCGTAATGGGTAATAACTGTTTGGATGGTTTCCTAAGTGTTACTCAAGGTACACATCAACATCTCAAATTCACTTGTTTTCCCCATTGAAACGCATTGGGTGAAACTGAAGATGAGTGTTACTCAATGTTCCTTGACTTCTATGAGTAGAAACCACTTGTATCACATGTGAAATGCTGGAATCTAACAGAATTCTACTGTGTAGATCAGAGTCTACTAGATTAACCAGCCATAACACTTGTTATCATTTGGAGTGTTTTTTAGCTCTTGAAACGCGCTATTGTGAATTCTAGTTACATTCAACTATAACTCAGTGCCCCGTGAAAATACTGATGTAAAACTGCTCTAACTGATGTAATACGTAGTTCCCTGATGGGTAAGAAGTGTTTGGATGGATTCCTAAGTGTTACGCGAGGTAGACATGAACATCTCAAATTCACTTGTTTTCCCCTTTGAAACGCATTGGGTGAAACTGAAGATGAGTGTTACTCAATGTTCCTTGACTTCTATGAGTAGAAACCACTTGTATCACATGTGAAATGTTGGAATCTAACAGAATTCTACTGTGTAGATCAGAGTCTACTAGATTAACCAGCCATAACACTTGTTATCATTTGGAGTGTTTTTCAGCTCTTGAAACGCACTATTGTGAATTCTAGTTACATTCAACTATAACTCAGTGCCCCGTGAAAATACTGATGTAAAACTGCTCTAACTGATGTAATACGTAGTTCCCTAATGGGTAAGAAGTGTTTGGATGGTTTCTTAAGTGTTACTCAAGATAGACATCAACATCTCAAATTCACTTGTTTTCCCCATTGAAACGCATTTGATGAAACTGAAGTTGAGTGTTACTCAATGTTCCTTGACTTCTATGAGTAAAAACCACTTGTATCACACGTGAAATGTTGGAATCTAACAGAATTCTACTGTGTAGATCAGATTCTACTAGATTAACCAGCCGTAACACTTATCATTTCGAGTGTTTTTCAGCTCTTGAAACGCGCTATTGTGAATTCAACTTCAATTCAACTATAACTAAGTGCCACGTGAAAATACTGATGTAAAACTGTTCTAACTGATGTAATACGTAGTTCCCAAATGGGTAAGAAGTGTTTGTATGGTTTCCTAAGTGTTAGTCAAGGTAGACATCAACATCTCAGATTCACTTATTTTCCCCATTGAAACGAATTTGGTGAAACTGAAGATGAGTATTACTCAATGTTCCTTGACTTCTGAGTAAAAACCACTTGTATCACATGTGAAATGTTGGAATCCATCAGAATTCTACTGTGTAGATCAGATTCTACTAGATTAACCAGCTGTAACTGTTGTTATCATTTGGAGTGTTTTTCAGCTCTTGAAACGATTGTGAATTCAAGTTACATTCAACTTTCAGCTCTTGAAACGCACTATTGTGAATTCAAGTTACATTCAACTAAAATTCAGTGCCCCGTGAAAATGCTGATGTAAAACTGTTCTAAATGATGTAATACGTAGTTCCCTAATGGGTAAAAAGTGTTTCTATGGTTTTCTCAAGGTAGACATCAACATCTCAAATTCTCTTGTTTTCCCCATTGAAACGTATTTGTTGAAACTGAAGATGAGTGTTAATGTTCCTTGACTTCTATGAGTGGAAACCACTTGTATCACATGTGAAATGTTGGAATCTAACAGAATTCTACTGTGTAGATCAGATTCTACTAGATTAACCAGCCGTAACTGTTGTTATCATTTGGAGTGTTTTTCAGCTGTTGAAACGCACTATTGTGAAATCAAGTTACTGTACATTCAACTATAACTTAGTGCCCCGTGAAAATACTGATGTAAAACTGTTCTAAATTATGTAATACGTAGTTCCCTAATGGGTAAGAAGTGTTTGGATGGTTTCCTACGTGTTACTCAAAGCAGACATCAACATCTCAAATTCACTTGTTTTCCCCATTGAAACGCATTGGGTGAAATTGAAGATGAGTGTTACTCAATGTTTCTTTTCTTGACTTCTATGAGTAAAAACTACTTGTATCACATGTGAAATGTAGGAATCTAACAGAACTATACTGTGTAGATCAGATTCTACTATATTAAGCAGCCGTAACACTTGTTATCATTTGGAGTGTTTTTCAGCTGTTGAAACGCACTATTGTGAAATCAAGTTACTGTACATTCAACTATAACTTAGTGCCCCGAGAAAATACTGATGTAAAATTGTTCTAACTGATTTAATACGTAGTTCCCTAATGAATAAGAAGTGTTTGTATGGTTTCCAAAGTGTTAGTCAAGGTAGAGATCAACATCTCAAATTCACTTTACCCCATTGAAACGCATTTGTTGAAACTGAAGATGAGTGTTAATGTTCCTTGAGTTCTATGAGTGGAAACCCCTTGTATTACATGTGAAATGTTGGAATCTAACAGAATTCTACTGTGTAAATCAGATTCTACTAGATTAACCAGACGTAACACTTTTATCATTTTGAGTTTTTTTCAGCTCTTGAAACGCGCTATTGTGAATTCAAGTTACATTCAACTGTAACTCAGTGCCGCGAGAAAATACTGATGTAAAACTGTTCTAAATTATGTAATACGTAGTTCCCTAATGGGTAAGAAGTGTTTGGATGGTTTCTTAAGTGTTAGTCAAGGTAGACATCAACATCTCAAATTCACTTGTTTTCCCCATTGAAACGCATTTAGTGAAACTGAAGATGAGTGTTTCTCAATGTTCCTTGACTTCTATGAGTAAAAACCACTTGTATCACAGATTCCAACATTTCACATAACAGAATTCTACTGTGTAGATCAGATTCTCCTAGATTAACGAGACGTAACACTTTTATCATTTTGAGTTTTTTTCAGCTCCTGAAACGCACTATTGTGAATTCAAGTTACTGTACATTCAACTATAACTCAGTGCCCCGAGAAAATACTGATGTAAAACTGTTCTAACTGATGTAATACGTCGTTCCCTAATGGGTAAGAAGTGTTTGTATGGTTTTCTCAAGGTAGACATCAACATCTCAAATTCACTTGTTTTCCCCATTGAAACGCATTTGGTGAAACTGAACATGAGTGTTACTCAATGTTCCTTGACTTCTATGAGTAAAAACCACTTGTATCACATGTGAAATGTTGGAATCTAACAGAATTCTACTGTGTAGATCAGATTCTACTAGATTAACCAGACGTAACACTTTTATCATTTTGAGTTTTTTTCAGCTCTTCAAACGCGCTATTGTGAATTCAAGTTACATTCAACTATAACTCAGTGCCCCGAGAAAATACTAATGTAAAACTGTTGTAACTGATGTAATACGTCATTCCCTAATGGGTAAGAAGTGTTTGGATGGTTTCTTAAGTGTTACTCAAATTTACATTTCACAAAACAACTTTTTAACCATTAAGACAAATTACAAAGGAATTCAAATTAATATTTCAGAAAAGAAATTTACATTAGTGAGAACAATTTACAAATCCCGAGACAAATTTACAAGCGGTAAAAACAAATTAACAGTTCAGAAAACAACTTTACAAGTGGCCCGAAACAAATTTACAAGCGGCAAATCAAAGGGAATGGCTAGGTACAACACACAGGAAGTGCTTGTTACTGACGTTTTGTGTCATTCAAACTGTTTTGCGAGGGAACATTGAACGGAGTTTGTGACGGTAAATCAAGCGACAATGTTTTGTCAATTTTGTGGAAACCATTTTAGCCAGTTAGCCCGCTTTTGTTATTCTTGTGGGAAATGTTTAGACTTTTTAAAAGAGGCTCCCCGCACGGAAGACCCAGATGCACAGCCGACGTCTAAACCACCTGGAAATGTTAATCAAAGTACTGGTAAGTGGACTCTTAACGCTATCTAGAGCCAGCTATCCTAGGCTTTTATTATTATTATTGTTAAACTTATTATTGCTCAGTTGACGTAGTATGAGTCATTCAAAATTCCGTTCAAATAAACAACTTCTGTGCACGTTGGTATATACAGTATATATGTGTGTTGTACTTAATGCAGTCATTTAAGTTTTTTTAATTACTACCGCAACATACACTGGGACCGTTAACTTTTGTAATGGTTGTAACCTAATAAAATAAAACATGTTTTGCTCTCGTATTATTTTCAACATTCAGCAATTGCCAACACATTTCAAAGTACAGATGAAGCTGCGTCTTTTCGGTTCCAAAGGATGAGCATCAGTTGGCAAGGTAGGATCCAGCATGAGTCAAACACGTACAAAAGCAAATTTCTCAGTCCAATAAAGTTCATTTCAAAAATGTTTAATGAAAATTTTAAAAAGAAAAAATCACAACATTTTAGAAAAGTTATTACACACGCAGAATAAAAGGCGCAAACAGAAAAAATGTGTCTTCTCTGTCTAATTACAGTCTTAGCTTTCTCTGGTTAAAAATTAGTTACTTTCTATACTTGTTACGTTTCTATTGCAAACTTACATAGACTTCACTTTAATATGTCAGTATGGTTTGAATCTGTTTGCACTCCATGTCTTACCTACTGCAAAGCAGATCATAAAATGAAATAGTGTGTAGTCAGAATGACAAGAAATAATTAGAATATTCCATTTACAATTTAGCTTGTAGGGCTTATAATAGAAACTCCCATTGACTATGCACTAATATATACACAAACATTTTAACATAACTATCCATCCCTCCATTTTGTAAACCGCTGAATCCGAACACAGGGTCACCTTTTTATGGGGGGATCTGCTGGAGATCCCAGCCAACACAGGGCGCAAGGCAGGAACCAATCCCGGGCAGGGTGCCAACCCACCGCAGGACACACACACACACATAGCCACACACCAAGCACACACTAGGGCCAATTTAGAATCGGCAATGCACCTAACCTTAATGTCTTTAGACTGTGGGAGGAAACCCATGCAGAATGGGGAGAACATGCAAACTCCACGCAGGGAGGACCCGAACCCAGGTCTCCTTACTGTGATATCACCTAATATCCATCCATCCAGCCATCCATTTTCCAACCCGCTGAATCCGAACACAGGGTCACGGGGGTCTGCTGGAGCCAATCCCAGCCAACACAGGGCACAAGGCAGGAAACAATCCTGGGCAGGGTGCCAACCCACCGCAGGACCACCTAATATCACCTTATTATAATCTAACTAACAAATGGCTTTTACAACAGGTAATGGAATGTATTTTCCTAGTGTACTGTATATTTATGCAATTTAGGAGTATTGTGAAGAAAATGTAAAGAAATTCATGATGTATGTGTTTTTTTTTTTTTTGTTAAAAAAAACTTATAGAAGCACACCTTTGTATCTCATCTTTTAACAAGCAGTGTTACCTCTAGTGGTCATAAACTAAAGGTCACATATTACGAGTAATTATACTAAACAATATTGTGGAAGTAGTTGAACTAAAGACACATCAATACATTTTATGGTTCATAAATGATTACAATTATTCTGTCCATAGTGTGTTGATATTCAATTCTGTTCATTCCAGAAGAACAACTGTGCCCATCATATAAACAGTTCATGGACTACAGAAACTTCAAATCAAAAGAAAGACAGTCCTTTAGCTGTGGGTCAAAGAGACGACTAAAACAAGAACAGAGACAAGTTCAGGTTAGATGGCTTAACTGTTTGTGTCATGTATACAAGACAATGGTTACAGGGACGGTTATTGTTTAATGAGTGGACCCATTTGGTGTTTAACTTTCTGTGCAACAAACTTATAAATATATAATTTACAGAAAACTCATTCTGTTTATTTTTATTTAGCTAGATAAACATAGGATTGATGGTGCCAAGTGGAAGTGATTTAAAACCTGTAAGAGGGAAAACACTCCCATTATTTACAGACCCTCTGGTAGCAGCGCCTGATCTGCTGAAACTAGCTGTCCAGAAAATGAGAACATTTAACAAGGACATGGATGAAGGGCCATATATACTTTTGTATCCAGATTGCTCAGAGGTGGTCAATGTGCCTGGGACAGAAAGGCCATTCGTATTGACAGAATATAAAAAGGAAATAGGAAAGGGGGCGGCACGGTGGCGCAGTGGGTAGCGCTGCTGCCTCGCAGTTGGGCGATCTGGGGACCTGGGTTCGATTCCCGGGTCCTCCCTGTGTGGAGTTTGCATGTTCTCCCCGTGTCTGCGTGGGTTTCCTCCGGGCGCTCCGGTTTCCTCCCACAGTCCAAAGACATGCAGGTTAGGTGGATTGGCGATTCTAAATTGGCCCTAGTGTGTGCTTGGTGTGTTTGTGTGTGTCCTGCGGTGGGTTGGCACCCTGCCCAGGATTGGTTCCCTGCCTTGTGCCCTGTGTTGGCTGGGATTGGCTCCAGCAGACCCCCGTGACCCTGTGTTCGGATTCAGCGGGTTGGAAAATGGATGGATGGAAATAGGAAAGGCATATTGCAGGATCTCATTTTTTATATGCCTTGAAAAAGACTTTAGAAGAGGTTAGTGGATCTGATGATTTAGCACTTTTATATATTTCACAGTGCTGTACATAATAATGTGTTGATTTTGTTTCCTTTAACTGCAGTGGATGTTAGCTCAGATTCTGAAATTTTTGTTACAAGTAGGAGCACAATTGAATTCAATCAGGTTGACATTGTGGTGAGTTTATTTAGAAAAGAAATATACTGAATTGTTGTATTAATTATCTTAACCAGAGCTGTTCTGTGCATAATGCTTGCCAATATTTTGGTTCAACAGAGGCTAGCTACTTAGTAACGTCTGTAATTGAGTTTGAAAATACATTCCTGCATTGTACTTGGACAAACAGTAGGATTTACATTTTAAATGGCATTTGGTGTAACACATGTGAATCATTTTGATTATTGTTCAGCCGGTTTATCTGTCAGAAATACTAACAACTTGCCATGTTTCAGCAGGCAATGTTTCATTGATAAGTTTTTATGTAGTAAGAGAAGACTAATATAGGCTGTATAAAATTGTTCAGAGTTTTATGCTTTTTCCCTCAGGTTTTTGAAGACTGCAACCAAAGTACACCCAAACACAAACTAGAAGATGTAGTGTAAGTACCAATTTGCAAATGTAAGTAATCTGTAAGCTGGTAATGTGATCAAATCACATGTTTGGGACAGACCCTTGAGTTTATGTTGAGACCACAGTTTTTACTCTAAATATATGAAGTTGTAAATAATGTAAGAATATTTTGAAATTTAGCAAAATTATCTAGATTATTATAACTTACCATAATTTTAAATTTCCTTTTTTACTCCATGATACTTTGTTGTACTGAAGTAGTAATTTTAACATGTTTCAGAGATGGATCCAAACAGTCATCAACGAATCAAGCTTGACAGGTAAGTATTGAACCAAATGTTAACTCATATTTTTTTCTTTCAGTTTTGTTTTGTGTTGTGTTGGACATTTAAGTTCCCCATGTCACTTTATTTTTCAGATAGTAATATCTGATACTGAGGATACTCTACCTGAATACAATGTGACTAAGTCCACCTACTACAGGTAAGCAAAAAAAATTGACAAAATGTGACTATTCCCTTGGTAGACATTTTTGGATTAGATAAAAAATAAACTGGCAAGTTGTTTCTAAAATATCTGTATAATGGTTAACTTACAAAAAATACTTCAGGGATTTACTTAGGTTGGAAATTACTTAAGAAGAATGTTTTAGTGTAAAATTGGTGGAGTTGTCTTTTAACATAGGAATGGTAATTTCTTTACAGTAAATATACACACCTTTATGCACCATGTGTTGAAGAAGAGGATGAAGAGCCAGTTCCTGTAAATTTGGGGAATTTATCAGACACAACCATGTAAGCTGGCAGTTATTGACGATAGTAATAGGTATTCTCTGTGCACTTAATGGTAAAAGATTGAATTTCTTCTGTGATAATATGTGAAAGAAGCCCTTTACTGCACATCAGTGTTGTGCAAAAAATAGAAAACTGTGTACTGTCTGGCATTTCACAAATGTAACTCAGTCTTGTGTAATTCTAGAGAGGAGGTAAACATTACACTACCTGATGTCATTGCAAAGCTGTCACATCATATCGATCATGGAAGAGTTAGCCGGTTCAACATTGCAAGGTCAAATGTCTGGGATGGAGCAGTCCGAGGTTTCAAGCGTTCAACATATTCAGAAACCTGTGATATGCGGGTCAGATTTACTGATGATGCTGGTGTTTTTGAGGATGGAATTGATACAGGTGGTCCAAGACGAGAGTTTCTAACTCTACTGATGAACCATCTTAAAGACCGACCAATTTTTGATGGACCAACAGGACAACGTTACTTAGTCTACAATGCAAATGGTATGTCTACATAGTGTTAAGATGTGTGACTTGTAATTATATATCACATCACTTATACACTTTATTACTTGAACTGTTCCAGAGATATTTAACAACAACATGCTTAGGGTTGTCTTGATTTTAATGCATCATGAAACATATATGTATGTTTCCAAAAGTAGTTGCTAAATATGTGTGGAACAGTAGAAATAACATTAAAAGCAATCTGAAATTGTGGTTCGAATTGTAAATCACCCAAAATTCTAAAATATGAATGATTTTCATTCATAGCTCTCAGGGAGGATGAGTACTTCTTGGCAGGAAAGATGATTGCGGTATCAGTTGTGCATGGAGACCCAGGTCCGCATTTCATCTCGGAAGATCTTGTACTGTATCTTGCAGGCCAGCCTTCATTCAATGCAACAGTGAATGATGTAACTGAAGAAGAAATAAAGAAAGCTTTGAAAGAGGTAGGAAAAGCATAATGCTATAGTAGGGCAAGGTTTATTTATTAGGTTCTGCAATGCTTTGAGAAAATCATTACTTCCTTGATAACATATAGAGTAATGCATTTATTGTTCTGTGATTGTACAAGATATAGGGTTAAACTAGATAACAGAACAGAAATTTATGAGATAACTGTGTATACTGTATATGCCCCTTTTTTTGTGTTTTAGATTGACTGTGCTGCTTCTGTCGAAGCTTTGCGAGAATGTACTTTAAAACATAGCACAATGTTACAGACAGCTGGTTGCCTGAGATATGTGGCTACTCTTGAAGAAAAGAGAACAATTGTGTCAGACTACCTCCGATGGTATATTATCGACCGTAACTCATTTGACAGGTACCATCATATCCTAGTCTTACAATTTTTGTAAGTTACATTGCCATGTTCAAAGCAAACATGATGTCATTCTGCAATTCAGTTGTTAACAAGCAACTTACAACTACTGCATTATTAGTGAAGGACAGTTCCAATAATTTTCAACATATATTATTTCAAAAAGGGTTTCTGGTGATGAGTCAGGGTCACAAATGTTTTAGTTGATAGTGATTTTAGGGAAATGTCCTGATCCTTTTGCAGTTTCCCATCTCATTTCAACAGTAGTACATAGGGGCATGCTGTTCAAGCCTTCAAACCATCTAAAATAAGTGATCTAAAACCAGAAACTCAGAAAGGCTTTAAGAACATACCCCATTGACTCATCTTTAAAGGGAAAATGCAAAAGCAACACTAACTTTCTCTAATATGACCCGATACACTAAAACACATTTTTGACTCTGTCAGCAGCAGAAAAATCTTAACCTTAGACGCTGAAAATTATTGGAGTAATCATGTTTTTAATATACTGTCCATACACATACACTATGTGATTAGCACTTTATAGCAGTGTAACAATGTATTTTGTACTTTTTAGATTTAAAAATGGTCTTTCAGCTCTTCAGTTTTTGACTGCACTGCAGCAGCATCCTACTTTGATGATCCCTGTGCTGTGCCACTCAGAAAAGAAGGTCACTGCTCTTGAACTTGAGGGACTTTTCAAACCTGACCTCAGTCCATCAGGGAGCAACAGGAGACTCAGCGAAGGACAAACGTTAGGCTACTGGGCTGACTATCTCCTTGATTGTGAAGGTTTGCAAAATAGATTGCATAATTATTTATTTTACAAGTAGTTAAAAATAATACTTAACAATATGCCAAGATGTGCATGAACAATTCTGTTTCCTTACAGAAGGTCAGGCTGCTGTTTGCGTGGAAGATGTTTTCATGTTTGCAACTGGACTAACTTCACTTCCCCCATCTGGATTGGAACCACTGCCAAGGATTGAGTTCCTGGATGATTCACTGTTCCCAATGGCAAACACGTGTTCAAACACAATGAAATTACCACTGCTGGATTAATACAAGGTGTTTAAGTCACACATGGATTTTGGAATTCAGAATTCTTCAGGATTTGGCTGTTTTTAAATCAGGGTCCACTAGATATGGATAAGTGTGGGCTTTAAATCACTGCAGCTAGAGAGCTTGCATCCATCTGCACTGGTGGACGCACTTTTTTGCACTATTATTTAATTTTGTAATAAAACTCTGCTGCATTTGTATATTTGAGATTTTGAAGAAACCACATGTTTGATTACTGTTTATTTAAGCAACAACTGAAGATTTTTTAATGTGTTCTTGTTTACAGTATGTTACATTTGGACAGTTTCATCATATGTGAAATTCCCATTGGGATTAATAAAGTATCTATCTATCTATCTATCTATCTATCTATCTATCTATCTATCTATCTATCTATCTATCTATCTATCTATCTATCTATCTATCTATCTATCTATCTATCTATCTATCTATCCTGAGATCTGAAAGAGAGATTTCCTGGTAATAAAGCCAAACCAAGAGTACTTGAAATTAAACATTTATTTTTGATACTTAAATAATAGTGTAATAAATATTTTATACTTTTGCCTTACTTTTACTCCAGTTTATTTCATTTCATTTCACTTTATTTACAATAATGTAGGACAGATTTGGAAGTTTTTCCAGTAAAATTTAAAATTCACAGACAGCACAAGTTACTCTTCACACGCTTGAGACACTATTCCATTAATGTGTGCATTATTAGATCTGTAGTACACAGAACAAATTATAATTGAGCAATTTCTTTAAGACGTATGTACAGTTCTGATGCAGACTCCCAGTTCTTTGGCTTCTGTAGGTGACTGTGCACCATAACAAAGTCCAAGTACTCCTGCATGTTCATGTCACCACATGAATGCGTTGGCTGATTTGATTCAGGGAAAGTATCCAGTTCTGTACATTTAATCCTAAATCCACAGTCTCTGGAGCCAAATCTAGATTGAGAAATGGATCTGAGTAATAGCATTTATTTACATTTCAGCTACAAAGAAAACAAAAAGTTACTGGGAAATGATAATCCATTACCTGTGTGATAAATAGTACAGTTCATTAGGCACTCCTCCAGGACATGACGCGGTTGTAGAAGGGCGAATCCAGTGACTGTTCCACAGAGTCCTGCATTCATCCAGGTCCTTCTGTATGACATCACTGAAGCAAAATCTTAGCAAGCACTGATGTTCACGATTTCCATTAAAGTGTCCTGCATCTCTGAGGTCTGCAAATAACTCCATCCAGAATTGAGACCTATATAGATAACTAGGTTAAACTTCATATTAATTCTGCTATTTGCTTAAGCATACCAATTTATTTACACTTGTGGATCATGAGATAATATCAAGATAAAGAAAAAAAATGTTTACAAGGGACCAGTGTTTGGGGAATGTTACTTTTAAAATTAACGTAGTCATATTCCTCATAACTTACAAAAAAAATAACCATATATGTTATATAGTTTAAAGCATTACAAGCTCTGCTTTTCTTTGCACTTTTTTCCTTAAAATGTAAGAGATACAAAAACCATACTTATAATAAAAATTATTTTCATGAACTCCTTTATTCCTGATCAAGATGTTAACAAACAAAATTCCATTTATTTATAATGCAGCTTTTAGAACTCCTTATTTTTAGTCATAGACTTTTTATTTCTTAGGATGTCAGTTCTAGCATTGGGTACAGTAGAACATAAACTCCACAAACGCTTATTTTAAATTTAATTGTAGTGGTCAACTACAATTAAATTAAGAAAATATATTGTAATATGTGTTGTGAAGAAAATAACATCCATCCCCTTTTTATATCCCCGACCTGAGCCCCCCAAGATGCATTTGCTTCCTGTCTTTCACCCAGTACTGCTGCAACAATCACTGGCTCCCTGTGACCCTCAACTGAGCCGATTAAATTTACCCTTCAGCACATGCAGGATGTCACCAAACGACCTGAAGAACTGCGGGCACTATGTCACAGCCTCAGAAGGCACCGACTTTGAGAAAAGGGCAGTACTTATAGGAAATAAAGCCGTACTAATCCTAATAATAAAAATAGTAATTATTATTATCATTTTTGAGCGGCTTAAGTAACATTTATATTTTCTTCAACAAAATAAGTATTACATTAAATTACTCGCTACTTTAAAAATTAGTTTGACAATGTAACGTAACTTTGAACGTTGCCCCAACACTACAGAGCACAGTAATTGGCCAGGGATCCTAAATAACGCATTTAGGAGTTGCGTTTGAAAAGTTAATCCCATAAATTTTTAACGCGTTTATGGCGATTAATCATCAGCCTTAACGTAACTAAATACATTGTTTTTCCTCAACATGCATCACAGCTGTAAAATGTGTAGGCTAACAGTAATAATAAAGAGCGATAATTCATTTAGGTCACTTACCTTCTCTTTCTGAATATGGACCACCACGTCTCAATACGTTGATTGTTCGTGGATGAGCCATACATGTGGCTAGAGGTTCTATTCAATAATGGCGCGCACAAAAAGGCGACCTTCAAAAGGGCGACCTCAATTGGGCGCGGAGAATAAAAGCGCACATAAACAAAAGCGATCTTCAAAGGGGCGACCTCAATTGAGCGCCGAATAAAGGCGCGCGTAAATAAAGGCGAGCTTCAAAAGGATGACCTTCGGAGCGAATTAAATTAATTGTCCTTGATTATGCTAATAGACCGCATCTCGAATATCTACGTGGCATTGCACATAATCTACAGCGTCAAGTGTAACTTGCTTTCACCTTTTTATACATTCAGTCATTGCCTTAATCTAATTTTCTGTAATTTTGAAAACAAGGAAATATAGAGAGCTTTAGAAATAGTTCGTTAGAAGTAGTTCGTTAGAAGTTCATGCATTAATTAATTGGATGTTTTAATATTCTTGCTTTCACCTTTTTATACGTTCAATCATTGCCTTTATCTAATACATTTTCTGTAATTTTGTTGCATTTGCCTTTATTCGTTGCGCCCAATTGACGTCACCCTTTTGAAGCGCTCCTTTATTTGCGCGCTCCTTCATTCGGCGCTCAATTGAGGTCGCCCTTTTGAAGATCGCTTTTATTTATGTGCAGTTTTATTCGCCGTGCCCAATTGAGGTCGCCCTTTTGAAGGTCGCCTTGACTTCTATAAATGGAAACCACTTGTATCACATGTGAAATGTTGGAATCTAACAGAATTCTACTGTGAAGATCAGATTCTGCTAGGTTAACCAGCCGTAACTCTTCTAATCATTTGGAGTGTTTTTCAGCTCTTGAAACGCACTATTGTGAATTCAAGTTACATTCAACTATAACTCAGTGCCCCGTGAAAATAATAATATAAAACTGTTCTAACTGATGTTATACGTAGTTCCCTAATGGGTAAGAAGTGTTTGGATGGTTTCCTAATTGTTACTGAATGTAGACATCAACATCTCAATTTTACTTGTTTTCCCACTTCAAACGCATTGGGTGAAACATAAGTGAAGTGTTATTATGTTCATTGACTTCTATGAGTAGATACCACTTGTATCACATGTGAAATGTTGGAATCTGACAGAATTCTACTGTGTAGGTCAGATTCTACTAGATTAACCAGCCGTAACACTTGTCATCATTTGGAGTGTTTTTCAGCTCTTGAAACGCGCTATTGTGAATTCAAGTTACATTCAACTATAACTCAGTGCCCCGAGAAAATACTGATATAAAACGGTTCTA
This sequence comes from Erpetoichthys calabaricus, assembly GCF_900747795.2. Classification (NCBI taxonomy): domain Eukaryota; kingdom Metazoa; phylum Chordata; class Cladistia; order Polypteriformes; family Polypteridae; genus Erpetoichthys; species Erpetoichthys calabaricus. Next base: position 53,931,018 of record NC_041411.2, read on the forward strand.
TATGATGTAATACATCGTTCCCTATTGGGTAAGACGTGTTTGGATGGTTTCCTACGTGTTACTCAAGGCAGACTTCAACATCTCAAATTCACTTGTTTTCCCCATTGAAACGCATTGGGTGAAACTGAAGATGAGTATTAATCAATGTTCCTTGACTTCTATGAGTAAAAACCACTTGTATCACATGTGAAATGGAATCTAACAGAATTCTACTGTGTAGATTAGATTCTACTTGATTAACCAGCCGTAACACTTTTATCATTTGGAGTGTTTTTCAGCTCTTGAAACGCGCCATTGTGAAATCAAGTTACATTCAACTATAGCTCAGTGCCCTGTGAAAATACTGATATAAAACTGTTCTAACTGATGTTATACATAGTTCCCTAATGGGTAAGAAGTGTTTGGATGGTTTCCTACGTGTTACTCAAAGCAGACATCAACATCTCAAATTCACTTGTTTTCCCCATTGAAACGCATTGGGTGAAATTGAAGATGAGTGTTACTCAATGTTTCTTTTCTTGACTTCTATGAGTAAAATCTACTTGTATCACATGTGAAATGTAGGAATCTAACAGAACTATACTGTGTAGATCAGATTCTACTATATTAAGCAGCCGTAACACTTGTTATCATTTGGAGTGTTTTTCATCTCTTGAAACGCGCTATTGTGAATTCAAGTTACATTTAACTAATACTCAGTGCCCCGAGAAAATACTGATGTAAAATTGTTCTAACTGATTTAATACGTAGTTCCCTAATGAATAAGAAGTGTTTGTATGGTTTCCAAAGTGTTAGTCAAGGTAGAGATCAACATCTCAAATTCACTTTACCCCATTGAAACGCATTTGGTGAAACTGAAGATGAGTATTAATCAATGTTCCTTGACTTCTATGAGTAAAAACCACTTGTATCACATGTGAAATGGAATCTAACAGAATTCTACTGTGTAGATTAGATTCTACTAGATTAACTAGCCGTAACACTTGTTTTGAGTGTTTTTCAGCTCTTGAAACACGCTATTGTGAATTCAAGTTACATTCAACTATAACTAGGTGCCCCGTGAAAATACTGATGTAGAACTGTTCTGTATGATGTAATACGTCGTTCCCTATTGGGTAAGAAGTGTTTGTATGGTTTTCTCAAGGTAGACATCAACATCTCAAATTCACTTGTTTTCCCCATTCAAAAGCATTTGTTGAAACTGAAGATGAGTGTAACTCAATGTTCCTTGATTTCTATGAGTGGAAACCACTTGTATCACATGTGAAATGTTGGAATCTAGCAGAATTCTACTGTGTAAATCAGATTCTACTAGATTACCCAGCCGTAACACTTATCATTTGGAAGTGTTTTTCAGCTCTTGAAACGCACTATTGTGAATTCAACTTACATTCAACTAAAGCTCAGTGTCCCGTGAAAATACTGATGTAGAACTGTTTTAAATGATGTAATACGTAGTTCCCAAATGGGTAAGAAGTGTATGGATGGTTTCCGAAGTGTTACTCAAGGCAGACTTCAACATGTCAAATTCACTTGTTTTCCCCATTGAAACGCATTTGTTGAAACTGAAGATGAGTGTTACTCAATGTTCCTTGAGTTCTATGAGTGGAAACCACTTGCATCACATGTGAAATGTTGGAATCCATCACAATTCTGCTGTGTAGATTGGATTTTACTAGATTAACCAGCCGTAACTGTTGTTGTCATTTGGAGTGTTTTTCAGCTGTTGAAACGCGCTATTGTGAATTCAAGTTACCTTCAACTTTAACTCAGTGCCCCGTCAAAATACTGATGTAAAACTGTTCTAACTGATGTAATACATAGTTCGCTAATGGGTAAGAAGTGTTTGGATGGTTTCCTAAGTGTTACTGAATGTAGACATCAACATCTCAAATTCACTTGTTTTCCCCCTTAAACGCATTGGGTAAAACAGAAGTTGAGTGTTTTTCAAAGTTCCTTGACTTCTATCAGTGGAAACCAGTTATATCACATGTGAAATATTGGAATCTAACAGAATTCTACTGTGTAACTCAGATTCTAATAGATTAACCAGCCGTAACACTTTTATCATTTGGAGTGTTTTTCAGCTCTTGAAACGCGCTATTGTGAATTCAAGTTACCTTCAACTTTAACTCAGTGCCACGTGAAAATACTGAAGTAAAACTGTTCTAAATGATGTAATACGTAGTTCTCTAATGGGTAAGAAGTGTTTGGATGGTTTCCGAAGTGTTACTCAAGGTAGACATCAACATCTCAAATTCACTTGTTTTCCCCATTGAAACACATTTGTTGAAATTGAAGATGAGTGTTACTCAAGTTCCTTGAGTTCTATGAGTGGAAACCACTTGCATCACATGTGAAATGTTGGAATCCATCACAATTCTACTCTGTAGATTAGATTCTACTATATTAACCAGCCGTAATTGTTGTTTTCATTTGGAGTGTTTTTCAGCTGTTGAAACGCACTATTGTGAATTCAAGTTACATTCAATTAAAGTTCAGTGCACCGTCAAAATACTGATGTAAAACTGTTGTAACTGATGTAATTCGTAGTTCCCTAATGGGTAAGAAGTGTTTGGATGGTTTCCTAAGTGTTACTGAATGTAGACATCAACATGTCAATTTCACTTGTTTTCCCCCTTAAACGCATTGGGTAAAACAGATGTTGAGTGTTATTCAAAGTTCCTTGACTTCTATCAGTGGAAACCAGTTGTATCACATGTGAAATATTGGAATCTAACAGAATTCTACTGTGTAGCTAATATATTAACCAGCCGTAACACTTTTAACATTTGGAGTGTTTTTCAGCTCTTGAAACGCACTATTGTGAATTCAAGTTACCTTCAACTTTAACTCAGTGCCACGTGAAAATACTGAAGTCAAACTGTTCTAAATGATGTAATACGTAGTTCTATAAAGGGTAAGAAGTGTTTGGATGGTTTCCGAAGTGTTACTCAAGGTAGACATCAACATCTCAAATTCACTTGTTTTCCCCATTGAAAGACATTTGTTGAAATTGAAGATGAGTGTTACTCATGTTCCTTGAGTTCTATGAGTGGAAACAACTTGTATCACATGTGAAATGTTGGAATCCATCACAATTCTACTGTGTAGATCAGAGTCTACTAGATAAACCAGCACTTTAACATTAACACTGGTTATCATTTGGAATGTTTTTCACTTCTTTTAACGCGCTATTGTGAATTCAAGTTACATTCAACTATAACTCAGTGCCCCGTGAAAATACTGATATAAAACTGTTCCAACTGATGTAATACGTAGTTCCCTAATGGGTAAGAAGTGTTTGGATGGTTTCCTACGTGTTACTCAAGGCAGACTTCAACATCTCAAATTCACTTGTTTTCCCCTTTGAAACGCATTGGGTGAAAGTGAAGATGAGTGTTACTCAATGTTTCTTGACTTCTATGACTAAAAACTACTTGTATCACATGTGAAATGTAGGAATCTAACAGAACTCTACTGTGTAGATCAGATTCTTCTATATTAAGCAGCCGGAACACTTGTTATCATTTGGAGTGTTTTTCTGCTCTTGAAACGCACTATTGTGAATTCAAGTTACCTTCAACTTTAACTCAGTGCCACGTGAAAATACTGATGTAAAACTGTTCTAACTGAAGTAATACGTAGTTCCCTAATGGGTAATAAATGTTTGGATGGTTTCCTACGTGTTCCTTAAGGCAGACATCAATGTCTCTAATTCAATTGTTTTCCCCATTGAAACGCTTTGGGTGAAACTGAAATTGAGTGTTACTCAATGTTACTCGACTTCTATGAAAGGAAAACACTTGTATGACATGTGAAATGTTGGAATCTGACAGAATTCTACTGTGTAGATCAGATTCTACTAGATTAACCAGCCGTAACAATTTTGTCATTTTGAGTGTTTTTCAGCTCTTGAAATTCGCTATTGTGAAATCAAGTTACATTCAACTATAACTCAGTGCCCCTTGAAAATACTGATATAAAAATGTTCTAACTGATGTTATACGTAGTTCCCTAATGGGTAAGAAGTGTTTGGATGGTTTCCTACGTGTTACTCAAGGCAGACATCAATGTCTCAAATTCACTTGTTTTCCCCATTGAAACGCATTGGGTGAAATTGAAGATGAGTGTTTCTCAATGTTTCTATTCTTGACTTCAATGAGTAAAAACTACTTGTATCACATGTGAATTGTAGGAATCTAAGAGAACTCTACTGTGTAGATCAGATTCTACTATATTAAGCAGCCGTAACACTTGTTATCACTTGGAGTGTTTTTCAGCTCTTGAAACGCGCCATTGTGAATTCAAGTTACATTCAACTAATACTCAGTGCCCCGAGAAAAAACTGATGTAAAATTATTCTAAGTAATTTAATACGTAGTTCCCTAATGAATAAGAAGTGTTTGTTTGGTTTCCCAAGTTTTAGTCAAGGTAGAGATCAACATCTCAAATTCACTTGTTACCCCATTGAAACGCATTGGGCGAATCTGATGTTGATTGTTACTCAATGTTCCTTAACTTCTATGTGTGGAAACCACTTGTATCACATGTGAAATGATGGATTCTACCAGAATTTAACTGTGTAGATCAGATTGTACTAGATTAACCAGCCGTAACACTTGTTATCACTTGGAGTGTTTTTCAGCTCCTGAAATGCGCCATTGTGAATTCAAGTTACATTCAACTATAACTCAGTGCCCCCTGAAAATACTGATGTAAAACTGTTCCAAATGATGTAATACATAGTTCTCTAATGGGTAATAACTGTTTGGATGGTTTCCTAAGTTTTACTCAAGGTACACATCAACATCTCAAATTCAGTTGTTTTCCCCATTGAAATGCATTGGGCGAAATTGATGTTGATTGTTACTCAATGTTCCTTAACTTCTATGTGTGGAAACCACTTGTATCACATGTGAAATTATGGATTCTACCAGAATTTAACTGTGTAGATGAGATTCTACTAGATTAACCAGCCGTAAAACTTGTTATCACTTGGAGTGTTTTTCAGCTCTTGAAACGCTCCATTGTGAATTCAAGTTACATTCAACTATAACTCAGTGCCCCCTGAAAATACTGATGTAAAACTGTTCCAAATGATGTAATACATAGTTCTCAAATGGGTAATAACTGTTTGGATGGTTTTCTAAGTGTTACTCAAGGTACACATCAACATCTGAAATTCACTTGTTTTCCCCATTGAAACGCATTGGGCGAAACTGATGTTGATTGTTACTCAATGTTCCTTAACTTCTATGTGTGGAAACCACTTGTATCACATGTGAAATGATGGATTCTAACAGAATTTAACTGTGTAGATCAGATTCTACTAGATTAACCATCCGTAACACTTGTTATCACTTGGAGTGTTTTTCAGCTCTTGAAAGGCAACATTGTGAATTCAAGTTACATTCAACTATAACTCAGTGCCCCCTGAAAATACTGATGTAAAACTGTTCCAAATGATGTAATACATAGTTCTCTAATGGGTAATAATTGTTTGGATGGTTTCCTAAGTGTTACTCAAGGTACACATCAACATCTCAAATTCACTTGTTTTCCCCATTGAAACGCATTGGGCGAACCTGATGTTGATTGTTACTCAATGTTCCTTAACTTCTATGAGTGGAAACCACTTGTATCACATGTGAAATGGTGGATTCTAACAGAATTTAACTGTGTAGATCAGATTCTACTAGATTAACCATACGTAACACTTGTTATCACTTGGAGTGTTTTTCAGCTCTTGAAACGCGCCATTGTGAATTCAAGTTACATTCAACTATAACTCAGTGCCCCCTGAAAATACTGATGTAAAACTGTTCCAAATGATGTAATACATAGTTCTCTAATGGGTAATAACTGTTTGGATTGTTTCCTAAGTGTTACTCAATGTACACATCAACATCTCAAATTCACTTGTTTTCACCATTGAAACGCATTGGGCCAAACTGATGTTGTTTGTTACTCAATGTTCCTTAATTTCTATGTGTGGAAACCACTTGTATCACATGTGAAATGATGGATTCTAACAGAATTTAACTGTGTAGATCAGATTCTACTAGATTAAACATGCGTAACACTTGTTATCACTTGGAGTGTTTTTCAGCTCTTGAAACCCGCCATTGTGAATTCAAGTTACATTCAACTATATCTTAGTCCCACGTGAAAATATTGATGTAAAACTGTTCCAAATGATGTAATACATAGTTCTCTAATGGGTAATAACTGTTTGGATGGTTTCCTAAGTGTTACTCAAGGTACACATCACCATCTCAAATTCACTTGTTTTCCCCATTGAAACGCATTGGGCGAAACTGATGTTGATTGTTACTCAATGTTCCTTAACTTCTATGTGTGGAAACCACTTGTATCACATGTGAAATGATGGAGTCTAACAGAATTTAACTGTGTAGATCAGATTCTACTAGATTAACCAGCCGTAACACTTGTTATCACTTGGAGTGTTTTTCAGCTCTTGAAACGCGCCATTGTGAATTCAAGTTACATTCAACTATAACTCAGTGCCCCCTGAAAATACTGATGTAAAACTGTTCCAAATGATGTAATACATAGTTCTCTAATGGGTAATAACTGTTTGGATGGTTTCCTACGTGTTACTCAAGGTACACATCAACATCTCAAATTCACTTGTTTTCCCCCATTGAAATGCATTGGGCAAAACTGATGTTGATTGTTACTCAATGTTCCTTAACTTCTATGTGTGGAAACCACTTGTATCACATGTGAAATTATGGATTCTAACAGAATTTAACTGTGTAGATGAGATTCTACTAGATTAACCATCCGTAAAACTTGTTATCACTTGGAGTGTTTTTCAGCTCTTGAAACGCGCCATTGTGAATTCAAGTTACATTCAACTATAACTCAGTGCCCCCTGAAAATACTGATGTAAAACTGTTACAAATGATGTAATACATAGTTCTCTAATGGGTAATAACTGTTTGGATGGTTTTCTAAGTGTTACTCAAGGTACACATCAACATCTGAAATTCACTTGTTTTCCCCCATTGAAACGCATTGGGCAATACTGATGTTGATTGTTACTCAATGTTCCTTAACTTCTATGTGTGGAAACCACTTGTATCACATGTGAAATGATGGATTCTAACAGAATTTAACTGTGTAGATCAGATTCTACTAGATTAACCATCCGTAACACTTGTTATCACTTGGAGTGTTTTTCAGCTCTTGAAACGCAACATTGTGAATTCAAGTTACATTCAACTATAACTCAGTGCCCCCTGAAAATACTGATGTAAAACTGTTCCAAATGATGTAATACATAGTTCTCTAATGGGTAATAATTGTTTGGATGGTTTCCTAAGTGTTACTCAAGGTACACATCAACATCTCAAATTCACTTGTTTTCCCCTTTGAAACGCATTGGGCAAAACTGATGTTGATTGTTACTCAATGTTCCTTAACTTCTATGAGTGGAAACCACTTGTATCACATGTGAAATGGTGGATTCTAACAGAATTTAACTGTGTAGATCAGATTCTACTAGATTAACCATACGTAACACTTGTTATCACTTGGAGTGTTTTTCAGCTCTTGAAACGCGCCATTGTGAATTCAAGTTACATTCAACTATAACTCAGTGCCCCCTGAAAATACCGATGTAAAACTGTTCCAAATGATGTAATACATAGTTCTCTAATGGGTAATAACTGTTTGGATGGTTTTCTAAGTGTTACTCAAGGTACACATCAACATCTCAAATTCACTTGTTTCCCCCATTGAAACGCATTGGGCTAAACTGATGTTGATTGTTACTCAATTTTCCTTAACTTCTATGTGTGGAAACCACTTGTATCACATGTGAAATGATGGATTCTAACAGAATTTAACTGTGTAGATCAGATTCTACTAGATTAACCAGACGTAACACTTGTTATCACTTGGAGTGTTTTTCAGCTCTTGAAACGCGCCATTGTGAATTCAAGTTACATTCAACTATAACTCAGTGCCCCCTGAAAATACTGATGTAAAACTGTTCCAAATGATGTAATACATAGTTCTCTAATGGGTAATAACTGTTTGGATGGTTTCCTAAGTGTTACTCAATGTACACATCAACATCTCAAATTCACTTGTTTTCCCCATTGAAACGCTTTGGGCAAAACTGATGTTGATTGTTACTCAATGTTCCTTAACTTCTATGTGTGGAAACCACTTGTATCACATGTGAAATGATGGATTCTAACAGAATTTAACTGTGTAGATCAGATTCTACTAGATTAACCGGCCGTAACACTTGTTATCACTTGGAGTGTTTTTCAGCTCTTGAAATGCGGCATTGTGAATTCAAGTTACATTCAACTATAACTCAGTGCCCCCAGAAAATACTGATGTAAAACTGTTCCAAGTGATGTAATACATAGTTCTCTAATGGGTATTAACTGTTTGGATGGTTTCCTAAGTGTTACTCAACGTACACATCAACATCTCAAATTCACTTGTTTTCCCCATTGAAACGCATTGGGCAAAACTGATGTTGATTGTTTCTCAATGTTCCTTAACTTCTATGTGTGGAATCCACTTGTATCACATGTGAAATGATGGATTCTAACAGAATTTAACTGTGTAGATCAGATTCTACTAGATTAACCATGCGTAACACTTGTTATCACTTGGAGTGTTTTTCAGCTCTTGAAACCCGCCATTGTGAATTCAAGTTACATTCAACTATATCTTAGTCCCACGTGAAAATATTGATGTAAAACTGTTCCAAATGATGTAATAAGTAGTTCTCTAATGGGTAATAACTGTTTGGATGGTTTCCTAAGTGTTACTCAAGGTACACATCACCATCTCAAATTCACTTGTTTTCCCCATTGAAACGCATTGGGCGAAACTGAAGTTGAGTGTTACTCAATGTTCCTTAACTTCTATGTGTGGAAACCACTTGTATCACATGTGAAATGATGGATTCTAACAGAATTTAACTGTGTAGATCAGATTCTACTAGATTAACCATCCTTAACACTTGTTATCACTTGGAGTGTTTTTCAGCTCTTGAAACGCGCCATTGTGAATTCAAGTTACATTCAACTATAACTCAGTGCCCCCTGAAAATACTGATGTAAAACTTTTCCAAATGATGTAATACATAGTTCTCTAATGGGTAATAACTGTTTGGATGGTTTCCTAAGTGTTACTAAAGGTACACATCAACATCTCAAATTCACTTGTTTTCCCCTTTGAAACGCATTGGGCAAAACTGATGTTGATTGTTACTCAATGTTCCTTAACTTCTATGTGTGGAAACCACTTGTATCACATGTGAAATGATGGATTCTAACAGAATTTAACTGTGTAGATCAGATTCTACTCGATTAACCAGCCGTAACACTTGTTATCACTTGGAGTGTTTTTCAGCTCTTGAAACGCGCCATTGTGAATTCAAGTTACATTCAACTATATCTCAGTCCCACGTGAAAATACTGATGTAAAACTGTTCCAAATGATGTAATACATAGTTCTCTAATGGGTAATAACTGCTTGGATGGTTTCCTAAGTGTTACTCAAGGTACACATCAACATCTCAAATTCACTTGTTTTCCCCATTGAAACGCATTGGACAAAACTGATGTTGATTGTTACTCAATGTTCCTTAACTTCTATGTTTGGAAACCACTTGTATCACATGTGAAATGATGGATTCTAACAGAATTTAACTGTGCAGATCAGATTCTACTAGATTAACCATCCGTAACACTTTTTATCACTTGGAGTGTTTTTCAGCTCTTTAAACGCACCATTGTGAAATCAAGTTACATTCAACTATAACTCAGTGCCCACTGAAAATACTGATGTAAAACTGTTCCAAATGATGTTATACATAGTTCTCTAATGGGTAATAACTGTTTGGATGGTTTCCAAAGTGTTACTCAAGGTACACATCAACATCTCAAATTCACTTGTTTTCCCCATTGAAACGCATTGGGCAAAACTGATGTTGATTGTTACTCAATGTTCCTTAACTTCTATGTGTGGAAACCACTTGTATCACATGTGAAATGATGGATTCTAACAGAATTTAACTCTGTAGATCAGATTCTACTAGATTAACCAGCCGTAACACTTGTTATCACTTGGAGTGTTTTTCAGCTCTTGAAACGCGCCATTGTGAATTCAAGTTACATTCAACTATAACTCAGTGCCCCCTGAAAATACTGATGTAAAACTGTTCCAAATGATGTAATACATAGTTCTCTAATGGGTAATAACTGTTTGGATGGTTTCCAAAGTGTTACTCAAGGTACACATCAACATCTCAAATTCACTTGTTTTCCCCATTGAAACGTATTGGGCAAAACTGATGTTGATTGTTACTCAATGTTCCTTAACTTCTATGTGTGTAAACCACTTGTATCACATGTGAAATGATGGATTCTAACAGAATTTAACTGTGTAGATCAGATTCTACTAGATTATCCATCCGTAACTCTTGTTATCACTTGGAGTGTTTTTCAGCTCTTTAAACGCACCATTGTGAATTCAAGTTACATTCAACTATAACTCAGTGCCCCCTGAAAATACTGATGTAAAACTGTTCCAAATGATGTAATACATAGTTCTCTAATGGGTAATAACTGTTTGGATGGTTTCCTAAGTGTTACTCAAGGTACACATCACCATCTCAAATTCACTTGTTTTCCCCATTGAAACGCATTGGGTAAAACTGATGTTGAATGTTACTCAATGTTCCTTAACTTCTATGAGTGGAAACCACTTGTATCACATGTGAAATGATGGATTCTAACAGAATTTAACTGTATAGATCAGATTCTACTAGATTAACCATCCTTAACACTTGTGATCACTTGGAGTGTTTTTCAGCTCTTGAAACGCGCCATTGTTAATTCAAGTTACATTCAACTATAACTCAGTGCCCCCTGAAAATACTGATGTAAAACTTTTCCAAATGATGTAATACATAGTTCTCTAATGGGTAATAACTGTTTGGATGGTTTCCTAAGTGTTACTCAAGGTACACATCAACATCTCAAATTCACTTGTTTTCCCCATTGAATCGCATTGGGCAAAACTGATGTTGAGTGTTACTCAATGTTCCTTAACTTCTATGTTTGGAAACCACTTGTATCACATGTGAAATGATGGATTCTAACAGAATTTAACTGTGTAGATCAGATTCTACTAGATTAACCATCCGGAACACTTGTTATCACTTGGAGTGTTTTTCAGCTCTTTAAACGCACCATTGTGAATTCAAGTTACATTCAACTATAACTCAGTGCCCCCAGAAAATACTGATGTAAAACTGTTCCAAATGATGTAATACATAGTTCTCTAATGGGTAATAACTGTTTGGATGGTTTCTTAAGTGTTACTCAAGGTACACATCACCATCTCAAATTCACTTGTTTTCCCCTTTGAAACGCATTGGGCAAAACTGATGTTGAGTGTTACTCAATGTTCCTTAACTTCTATGTGTGGAAACCACTTGTCTCACATGTGAAATGATGGATTCTAACAGAATTTAACTGTGTAGATCAGATTCTACTAGATTAACCAGCTGTAACACTTGTTATCACTTGGAGTGTTTTTCAGCTCTTGAAACGCGCCATTGTGAATTCAAGTTACATTCAACTATATCTCAGTCCCACGTGATAATACTGATGTAAAACTGTTCCAAATGATGTAATACATAGTTCTCTAATGGGTAATAACTGTTTGGATTGTTTCCTAAGTGTTACTCAAGGTACACATCAACATCTCAAATTCACTTGGTTTCCCCATTGAAACGAATTGGGCAAAACTGATGTTGAGTGTTACTCAATGTTCCTTAACTTCTATGTGTGGAAACCACTTGTATCACATGTGAAATGATGGATTCTAACAGAATTTAACTGTGTAGATCAGATTCTACTAGATTAACCACCCGTAACACTTGTTATCACTTGGAGTGTTTTTCAGCTCTTGAAATGCACCATTGTGAATTCAAGTTACATTCAACTATAACTCAGTGCCCCCTGAAAATACTGATGTAAAACTGTTACAAATGATGTAATACATACTTCTCTAATGGGTAATAACTGTTTGGATGGTTTCCAAAGTGTTACTCAAGGTACACATCAACATCTCAAATTCACTTGTTTCCCCCATTGAAACGCTTTGGGCAAAACTGATGTTGATTGTCACTCAATGTTCCTTAACTTCTATGTGTGGAAACCACTTGTATCACATGTGAAATGATGGATTCTAACAGAATTTAACTGTGTAGATCAGATTCTACTAGATTAACCAGCCGTAACACTTGTTACCACTTGGAGTGTTTTTCAGCTCTTGAAACGCGCCATTGTGAATTCAAGTTACATTCAACTATAACTCAGTGCCCCCTGAAAATACTGATGTAAAACTGTTCCAAATGAAGTAATACATAGTTCTCTAATGGTAATAACTGTTTGGATGGTTTCTTAAGTGTTACTCAAGGTACACATCACCATCTCAAATTCACTTGTTTTCCCCCTTGAAACGCATTGGGCAAAATTGATGTTGATTGTTACTCAATGTTCCTTAACTTCTATGTGTGGAAACCACTTGTATCACATGTGAAATGATGGACTCTAACAGAATTTAACTGTGTAGATCAGATTCTACTAGATTAACCAGCCGTAACACTTGTTATCACTTGGAGTGTTTCTCAGCTCTTGAAACGCGCCATTGTGAATTCAAGTTACATTCAACTATATCTAAGTCCCACGTGAAAATACTGATTTAAAACTGTTCCAAATGATGTAATAAATAGTTCTCTAATGGGTAATAACTGTTTGGATGGTTTCCTAAGTGTTACTCAAGGTACACATCAACATCTCAAATTCCCTTGTTTTCCCCATTGAAACGCATTGGGCAAAACTGATGTTGATTGTTACTTAATGTTCCTTAACTTCTATGTGTGGAAACCACTTGTATCACATGTGAAATGATGGATTCTAACAGAATTTAACTGTGTAGATCAGATTCTACTAGATTAACCATCCTTAACACTTGTTATCACTTGGAGTGTTTTTCAGATCTTGAAACGCGCCATTGTGAATTCAAGTTACATTCAACTATAACTCAGTGCCCCCTGAAAATACTGATGTAAAACTTTTCCAAATGATGTAATACATAGTTCTCTAATGGGTAATAACTGTTTGGATGGTTTCCTAAGTGTTACTAAAGGTACACATCAACATCTCAAATTCACTTGTTTTCCCCATTGAAACGCATTTGGCAAAACTGATGTTGATTGTTACTCAATGTTCCTTAACTTCTATGTGTGGAAACCACTTGTATCACATGTGAAATGATGGATTCTAACAGAATTTAACTGTGTAGATCAGATTCTAATAGATTAACCAGCCGTAACACTTGTTATCACTTGGAGTGTTTTTCAGCTCTTGAAACGCGACATTGTGAATTCAAGTTACATTCAACTATATCTCAGTCCCACGTGATAATACTGATGTAAAACTGTTCCAAATGATGTAATACATAGTTCTCTAATGGGTAATAACTGTTTGGATGGTTTCCTAAGTGTTACTCAAGGTACACATCAACATCTCAAATTCACTTGTTTTCCCCATTGAAACGCATTGGGAAAACTGATGTTGATTGTTACTCAATGTTCCTTAACTTCTATGTGTGGAAACCACTTGTATCACATGTGAAATGATGGATTCTAACAGAATTTAACTGTGTAGATCAGATTCTACTAGATTAACCATTCGTAACACTTGTTATCACTTGGAGTGTTTTTCAGCTCTTTAAACGCACCATTGTGAATTCAAGTTACATTCAACTATAACTCAGTGCCCCCTGAAAATACTGATGTAAAACTGTTCCAAATGATGTAATACATAGTTCTCTAATGGGTAATAACTGTTTGGATGGTTTCCAAAGTGTTACTCAAGGTACACATCAACATCTCAAATTCACTTGTTTACCCCATTGAAACGCTTTGGGCAAAACTGATGTTGATTGTCACTCAATGTTCCTTAACTTCTATGTGTGGAAACCACTTGTATCACATGTGAAATGATGGATTCTAACAGAATTTAACTGTGTAGATCAGATTATACTAGATTAACCAGCCGTAACACTTGTTATCACTTGGAGTGTTTTTCAGCTCTTGAAACGCGCCATTGTGAATTCAAGTTACATTCAACTATAACTCAGTGCCCCCTGAAAAAACTGATGTAAAACTGTTCCAAATTATGTAATACATAGTTCTCTAATGGGTAATAACTGTTTGGATGGTTTCTTAAGTGTTACTCAAGGTACACATCACCATCTCAAATTCACTTGTTTTCCCCATTGAAACGCATTGGGCAATACTGATGTTGATTGTTACTAAATGTTCCTTAACTTCTATGTGTGGAAACCACTTGTATCACATGTGAAATGATGGACTCTAACAGAATTTAACTGTGTAGATCAGATTCTACTAGATTAACCAGCCGTAACACTTGTTATCACTTGAAGTGTTTTTCAGCTCTTGAAACGCGCCATTGTGAATTGAAGTTACATTCAACTATATCTCAGTCCCACGTGATAATACTGATGTAAAACTGTTCCAAATGATGTAATACATAGTTCTCTAATGGATAATAACTGTTTGGATGGTTTCCTAAGTGTTACTCAAGGTACACATCAACATCTCAAATTCACTTGTTTTCCCCATTGAAACGAATTGGGCAAAACTGATGTTGATTGTTACTCAATGTTCCTTAACTTCTATGTGTGGAAACCACTTGTATCAAATGTGAAATGATGGATTCTAACAGAATTTAACTGTGTAGATCAGATTCTACTAGATTAACCAGCCGTAACACTTGTTATCACTTGGATTGTTTTTCAGCTCTTGAAACGCGCCATTGTGAATTCAAGTTACATTCAACTATAACTCAGTGCCCCCTGAAAATACTGATATAAAACTGTTCCAAATGATGTAATACATAGTTCTCTAATGGGTAATAACTGTTTGGATGGTTTCCTAAGTGTTACTCAAGGTACACATCACCATCTCAAATTCACTTGTTTTCCCCATTGAAACGCATTGGGCAAAACTGATGTTGATTGTTACTCAATGTTCCTTAACTTCTATGTGTGGAAACCACTTGTATCACATGTGAAATGATGGATTCTAACAGAATTTAACTCTGTAGATCAGATTCTACTAGATTAACCATCCGTAACACTTGTTATCACTTGGAGTGTTTTTCAGCTCTTGAAACGCGCCATTGTGAATTCAAGTTACATTCAACTATAACTCAGTGCCCCCTGAAAATACTGATGTAAAACTGTTCCAAATGATGTAATACATAGTTCTCTAATGGGTAATAACTGTTTGGATGGTTTCCAAAGTGTTACTCAAGGTACACATCAACATCTCAAATTCACTTGTTTTCCCCATTGAAACGTATTGGGCAAAACTGATGTTGATTGTTACTCAATGTTCCTTAACTTCTATGTGTGTAAACCACTTGTATCACATGTGAAATGATGGATTCTAACAGAATTTAACTGTGTAGATCAGATTCTACTAGATTATCCAGCCGTAACTCTTGTTATCACTTGGAGTGTTTTTCAGCTCTTTAAACGCACCATTGTGAATTCAAGTTACATTCAACTATAACTCAGTGCCCCCTGAAAATACTGATGTAAAACTGTTCCAAATGATGTAATACATAGTTCTCTAATGGGTAATAACTGTTTGGATGGTTTCCTAAGTGTTACTCAAGGTACACATCACCATCTCAAATTCACTTGTTTTCCCCATTGAAACGCATTGGGTAAAACTGATGTTGAATGTTACTCAATGTTCCTTAACTTCTATGAGTGGAAACCACTTGTATCACATGTGAAATGATGGATTCTAACAGAATTTAACTGTATAGATCAGATTCTACTAGATTAACCATCCTTAACACTTGTGATCACTTGGAGTGTTTTTCAGCTCTTGAAACGCGCCATTGTTAATTCAAGTTACATTCAACTATAACTCAGTGCCCCCTGAAAATACTGATGTAAAACTTTTCCAAATGATGTAATACATAGTTCTCTAATGGGTAATAACTGTTTGGATGGTTTCCTAAGTGTTACTCAAGGTACACATCAACATCTCAAATTCACTTGTTTTCCCCATTGAAACGAATTGGGCAAAACTGATGTTGAGTGTTACTCAATGTTCCTTAACTTCTATGTTTGGAAACCACTTGTATCACATGTGAAATGATGGATTCTAACAGAATTTAACTGTGTAGATCAGATTCTACTAGATTAACCATCCGGAACACTTGTTATCACTTGGAGTGTTTTTCAGCTCTTTAAACGCACCATTGTGAATTCAAGTTACATTCAACTATAACTCAGTGCCCCCAGAAAATACTGATGTAAAACTGTTCCAAATGATGTAATACATAGTTCTCTAATGGGTAATAACTGTTTGGATGGTTTCTTAAGTGTTACTCAAGGTACACATCACCATCTCAAATTCACTTGTTTTCCCCTTTGAAACGCATTGGGCAAAACTGATGTTGAGTGTTACTCAATGTTCCTTAACTTCTATGTGTGGAAACCACTTGTCTCACATGTGAAATGATGGATTCTAACAGAATTTAACTGTGTAGATCAGATTCTACTAGATTAACCAGCTGTAACACTTGTTATCACTTGGAGTGTTTTTTCAGCTCTTGAAACGCGCCATTGTGAATTCAAGTTACATTCAACTATATCTCAGTCCCACGTGATAATACTGATGTAAAACTGTTCCAAATGATGTAATACATAGTTCTCTAATGGGTAATAACTGTTTGGATTGTTTCCTAAGTGTTACTCAAGGTACACATCAACATCTCAAATTCACTTGGTTTCCCCATTGAAACGAATTGGGCAAAACTGATGTTGAGTGTTACTCAATGTTCCTTAACTTCTATGTGTGGAAACCACTTGTATCACATGTGAAATGATGGATTCTAACAGAATTTAACTGTGTAGATCAGATTCTACTAGATTAACCACCCGTAACACTTGTTATCACTTGGAGTGTTTTTCAGCTCTTGAAATGCACCATTGTGAATTCAAGTTACATTCAACTATAACTCAGTGCCCCCTGAAAATACTGATGTAAAACTGTTACAAATGATGTAATACATACTTCTCTAATGGGTAATAACTGTTTGGATGGTTTCCAAAGTGTTACTCAAGGTACACATCAACATCTCAAATTCACTTGTTTACCCCATTGAAACGCTTTGGGCAAAACTGATGTTGATTGTCACTCAATGTTCCTTAACTTCTATGTGTGGAAACCACTTGTATCACATGTGAAATGATGGATTCTAACAGAATTTAACTGTGTAGATCAGATTCTACTAGATTAACCAGCCGTAACACTTGTTACCACTTGGAGTGTTTTTCAGCTCTTGAAACGCGCCATTGTGAATTCAAGTTACATTCAACTATAACTCAGTGCCCCCTGAAAATACTGATGTAAAACTGTTCCAAATGAAGTAATACATAGTTCTCTAATGGTAATAACTGTTTGGATGGTTTCTTAAGTGTTACTCAAGGTACACATCACCATCTCAAATTCACTTGTTTTCCCCTTTGAAACGCATTGGGCAAAATTGATGTTGATTGTTACTCAATGTTCCTTAACTTCTATGTGTGGAAACCACTTGTATCACATGTGAAATGATGGACTCTAACAGAATTTAACTGTGTAGATCAGATTCTACTAGATTAACCAGCCGTAACACTTGTTATCACTTGGAGTGTTTCTCAGCTCTTGAAACGCGCCATTGTGAATTCAAGTTACATTCAACTATATCTAAGTCCCACGTGAAAATACTGATTTAAAACTGTTCCAAATGATGTAATAAATAGTTCTCTAATGGGTAATAACTGTTTGGATGGTTTCCTAAGTGTTACTCAAGGTACACATCAACATCTCAAATTCCCTTGTTTTCCCCATTGAAACGCATTGGGCAAAACTGATGTTGATTGTTACTTAATGTTCCTTAACTTCTATGTGTGGAAACCACTTGTATCACATGTGAAATGATGGATTCTAACAGAATTTAACTGTGTAGATCAGATTCTACTAGATTAACCATCCTTAACACTTGTTATCACTTGGAGTGTTTTTCAGATCTTGAAACGCGCCATTGTGAATTCAAGTTACATTCAACTATAACTCAGTGCCCCCTGAAAATACTGATGTAAAACTTTTCCAAATGATGTAATACATAGTTCTCTAATAGGTAATAACTGTTTGGATGGTTTCCTAAGTGTTACTAAAGGTACACATCAACATCTCAAATTCACTTGTTTTCCCCATTGAAACGCATTTGGCAAAACTGATGTTGATTGTTACTCAATGTTCCTTAACTTCTATGTGTGGAAACCACTTGTATCACATGTGAAATGATGGATTCTAACAGAATTTAACTGTGTAGATCAGATGCTACTAGATTAACCATCCGTAACACTTGTTATCACTTGGAGTGTTTTTCAGCTCTTGAAACGCGACATTGTGAATTCAAGTTACATTCAACTATATCTCAGTCCCACGTGATAATACTGATGTAAAACTGTTCCAAATGATGTAATACATAGTTCTCTAATGGGTAATAACTGTTTGGATGGTTTCCTAAGTGTTACTCAAGGTACACATCAACATCTCAAATTCACTTGTTTTCCCCATTGAAACGCATTGGGAAAACTGATGTTGATTGTTACTCAATGTTCCTTAACTTCTATGTGTGGAAACCACTTGTATCACATGTGAAATGATGGATTCTAACAGAATTTAACTGTGTAGATCAGATTCTACTAGATTAACCATTCGTAACACTTGTTATCACTTGGAGTGTTTTTCAGCTCTTTAAACGCACCATTGTGAATTCAAGTTACATTCAACTATAACTCAGTGCCCCCTGAAAATACTGATGTAAAACTGTTCCAAATGATGTAATACATAGTTCTCTAATGGGTAATAACTGTTTGGATGGTTTCCAAAGTGTTACTCAAGGTACACATCAACATCTCAAATTCACTTGTTTCCCCCATTGAAACGCTTTGGGCAAAACTGATGTTGATTGTCACTCAATGTTCCTTAACTTCTATGTGTGGAAACCACTTGTATCACATGTGAAATGATGGATTCTAACAGAATTTAACTGTGTAGATCAGATTATACTAGATTAACCAGCCGTAACACTTGTTATCACTTGGAGTGTTTTTCAGCTCTTGAAACGCGCCATTGTGAATTCAAGTTACATTCAACTATAACTCAGTGCCCCCTGAAAAAACTGATGTAAAACTGTTCCAAATTATGTAATACATAGTTCTCTAATGGGTAATAACTGTTTGGATGGTTTCTTAAGTGTTACTCAAGGTACACATCACCATCTCAAATTCACTTGTTTTCCCCATTGAAACGCATTGGGCAATACTGATGTTGATTGTTACTAAATGTTCCTTAACTTCTATGTGTGGAAACCACTTGTATCACATGTGAAATGATGGACTCTAACAGAATTTAACTGTGTAGATCAGATTCTACTAGATTAACCATCCGTAACACTTGTTATCACTTGAAGTGTTTTTCAGCTCTTGAAACGCGCCATTGTGAATTGAAGTTACATTCAACTATATCTCAGTCCCACGTGATAATACTGATGTAAAACTGTTCCAAATGATGTAATACATAGTTCTCTAATGGATAATAACTGTTTGGATGGTTTCCTAAGTGTTACTCAAGGTACACATCAACATCTCAAATTCACTTGTTTTCCCCATTGAAACGAATTGGGCAAAACTGATGTTGATTGTTACTCAATGTTCCTTAACTTCTATGTGTGGAAACCACTTGTATCAAATGTGAAATGATGGATTCTAACAGAATTTAACTGTGTAGATCAGATTCTACTAGATTAACCAGCCGTAACACTTGTTATCACTTGGATTGTTTTTCAGCTCTTGAAACGCGCCATTGTGAATTCAAGTTACATTCAACTATAACTCAGTGCCCCCTGAAAATACTGATATAAAACTGTTCCAAATGATGTAATACATAGTTCTCTAATGGGTAATAACTGTTTGGATGGTTTCCTAAGTGTTACTCAAGGTACACATCACCATCTCAAATTCACTTGTTTTCCCCATTGAAACGCATTGGGCAAAACTGATGTTGAGTGTTACTCAATGTTCCTTAACTTCTATGTGTGGAAACCACTTGTATCACATGTGAAATGATTGATTCTAACAGAATTTAACTGTGTAGATCAGATTCTACTAGATTAACCAGCCGTAACACTTGTTATCTCTTGGAGTGTTTTTCAGCTCTTGAAACGCGCCTTTGTGAATTCAAGTTACATTCAACAATATCTCAGTCCCACGTGAAAATACTGATGTAAAACGGTTCCAAATGATGTAATACATAGTTCTCTAATGAGTAATAACTGTTTGGATGGTTTCCTAAGTGCTACTCAAGGTACACATCAACATCTCAAATTCACTTGTTTTCCCCTTTGAAACGCATTGGGCAAAACTGATGTTGATCGTTACTCAATGTTCCTTAACTTCTATGTGTGGAAACCACTTGTATCACATGTGAAATGATGGATTCTAACAGAATTTAACTGTGTAGATCAGATTCTACTAGATTAACCATCCTTAACACTTGTTATCACTTGGAGAGTTTTTCAGCTCTTGAAACGCGCCATTGTGAATTCAAGTTACATTCAAATATAACTCAGTGCCCCCTGAAAATACTGATGTAAAACTGTTCCAAATGATGTAATACATAATTCTCTAATGGGTAATAACTGTTTGGATGGTTTCCAAAGTGTTACTCAAGGTACACATCAACATCTCAAATTCACTTGATTTCCCCATTGAAACGCATTTGGCAAAACTGATGTTGATTGTTACACAATGTTCCTTAACTTCTATGTGTGGAAACCACTTGTATCAAATGTGAAATGATGGATTCTAACAGAATTTAACTGTGTAGATCAGATTCTACTAGATTAACCAGCTGTAACACTTGTTATCACTTGGAGTGTTTTTCAGCTCTTGAAACGCGCCATTGTGAATTCAAGTTACATTCAACTATAACTCAGTGCCCCCTGATAATACTGATGTAAAACTGTTCCAAATGATGTAATACATAGTTCTCTAATGGGTAATAACTGTTTGGATTGTTTCCTAAGTGTTACTCATGGTACACATCAACATCTCAAATTCACTTGTTTTCCCCATTGAAACGAATTGGGCAAAACTGATGTTGAGTGTTACTCAATGTTCCTTAACTTCTATGTGAGGAAACCACTTGTATCACATGTGAAATGATGGATTCTAACAGAATTTAACTGTGTAGATCAGATTCTACTAGATTAACCATCCTTAACACTTGTTATCACTTGGAGTGTTTTTCAGCTCTTGAAACGCGCCATTGTGAATTCAAGTTACATTCAAATATAACTCAGTGCCCCCTGAAAATACTGATGTAAAACTGTTCCAAATGATGTAATACATAATTCTCTAATGGGTAATAACTGTTTGGATGGTTTCCAAAGTGTTACTCAAGGTACACATCAACATCTCAAATTCACTTGATTTCCCCATTGAAACGCATTTGGCAAAACTGATGTTGATTGTTACACAATGTTCCTTAACTTCTATGTGTGGAAACCACTTGTTTCACATGTGAAATGATGGATTCTAACAGAATTTAACTGTGTAGATCAGATTCTACTAGATTAACCAGCTGTAACACTTGTTATCACTTGGAGTGTTTTTCAGCTCTTGAAACGCGCCATTGTGAATTCAAGTTACATTCAACTATATCTCAGTCCCACGTGATAATACTGATGTAAAACTGTTCCAAATGATGTAATACATAGTTCTCTAATGGGTAATAACTGTTTGGATTGTTTCCTAAGTGTTACTCATGGTACACATCAACATCTCAAATTCACTTGTTTTCCCCATTGAAACGAATTGGGCAAAACTGATGTTGATTGTTACTCAATGTTCCTTAACTTCTATGTGAGGAAACCACTTGTATCACATGTGAAATGATGGATTCTAACAGAATTTAACTGTGTAGATCAGGTTCTACTAGATTAACCATCCGTAACACTTGTATCACTTGGAGTGTTTTTCAGCTCTTGAAACGCGCCATTGTGAATTCAAGTTACATTCAACTATAACTCAGTGCCCCCTGAAAATACTGATGTAAAACTGTTCCAAATGATGTAATACATAGTTCTCTAATGGGTAATAACTGTTTGGATGGTTTCCTAAGTGTTACTCAAGGTACACATCAACATCTCAAATTCACTTGTTTTCCCCATTGAAACGCATTGGGCAAAACTGATGTTGATTGTTACTCAATGTTCCTTAACTTCTATGTGTGGAAACCACTTGTATCACATGTGAAATGATGGATTCTAACAGAATTTAACTGTGTAGATCAGATTCTACTAGATTAACCAGCCGTAACACTTGTTATCACTTGGAGTGTTTTTCAGCTCTTGAAACGCGCCATTGTGAATTCAAGTTACATTCAACTATAACTCAGTGCCCCCGTGAAAATACTGATGTAAAACTGTTCCAAATGATGTAATACATAGTTCTCTAATGGGTAATAACTGTTTGGATGGTTTCCTAAGTGTTACTCAAGGTACACATCAACATCTCAAATTCACTTGTTTTCCCCATTGAAACGCATTGGGCAAAACTGATGTTGATTGTTACTCAATGTTCCTTAACTTCTATGTGTGGAAACCACTTGTATCACATGTGAAATGATGGATTCTAACAGAATTTAACTGTGTAGATCAGATTCTACTAGATTAACCAGCCGTAACACTTGTTATCACTTGGAGTGTTTTTCAGCTCTTGAAACGCGCCATTGTGAATTCAAGTTACATTCAACTATAACTCAGTGCCCACGTGAAAATACTGATGTAAAACTGTTCCAAATGATGTAATACATAGTTCTCTAATGGGTAATAACTCTTTGGATGGTTTCCTAAGTGTTACTCAAGGTACACATCAACATCTCAAATTCACTTGTTTTCCCCATTGAAACGCATTGGGCAAAACTGATGTTGATTGTTACTCAATGTTCCTTAACTTCTATGTGTGGAAACCACTTGTATCACATGTGAAATGATGGATTCTAACAGAATTTAACTGTGTAGATCAGATTCTACTAGATTAACCAGCCGTAACACTTGTTATCACTTGGAGTGTTTTTCAGCTCTTGAAACGCGCCATTGTGAATTCAAGTTACATTCAACTATAACTCAGTGCCCACGTGAAAATACTGATGTAAAACTGTTCCAAATGATGTAATACATAGTTCTCTAATGGGTAATAACTCTTTGGATGGTTTCCTAAGTGTTACTCAAGGTAAACATCAACATCTCAAATTCACTTGTTTTCCCCATTGAAACGCATTGGGCAAAACTGATGTTGATTGTTACTCAATGTTCCTTAACTTCTATGTGTGGAAACCACTTGTATCACATGTGAAATGATGGATTCTAACAGAATTTAACTGTGTAGATCAGATTCTACTAGATTAACCAGCCGTAACACTTGTTATCACTTGGAGTGTTTTTCAGCTCTTGAAACGCGCCATTGTGAATTCAAGTTACATTCAACTATAACTCAGTGCCCACGTGAAAATACTGATGTAAAACTGTTCCAAATGATGTAATACATAGTTCTCTAATGGGTAATAACTGTTTGGATGGTTTCCTAAGTGTTACTCAAGGTACACATCAACATCTCAAATTCACTTGTTTTCCCCATTGAAACGCATTGGGCAAAACTGATGTTGATTGTTACTCAATGTTCCTTAACTTCTATGTGTGGAAACCACTTGTATCACATGTGAAATGATGGATTCTAACAGAATTTAACTGTGTAGATCAGATTCTACTAGATTAACCAGCCGTAACACTTGTTATCACTTGGAGTGTTTTTCAGCTCTTGAAACGCGCCATTGTGAATTCAAGTTACATTCAACTATATCTCAGTGCCCACGTGAAAATACTGATGTAAAACTGTTCCAAATGATGTAATACATAGTTCTCTAATGGGTAATAACTCTTTGGATGGTTTCCTAAGTGTTACTCAAGGTAAACATCAACATCTCAAATTCACTTGTTTTCCCCATTGAAACGCATTGGGCAAAACTGATGTTGATTGTTACTCAATGTTCCTTAACTTCTATGTGTGGAAACCACTTGTATCACATGTGAAATGATGGATTCTAACAGAATTTAACTGTGTAGATCAGATTCTACTAGATTAACCAGCCGTAACACTTGTTATCACTTGGAGTGTTTTTCAGCTCTTGAAACGCACCATTGTGAAGTCAAGTTACATTCAACTATATCTCAGTCCCACGTGAAAATACTGATGTAAAACTGTTCCAAATGATGTAATACATAGTTCTCTAATGGGTAATAACTCTTTGGATGGTTTCCTAAGTGTTACTCAAGGTAAACATCAACATCTCAAATTCACTTGTTTTCCCCATTGAAACGCATTGGGCAAAACTGATGTTGATTGTTACTCAATGTTCCTTAACTTCTATGTGTGGAAACCACTTGTATCACATGTGAAATGATGGATTCTAACAGAATTTAACTGTGTAGATCAGATTCTACTAGATTAACCAGCCGTAACACTTGTTATCACTTGGAGTGTTTTTCAGCTCTTGAAACGCGCCATTGTGAAGTCAAGTTACATTCAACTATATCTCAGTCCCACGTGAAAATACTGATGTAAAACTGTTCCAAATGATGTAATACATAGTTCTCTAATGGGTAATAACTCTTTGGATGGTTTCCTAAGTGTTACTCAAGGTAAACATCAACATCTCAAATTCACTTGTTTTCCCCATTGAAACGCATTGGGCAAAACTGATGTTGATTGTTACTCAATGTTCCTTAACTTCTATGTGTGGAAACCACTTGTATCACATGTGAAATGATGGATTCTAACAGAATTTAACTGTGTAGATCAGATTCTACTAGATTAACCAGCCGTAACACTTGTTATCACTTGGAGTGTTTTTCAGCTCTTGAAACGCACCATTGTGAAGTCAAGTTACATTCAACTATATCTCAGTCCCACGTGAAAATACTGATGTAAAACTGTTCCAAATGATGTAATACATAGTTCTCTAATGGGTAATAACTCTTTGGATGGTTTCCTAAGTGTTACTCAAGGTAAACATCAACATCTCAAATTCACTTGTTTTCCCCATTGAAACGCATTGGGCAAAACTGATGTTGATTGTTACTCAATGTTCCTTAACTTCTATGTGTGGAAACCACTTGTATCACATGTGAAATGATGGATTCTAACAGAATTTAACTGTGTAGATCAGATTCTACTAGATTAACCAGCCGTAACACTTGTTATCACTTGGAGTGTTTTTCAGCTCTTGAAACGCAGCCATTGTGAAGTCAAGTTACATTCAACTATATCTCAGTCCCACGTGAAAATACTGATGTAAAACTGTTCCAAATGATGTAATACATAGTTCTCTAATGGGTAATAACTCTTTGGATGGTTTCCTAAGTGTTACTCAAGGTAAACATCAACATCTCAAATTCACTTGTTTTCCCCATTGAAACGCATTGGGCAAAACTGATGTTGATTGTTACTCAATGTTCCTTAACTTCTATGTGTGGAAACCACTTGTATCACATGTGAAATGATGGATTCTAACAGAATTTAACTGTGTAGATCAGATTCTACTAGATTAACCAGCCGTAACACTTGTTATCACTTGGAGTGTTTTTCAGCTCTTGAAACGCACCATTGTGAAGTCAAGTTACATTCAACTATATCTCAGTCCCACGTGAAAATACTGATGTAAAACTGTTCCAAATGATGTAATACATAGTTCTCTAATGGGTAATAACTCTTTGGATGGTTTCCTAAGTGTTACTCAAGGTAAACATCAACATCTCAAATTCACTTGTTTTCCCCATTGAAACGCATTGGGCAAAACTGATGTTGATTGTTACTCAATGTTCCTTAACTTCTATGTGTGGAAACCACTTGTATCACATGTGAAATGATGGATTCTAACAGAATTTAACTGTGTAGATCAGATTCTACTAGATTAACCAGCCGTAACACTTGTTATCACTTGGAGTGTTTTTCAGCTCTTGAAACGCACCATTGTGAAGTCAAGTTACATTCAACTATATCTCAGTCCCACGTGAAAATACTGATGTAAAACTGTTCCAAATGATGTAATACATAGTTCTCTAATGGGTAATAACTCTTTGGATGGTTTCCTAAGTGTTACTCAAGGTAAACATCAACATCTCAAATTCACTTGTTTTCCCCATTGAAACGCATTGGGCAAAACTGATGTTGATTGTTACTCAATGTTCCTTAACTTCTATGTGTGGAAACCACTTGTATCACATGTGAAATGATGGATTCTAACAGAATTTAACTGTGTAGATCAGATTCTACTAGATTAACCAGCCGTAACACTTGTTATCACTTGGAGTGTTTTTCAGCTCTTGAAACGCACCATTGTGAAGTCAAGTTACATTCAACTATATCTCAGTCCCACGTGAAAATACTGATGTAAAACTGTTCCAAATGATGTAATACATAGTTCTCTAATGGGTAATAACTCTTTGGATGGTTTCCTAAGTGTTACTCAAGGTAAACATCAACATCTCAAATTCACTTGTTTTCCCCATTGAAACGCATTGGGCAAAACTGATGTTGATTGTTACTCAATGTTCCTTAACTTCTATGTGTGGAAACCACTTGTATCACATGTGAAATGATGGATTCTAACAGAATTTAACTGTGTAGATCAGATTCTACTAGATTAACCAGCCGTAACACTTGTTATCACTTGGAGTGTTTTTCAGCTCTTGAAACGCACCATTGTGAAGTCAAGTTACATTCAACTATATCTCAGTCCCACGTGAAAATACTGATGTAAAACTGTTCCAAATGATGTAATACATAGTTCTCTAATGGGTAATAACTCTTTGGATGGTTTCCTAAGTGTTACTCAAGGTAAACATCAACATCTCAAATTCACTTGTTTTCCCCATTGAAACGCATTGGGCAAAACTGATGTTGATTGTTACTCAATGTTCCTTAACTTCTATGTGTGGAAACCACTTGTATCACATGTGAAATGATGGATTCTAACAGAATTTAACTGTGTAGATCAGATTCTACTAGATTAACCAGCCGTAACACTTGTTATCACTTGGAGTGTTTTTCAGCTCTTGAAACGCACCATTGTGAAGTCAAGTTACATTCAACTATATCTCAGTCCCACGTGAAAATACTGATGTAAAACTGTTCCAAATGATGTAATACATAGTTCTCTAATGGGTAATAACTCTTTGGATGGTTTCCTAAGTGTTACTCAAGGTAAACATCAACATCTCAAATTCACTTGTTTTCCCCATTGAAACGCATTGGGCAAAACTGATGTTGATTGTTACTCAATGTTCCTTAACTTCTATGTGTGGAAACCACTTGTATCACATGTGAAATGATGGATTCTAACAGAATTTAACTGTGTAGATCAGATTCTACTAGATTAACCAGCCGTAACACTTGTTATCACTTGGAGTGTTTTTCAGCTCTTGAAACGCACCATTGTGAAGTCAAGTTACATTCAACTATATCTCAGTCCCACGTGAAAATACTGATGTAAAACTGTTCCAAATGATGTAATACATAGTTCTCTAATGGGTAATAACTCTTTGGATGGTTTCCTAAGTGTTACTCAAGGTAAACATCAACATCTCAAATTCACTTGTTTTCCCCATTGAAACGCATTGGGCAAAACTGATGTTGATTGTTACTCAATGTTCCTTAACTTCTATGTGTGGAAACCACTTGTATCACATGTGAAATGATGGATTCTAACAGAATTTAACTGTGTAGATCAGATTCTACTAGATTAACCAGCCGTAACACTTGTTATCACTTGGAGTGTTTTTCAGCTCTTGAAACGCACCATTGTGAAGTCAAGTTACATTCAACTATATCTCAGTCCCACGTGAAAATACTGATGTAAAACTGTTCCAAATGATGTAATACATAGTTCTCTAATGGGTAATAACTCTTTGGATGGTTTCCTAAGTGTTACTCAAGGTAAACATCAACATCTCAAATTCACTTGTTTTCCCCATTGAAACGCATTGGGCAAAACTGATGTTGATTGTTACTCAATGTTCCTTAACTTCTATGTGTGGAAACCACTTGTATCACATGTGAAATGATGGATTCTAACAGAATTTAACTGTGTAGATCAGATTCTACTAGATTAACCAGCCGTAACACTTGTTATCACTTGGAGTGTTTTTCAGCTCTTGAAACGCACCATTGTGAAGTCAAGTTACATTCAACTATATCTCAGTCCCACGTGAAAATACTGATGTAAAACTGTTCCAAATGATGTAATACATAGTTCTCTAATGGGTAATAACTCTTTGGATGGTTTCCTAAGTGTTACTCAAGGTAAACATCAACATCTCAAATTCACTTGTTTTCCCCATTGAAACGCATTGGGCAAAACTGATGTTGATTGTTACTCAATGTTCCTTAACTTCTATGTGTGGAAACCACTTGTATCACATGTGAAATGATGGATTCTAACAGAATTTAACTGTGTAGATCAGATTCTACTAGATTAACCAGCCGTAACACTTGTTATCACTTGGAGTGTTTTTCAGCTCTTGAAACGCACCATTGTGAAGTCAAGTTACATTCAACTATATCTCAGTCCCACGTGAAAATACTGATGTAAAACTGTTCCAAATGATGTAATACATAGTTCTCTAATGGGTAATAACTCTTTGGATGGTTTCCTAAGTGTTACTCAAGGTAAACATCAACATCTCAAATTCACTTGTTTTCCCCATTGAAACGCATTGGGCAAAACTGATGTTGATTGTTACTCAATGTTCCTTAACTTCTATGTGTGGAAACCACTTGTATCACATGTGAAATGATGGATTCTAACAGAATTTAACTGTGTAGATCAGATTCTACTAGATTAACCAGCCGTAACACTTGTTATCACTTGGAGTGTTTTTCAGCTCTTGAAACGCACCATTGTGAAGTCAAGTTACATTCAACTATATCTCAGTCCCACGTGAAAATACTGATGTAAAACTGTTCCAAATGATGTAATACATAGTTCTCTAATGGGT